>NC_084722.1:13561971-14186971 GCF_033807575.1 Cydia pomonella
CTACTTACTAGATCTCGTTCAACATTTTACCACTTTGGAAGTGTCTCTCGCGCAAACTATTCAGTTTAGAAAAAAATGATATTAGGAACCTTATATATCATTTTTGAAGACCTATCCATAGATACCCCACACGTATGGGTTTGATGAAAAAAGATTTTTTGAGTTTCAGTTCTAAGTATGGGGAACCCACAAAATTTATTGTTTTTTTTTCTATTTTTGTGTGAAAATCTTAATGCGGTTCATAGAATACATCCACTTACTAAGTTTGAACAGTACAGCTCTTATAGTTTCGGAAAAAAGTGGCTGTGACAGAATCGGACAGACAGACGGACATGACGAATCTATAAGGGTTCCGTTTTTTGCCATTTGGCTACGGAACCCTAAAAAGACACTCACAGTTATATTTAGTAATTCTGCGCGCGAAGTAGCTTCAATGTTCTCCTGATTGCATTACGCTTGAGCTCGTTTCAAAAGTAAATTCTTTTGTTAGTCAAGTAATCTTGTTAAGAATAAAAATTAGCTTCAAAAAGTTTTTTTATCGACAATTATATGAATTGTCCTTAAGAAATCAAATTGTAGCTTTTTATTAATCACAACGTGTGCGTTGAATTATTAAGTTATTAGAAAACTTTTTTAAATGTTGTCTTTCTAATTCAAGAAAACGAAACGTTACGTGATTAATGATTATGTTTGGAGACCTTACTTTACGTTATGTTCCTTACAAAGCCATGGTCCAGGCGCAAATATTTTTTTCGTTGTATTCTGAGAAATGTTGTGCATAATATCTTTTATTTCAATAATGAAACTGTTTGTGGGAATATCCCTCTCACAGAAGCAGTCCGGATTTTACCCTGACGCTTTCAATAATTCCGTCTGGACACCCGGACTGCTGAACTAGGAGTAATCTGGCCAATCTGGGTGAACCCGAACGGATGAATCTCAATGTATAGCAATTGCGAAGCGTCTATATAACTAGATTCCCACCGGCTTACCTAATAACAATTATTAGAACACATTTTCTACAGTTTATAAAGAAAAGAAAAGCCAAATTATTATAAATGGCTGGCCACGCACCACCAGGCCATCACTGATGTATATTACATTTGTTTACGATCACCTATAGGACATAGGTACTGGTATAATGATATTACCGTCGTTGGTCTGTGCCATATACACATAATGTATACAATGTCCAGACAGCATTCGTCTCCCTTCCCTGCGGTTCAAGGTCGCGGCCATTTTGTCCAGGGTCGTTTTTGCTGCGCACTTTGTGCAACCGTTCGGAACGTCCTGTAATAAAAATAAAGCTTTCAAAACATGCCTGGAGCGGTATTGGACTTTTTAACGGCAGCTGTCGACATGACAACCATGGGGGGAAAGCCACAATATATATATATATATATATGTACACACAAACGCGACTCATTACTGTAAGCAACTTTTGTTATTAAAGCAAACAAAAAAAACAGGTCATTTCGACACAATTGTATAGAGCTCTGGATTTTGTTTGTGATTTCAAAGTTGCTGCTATAGTAAAAGTTGATAAATGATCACACAAATGAATACAATACATTACAATATCTTATATCACCTAAAATGTCACCCAATATAGGAATAATGGCCAGATTGACTGTTCAAAATAGAATTAAATAATGACCCCTTGAGTGGCAGACGGCTCGAATGTGGGTCGATTAACACAGTTAAATTGGACTATTAAATTACTGATAACTGATGACAATTTTGTACCATGGTACCCCTCTATTCACGGAATATTTAATAATCTACTTACTGACATTGTTGTTAGAATAATATAGTTTAAAAGTCCCGTTAATTAAGAAAATGTTATTGGTCTTTAAACCAGGGATCGGAAACCGGTATTTTTTGTATGGGAACGAAAACGGTATTTTTTCGTTCTTTGTTAATTATTTCATTTCTAATTGGGCAATCTATTAATACGAAGTCGTTATCTAAAAACACAACCGAGTCCTATATTTGGAGTATAAAATAAACCGAAATATATGTTTATTTCAAAGTTTTTCCAAAAAACCGGTTCAGATCCCTGCTTTAAACCGTTTAATTTTGTATTTATGCAATAATCTCATTCACCCACTCTCATTAGTTGCCACGTTCGTTCAATCTAAATTCATGGTAATATAGGTGACAAACAGGCTATCAATTATTAGAATTAGAATGTCAACAACAAGGACGTACTTATGTCTTAAGATGAGGTATAAAAGAACAAGATAATATTCACGTTAATCTTTATGAGATTGATATCAATACAAAATTATGGTTGGTCTGTAGAAAATTTGGCCGTAAGGCTAGTAATCCAATTTTTTCATTGGCGCGTACTCGTATGTATGATGTATTAGAAAACTGTATAGGAAATATAGTGTCTATTTGCATGTATCGATCTCTTTCCGTCTGGCTAGCCGAATCATCTTACGGGATCGTCGATAAAATAAAATCCGTCCACGCATTATTCTATTTTAAGGCGACGATAAACCGAAATTTGTCCGTTTTATGTCTGCGACCTGGATTTATTTATCGGAACATACCTGCCCACACACATCGGCACTATAAACCAGTCCACTGCTGAAACATAGGCTTCTGACTTACGCTGTATCTGTTCCTGTCCTGGGCCATTCCTCGAAATTGAGATCAGAGGACCTGCCGCGAAAAAAGGGATTCCAAATGTGTTTTTCTGCCTCTCTTGCTCGAATATGCAAGAGCGATAGAGAGGCAGATAACATTTTTCAAATTTTAGATGTTGCCGGTGTAGGACCTTAAATCGATGATCATTTTTCGAGGGAATATGTTCCCAATAATTCTATTAGAAGCTATTTTCACTCTAACTAATCATCATGCTCCTGCATTTTATAAAGAACATATTCTTTGTTAACATCCTCGCGTGTGTACTATTGGTATGGGTATGGAATGGAGTTAGTCTAAAATAAGAAATATGGAATAGAACATTAACTTGTGTGTTTACTAATACTTTATAGACCAGGGACCCTTCTTAGAGTCACAGCGATAATTTTAACATGCGTTACTAGGGCAACAGAGCGCCAAAAGAGTAATGTCAACTGCATTAACATGTGTCTTCTAATCAGTGTGGATTTAGCGGGTGCACCGTTGACCGATTTACACAATGCTTTTGTTACTTATGTTACCCTGGTATCTTGGCCTGAGTTGGCCGTTATAATTAACACCGTCTAAACCTGAAATGATTAAGTCTTTTAATTTTATGGGAAGACTAGCACTAGACCACAATTTCTCTATAGTCTACAAGTAAAGTACTGGCACTTCCGTCGCTTCTAACTCTTGTATCTACACATACTCCACTTACTGAAGGTTGATAGAGCACATTGAGCACAAGGAGTCAAGTTCTTCCTTTCTGAATGTGTCTGAAGCGACGTGCGTATGTAAATACGAGAGTTAAAGAACAAACAAAAAAAATCCGTTCTTCTCCACATTGACAAAACCTAAACGGTATCTTTTCACTTTCAATTGAAAAAGAGCCTAATCCAAATTCCAAATTATATTGAGTTAGTTTCACTCCTTAAACTTATATGAATTCAAGTCATCAAATTGTAATGTAATCACCTTTTAATTGTAGATACAAAACCCACCCACTACCAGCCAGAGCCACATTTCTACATAAATATATATAATAAATTGTAAACAAAAATAGATTATTCTCAGTACATAACAGAACTACTAGAAACAAACTCGCGTGCTCGCAAATCATCGCTTGAATGGGCACGAAGACCGGCGAAGCCCCACCGCGGCGTGTAAGCCCTAACCTGCCTTAAACTGTTGCGTGTTTTGTCTGTACTAGAAAATAACACTCGTTGACCGTTGGTGCACCTTATGTGTTTGCAATAAGGTTGATGAATTGTTAGTTAATAATGTGGTGGGAATAGAACATAAATTGATAGCGGATAACAGGATATTTGGACTTGTGTTTCCATCTAGTCGGGTGGGCGAGGGCGTGCGTTCGATCGTTGTGGACATCTTTCGAGAAGGTTTATGATGTCATCAGTGTATAGATGTGCCGTTCTCGAGAATGTTCTTTATACTATAGGGAATTTTCTCGCACGATAACATTCCCCATACAAAACGGAGAACGTTCTCGAGAACAACTATACATTAGTGGACGTTATTGGGCCGATAAATATATTACGAGTAAAATCCCCTTTGGCGAAAGTGGCAGATTGGCTATCATATTTGTTGACCGTGCGCTAGCTGTGAGCAGGCGATTAAATAGATTTTTTGTGTATATTCAGTTTTCTGAGATATGTTTTTCAAAATGGCTTAGCCATACATTTAAGTTGCGCTCGCGAGGTCTACAGCTCACAGAACCACTAGTGATTAAATTTGTTAAAAGTGGTAATATCAAGAAGTACGAGTAAATGTGAGAGGATAGTATATAGAATTAGGCTAAACAAGAATAAAATTAGGTAATCAGCTTTACTTTACTTATTATTACTTAAGGGATTCCAAGTTTTTTTTTAGGTAAAACCCAAATGTGGGTTCATTATGAGATTTTGTTAATAACCCATTTTTTTTGGGTTCCGTACCCAAATGGTTAAACTAGACCCTATTACTGAGACTCCGCTGTCCGTCTGTCCGCCCGTCCGTCCGTCCGTCCGTCCGTCTGTCACCAGGCTTTATCTCATGAACTGTGATAGTTAGCCAGTTGAAAATTCTACAGATTATGTATTTCTGTTGCCGCTGTAACAACAAATACTAAAAACAGAATAAAATAAATATTTCTTTCTTTATCCTTCCTTTATTGCACCATGGTAATTACAAAATGGTATTTACATGCGAAAGAGTAAGTATCTCATGGACCCAGAATGGGTATGGCAATTTTATCCTTAAACCTAACTTAAGTGCTAATACATACATAGGTATTTACATTTCTTTCCAATCTCGAGGTTCTCATCCAATCACCGAAGTTAAGCACGGGGTCAGTAATTGGATGGGTGACCGTTTTTATAGATAATGGTACGAAACCCTTCCTGTGCGAGTCCGACTCGCACTTGGCCGATTTTTTAAATAAATGACTCTTAAGGTAAATGTAAATATTTTTTTTATTTTTTATTATGGAACGTACCACATTACAATCTATAAATTGTAAAGTCTTATGGTACTTAGTTAATAAAATAAAAATAATGGATTAAAATGTTGATAACGGTTTTTTAACCTAATAATCGGCACTACCCACTAGGCCAGGTCGTCATGGTGGAAAATATACCTATGCCTCTGCCATATTAAGTGATAAGCGACATGAGGTTATAAAATTCAACTGTCAATTACTTAATCCTGTCAATAATAATCAAATTGACACCACGCCACCGGTACACACCCATATGTGTACAACTAATCCCACGACCACGCTATGACCTCATAACGCATTCCACACCGTTACGTTACGTCACCATCAAATTTCTCACCTCTGGACGATTCGATTCTTATCTAACCCATCGAAACGTGCCTACGTGACGTACGCCGCGTCCCGACACCCATCGCCGTCCCATTCACCCATGCCGCGCTGACGTATCGCCATCTTGTTTATTTGGGTCAATCAGCTGTTTACTTGTTTCACCAATGTTGTCACAATTGGTGTTAATTATAACTGTTGCTATCGGCCTTATCTATAAACAAATACGATTCGAAACCGCGCGGCAGATGAAGACAGTTGCGCAAAGAAACGAGAGAATTTTTAAATGTTACTTCAGAAAGTTTAAGTAAATATTTTGCCTCGCAAAGCACTTGGCGTTTGTACCATTGTCCACTATTAACTGAGAATTCGTAAAACTTATTGCGAAGACGTAAGGTTTAACGATGGTCATGTCATCCACGATGACGCACAGGTTTGTCAAATCTAACCTTTAATAACACGGCAATACGAGACAAGGCAAGCGTTTTCTTGAATGACATGAGAGTGGTTGTGTAAGTAAGTACTCGTATTTATCCTCAAACAGAGTGTCCAACAAAGTCTATTCTCGTTTATGTTATGTCCCAATACTTCAAATGCACTTGGACTGTTTAGTGTGTATTCGCAATAGCATATTTCTCTGTATGTTTCTCGTGTAAACGATTGTACAGTCGCGTGCAATATTATCTCGTGTAGAGATGGGATGATTTTCATTTGATGATTATTTCGAAGTGCTTTCTTATCATAGTTATCTTTAAAGTTAGTTTAGACACTTAAGACTATCCTTGAAGGACTTACCTTGATTCTACATTGTAGATAACTGACATTGTTGTCTTAGTCAGTTTTAGTGCCAAATATTGAGATTAATAAGAACCTAATAGCCGCCGCCATACGATTAAAGTTACGCTCTCATTTTATACGACTTACTCAAATGACATCGAACTTGGCAAAATTGGCATGGACATTCAAGTTACATATATCTGTATCTTGCACTAGTTTTCATTGCCAGGAATGGAAAATAGAGCGAGTAAACGTTTTACATACAGTAGCGGCAAATAATCTATCATATTTTTCAAATTTTTTTGCATAATTTTTTTTCGGTAATTTCTCAAGAACTACTTTAGCGATTTCGATGAAATTTACAATATAGAGACGACCTATGAAAACGACAATTCGATCAAACTAGGGTACATTTTTAAATAATTAGTTTGCCTGAATTTACGTGGTAGCCCGGTTTAAATTGTAAAGTAATGAATGATTCGATTTTATTTCAAACCAGAGGCTAACGAGGGCGAAACATCGATCCATCTAGGTATTGTTGGTAAGATTCGCTATTGAATGTTTTCTAATAACAAATTCTATATTTATAACATACATTAATTGGTGTGTATGAAGTCCACAATCCGCATTGTGCTGACGTGGCTCCCTGTTGCCACGTGCAGTGGGACGTAAGCATAGTCTAATGTCACGAATTTTCTAATTACTGTCTGAAAAAAAAAAGCAATATAGTAAAGTCATAATAATATGGTAGATAGTATCGTAATAATAATATTTTTTGCCGCTACTGTACAAAATTTCTACAAGTACATATATGTTATCTACTTTATAATCTTAATCATTTATTTATTGCAAACCATGGCATTACTTCAATGTCCATGCTAAGTTTCATGTCATTTCACAAAGTCGTCTTGAAATGAGAGCGTGACTTCGATTGTATAGGTGCGGCTTTTTAGTCAAGTGATCTGGAGACTCTGAAGTTTAGTTTATTTTAAAATTTGAGTACATGTTTTTCTTCACATTTTTAAATATTTTTGTTACTACGGGATCTACAAAAGGGCAGTCTCTGGTTTCCTCTTTTAACAATGCTCTTATGCAAAACGTATCGTGGGACTGGGAAATAATGGGAATACAACCAACGCAAGTTATAACACCATAATGGTTTGTTCTTGCTCCGCCATACGGTCATAAATCTCTATACACGTGCTCACCTTATTCCGATGCAATAAGATCCAAAGTGTGTACATATATTTGGAATCGGCAGTACTCACAAGCGCTAAAATCTAATGAGAAACGTAACATTAACAGTAAAAGCGACACTTCCCACAAAATCATTCACTCTAGTGATGTGGCGTAAATATTTCCGATCACGAAAATATTAAGTAGCTATGCAAATATTTCCAGGAATGTTCCTCCGATCTAAAAGGTGTGTTTTCAATATTAATTAGCATCACACTTAGATCTCATTTTTTTAGTTTCATTTTCAATAAATTAAATAGTTTGCAATCGCCGAAAGTACCTCGATAAGATGAGTTATAATTTTAAAATGGTCAGGCATGAGTCAAACTGAAAGCTTAGAATGCATACACAATGTACGTACATATACACCTCTATCGTTTTGTTTATGAATTAATATTTATAGAAAATAGAATTCCAAATTTTTGGAGTCGGATAAATCTAGCATGTTATCAAGAAAAGGTTATGTCACATATGGCACATCAGTCACTTGATTGTATGTAGTATCAGCCGTAATATTACATGGCGACTTTATCAATGAATTCATTCATAATTACTCCGTGCAATTTCGCAGCTCACTTACAGTCAGCGGCAGAGAAAAGTGATCCCCCCTCCCGCCTGCATAGAAGTTCGTATGCAAAGGTGCTAAGCGAATAGCATTGGTGACTGTACATGTCGTACGACTACATAAATAAACAAGCTAGTCTTATTGAGCTTACTGTGGGGCTAAGTCGATTTGTGTAACATTGTCCCATACTATTTAATGTTCTACTCGTCGACAATGTTGGATGGAGACTTCGTAAACCACTATAATTGCATACTTTTCACAATGTGCTCCGGTTCAATTAAAATTACTTTATTACGAAACACTTGCGAGCTATAATGAATTTAACTAATCGCGTCGCGCCGCGGCAAGAGGGCAAAACGGATAAAACCAGAAAACATCAACGAGCTTATTTTTACTGAAAAATAAACTCGTTGATGTCTTTAGTTCTCTCTTTTATGTCACAATTGTGTACAATACTGTCATTTATTAAATTTCACATACTGTTATTTATTTATTCACGAGCAGCCTATGGGTCAACTATACTCAAAAGACATACAACGCCCTGCGAATCCAATATAATGACGCCTTCAAGATGCTGTTGCGACTGCCTCGTTACTGCAGCGCTTCAGGGATGTTCGCCGCAGAACGGACTGCTGATCTGACGACTTTTATGCCATCAGGCGTAAGCGAATAGCGTCTCTGTTGTGCCGGGTGCGGGGCAGTCAGAACAGCATACTCAAGGTCATAGCTGACAGGGTGGATTGTACCTTCACAAAATTTTGGGTTCAATTAATTATAAATAAGTAACGTAGTAGTTAAGTTACTAACGTAGCCATAAGCCATACTAACAATTATATAGATAAATTTTTATCTGAAATAAAGAATTAATAATAATAAATCAAGAATAAAGCCACGTGTTGCTTATTCCCAAACGTATGGCGCATCACTATTTGAGCCTTGCATCCGTCTCAGTAGTTTATTGAGTGTTTAAGCTTGGAATGTGTGGGAAATGAAAGTTAAAGCCGAAGTTGGGGCGTTAAAAGAATACTTAATTTGGAGAGAAATTTCTTGTTGAACGATGAAAACTTATACTGAGTGATTATTTAGTCACCTGCAATATTTTACGGGGTAAATATATACGTTTACTACGTTTAGACTTTTACTACGGAACCAGCCCCGGAATCGCGAAAAAAAAATGGCAGTTTCATACATTTTGGCGGATGTCTGATCTTGACATTTTCTATGGGAGAGTAAATTTTTTGTCGCGATTTCGTTATTGGCAGGGCCAGATTTAGGGGAGGGCGACCGGGGCTACAGCCCCGGGGCCTCCACAAAAGAGGGCCCCCACAATAGAGACTTCGGAAAATTTACCATTTTATTTGGAAAATAATTTGGGGCCAGGGGGCCTCCACTCCTTTATTGCCCGAGGCCTCCAGACCTCTAAATCCGGCATTGGTTGTTGGTCCCACAGTGAAAGTTGTTCAATGTGACGTATATATTCACCCGTAAATTATTGCAGGTGACTAAATAAACACCCTGTATTGTATACTCGATTATAGACAATTTAAGGCTGATATTGCGATGTTCGATAATGAAATGAAATTAAATATTTAATTCAGACACCAAGTATCCATATTTTTGTCTACAAGACTGTGTTAGTAAAATAACAAGAAAAATCTTAAAAATAAAGTTAACATTAATGTTAGTGGAACACATAATGCTCATTGGATCTAACATGCATTGTCATCCAGTGAGTTATAATACCTAAGAGATAAGCAGAGAATTTCTAAACGATTTGACATATGTGTGTCAATAATAAATAAATAAATATTATAGAACATAATTACACAAATTGACTAAGTCCCACAGTAAGCTCAATAAGGCTTGTGTTGAGGGTACTTAGACAACACGTGTTGAAATAGTAATTTTATTTGAGTCTCACTCACTTATTTACAAACTCGCATCTAACAAGCATTACCGATATTTTCTTTTAGAAATTCTACTTCTTCATTTATTTTTTTAAACGAATGAGTAGGTATTTGCTCTATGTAATCCTGAATACCAGTTTAAAATATTTATTATCAGCCTTTACGACTTCCGACGAAGTCAGTAGGTAAACTTCGTGATTGTATCATAATTTATGATATAATTCTAAATTTGCATTTATACGAACATTTACATTTCTTAGAAATATGGTAATGGTTTGTTTACTTTGTTTTGATATCATACGGACTAAAACGACTGTTGCACGCGAAGTAAAATAAGATGTGTTCGGATAATTCCGAATATTAAAAACCCCGCTTAAATTCCGAAAAGGGATTATTATTATTATAGAATTTTGGGTAATTTACACCCGATTGGAATCCGACATACGAAATTACCCGTCGTAACACAGTTGACATGGAGAGGATATATTACCCATGAAATAATTGTTTATTTATTTATTTACAAGCTTTTATGTAACTTACCAGGTTTTTATTTTGCTTGCTAGGTATGTATGTATATGTCAGTGTGGGTCAAATCTTGGAAGTTTTTGACTTACTTCCCGATTTCCGTTTTGGCTGAAATATGCATACATATGTAAGTCGAGTGAAAATGCAATATTATGGCACCATCGTGCTGATCTGATGATGGACACAGGGGGTGGCCTTATGAACTCTGTGATGAAACAACGCAACCTAATTGTGTTTGAGGCTTTTAGAATTGTCTCGATGAGTATTAGTTGCCTGTGGTTAAAAAAGTACAGGAAGCGATAAAAGCTTGCACCAAAAATGTTCTTTTTTGCTATAAACTTATTTTATTCAAATTATGTATAATTACACATCATAACTGTACAATTGAACTAGTGTAAAATGAGCCCCAAACATGCATGTTATTCCTATCTACTTCACCTTTAATGAAACTATCTAATAATATATCATACCTAGTACGTTTAATTTTAATACAAGACTTGCAAGTGCGTGCGCTTATAAAGCATGCCGTACCTTACACTTTTTGCGGTTCTGAAACCCCAAAAAAATTAATCGCAGTGCGTTGTAAGCCTAATATTTAGTCTATTTTTAAAACTTAAAATAATGTAAACAAAGTAGACGTGTTTTGGTCATTAACCAGTGGCGTTGCAGCATTATGTATCTATGGAAATATAGAATAGAATAGAATAGAATAGAATAGAATAGAATATCATTTATTTCAGTATAAGTACACAGTTATACAATACATATAGAGGAAGAAAGAGAAAAAATGACTTATAACTAACTTGTACACTGTATATAATTATACTGAAAAAGGTGAACACTCAGCATAATGCCAGGTCCTACTGAAGTAGTACGCTGACGCTGGTCTTCCGTGGACACCTGTAGGGAGCGTAGTTGCGCGCAGCTACCAACTACAGTTAAGTTACTGAGATAACTATAATAATTACGACGGTAAAAAACAAAGCGGCAATGAAGCAGTTGACATCATATGTTAGCATGACTATCATGGTCCAGAAAATATATATATATGTACCCAAAATAATAATATAAATAATTAGTTACAGTACTTAAGATTTGTAATGGCTTCACTCAATCACTCTGACAATAGTTTTTGCTTAGAGAGAAGGTAACTTTTTACTTTTATTTTAAAAGACTGCAAAGAAGTTAGTTGCTTAAAAGGTGGTGGTAGGTTGTTCCAGCATTTTGTGGCGGTGTACTTAAAACTGCCACGAAATGCTGCAGTTTTGTGTTTGGGACACATGAGAAGAGTAGATAATCTCTGGCGCTGCAAAAACCGGAGCTTCTCATGCAGGTAACGAGGTGCTTGAAACTTCACGATCCCGAACAGTAGGCAAGCAAAGTGGAGAGAGCGCCTAGATTCCATGTTCATTAGATCGCTTCTGTTAAGATAGGGAGTTACGTGAGTTCTTGGTGGAATTATAAAACAATAACGTGCACAGGCATTTTGGACTCGCTGAATCACTTTCTTTGTGTGAGATAAGAGGCAGGAACCTACAACTGTGTCAGCATAATTAAGTTTTGATAGTATCAGTGATTCGCATAGAGTAATTCTGAGCTCTATGGATAAGTAATTCCGAACTTGATATAGAATCTTAAGCCTATAGAAACAGTTTCTAGCAACATCACAAACATGATTATGGAATCTTAAGTTTTCGTCCATGATCACTCCTAGATTTTTCGCTTGTGTAACTTGTTCAATGTTGTTATCTCCTATTTTCAACAGCGGTACAAACTCGTTGATTTTTTGCCTTTGTTTATTTGTGCCTATAACCATAAATTTAGATTTTATCGGATTTAAAACTAGGTTATTGCGTAAGCACCAATCAGCTACACGGTTCAGGTCCTGATTAATGGCGTCTACCGCGAATATGGTTTTACTGGGTTGACATGGCAAATATATTTGTAGATCGTCGGCATAGATGTGATAGCTACAATTCTTTAGACAGTTTATTATATCCGCGCTATACAGAATGAATAATATTGGTCCTAATATTGAGCCTTGTGGAACTCCGCGAGTCACAGGCGAGGCTACAGAACAGCTACAAGTGCCACTTTCACTGCACAGTTCAACCTTTTGAGAACGGTCTTTTAAATAACTAGAGAACCATTTCAACGCAACGAAGTCAAATCCATAGTAAGCAAGCTTGGATATAAGTAGGTTGTGATTAATTGTATCAAACGCACGCGAAAAGTCTAGTAAAACCAATAACGTTCCGTTTCCAAGATCTGCCTCTGATAAAATGTCATCGACAACATCTAGAAGTGCTGTAGCTGTACTACGACGTGCTCTAAACCCGGATTGTTTTTCAGGCAAGATCCCGTTAGCATTAAGGTACTCTGTTACTTGTTGACAAACGATTTTTTCGATTACTTTGGACAGAAATGGTAAAATGCTGATCGGTCTGAGATCTTTGTAATCAACCGGGTTATTATTTTTAGGGATTGGTTTGATTCGAGCTTCCTTCCACATATCCGGAAAAACTCCAGTTTGGATGGACTTATTGACTAAAGCTGTAATAATATTTAGGGTATGTGGTAGTGTCAGTACGATCATGTCGCGTGATATGCCATCTGCACCTAGGGCATTTGACTTAATTTTCATGATAATTTTGGAAACAGTATCTTCGCTCACCGGCTTTAAGCTGAATGAAGACGAGCTGAAGCGGTTAAATTCATAAAAGGTAAGTTCAGAGATCGCGACACTATCATTTCCTGGGAGAGTAAGGAAATGAGCATTTATTGAATTTGGGTCATTTAAATTGGGAGGAAGGTTACTCTCTTTTGAATTGAAGCTAACAATATCACGTTTAATATTTTTCCATAGTTGTCGAGGATTTTTTGAAGTATTATTAATTTTATGTTGAAAGTATGCCTTTTTTTCAGACCACAAAGCCTCATTTACGACACCTTTTAGTTGCTTGTAATACAGTTTATGGGAATCTAATTTAGACGTGCGAAATTTAGAGTGAGCTTCATCTCTCAGTCTCATCATTTCCCTAACCGTAGGTGTTATCCACGGGTAGCCTTGTTTTTTAATTAGACATTTTTTTATTGGAGCAAATGAGTCATAGATGTACAGTATGTACGCATTAAAAGCTTGGACGGAGTCGTTGATATTATCGTTTAAAAGTCGAACCCAATTGAAAGATTTAGTAAAAGCATTAAATTCATTCAAAGCGATATCTTTCAAAGGTCTGTACACTATCAACTTAGGCAACGGCTTGGGTTTTCTGACGCATAAGTTGCAAGAGATAAATGCATGGCTGCTAAGGTCTGGGATGTGATCAACCTTCAAGTTGGAAACGCTACAATTGCTGCAAATAAGATCTAATATTGTCTCAGAGTGATCTGTGAAATGAGTTGGGTTAGTAACATATTGATTGCTATTGATTGATAATTAGTAATAATATAATTTAGTCAAATACCTAGTCCTTCTGATTCTTTAGATTCTCTGTTTACATTTTCGGACTCACCCGGGGGTACGTCCTTAAACTAAGTCCAAAAGAGAGGTATGGGCATTGTGAATGTCATCTCGCTTTGTGTGGTAGGGTCAGGGATCGGATACCCGTATTTTTTGTATGGGAACGAAAACGGTATTTTTTCGTTCTTTGTTAATTATTTCATTCCTAATCGGGCAATCTAATAATACGAAGTCGTTATCTAAAAACACAACTGAGTCCTACATTTTGAGTATAAAATAAACCGAAATATATGGTTATTTCGTTGTTTTTGCAAGAAACCGGTTCCGATCCCTGGGTAGGGTACAGCACAGCGGATGTCATTCCAGGTCTAGAGCAGAGCCCAACTGGGGAAGTACCTCCTCCTTACAGAAAACCGCAGCCAAATAACACTAGACCCTACTTATAGTGTTGTGTTCCTGCCGGCGAGTAAGGTTGCCGGAGCTCAACGAGGGTGCAGTGTTAGGGTCGGCAACGGCAAGGTCGCGCATCTATAACTCCTTTGGAGTTACACCCGTAGGTACATAGGCTACGGAGACTGCTTACCATCAGGTAGGCAGTATGCTTGTTTGCCACCGACGTGGTATTAAAAATAAAGATATTTTTAAGATTAGTGTCTATAAATGCCTAACCTAAATTAAAACTCATTAACATCGTAAAGTTCAGTGTAGGCAAATTAAAAAGCCATTAATATTTAATATTTAATTACGCAATGGATCGAATAATGAACTGCTTTAAATATCGATATGTAAATTACAAGTTGACATTTACAAATCAGATAAAATTTGCGCTACAGAAGGCAACCAGGAAGACAAAAGAAATGACAAATACAAGAAACAAAATAAGTGGTACTTACTTATTTGTACGTTAAGTACAAAACGGACTTTAAAAGTTGCACTCATCACCAAGTATTTGTAAGAGATCAGTACGGCTTCACACATCATATTCGCCAAAAAAAGACAGACTTATAAAACAGCACTTGCAAAATGTCGATCTCTTTGTGATGAATTAAATTATCATAATCAAGATGGCCTACACAAATTTTCCTCATGACATTTGGCAGTGTCCTTTCCTATATGCCGTGTTTTTTCCTATCCACATGATAGCAGTTGTTTACGGAAGCGTGGGCGGAAATGACTGTTGCGACGCGGGCGCAGCTCACGCGGCCTTTTAAGGTCGCGAGGCTGTCTTAGTCATGTCGTTGATCCGATAATGGTCCTGATCCTGAGTAGGTACGGGCTTGCATGTGAGATTAACCTCAAGAATCTCAACACCCACGTTGAATTAATTATCTTGTGGTCATCATTAGACTGTTACTATGTCTGTTCCACCACTGGCACACCCGTCACAGACCGTCTTTGAATGTAAAAGGGGCTGGGGTCTCCACTTTTTCTTTATTGAAAAACAGCTGACAATATGAAATACCATTTCGTATGTAAGTTTAGAGAAACTCCGCCTTATTGCTCCAGACCATCAGATGCAGAAACAGGTATCATTAAACTTAGTCACCCATTCCGGTTCTGATCTGCACTTACCCTTAAATCTCATCTATGTAGGTATTTATATGGTTGCATCCTCAATTACTTCTTCGGAACCCATTGTTCTTCTCGTCTTTTCCAAAAGTGACTAGAGATATTCCAGATATCTTTATCCCATCATGCTGATCGCGTGTTTATTCAAAAAGCCGCCACGGCCTAGGGGCAATTAAGTATGCAGTAGAATTGTGGTTTAATGATCTACAGAGGCCTAAAGGTAAGGAATTAAGGACTATAGTTTAACACTCAAGGCAGTGGAGATTAGACCGTATAGTTTTACTTTTCGGTATCAAGTTCCTATATGAATAATTGTGTACTAATAACTTTTATTAATATTTAATGTGCTAACATTTTAAGATGTGTTTTTGAAGCTAATTCATGCAACCGCAGCAATAATTCACCAAGGATACATGCAGCATAAAGAATACACACCCACTGCAGGATCCGCAAAGCAAATATATCGATTACGTGCAGACAGGGAATTGCTCGTGTGAAAAAAGCTCCACTGTACGAGGTCCGGTGTACACTTGACCCAGTTAACTTCTAGACGTTTCTAGGTTGCGACCTGGAAAGGCTGGAAACTCTTGCGTAATAACATTTTACATCTGCAGTAAGGGTTGATTGGTGAACAGTAGGTACCTTTGTCTGTATCTCAAGTGTAATTTGAAAAAGGGTGTAATTTTGATGATACAAGGTATATTATATGCAACTGTACTCGGTGAGAGATGTTTGTACCCTGAAATTGCAAAAAAAGGATCAGGGGTTCCAAAATAATCCAGGGGTACTAAAATTCAATAAACTGTATAGATACCAGATTTTTTATTATTATTTCAAGAGTTACTGCTAAAGTTGATCATGGCAACAAGAGTACAATCGCCTACCTACATATTTCTTGTTTCATTTATTTGCATAATTCATGGAAAGGTTAACGTTACAAATGTCTCCGGCATATATCATAGGTACCATATAAAACGTTACATACAATCAGATTTTAACATACATTACACTTACAGCTATACGAGTACGTATCCCACGTGTACACTGTACACAGATCTTCTGAGGAACACATCTGTGCCTAATTCCCTCATCTGTCGGACCTCATCGGATCTGACGTATAAATCTATACGTGTATAGGGATAGGGGGGGTTACCGGACATAAGTGTACAATGAATTGACGATTAACTAATTCGATACCAACGCCTACAGATATCCCCACACACTTAAGCAATTTGTTTGGTAACCGACCAGTAAACCACGAGTCCCAAGAGCATAAGCTAGATTACGTTACTATTTCCTAACATAAGTTTTACCCGTACCTTGACTTCACGTACCGTTTTGACACAGTGATTGATCAATCGTACCTGTTCCTTATTTCAAAGAGAAAAGGTCGATGGTCAGTTAGTATATTAGATAATCGTTTTTCTTGTCACAGGCATCTAATACTCATCGAGACAATCTAAAAACCCCAAACACAATTAGGTTGCGTTGTTCTATCACAGAGTTCCCATGGCCACCTCCTGTCCACATCATCAGATCAGCTCGATGGTACCATAAATTGCATTGTCACCCAACTTATATATGTATGCGACATTTCAGCTCAATTATAAACCTGGAAGTTGGTCAAATTTAGTTTTCAAGATTTGACCCACACAAACATACATACGAGTTCTAACAGCGCAAGTTAAATGATAGCTTGTAAAAATCGGCCCATGTACGACACCAAGAAACCACGAATACACACGACGTGTGTGTTTTGCTTTCTATTTCAATGGCGTGTTACCGTACAAATTTAGTGTGGGCGTCTCACGATAGATTCCGGCCATCTATCGATTTTCCTGGCCTAATTCTCAGTGCGCCTAGACTTGGGCGTGGGCTAGACTGCCAACGTCCTCTCGCCATTCGATATTGCCGGTTTGGCAACTTTACACCCACTTATTTCGAAGGAAATACATTAATATTATATACTACAAGTATTTAATACAGGACTATCAACGCGAATGAATAGAGAAACTTAATATTAATATAATAAATGACTGTACGTTTTGTACAGTACTTTTGTCTACCGTATAAAATTCTCCCTCAAACCTTAACTGGAAGAGATCCCTTAAAAGCCTTTGTAGTCTTTGTACTAATGATGGGGGTTTTTTCCTGTATTGTTTTTCTTTTTTATACATATAATAAAGTACTTTACAACTCGTACCAAATGTATACTATTACGACAACGGGAACTAATAGCACAGAATAACTAATAGTACTACCGCTAATAGGCTAGTCTGTCTCATTCACGTACATACAAAAGCATGTTTTCGACTATTCCCTAAGTCCCAGAAGTTTAAGTTTTGTTTATGAGTTTGGAACCTTGTCTTATTTAATAAAAGTTGAAATTAAATTTTGGAATAAGGAGCCTCTGGGACTCAGTAGGATATGGTATTTTCTGCTTTACAAATCTATGACTAGCATGGATTCCTTTCGTCGGTTACAAATAAAGTGCTGTACGTACAATATTTAAAATCAGTCTGTGGAATGCGCTCATGGAAACAAAATGGCGCCTGGACATTTCGTCGTATTCCTTCAAATAACTGTACATATTTGAAATGGCTCTCTTTGTTCGCCTTAATGAAACTTATTTTTAAAAAAAACAGTGATATGATAAGTTACACTGACCGTATTTCTAGACAGCGCAATCTACTGTTTTTGCCAAAAACTTGTCTCAAACAAACAGCTAGAAGTTCGTTTTATATGTGCATAAAAATATTTAACAGGTTGCCAGCTGACATAAAAGACCTTCCAATCAACAAGTTTAAAAAAAAAATATTTTTATGGCTTTGTGACATGTGTTTTTATTCCATACATGAATACTTTGATTATGAAATTGAACAGTTATAGAAATTTGAAATTGTAATAAATCGCAGCATGATTTTTCTAATGTTAATAATTAATCTGGCATGTTATTTTTAATATTTTCATGTTATTTTATGTTATAGTGCGACTATATCTACCTTAAATTTGCATGCTACACTAAGCAGAGTATGGTTGGACTAAAATATATTATTGTACACCTTTGTAAACCCATATTCAGCAAATAAATAAATACAATACAATACAATACTGTGTTGCATCTCTATTTCTACATAGGAATTAGAATAGAAAAACTAAAGTAATATATAGCCAGTTTTGCTTTAACACGGTGAAGTATTGAATTGACTGATAATTTCTATTACACTAGTATTTTTCATTGAGCAAGCTAAATTTAGCCACGTCTTATCGTCGTAGCATTCATAGTGTATTTTTATCGTGAAATAAACAAATTTAAATCACAAGCCGCTTATAAACCCTATGTGGGCGATCCCTTAAGCAGTTTAATTTCTTGCAAAATACCGTTATGAAGGGTGACAATTTAAATTGCAAAAGTCGACAAAGGGGGCATATTTCAGCGCTGCAGTGGGCGCCGCGTAGGTGGACTTACGCCTACGTCTCCACTCCTCGTATCAGATCGGAAACTGCACTTTCCTTTATGTCACTTCCAACGCTCCTTATCAACCCACCGTCCAACACCGGACACTAATCCAGCACGCATTCGAATTTGAAAATCTTCAATCTGGAATGTAACGTCCTCGATAATGAAAGTCATTTCCCGTGCAGAAAACATTGTAGCTTCATTATTGTTTACGGAGCTATTGTTTTATTTTTGCATTGTATACCAGTTTGTTTGAGCTTGTTTCTGCTATAGGCCTGATTAAAAGTCGAGATAATTTGTAATCCACCATAATTGTCGGCTACCTTTGGTTCGTCAACCTTATTTTAGGGAAGTCATTCATAGTCACCTACCTTTTTACAGAAAAAGCGCCTAAGATATATCATGATGACATGACTGAGACTTCAGCAGGAACGCCAGATCGTATAATTCGATACGAATTTCGTATAATCGGACTGATTATTGTATCTATCATGTATAGGTAGTCGTTCGGTATAATTGGATACGAAAGAACAAGAATGGTTATTTTGCATTTCTATTTCAGCACGGGATTAACAGAGATGGATTGCCAACTTGATAATACGATACGGTGACGGTTTGAGTGGTTTTTGAAGTAAGTATTAAAAAAGTCGGGTATAATCGTTTTCGTATAATGCAATCGAGTTTCGTATAATTTTTGACGTTGGACTGTATAATCAAAATTTGTGTACTGGCAGCCCTGGACTTTTTCGGTTTCGGTTTCGTTTCGGTTTCGAGCTTAAAATCAGCTTTCCTTATTTTTATTCTCCACTTCTCTCTATCCTCGACATTCTCTTCAGACGTTGCCTTATATTTTTAGAACTTGAATATTTTATAGTATCTCAAACGATATCTGCACGTCAATTCAGACTTAAATTGCTTAAGAGCAATTCCTAGCTGAGCAACTTTTCAAATCTCGAATTTTTGAAGCTATGTTTCTGTCGCGCTGCGGTGGGCGGGAGCCGGAGCTATATAAGTGTGAGTGCGCGCACACAGACGCGAGACTCGTGCGCTCGCTCATTGCGCGCCGTTCCGTCGACATCGCCCGCGAGCCAGACGGAATTTATTCTGCGCTGCCCGACGCAAGTTGTTTTTGTTGTTACCACGTAATATTGTTTTTCATTTTTATATTATACTGTATCTATTACACCCTAATACCAAACACCCTATCACCTGTACTAAATGTATTTTACACCTATGATGACGAAATAATAAATGATTGATTGATTGATTGATATTAATTACCATATAGGTAAAAACTGCAAAAAATAATGATGTCTCAGCTTCGGTTGTCGTTGTACAGTCAAGTGCAAAAATATGTATCGAAAGAATCGTCTCATAAATATGGTACTACGCTCTTATTACACTGGAATAAGATGCTATGGGACATATTTTTGAGTAAGATGTGTACACCCATATTTTTACACTTGACTGTACCTATCCGTATCAGTAAGTTGGGAGTGATCATGGTGTGTTGTGAAATTTTGTAAGTAGGTATAAATATACCTATGGTTAAACTACAATCTATTTAACTTGTAGTACGATGGGGCTAAACTTGGGCCGCCTTATTGAAGAACGTATCGCAATGACAATCTGGGTAAAGTATGTTGGGATAATGCCGGACAATTTTGGGACCAATTGAGAGAACTCGTGAAAAAATGTTTTTTCAAGATCTCAACACGTGAAAGATTCTTGAAGTACGTAACGAATCGTTAAATAATAACCGTAAATTCGGCCTGAATTTTGGTAATCTTCAATATAGAACGGTTTTAGCTTTGTACCTGTGTAAAGATGAGACATACTTTTTTTTATGGTAACGAGTGTTTTGCCATCAAGGGAGAACATTGGATGGTGAAAAAAAGTTGCTTCTAATGGAAAGAGAATAAGGTATCACAAAGAAATAGGTCCGGTGTCTACCCTTTTGTATCCGATCTTAACCCTGATACAAAAATTGGTAAAATTGTGGCTCTCAAACTTTGATACCTATGTCATAAGGCAATTTGATAAGTAAACAATGTGCTAAGAAACTACTTATTGTAAGGTTTACCCGAAGTAATAGAAAAAAACTACTAAAATAATAGATACGTTGCGAAGTTTTGACAATTTAAGATTTCCTGAACTGTACAGGTTTAGGGAAAGTGTAAATGTATTGTTTATTGAATGGAATGCACTGGAAGATATTAAGTACTTAAGTAGGAGGGACAAAAATAAAAATAAAAATTATCGTGCCCAGTCATTTTTAATGAAGGTCGCTAAAAAAATAAGAATCAAACTTAGAAATCAAAAAGACTAAGTAGTTCTTTAAAAAGGTCAAGGTCACTGAGAGCCCATCTTGAAGTATGGAAAATAATTAAAATTGCGATTTTGTTGGTTTAATTTTGCAATATATAGTTGATATACAATCTTTTTTTTTTTGATAAAATGTAAGGATCGTATGTAAAGAGTAAAGTAAATAATTAAATATATAGGAAAAGAGAGCCCTCTTGAAGCATTTTAAGGAAACTAATTTCGAAGCCCTATCTCTATTTTGTATCCGAAACTAGCAATGTATGTATGCGTGCACATCTACATATGCATCCGTATGTGTAGGTACTTTATTGCGAAAAATTGCTCATTTGCTATCTATTTTACTCGATTTTGTTATAAATTTCAACATGTATCATCATCCCTATACAATATAAATACTCTTTATTGCACACCTCAATAAAAGAAAACAATACAAAAGAAAACATACACATAAGCACAGGTAAACAACATGCGGTCTTATCGCTAAAAGGCAACCTTTGGGTTGCGGAAATTAAAAAAATTACATTGTCAGTAACCGTCGCGCTGGTAGTGGTACTGGATAAAAATAATGGTACGAAAGTGTGATCAAGAAAACAATAAATGTGATAATTAAGGTCAGTAGGTAAATTGAAGAAAATTTAAAGTTTGATAATAACTGCTGTTTTTTAAATAGGTAAAGATCTGATTGTTTCTGGTCCGATCTTTACCTGGAAGGATCAAGATCGGATATCGGTCTACAGCAGTGCTAGGTCTGTTAACAGAATTACAAAAACAAACACAGTTTCATCACAATACGCAAAATAAATTACAGAGCGAAGATCGGATAGAAGGAAGAATTCGCGAAATTTACCTTGCTCTCTGTGATTGCACATAGCACAAGCCCGACTCCCTGAGCGACGCGGGGACACTGACAGTCGAGGCGCAATGAAATGGCGTCTTACACAATGTTGTCAACATTAAAAAATAAAGCCAAATTAGGGGGAAATGAATGTCCTACGTTCTTCACCCGCATCCGGTATTTACCCAACATACCTTAATCGTTGAACCGCCGCATTTCAAAATGGCCCTTATTTTGATATCGGCTAGCCGTAATGTAATACGGCGGATTATACAATACGACTGCGATACTTATATATAAATCCCCTCGTCAATGTAATTTCATTAAATTTGCTATCTAGCAGTAGCGGCGCGTGGAAATTTTGGCTAGGCAACTCGGACCAAAAAAAAAACACTTACCTTGACATTATGTACTTATTTTTCCGTGATAAAAGTGAAGCGTGCGCTATGTGTGTCCTTGGGCGCGACCTTTTGCAGTTAGTGCATAAACCACCTTTGCCATACTAGTCATCACTGACTTCACGTAAACAGTGTATATCGAGTATGACAAAAGCGGCTTTGAAAAAAGCCTTTTGAACAGCATTCACATCCCAGCACGTAACACACGTTAGTTTAAAAAAAACACAAGCATTACAAATGTTAATTAAATAAAAAAACACCAAACCAGTGAAACTTAAAATACCGAGTAAAAATCATTACTTAAAAAGCTATCATGCACATCATTAAACCGAAACCAACGACCTGCTCTAATAGACAACACCTCTTGCAAACGCAACTTGCTTATTTACAAAAAAAACGGTGAATTAAGCAGCACACACGTTGGTTAAAAAATACAAACATTACACATGTAAATTAATTAAAATATGACCATATTAGTGAAACAAAATCACCAAGTTAAAACACGTCAATTAAAACCTATTATTGTCATTATTGAATTATTAAACCGAAACCTGCCCTCATAGACTCAACACGTCTTTCAAACCCTAAACACCTATTTAGAAAAACGTGCGTTTACTAAACCTGCAAATATCATCAAAATTACTTTTAGGTTTTGTTAATCCCTGCACGTTCCACGCGTTATTTAAAAAACACAAGGATTACACGTTTTAATGAAATAAGAAATGACCAAATCAGTAAAGCAAAGCTTAAATCACCAGCTAAAAAACACCAATTAAAAACTATCTTGCACATTATTAAACCGAAACCAGCAACCTGCCGTAAAGCTTTGCGAGCGAGACAGCGCTATGGTCATTACATAGCGATGTCTCGTTTGCACAACGCCACGCCACGGCGCGCGGATCCGCGTCCGTGTGGTCGAGCCGTAATAGACTTAACAGTCTCAACACCTCTTGCTAACGCTAAATATTTATTAAAAAAAACATGCATTTACCTAAACTGAAAATAGGTTGAAAGCTGATTGATTTTTTTAAATGATAATTTCTGATTTAGGCTTTAAATAACAGTCTATTTGTATTGTAACATAATTCTGCGGGCTTTTTTAACAAAATGAGCCAAAACACTATCGTAAAATTCGTGACGTTTTTGAATTTTTAGCAGTAAATGTTTTTCTATTGAAATTATGGCCAAATTTGACAATCTTTCTTCTTTTTGACAATTTCGCGTGTAGGTATGAATGCGCTTCAAGGCCGAAAACGATCTTTCCGCGGATACAACCGATACGGGAAGAGTCAAAAAAATGTGACACAAAGTTAAAAGTTGCGAGAATATGTCCCTCAAGGATGAATTGTGGAGGTACAAATAAAGTTCGTACGCGTCTAATGTATTTAGACTTGGCGAGGTGTACATAACATTTAATTCATTTTTAAGGCCGTGAAATTGAAAACATTTGGAAACTCGTTCATTAAATCGGATATTTTTTCATCGGGGATCGGGGAATAATCTGCAATATTGGGTGTATTTGTGTTTGTTTAATAAATCCAAGAAAGTGAGTTTATTCAATGATCGATATCGGGAATCTATTTGAATTAAAACGTTATGAATAATTTTTTGATATAGTAGTTTATACTGAGTTTTTAAGTCCATTTCTGTGTTTAATCGGCGACGACGTCGCGGGGGCTCACTATAGCCTTGAATTCCTTCGAATATGGAATCAAATATTCATAAACTCCTCTGTTAGCCAAGAGCGAAATGAGTCATTTAATAAATAATCTACTACACAACAATCGAAGTGGACTAACGCGGCCATAAGTAAAATAAAAGAAAGTACCATTTCCTAAAAACAAGGTCAGTCCCTTGAAAACACCTGCGCTACGAACAATATCCAACACTTACACGCACAAAATTTCACTGGTTTTGGTTTAGTAACATAATAATATATAAAATGCACAAAACTAACTAAAATCACATAAAAACACAAGCCTTGGGAACAACCGAGACGGGAGTGTTGTCATAACATTATTCCATTTTCACCCACGAATTCTAAAACCTATTACTACAAACCTTCAAACAGAACTTTCTTTGAAGAAACGTTCGTTATCAAATTACAAAAATTGAAACTACATAAGTTTCTTGGATTATGTAATAAAATGTATCTTTTTTTAAAGGTTTTTACAAACCTTGGTATTAATTATAGCAAAATACAATAAAATTTTACCCGTTTATTCAATTCAATGTTTTTGTATGGCAATATTAAGCATACGCGCGGCAAACGCCACTCGATTCAAAATTGTGAAACATTACACTCTAATATAAATCTTACCTGTTTGTATTTAAAGTTTAAATTCAAATAAAGCAGCATGTTAATATAACGGACGTTGTTGCGGCCGTGTACTACGGGGCCTACCGCGAACGCCTTGGTTTGCAAATATTGCGAGCACCTTTCTATGTCACTCTAGTTACACCATGATTGGAGTAAAAGAGAAAGTTGCCCGCAATTTGCGTACTTCGGGGTTCGCGGTAGGCCCCTCAGTACTCGCGTGGACTTTATGAATGTGTGTGTGCATTTTTCCAATATAAACCTTAATTATTACGTTTAAGGTTTTTATTCAAATGAATAACTCGATACAAGACCGAGTTGCTTTGAAGCTCATTCGCGCGGACTCTCTATAGCAAACTTTATGAGTGTGTGTGTGAGTTTTCGTATCCGTGTAGTGTCTTATGAATGAATAGTCAAGTTTAGGCTTAACTAGCTTGACTTTGCGCGCCCGCTCGTGAAGCTTTAGTAAATCGTGTTATCAATTCCAAGGTAATGTAAATACGTAGTGTTTTCAATGTGGATATATTTTTAATTTTAATGATGATTTATAAGTTTGGTATATGTAGCAATAAATTTTAGGCAAGCCGGTGGGAATCGAGTTGTATGGAGGCGCCGCCCCTGCTATCTAGTGGCAAACATCAAAGTAGTTATCTTTTACTTGTGACGCACAAGTGTGAGCAATGTAAAATACTATATTTCTAAAAAAAATTGCCTACTACGTAATAAAAGAAAATGTGATTATTAAATTATAATACGAAAGGTGGTCAAATCGCAAAATGCTGTCGTTTTATTTAAAATAATGACCAGTTCCGAAAGTACCGGGAAATCCCGGTTCTTTAAAACAGTACCGGTTCTGCAATCCCTAATAAGGATGTTATGCCCATCACTATTCCTTCTGTGTACGTATATTTAGAAACTGTCTCCGCCTCCAATTCGTGCGATAAGGACAACTGCAGCTCGGACCGAAATTCACTCGCAAAAAACTCTAAAATCGAGGTTTCGCTCTCGACTGTTTCCTCCTCCAAAACGCAACTAATCATTATGAAATTTTGGAAATTGCAAAAGGAAGAAATAATCTATGCCGCTATGTTTTGATTTTTTGGATATTTTTTGTCATATTTGTATACTGTGCCTTTTTTTACAGCCAATTCAATTTAGCCGTTTTTTGCGATATTCGAGGCGCTGTATCTTTCTTCAAAATAAAATAATCCAAAAAAGCAAAACATAGCGGCACAGATATTGATGATATTGATCTTATTTGAAAAAATCACTGCTCTAGGTTAAAAATCCAGGGAGGAATCAGTCGAGAGCGTTTGTATGGAAAAATCGCAACTAGGAATTCCTCTTAAGAGCAATTCCTAGCTGAGCAACTTTTCAAATCTCGAATTTTTGAAGCTATGTTTCTGTCGCGCTGCGGTGGGCGGGAGCGAGAGCTATCTAAGTGTGAGTGCGCGCACACAGATGCGAGACGCGAGCCGAGCGCTCGCTCATTGCGCGTCGTTCTGTTGACATTGCCGGCGAGCCGGCCGGAATTCATCCTGCGCTGCCCGACGGAAGTTGTTTTTGATGTTATCACATAATATTGTTTTTAATTATTATATTATACTGTATCTATTAATTACTATTTAAATAAAGACTGCAAAAAAGAATGATGTCCTTGCTTCGGTCGTCGTACCTATCCGTGACAATAAGTTGGGTGTGATCATGGTGTGTTGTGAAATTTTGTAAGTAGGTATGGGTAACCTACAATCTAAATAGTAGTAGTAGTCCGATGGGGCTAAACTTGTGCCGTCTTATTGAAGAACGTATCGCAATGACAATCTGGGTAAGGTATGTTGGGATAATGCCGGACAATTTTGGAACCAATTTAGAGAACTCGCGATTTTTTTTTCTAGATCGTGTCATATTCTTGAAGTACGGAGCAAATCGTTAAATAATAACCGTAGATTCGGCCTGAATTTCGGTAATCTTCAATATATAAAGGTTTTAGTTTTGTACATGTGTAAAGATGAGACATACTTTTTTTAGAGTAACGAGTGTTTTGCCATCAAGGGGTAACATCGGATGATTAATAAAAGTTGCTTTTAATGGAGAGAGAATAAGGTATCACAAAGAAATAGGTCCGGTGTTTAGCCTTCTCCTACGCATATAAATAGGGTTGTTTCCATCTACAAATCTTAAGGCAGAATTTTATCCCAATAAATTCTTTTGGATTAAAGGAACATGTTAAACTATTTTTAGGGGACCTGTAATGACCATATTTTTGTAAATATTGAATTTAAAATGTTTTTTGGCACACGTCATGTGACCAAACTCGACACGTCATTGAAGATTCTGATGACGCCACAACTCTCGGATTGACACTGTTGACAGTTAGGCGATAAACAACAAATGACAAGTGTCAGTTGACAGTTCGTTTCTTCTACGTGTGTATGTAGTTATGTGTCAAACCGTAAACAGTGACGTCACACAATCTTCAACGAGCGTTTTGGGCGTGAAAGCATCTGTCCAAATATATTTTGTTAATTTAACATATTTAAAGCCGTTTTTAGTATAAAAATTGAATTTTAGGGCAACTTTTAGTTAATATAGAACGTAATACAAGTGTTTCAAAAAATTGGAAACAACCCTATTGCAGCCAACAATACAAACTTAAAAGTTGTTATCGAATGTTCTATTTTTCGTATTTTTGTATCCGATCTTAACCCTGATACAAAAATTTGGTAAAATTGTGGCTCTCAAACTTTGATACTTATGTCATAAGGCAATTTTGATATGTTTGTCGTAAACAAAATTAAAATAATCACCGCTTGTTTTCATCTGATGATGATGATGGTATTTTCTTCTTATCTTCGAAAATATCTAAACCTCTCTGCATTGTATTGGACACTGTAAAATTTTTAAGCCTCCAGGTTTTGTGACGTTGGAACTATTGGGATTATAATTTCTCTATTTGAATATGACTCGTGTTTAATGCTTGCTCCGACTTTACTATGCTCTGCACTTTAAAATTAATAGAGGAATAATAAGTTCATATCAATCATATCTGTTTAAAATTTTTTTGACAGTAAACAACAGTTGCTAGGTAACAACATTACGAATAAAGATAAGTCTTGCTCTTGACATACGAGGTATATGTATGCAACCTTCTTAATGTTGTATTCATGCCTTTAAATTTTATCAATCTTTATATCTTTAAGTGATATCTGGTGATGTAGTTTGCATAATCGGAAGTCAGCTTTACGCAAAAGTATGTTATCGGATCCCATTAATAGAAGTCGCCGCCATCTTTACTAATGTTAACTACATTTCTAAGTGTCGCCCCCCTGATCGTATGTTACTATTACTTAATTCCTTTTTGAAAGTTGAAACAAAATTTAAATTTTGAAACTTTTAGGTCCTGTATTTTTAATCATTTTCATATAGTATTTAAATATTCATTTTATTGCGAAAAATTGCTTATTTGCTATCTATTTTACTAGATTTTGTTATAAAATTCAACATGTATAATCATCCCTATACAATACAAATATTCTTTATTACACGCCTCAATAAAAGAAAACAATACAAAAGAAAATAGAAACATAAGCACAGGTAAACAACATCGGTCTAATCGCTAAAAAGCAATCTCCAGGCAATCTTTGGGTAGCGGAAATTAAAAAAATTACAATGTCAGTAAGTACGTGTACATACATATACATACAAAATAGACTGCTAAAATGTTTTCCTTTTGATTTACCGTCGCGTTGGTACTGGATAATAATAACGGCACGAAAGTGTGATCAAGAAAACAATAAATGTGATAATTAAGTAGGTAAGTAGGTAAATTGAAGAAAATTGAAAGTTTGAAAATCACTGCTGTTTTTAAATGGGTAAAGATCGTATTGTTTCTTTCCGATCTTTACCTGGAAGGGTCAAAATCGGATATCGGTCTACAGCAATCCTAGGTCTGTTTTTGATTGGATTGTTTTATAAATAAACATCTAAAACGAAATTGTACATTAACACAGTTTCATCACAATACACAAAATAAATTACAGGGCGAAGATCGGATACACGAAATTTACCTTGTTCTATGTGATTGCGCATAGCACAAGCCCGACATCCCTGAGTGGCGCGAGGACAGTCGAGGCAATGAAATGGCGTCTCGTTGCCAACATTAAAAAATAAAGCCAAATTAGGGAGAAATGAATTTGCTACGTTCTTCACCCACATCCGGTATTATCCCAACATATCTTAATCGTTGAACCGCCGCATTTCAAAATGGCCCTTATTTTGATATCGGCTAGCCGTAATGTAAATTTGCTATCTAGTGGTTTACTTGTGACGCACAAGTGTGAGCAATGCAAGACAATCAAATTGTTAATGGGTATTTATGATGTTTTAATCAAAATAAGCAGGTTGTACCTATTATCCTACTTAGCTTTATTTACAGGCCTTTAATAGTAAACATTACTAAACATAAGCACTACATGACCTGCAATGTAAAAAAATATAAAAACACGGTTTGAAGTGACAGGCCATTACGGGTACATTTTAGAATAGAATAGAATATAAATCTTTTATTGCGAAACCATGGTACACATGGCACCCTTTTCTTAGAACTACGTGGTATTTTGGTTATATTACGGCGATCGACTGTTGGTTGTTGGTGTATTTTTTTCTCATTTTAACCATTAACATGTTATGCCCTCTCACTCACTCACTATTCCTTCTGTGTACGTATATTTAGAAACTGTCTCCGCCTCCAATTCGTGCGATAAGAACAACTGCAGCTCGGACTGAAATTCACACGCAAAAAACTCAAAAATCGAGGTTTCGCTCTCGACTGTTTCCTTCTCCAAAACGCAATCAATCTTTATGAAATTTTGGAAACTGCAAGAGGAAGAAATAATCTATGCCGCTATGTTTTGATTTTTTGGATATTTTTTGTCATATTTGTATACTGTGCCTTTTTTTACAGCCAATTCAATTTAGCCGTTTTTGCGATTTTCGAGGCGCTGTATCTTTCTTCAAAATAAAATAATCCAAAAAAACAAAACATAGCGGCACAGATATTGATGATATTGATCTTATTTGAAAAAATCACTGCTCTAGGTTAAAAATCCAGGGAGGAATCAGTCGAGAGCGTTTGTATGGAAAAATCGCAACTAGGAATTCCTCTTAATCAAGAACATGAAGCCGTTAGAAAGCAGGAAACCGGCAGGTTCCAAACACAATTATGAAAACCCCCAGACGGTACGCAAATAATTAAAACCTGTCAAGTGATTGTTGGCGCAACGTCGTGGTCGTCATAGCGACTGGCCACGTGAGAGTTTGAAGGCTACTGATAACATTCCATCATAAACTACGAGTACTATAGTTTATTGTTTTTTTCATGACACTTGCTCGAATAAGATCTTATTTCATACAGCTGTGCTGAAGGACAAATGCCTATTTTATTCCCGCGGGAGTTATGGATTGTGGGAAAAAAGCTATAACTCCCTAGGGAGTTATAACTTATTTCTTTAATTATGTCACTTATTCATACAAACTAAGTAGCATAAATGAGTTTTACTTTTAAAATACTGACGTTTATAAATTAATGTTTTTGTTTGTTTTAAATTATATAATTTGATTAATTTAACAGCCGTTTAAAATATTTTTACATAATTTTCAATCGTGGCTGAATGCCGAATAGGTCTGTGCCTTCGATGCCTCACCTGCCAAGAAACTACAAAATCGCGGACGAATGTTTGATATGTCACCGTATTTAAGAATTATTTTGCTTAAAATTTAGTTTTATTGTGTGTAACTCGGGGGTAAGAATATTGCAAACTCAGGTCTTTAATTCCCTCTAGCCTGCGGCTGTCGGGAATTACCACCCTCGTATGGCCAGTTCACTTCACAGCGTAAGTACGTGTACAAAGTAATAGGGTAGTTTCCTACCAGTCAATTCTGTTTCTTTTTCGAACTGCCAAAACGATTAAGCAACTATGTTATATGAAAATTGCACAGGTGACGTCACGGTCAAGTCACGTACTTTTTTTTGTTATATCCAGTTCCAACTTATTATTTAGAAATTGTGTCATAAAATAACTGCTCACTAACTTTTTTCTAATAATAATTTGGGGCTTTATTTCTTCCATGTTGTGAAATAATTTATTTTTCCCAAATTTGCAATGAAATGTTGACAAGACTTACTTCAAATTAGGTCGCATCGCACCGGATGCGTAGTATGAGTGAAGATGATATGTAAAGGAATTTCATACAGCCATACAAACCTAGGCCTGTAAAGCAAACTTCTTTTGTTTCTAAAGTTTCGAGAAAAGCACTATACAAATCTGGGCGAGAAACGGGGTTGCCGCGTATCCCTAACTGGCCTCGCTACGCTTGGTCGTCTATATATCTACTTGGCCTGCAACCCTACGTTTCCTGGCCTCTATCTATGGTAATGTACTATTACTATTAGAGTAAAGCCTATACATGCCGCGTCTGAAGCAAAAGTCGTACCCAATTAAAACCTGTCAAACGATTATTGCCGCAACGTTATGGTCGCCATAGTGACTAGCCACGTGACAGCCTTCGATAGCTGATAACATTCCGCCATAGAGTTCTACCCATAGATTCCGCATCTGAAGTTTGAGGCAAAAGTGGTCTTCAGAATTAGAAAAATATTTTGCATTTAAGGCATCTTTTCGTCAAAATAGGCTCTAGAAGTAAAATATAACTTTAACTTTTATAAAGTATTAGATCAAAAATATTAAGTAGTAATTTGAATACACGTCCGTAACGGTCCAATCCTCTATTTAATCCTATATAGCATAGTATAGTTTGAACAAATGGACAGACGACGTCACTGAGGATTCTGTCTCTTTTGTCCAGTGACTTCTCTGCATTGCTAGTTTTCCCAATTACCGTAAATATAAATTATAATTTAACCCTTTCTACAATAACATGTTTATAAGAAAAAATGACTACCCTGTAACGTCACCTTTAAGTATTTTTACCTTAAGCAGAATTTTTAGGTGGCAATGAGGGTTGAATTTATTTATATCTTATATTCTAGCCGTTAAACTATATCAATTGAGCTGTCATTGTAATCATTTCCTTCCTTAATAAATACAGTTACTTATTAAAAATAGTAGATTGTTAACTAAAGGTAAAGGCACCCATTTCTGCCAAGGTAGTTTGGCGCTCGAACGCAGTAATAGCGCCAATAATCCGAGACTGAAACGGTGCCTTTCACCCGAGTTAAGCACGCTACTTTTCATTTCGAATACGAGGTAAGTAAAATACCGGTTGTGGCCTGTAACAGGAGCAAAAAATTAAACTGTAGGCTGTACTCCTCAAACTGACCAACATTTGTCCAGCAACTTTTAAAAATAACTTTTATTTTGATTTTTAGAACACTTCAAAGTTTATTCTAAGACGCAATGTATTGCGAATTTTGTTATGTTTAAAGGGTGACAATCAACGTCCATTACACTGATGACAGCATACATTGAAGATAATATTTATTTTGTATGAAAAATAGGAAGTCTAACGAATTCATAATTTTCAAAAATCGCTTGACAAAGTTGGTAAGTTTGAGGAGTACAGCCTACAGATCAATTTATTGCTCGTGTTACAGGCCAGACCCGGTATACGTGTATTAAAAACACGGTTTAGTATAAACTTCAGTAGTATTTCTTGAGGGTACTGTCAATTAACAATTTAGGTAAAAAAATCGTTATTTATGAAATAGGGAAGTCAATTATCAGAATGTACAACAAATCCATTTAAAATCAATATTTTAATTGTTTATCGTACTTTCAGCATGAAAAAAGTGTATTTACGGCTAGTATTCGCCCTATCTAGTCTGTAAGTCTACGGATACCTCTGTAAGTCTACTTACCACGCTTGAGAGCCAAACGAATTAGCACCGCGTGCCAACGCGCCAAATCACAAATTGCAATGGCTGTTACTACTAGGAAATGCGTTTTATGAAGGTTATGGCTTAATGGCTTAAGCAAGTTGATTTAATGTGATTGAGAAAAGGCCACCTTGAAGTAACAATGGTTTGGAATTGAAAGGCAATCGAGTATAGCCTATGGAACTGGCGGCTCTCTTTCAAGAACAATTTCTATGTATTCTCACTCATGTTCATAATTCGATTGTGGTCATGATTTTTTGGTATTGGTTGAATTGAATGTTAAAATTTGGACGTCTATTATAATTCCTTTTTCACCCGACTGACTTTTGACAATGTTTGTGGGACACCCTGAAAGGCTTCAATGTATGCATAGAGTCTTAAGAATTTCAGTTAGGTAATCATATTTATTAGAATATCGGGATTAAAGATAAGTCTGCTACGATTTTGATAGCACACGAAGTGTAAGTGTTATTTATACGTCATAATTTCATAGAAGTTTGACGTTTAATATAACACTTGCACTGTGTGTGCTATCAAAATCGTTGCAGATTTGTCTTGGTCTGACTCTAGTAGAAGATGGGTGAATGGTGAGAAATGGAAATGATAAATAGAAAACAAGAGGGGAACCCTTTTACCAGCAATGGATCACTAAATTCCCTACTAATATTATAAATGCGAAAGTAACTCTGTCTGTTTGTCTGTTACCTCTTCACGTTTAAACTGCTGAACGGACTGAGATGAAATTTTGTATGGCGGCCCCGTCTGCCCTTCCCTCCCCGTTTGTCCTGTACGAAGTCTATTCTGTTTATTATCTTTAAAAGCTATCTAAGAATATAAATATATCTCTACAATCTTTGACGACCGGTCTGGGCTACTGGGTAGTGACCCTGCATATGAAGCCGATGGTTCTGGGTTCAAATCTCAGTAAGGGCATTTATTTGTGTGGCGAGCATGGATATTTGTTCCTGAGTTATGGGTGTTTTCTATGTATTTAAGTATTTATATATTATATTTATCGGGCCACAACACAAGCCTTCTTCAGCTTACTGTAGGGCTTAGTAAATTTGTGTAATAATGTTCTATGTGATGTAATATATTATTTATTTAATATATAAACAAAAGATTAGTGCAACATGCAGCTCTTAGTTCACCATATTCTTATAGTTATTTTATTTCAGTTTGACTTCAAAACTAACGCTTATGTATAAAAGGATTAGGCGCTGCGCTGCCTAAGTTATATCGTAGTGGCGTCTATTGTCTTATTCAAATTGTCTTTTGTTATGATAAGTCGCGACGCTGATGCTAATTGCAGACAAAGAAATTCAGCCTCCGTGTAAATTGGAAGGAAGGACGGCTTTTGTTCCCTAATCAACGTCAGTTTGACAAAACTTTATATCACGAACATCACGATAGTAGTCAAAAAGAGTATAGATTGACTGATTTGGCAGATACAGCAGCATATAACCGCGCTCAAAAGTGTGAGCTAGTAATAAATGTTGTACTCTACTGCCGAGGAGCTAAAAAAACAATAGTACTTTCTTACCGACTTCATTCTTCTGTGAAACAAAGCTAAAGTTGGCGTTTTTAACATGGTGGTAAATTATAATAGAAGAAGCACATTTAATTATTACAGGACTCTTCAAAACGAATCAAATACTAGCGATTAAAGAGTTCCACTATCCTCCTTCGTCATAATAATAAAAGTTTATTTCCGGCAGACTGTGACTCGCCCCAACAAAATGGGCCCCCACATAAAGCGTCATCTAGGAATGCTCAAGGGCAACACCGGTCAAACAAAAGTTTAAGCCGTGATGCATCAGACTGTCAAGTCAAAGTATAAGGAATGGCATGGATGGAGGTTGGACGACTTCCTCAACTGGGCTGCTTCAAAATTGAACGACATAATATTTCTGTATAACACAACAACAAACGTAGATATGTTTACCAGCTTTCATTCTCCTGAGTTAGTAATCTTCTCTTGTGCAGTATTAACTAGTTTTCATTAGATACTTGTATGTCTTGCTTCCTCCACGTGTCCGGTTGTGTGTGTTTCAACTCTGAATAAGCAATGCAGTCGGTAATCAAGACATATCCCGTCAAGTTCATTGCAGTTTCAGTTGTTATCATTCATGTATTTTTTGTGTCTGTAGTGTTGAAATAATTAATGAAGCTTTTTATTGGATTGGGTATAAGTATGACATACCCCAGCACTCTATATTAAACACTACCGCACTCAATCTCGCTCCTCTTGTTTTAGTATTTTTCCTGTTTGCATCCTCAATTCGTAGCTCCTACCCGCTCAATGTTGTCTCGATATTAATCTTTCTGCAAGCAGTGCTCTATCTCTTAATCTCTTACGTGTGTAAGTGTGTTATTATGCAGGACTATTATACGACAAATCAGAGTCTATATTTAATGTTCAACCTCGACACATGTCGTCATCAATGCTGTCATCTTGTCATATTAATAAAACACTTCGCGAATCGTGAATGCTAGCACTTGAACCAATTGTGTCCTCATCTGAATGACTCCTTTGAATCTCCATATCAAAATACTTAGACCTCTTGTCGTTTATTTGTGAAGTTTGATTTAGGTTTTTCTAGCATGACATTCTTATTAGGTAATGTTTTTGTCGTGTTTGTCTTCAATACAAAGTTTGCAACAACATCCTGCAACCTGGTAATTTCGTGTATCCGCTGACATTGCCAATTCTTGTTTTTGTAAATCAATCAAGTGTGCAGAACTACAAGAAAACAGCTTATCATCAATGCTTCTAACATATGAAAAACTGCGTGTGGCTACCAAAAAAGCGTAAGCGAGTCGCAAAGTCTCGCAACAGGCAGATAATTAATGAATGTTTATCGCAAACGCAAGGTGGTTGTGGGGAAACCATCGCTCGTAACCGATGCGGTGAGTTGGTGGCATTTTTTGCCGCTCAGTGCCGGCGCCTGATGAGGTAAACGCGAGTACGCACGCGCTCGCTGACGTTGCACAATACGATTCACGGCGGGCCCCTACTCGCGGCAGAGACGAGGTTCAGACGCCGGCCCCCGCCCGCCTCGCCTCGCCCCGCCGCCTCGCCCCGCGCCAGTTGCCTCGCAGCTGCCGCGCGCGTCTGTCGCATATTCTATGCGACTCCGCTCCTCCTTCACCATAATATGGATATACAGCACATCCGCGCTCTTATCAACATCCAATTCTCCTTTCTCTGGTTTTACGAAGTTGCCGACAAATACAAATGGATTATATTGTAAAGTGTCAAAGAAAAGAGTAGTTTTTAAAAAGTCCGCATTGGAATTTCTAGTATGGCAGTCGCCGTGGGCCGACGTGCTCGGCACATGGCTTCATAATAATACGGTGGTGGCGGACGTTACATCAAAACGTACCAATAAGTGGTTGACGGTAAAGCGAGAGTGAAAAATATGTGTTTCGACGGAAGCTTGTGTGTACAGGATAAATAAACCCAAAATTATCGACTGGTTTGAGACGAGACGTACTCGTGGCGTCCACGTCAACCTACAAATTGCCGCGGGTTTTCGCATTCCTTTAGTGCAACGACTAAAGCAATCGTATTAGAACGCCTTTGGTTTGTCATAAACCGTTTAACCAGGTGTAAAGACCATAGGTATGTGAATGTTTATAAACACTGTCCAATAAATCCTGTAAAAATTGTTTTGATAAGGACCATTACATGTTATGAAAACTGAGTCATTTCACAACCGGTGTTTTGAATTCTTCGTCCGTACACAACGCTGGTGGCTTTGTTCAAAGTACAATTTGACCGAGGTCACCGGCTCGGCAAAACGTTGGCTAATCATTGAATTGCTTTGCTCCGACTTAATGACTCTATTCCAAATACCGCCGGGTTTTTACTACGTACGTTACAATAACTTAATTTGAATGAAGAGTTGCAGAATTCTACTCGTGTAAAGCCTCATTTTCTCTTCAAATTCTACAAAACGTGTCAAAGAAGCAATAAAATTTGAAGAATTTGCGGCGAAGGAAAATGGCGGGCGAATTCTGCCGCCATTCTACAGCGGCTACGGCTACGGCTGTGTTCAGTGTGCATGCATGTGTGCGGGGCGTCTCATAGTGCAACGTGGCCCCGGCATGCCATAGTAGGGCTCCGTAGGCGTGGTCGGAGACATTCTCTCAATGCTGATTTCCTGGTACTCTCGGGTAAAAGAAATCAAGTGCAACATACGTTTTCTTTATTAAAATATTTGAAACTTATGCTAATTTTCGTAAGGAGGATAACTCGTAACCTTGTTTCAAGGAATGCATAAGTAGTATAACAATTGATACATGTGCAACGCAACGTGTGTAAAAACGTGCATCGAATCATATTAAATATTCGCTCGCACATCGAAATGAAGAGGTTCGTTTACCCGCAATAATGATAATTATTTGCTGACGACAGGCGAGGCATTGCAATCAACTTAATTAGAATATGACACATATATATTTAGCAATGAGGATGATAATTTGATAATACTTCTGGGTAACCATTAGCGCACGAGAATTTTATTTTACATGAGAGAGAAAGACGAAAGAAAATAACGAAATGGTGAACGGTAAAATAGTGTGCCAAATGAGGACTAAATAAAACATTATTGTGGGAATCTCCTGAGATTTATAATAAGAGCGGAAATCAAAATCTCATATACCAATTAATTTAAATTCAAATTAGCGTCGAAAAATTTCAGGGCATAGCAAATTTTACACGTTGCAACTCTTGGGATAGTGAAATGTGCAAGGATTGTGCCATATAGGTACTTTGATGAGGTTGTCTCACAATTGTCTGCTGAAAGTCAGGTTATGCAACGGGAGTCTGCCACGTGGCAAGCCCTAACGCCGACTCTACTGCGCATGTGTAGACTACCTCCAAAATTCTCTTACTTACAATTTCGCAAGTCACTTCAAATCGATTTGACTTAATTGAAAACATGATTAAAGCCTGAAAAGACTACAACGATTAGAGAATCTCATTATTCAATTTGATAATCTAATGACCAGATAGATAAGTGATGAGCCGTTAATCTATTTTGAAGGAGTTACAAGTGATAAATTTGATTACAAAGTTGTCAGTGTTACTTTTTGACTAATTAGATCAGAACTTCATCGAATACCACGTGTTTCCCGCGCACATTGCGCAGGTCTACGCGGCCAGCTGAGATCCGAGAAAATCGTTACCGACAGCCAACGCACCCATTTTCACATCACGTGGCTTTCTACGTCTAGTTACATGCCCTTGATCACATGTGTTGGTTTTGGTCGACGTTTTTCGACCCACCATCCACTTACACTTATTCTTCCCTCTAAGGAAAGATTTTCTGGACAACAGCTAATGACTGACAGAACGGATCTTAAAGAAGCATTCAGCCGCGACCTCTGCAACTTACCCACATAATACGTAGGTTGCAATCCCAGTCCCACGTTGATTCCAAATAAATAATGAATTTGTGTTATCAAATCGGATTCTTATCTGAAAACGTAATCGTAGGCGTAAAATATTGGGTCATAGAAAAACGAGGTGCCGATACTTTTACAGTAACGAAGTTTTGTATACAAGCGACCAAACACCTCTATCTTATTTGTTTAGTAATTCTGTCGATTAGATAATTGTTTTTTTTATCACAACTTTATCAGCCAAGCTCATTACTTGTACCAGATTCATACAATCCATTTCAACTGTTATTATTATAAAAACATCATTTCTGCTTAATAATTTACAGAAAACAATGCCCATTAAAGATCTTCTTTGAAGGATCCTCAGTCACGATAGCTTTCATGCAGTGCAAGGCAATATGAATTACTAAGATCCATTGCTTTATCATTCATTATGTTTTTGGGTCGCGGTCGTCACGACGTGCCGGCGTGCTCGATTACTGGCCTGTGACAAAATCTCTTCTTTTAATATTCATTCACTTCTGTCTGCGCATACTTCAATCCTTACTACCATTGAGACGTTTAAGCTGTAACTAACCTGAGTAAGCCTCTAAAGCTGTATTATCAAAAATAAATTATTTATTGTCTTGTAACTCATCTTAAATTTAAATGATGTTACATGTAACATCGGTACTACGTATTATATAATTGTCTGTGATGATAAAATCTAATCCCAATAAGCGATGCCAAGTCGCAGGTATCGGCTCTATCACCTTTCACGTGACTTATTCTAGTTCAGTCCATGTATCATGTCTAAATGCCTTTTCCTCGTGATATCCAGTCCATGCCAAGTCTACTTTCTCTCAGAATGCATTAGTTCGATTCCAATAAATCTTCCCCGCCCTTAAAATAAATCAATTGTGGCCATGAGCACAGGCACCGGGCCGAATAACGGCGTTAGTTAAACGCGAACTAGGAATTTGTGATATACGACTTCATTGCAAGTTTGTAATACATAAATTTACCTGTGATTTATGAATTTCAATAATGGTCAACCTTTTGCAGTACAATATTCTGAATATTCTGATAAATACATATTTGATATATGTTATATAGAAAAGTCGCATTTATCTATTGTAATGTAGACGACCTTCGTGTTCTGAATGTCAGCGCCATGTCCGCGTCATTACCAGACCCAATACAACGTTTAGTGGCATTTAGTAGATTATGTAGACAACTACTTTCACATCTGGTCCGTATGACCTATACTAGAATAGCATATCCAGGAAGCGTTTTGTTACTTAACGCTATCGCGGAACTTCGAGATAATGACTGCGTGTTTTCTTAACCCTTCCGTAACTTAAGTTCACGACATTACCGAGTTGCATGGCATGATTATCACGTTGATGTTCCTTTGATATATGACTCTTTACGTTATTCTACGTAAAGAGAAAATGAGTTTATATTTTAAAGTAGTGTCGTAACGTCAGTCTTTATATCTTTGTTAGAGATGACTCCCAACCCAAGTCCTTTCATTACTTTGTCCGTATGGACATTTCACATTGTTGTTCGTCGTTTTTACGCCTCGTTTCCCTTTGTGATTTAAATGCACTTCAGTGTATGTATAGCCTTTTGTTGTTCTTTGAATGTTTTTAGTTTGCATGGGTCGGAAATAGTTGCATGGTTTTGCAATTCATGTTTATGCCGCTTGAAGGTCAGGGTCGATCCCACGGCGCCGGCGAGTACTCACATGACTCGTTTTGTTTGTGTGTACGCCCGTATAACGTGTGCGATGCTGATTGGCTGGTTCTTACTTCAGATGCCACACTGTTGGTGTTTTGACGTATAACCCTTTTAAAAGTAACAGAGTTTTAGTTAAAAACTTCAAATTAAGCTCAATGAATTGCAAGTTTGCTATCAATTTCTGTTATATAGGTTTCTCAGTTCTCATCTAACATGTACATATCTTTTATTACCAATATTCTTATTATATATAAACCGTATTATTCTGGTTGTTTTGGTTAACAGTAGTTTTCGGCCATACTTTATTAGAGTTTTAATTTTAAAGTTAACATCCAGATTTCCATTATGCCCTGCGATGGATTTCCATTATGAATTAACGATGAGAGTTACGAACGTTATTTTCCCTAGGCTGATGTCTCTGCCAACAAGCCGGACCAGTTACTCTTCAGGGTGAAGTAATAGGAATCTGCAGATCAACTTGTGCCAGAGACGATATGGTCGAGTGCAAAATGTTTTCTGAATAAGATAAGCTAGCCGGAAGGTCCGGAAGACTGGCCTCGCTCCACAAACACTGATTTATCTAACCGTCATTATGTTGACAATTTTTGCGGATCTATATTGCCATTGACTTTCGCAATCTCCTTGGTTGTTTTCGTCACTTTTAATGTCTTCGGAAGTGTTGTCATGGTCATTTGTTTATCGTCCATTGTATAAATGTTTTGTTTCATCCTGTTAAACATTTCGTAATCAATCTGAACGACTTTGGACTTTAGACAGTTTCTAACAAAAAAGGCACGCTTGGGTAAGTTTAAATATAAGCAGACTGTTATAATTATATGATGATGATCTAAAGAGAAACAGCATGTAAACTGTGTGTTATTATTAGAAATGAGATCTAGATTTAATAATAAAAGTCACGCAATATCTTATGTCACGCCGCCGCAGCTACGAGGATGCAGCTCGGCATAATTATATATGATTTATGGAAGACAGCTTAGTTTCCTTTGATTAACTAAATAGAAATTATTTTCTCTTGTTTATGTCAATTATTCAAAAAAATCTGGAAAATGCTAAGTTAATTTTCATTACAGTTGAACCCCATAAAACTGACATTCATCTCGTTGGTGAAATATACTAAACTAATGAGTTGTCTTGCAACAATATCAAGATATATTTATTGAAATGATATAGAAATTGATTTGTGGTCAAGCGGTTCTGATACAACAATTTTCTCTAAAATATTAGCGATCTTATCATCTATAAGCACTACAACCGAAGATTATAAGTTGTTAATAACGGTAATAAAATCAATCTGTCTTACATTCATGTCGTTAATTTACATAAAAATGGCAGCCCTGCTGGCTTTCTAGCTTAGAGCTAGAGAAAGGTACTTGCTGTTATGGAGCATTATTAAAGATGTATAGCTTGTGAAGCTTGTCGCATTGGAATCTCGGGTGAAACTACAGTTTCCCTTTGCGGTGTAATGTCATACAGTGTAGGAATGCTTTGCGTGGCTCGGCGGCAGTCAGCCGTGACTCCTTTGATCCTTCAAATCCTAAAAGAGATTTATAGTGGCAGATCGTTTATAGTACGTATATTATACAGTCATCTTAATGGCTGGTTCAATTTCAATTATCTTAACATCTTTATAAGAAACAGGAGCCTATCTTGAGTTACTTAGCTATAAAACCTGGAGAGCTATAAAAACTTAATAAATGTGCTTGCTTTAACCGATATATGCTCGCCATTTACAACTATGTATGTTATTTATTGTAGACTATCAAATAAGAAAATTACGAGTAAGTCGTAATTTCAGATAAGTAAAATCCATTATCTTCGGTGCCTGGTGGAAACTTGCACAAACATCTCCCAAGGATGTCTCGTTAAAAATGTGTTTGTCTGTCTGGTGAACTACAGACCTTGCTCTCGGAAATCCCCATTGTGTAACGCTATCGTTTTATTTATAGCTTCTAGTTATGACTCAGTTGGACCATATTGCTCTCCAAACGCCAATTGATCTATATGTATGGAGTGCCACGTTGCGTTTGGTTTTTATTCTCGTTTATCGACCTACCTATCCTACGTGGTGGCATTTGCATTTTGTCCTTTTTACGATTTGGCTCTTTCGACGTCCTGTAGATTTCAGGATTAAACTAATCTGAATTGTTTTGATAAATACCAAATACAAATACAAACCTTATACCTTCGGAAGTCTTATCATTACTATTTTTTTACGATCATTGTCATTAACAGTCCTGTGAATCTTTAGCAGACATTTAAGTGGCACATTCTGAATATCAAAGTTAATCAGTCTTAAGCAGACATTCAAGTAGCGCATTATTAGTATGTTATACGACATACGACAATCTAAAAAATTATAGATTCTATACACAAAGCTAATCAATGACACGATAAGCTTCAACTTTCAACGATTGCCACACCAGACACCTGTGTGCATCGTGCGAATTCTCACGACGCCGATTACCGCTTCAACCGCATAAAAGGCCCGATCAATTTGGTTGTCCATCACTTGCGGCCTCGAAGGTCAGTTTCCAATCCGACACGCAACCGGTGTTTACTTTAAATGAAGTTGGACGAGAATAGTATCGCGTATAGATACAAATTTGAATTAAGAAAAGTTTCAAAGTTTGAAGCCAAGCGATGGGATGGAATTTGAGGAAGAAGTCACCAGTCACCAATGTTGAGGATAATACAGAAGAAAGTCTCGGACCTTTTAAAATCTTGATATTCACACAAAAAATACTAAATTTCTTAATATAATGTTCCAGAATATGTTAAACATATTAGGAATATAAAGGCAAGCTCGTGACCACACCAGCATAAATATTATATTGTTTAATACACTAGCAGCTAAAAGCTGATGCATGTATTTCAAAGCACTTGTTTTTTTAGGTCAATGTGTTTTAAAATTAAATTTTATCAGGTTTGTTGTTTTAATGTTTACTGTGAGAGGCACTGATCATGTCTCTGGTAAATTCACTCGCGAAATGTATTCAACTTACACGTTGCAACATAAAATCAACTTAATATCATTAAAGATCATCTGCAAAATGCACAGACTAAAAAAAAAATTCTGTTTACTAGTATGCTGGCTTAACTTCGAACAATACTTAAATTTTGTGTTTTTTCTTTAAACTCACAGTTAACCATTTAGAACCTTGGCCTAGTGAGAGTACCGGCTATTTATTACATGAAACTGCTGGCAACTCTTTTGTCATAGCGTCATCTTTGTTTGAGTACAGTATCAATTTCACTGTGTTTAGAACTGAAACTCAACGACGCCCATTTAAAGTAAAACTCACCGTTATTAATTTATACTAGGCTAGTTTTCTATGTCTTTCTGGTCATTTTCTCGTGAGTAAGTATCGTGATCATCAATTTGTATTAAGGTTGTGTGATTCCTCTTCCAAAGGATAAGGAAATTAATTCGTTTAATTGATCGATTACTTCGGTCATATAAATTACCTATAGTAATTCAAATCGTTAAGACACGAATCTATCAAAGTATTTAGTGTACTGAGAGTCATCCATCGTCTGGGATTAGAAGCGCTGGGAATCAAATAGGTTAGCGCTCGTGATTTTCGGCACGTAAGTACCACATGAAAAACCTTGGCCTAGTGACGGTTATTTTTTTTACGTGGAACTGTCTAATGAGCAGCCCTAATATGATATCATTCTTTGAGCAGCGTATCTTATAGTAGCAAAGAATTTTGTTGTATTTATGTAACAGTCTCCTGTTTAATTATATTTATCACTACATGTGTGTTTTGCTTTTAAAACGAACATAGTCCGAAGTCCGAAGTTGTAAGGAATTGTCTAATGAATACCTACGAGTAACACAATTCCTTCTCCGTGCTCGAGTTAAATGAATGCACCGCTAATTTACAGTTTCGCAAAAGTATGAGACTCGATCCAGTGAATGGACTGGCTTACGTTACATGTGGCGCCCGCGTCAATGTACCAAACCGGCACCTACACATTAAAATGCCGTATTCCAAGGAACTTAGGGTTAGTTTTCCTTTAAACATATTTGGAGAGGCGTAAAACCAAGTTGGCCGTCGGTAACTCGAGAATGACAGCGAACGGGCGACGCATTTGCGGTCTTGGAATGTGATACGTCGTACCGCGTCTTTCTATTGATTACATGTTTAGTACTTTAGTACTTGCAAATAGTGAGTCGCTGTTCCTTTCCGACGAATAGTGACTGAAGGGGAATGCATGCTGTACGTACCTACCGTGTCAATTTTCAGATTTCCATGGAATATGATCATCAAGGGTCGGAAAACCGCCCGTCATTTTGAAAACATGACCGTGGCCCTGTTCCGTACAACAGAGACTTCTTTATACCAATGCCTACGATTAAATATGCCCCAATGACGTCCGTAGACTGTAAACGAACATTTTCGCCTCATAATTGGATCCTACATTGTGATTGTTTATAAAATGATGGGCGTTTTTCCGATCCTTGATCATGGGAAATATTTCTGTAATTTATTTACTGCATGAGGCGCGTCTCTTAAAGTCTCTAACTATCCTCACAGACTCAACTGTCTAGTTCATGTTTATGTAAGTTTCATAGTCCAATGCTCAGGGAAACATCGCCGGTTTTTCTGACCTTATTATTCGTTTTGTAATGAGCTATTAACAGGCTAACTTGTTAAATCGATTCGCGTGCACGCAATATGCCTATGTTGTAATTTGTAGGGTGAATTCATTGTTCCGCTCCCCCTGTAAGAGCATATCGATAAAACAATGGTTTCTTTCGAACACGGATAATGAAACTAGTGACCCATGTCGATATTATTTTCCTGTTGCACTTTTAAATGATCGAACTGAGTCAAAATTGCATAAAGAATGTACATTCGCAAGACCAGGGGTACATGAATGTCGAAGAGTACGTGTAGTTATTGGAGTGGGTAGGCGCTGACCGCATTCTTTTCTAGCCGGCAATGCAAACTGGAGCGCACGTCCGCTGTACGTCTCCAAGTTTTACTTGATATCTATAGATAACTCATTCAAGTCCTGGTAATTTAAAGGCTTTCTAGATTTGCTAATAAGCTTGTTACTTTCAGATAAAATTAATTTAATTAATCGAATAAATATTTACGTACGTAGAAAAGTCAAGGTCATTATTGCGTTTTAAAGGATTAATGAATGAAGGAGATGTGGTAACTAACTTACAGCATCAAATCGTTTTGAAATATCTAAAAAGTAGTTGATGATGATCCATGATCATAATACATTTTAAACTCAATTTTAATTACGGAAGAAAGGACAAGCATCGTCTGTCGGCTCATAAAGATATTTGCAAAGTCATTACATGCACAGTAAAGCAATGACTTCGTGCATTAATGCTATTAATAAACATTTTCAGTGCCGCATATTGATGAGCCTAGTTACATAAACGTACAAATATAAATAAAATAACACAATGACAAGTATGTAGGTGGACTGTGATAACATAAAAATACATTATCATTGTTGAAGCATGGAAACCGAATGTAACTAAAAAATGACCCAATTACGCTTTTATCATTATTTTGCTTCATGTTAGAATTGTAGGGGGTCTGATAAACATAATAAACATATCCTTTATCTTTATGCCCTGCTTCTTTGTTTACTGACAAACACGAGATGCGAGCATCTTCACATACAATGAGTAATACAATAATCATGCACATCAATTTATCAATAAAGATAAATTCATTTTACCGTATTTATCTTCATTTAACAATTGCCTCTTTATTGCACTCATCGATATGCGTTTTTGTTATTTAACATCGCCCTCAAACACGTTTTCTGTTTTGGCATTAGTCTCAAGTAAAAAAGATAATGGTACCTAAATGCATTTGTTTTTGTTTGTATATTTTTCCTAGTCGCTTCCACGGAGGCATTCCATTATGTTTTAGTATTTCAATTACTGCTTGGCTCTGCATTAAAGTGCTCTTTGATAACAGCTTTTGCGTTCTAATAACTGTCTGCAACCGGAAGACTCGTATTTACGTCTGTTTTGAATCAACTTAAGTGCTTGTTTGGATTCCTACATCAAATATATTCATTGACTGTAAGAACTAGGTCAGTGAACTCGCAGGACTTTGTATTGTGTAATGGATTTGAGCGATAACACTTAATACTACACTAACTCAATAATAAACTATTAAGTGCAGGTTGAGTTATGATTATTGTTAATTGAATTTAATAAATGTCAGTATCCTCAATTCCTCATGAATAATTGTATAATAAAAACAAAGCCGCCCTGCTGTATAATTACACTGTTATTAAAAACTTGATGACATACTTTACGAGACGCCACTGCTGAAAATAAACGGCTTTGAATATAAATTATCGAACAATAAACACCTAAAAAAGGTTTAACTTGTCCAACCCATAAGAAATACAATCAAAGCTATTGCTTTGATTAATACCGCCGCCCAGGTAAACAATGTAAACATGACACACGTCATTATCCAAACGACATTGACAAGATGGATCGCGTGTCATGCCTACGCGATTTTGACAGGTGTCCTTACGAATGTGTCTCAGTTACTCCATTGAAAAGAATCCTCTCGCTTTACGACTAGCATGTATAATTATAACAATAGCCCCAGTTGCTCAAACACTTGCCACCACTTTATTGTTATGTTTGACGTCAATAGGATTCGGTGATTCAGTGTATATAAACTGAAGGCTATCATTGATAATGTCCTAATGTTTACTTTAACCTCGAGTATTGTTTATCTTTACGTTTCAAAACAGCTACTGAATCATATTGTCTTTTAAAATATTAGGACTGCCGTCTAAAAATTCCTTAACAAGTGATTTTCTTATTTTTAGTAGATAAATCAGTGCGATCGGTTTGCGGTGCAAATGTGATTTTATACAATTAGTGTATTAACTTATTTATTACAAAATTATATTAGTTAAGGACCAACAATGGAACGTAACAAATCGAATGCATTTCGATGGTGTGCTTCCTACAACAGTGATGTAATGTTATATAGTGCATAGTGATCCCAAAGTCTGATGTTAGACTGCGTTAAGTTATTTATTAGTTAGTTTTGTACTGAGTGATAGTGATGCTGATCAATACGTTTTTGGACACGGAGGATTTCGTGCACTTGTATTACCCTGAGGATGAGCCAGCGGGCGCGCAGGGCTGCGGAGCTGGGGCACGCATGGCCAGCAAGTACCCGCGCCCGCCCTCGCCTGAATACTCCTCTTCTCAGTCTCAGGTAACTATAACATCGACCTACCATATGCCATATACCATACCATAGCGTGGTAGGGGCGGGCGTACCTCTAGGCAGCATCTAAGGACCAACGGTTGATAGACACTGCCTAATAACTCATCAAGTCGCGTATCTCGTTTTTGAGTTATTGGAATTTTGATTTTATTTCAATTAATCAAATTTGAAATTTAAATGACATAATCGGCCGGGAGTCGACGGCCTACCACTCCAAGGGATATTAATATTGCAAAATTCTCCCTTTATCTATAGTTAGAGTTCTACGGTGTATTTTGGACTGCCTCTTAACATCAAGCTTGTAAGTATCATGAAGTCCACCGGTGGTCCAATCAATCAATCAAATATATTTATCATTTGCAAAAATACAGTAAGAAAAGCTATTACAGTTAATAAGGGACAATGTACTTAGCTGTACAATATAATAAATTGAACTTTGGTTGTATTGGTTCATTGTAATTGCACAAAACTATCTGTGGAAATTATTCTCTAAAATATCAATCATTGTCAAAAGTTAAAGCTGTCAATGTCAGAATTTTGGAAGAGAAAATAACGTTAAAAGTTTTCCAATTCGAGAAATATTTCCATTCCATTAACAAAATGCAACCAAGAATTTCGTTTTTGTTGAAGATTATGTGGACACTACTACACTAGTTCAATAATCTTTACGACATTCTTACAGAAGATATTAAGACTACTGAATGCCAAGAAGTCGTACTTACTTTAAATGTCATATGCATCCGCATAGTAAGGATAATTCAATTAGACAATCCCATGTCAGGCTCTTGTCAATAAACAACCTTCTAGTTTTTGTTGCCTTCAACTGTTTACACGACCTCAGGACGAGGATGTTGGGCACACGACAACTTCGTGAACTTTCCGACCTTGTCATAAGAACTATAATCATTCAGCATCTTGTCTATTACTAAGAACTTTATTGTCTAAACATGTTCATGCTATTTATTGCTCTACCGGTCTTTAACATCATTTCGCTTATTAATATCTATCTGCACATAAATCAGTTCTGTTGAGTGCGCCCGGCTTATGTCTATCACTTTTAATTAATCCAGAGATATCAGATACAGTACAGTAGCGAGTTAAGTATACTTTACTTCTTACGGTGTTTAAGTTTTAATTTGTTTTTTCTATACATTTCATACCATTGGTAACTAAGTCTACTTGGTTTTATTCAAGACATGACAGAGAGTGAGATAGTTCCCGATTCTCGAAACTATTGCGCTTTTGAAATTAAACTTTAATACATCAAATCTGTTCTGATTTTCATAGAGATATTTAACGCCATTCTGATACATAAAAAAATCCATTGATATAGCATTGGACTTGACTGCGTGCTGGCTCTGAGCTTTCAACAACTTCTAACTTTTGTAATAAAAATAATGTATTCTATACATATTATGATTATTCAATAAATAGCTAAATTATAGCGAGGCATATTATATACTTACCGCTATTAATATAGGGCTTTTATCAAGTGGCAAAATCCTATGATTTGATGAAGTATTGTGTAGAATTGTAACTACATACTGAACTTCGTCTTCTTCTTCTTCATATTTAAGAGATGTGCTCATGACATACTGCAGTATTCACAACTTTTTCCTAGCTAATTTTTACAGACGAACCAGCCTAAAGCGAAGTGTGAGTTACCTAATGGGTACCAGTTTAAAAATCAAATCATACTAAAGAGTATAGTTCGCAGCAGAATACAAAATGATTTGTGAATAGTCGTATCAAGGCAACAAAGCCCAATAATGGAATATTGCTCTTTATGAAATACTGGCGTTAAATACCCGCATTATTAGTAGAGGCAATCGTGCCCGTTTATTACTTAATGATCTTAATGGATTAATCATTTTATTTAATCCATTAGTGCTTATTTGTCTGGAGTTTAATGTTGTTTGATTATTTGATCATCAGCATTAATTTAATAGTGGAATCTTGTGACAGCTGTGTCATCTGCCTCCTTTATTTCCGTATTAATTGTGAAATTACCTTCGCCTTTATTTCGGTTTTAACCTTTTTCTCCTCTTTGACTAACATAGTAAGGTAGTCGTTTCCTCGTGACTGAGGAAGAGGAAGACGTACTTGAATGCGATTACATTCATGCGGCCCGCTTTTTGAGAAATATGTTTAGCAATCCTATTGGTTAACAATAACAATACACACTCTTATGAAATGACTGAGAAAGAATTTATTATCATCTATCTACATATTGTAAATGCGCTCAACAGTGCCTACAATATATTGCGTGGCTTTAAAAAAACAGTGATTATTTATGAAAGAGCTTCTCTTCGCCATGTCCTAATAAAGATCGCGTTTTATTTTTTAGTTTGGAATAAATATATTAGCTGTTATTTCAAGCCATGCAATTTTTCTCATAGTTGTTGAGATTGCTCACAATACGGTATTTATTTATATTAACTTCAGAATATGTTTCTTAGATAATATCTACTCAGAACTCATTATGCGGCTAGTTGTTCCTTTTATACTCATACAATGAAAACGAATAACCGAAGCATGTTACAGCCACATTGTGGGCACTAACAATGTCCAATAATGGGAATTGCTTTATGAATATTGGCCAGCTTAATGTACCCTCATGACGTGATTCTGAATTAAGGGCACCCGCATTATTGCTTAATTAGTTTTTCTAGTGTATTCTTATTTTTGACTTTTTTTCACAGGACAATTTTACAACGACGACTGGACAAAGATATAGATACATATATTATAATATATAGTTATATACATTCATACATAGAAAATACCCATAACTCAGGAACAAATATTTGTGATAACGTCACAAATAAATGCCTTTACCAGGATTCGAAACTGGTAGCTCCTGCTTCGTAGGCACGGTCACTATAAACTAGGCTAATAGGAGGCCGTTGTGTTTAGGAACTACTTTGTAGGGTTTTTATTTATTTATTTATTGTGTTTAAGACCCTTTATACATTTTACATATCGGCCCTATCAAGTCCAATATAATTAAGTGTATTCGAAAAAAAAAAACATCCTTGAACGTATAACTTATTTTATATGATGTTTTCCTGAACCTTACTCAACATACATTCCATACAAATCGCGAACACGTACCAGGTTTCCAGAAGCCATTATGTAGTTAGCGTCTTTCATAGATGATATCGGTGATCAGATGCGTCATTCACACACCGGAAGAGCATCCCATTGTTGTCTAATAGAGATGGACGTTCCATTGTTAACACTTAACGTGAACCTTATCACAAAGACATAAAGTCTATTAATGATCAGTTGCTATTAGAATGAGAATCAGATACAGCAAACAGACAAACCAGTATCAGAACTCTTCTCTGTGTGTTAAAAACCGACGCCCGCGCAAGTACCTAATCATAATAGCTTTAACAGTTGGTCTCTTTCTAACTTGCAGGTAGGTTCTGCAGGTCAGAGAGAGATCGTCCAGCATTAACAGAGAATTTGTAAACCTTATTTCAAAGATATAAGATCCACCGATAGTATAGTTTCTGTCAGCCTTGAATAGGCCTTTCGATTGTCCCGTGCTGGGTGAATGACTTAAATGACAACAGCACGATGGATTTCATTCAAACTCTGTGACAGTTAAACTGTCTTTAATATGGACACCTGATATATTTAGATTGTATTGTCATTGTGGTAAACATGTCTTTGAGCGTTTGCAAGTTCACGCTTCATTGAACTGCATTCATTCTTTTCTTCAGCAACCACAAAATGTCTTTTGAGAAACACGGCAGGTATAGCAAGCTGCAAAATTGCACGGACATAATTAATGTATTCATTCGTAAACTGTAGTGTTTAATGTAAATTTACAGCTGAATGTATCTGATTGATTAAACAACGTTGCTTTTTTGTCACCTAAGAGTAGCTTATGACAATTTTGTAATAATGTTTTTGAATGCTGAATAATGGGTTTAAATATCATATTCATCTTGTTTGGAAGAATTAACCTTTTTAACCGACTTCAACATTTACAATGCTTTTTTGTAATAAAAATGTCTTAGATTTAGAAGTCATCATCATTTGATAGGCTTAATGGGGTTTTAATTCGATCAAACACGAGGATATTCCTCTAAAGTACTCTTCAATGAGATTACATACTACCATTACTGTCGTAATATAAGATTTGACTGATTAGAATATTAAAGTTATTCATAGGTTGCGTATATCATAAGTTACAACACATACGCGGATGTAGCCCACATGGTGTCCCCAATACCTCCTACAATCGTTGATATAATTCACTGACCAATTCTAACTCATACTGCTACGAGATAAAGTCTATCAGTGAACAGTTAATTGTGCTTCTGTTAGTACAAAGGTGGCTATTCACATCAGCCTCAAATCAACTAATATAAGGTGGTCTCTGGTCACGCAAAGTTGTAAAGGATTTAAAAGTCAAGTTATACCAGACTTATGACAAAATTATGAATGAGGTACAAACGAAAGAAATAACTGCCTGAAAGAAGACCCTATCACGCTGTATTAAGGTATATTAATGGACAGTTAAGAATGAACATTGTCGCAGCATTAGTCATGTGGATCGAGGGCTCGCCCTGCCACACTGTTAACTGGCATGTTAAACCTTGTTCCAACGATATAAGAACCACCAATGGTCAATTTTACTGTTACGTCCGCTAAATAGTAGGTAATGATAACGCTTGAAATAGACACCGCCATTCATAAATGCATTTGTCAGCTGAATGAGAATAGTGAATTGTGATCGTGCTTTGATGGTTTGAAGCCGATTGGTCTGTTGCAAGTATCCCACCAAAAGTATTGATTACGTGATAATCTCAATTTATAAATTTTCTTACAAAGTTAAGAAAACGATATTAGACATATTATTTGATTTGACCCACTTCCTGATTTCCGATTGAACTGAAATTTTGCTTATATTGAGAAAGGCATGTTGAGATGGTTTGGACACGTGGAAAGAATGAGTGAAAGAAGGTTAACAAAGAGAGTGTATAAGGGAGAAGTAGAGTAAAAGAAGGTTAACAAGAGAGTGTATAAGGGAGAAGTAGAAGAGGGAGCTGGAAGGGGTAGACCTCGGCGGACTTCTCTGATCAAATCCTGAAGAAAGGCCAGGTTGAGAGCATCCTAAACCGACGAGCGTGTATGAGGAATGTTATGAAAGTGAAGGAAGCGAAAGTGGTATGTCATGATCGTAGCAAGTGGAAATCCATGGTCTCCGCCTACCCCTCCAGGAATTAGGCGTGATTATATGTATGTATGTAGGTATGTGAATCGGATGACAATGCAAAATTATGATGACATGCAGCTAATCTGATGATGGAGACAGGAGGTGGCCATGGGAACTCTCTGATAAAACAACGGAAACTACGTGTGTTTGGGGTTATAAGAACTGTCTCGATGAGTATTAGTTGCCTGTGGAAACAAAAGTACAGTCAGTGACAAAAGCTTGTACCAGAAATGAAAGTTTTGGCAGAAACTTATTTTATATTTGGTTAATAACGTATTATGTACTTGTAGTGCGTATACATATACAATACTCAGAAATATATACTGATGTTCACTACCATGCACTCATAATATACTTATTGACAATTGAGATGTGTTTACATATTTTATAGGCAAGTCATTCGCTCCGTTGCCATAGCCTGCCTCTTCATTAAGTTATCGATTCTTCGTACATTCGAAAGCTTACCTTTTGAATATTCATTCCCACCCGTAGAACCCGCACACAATCAATACCATTTCCTAATGGTTCAAACCTATTTAAATAGTCAACAAGCTTTCAAAGGAACTTAATACCATTGACGGACTCATTATCCTGATCTTACAACCATATTATCAATTCTATTTCGATGCAGCTACAGTCCAAAATTGTATATAACCGCATAGATAAAAATATTGAAAAGTGCTTGGTACTTACAGCAACATCTTAATTACTGAACAGGATTAGACCTTATGCCCTTATAATAAGATTCCCGCATGCTTAATCGACAGTGGCTCAAGATTTTTTCTTCTAAGCACAAATCTCTGGGTGAATGACCGCAAACTATTACTAATAGCCGTCTAATATAAACTGTGAGTAAGCTTGCTGGTTTTAGTTTGAGTTAGTCTTCGTTTTAAATGTGGTAGGGTAATAACTTAGCGCCCACCCGCACTGATTTCATGACTGCTTTAATGGCTTCAGTGCAACGGCCTGCTTTTTAAGGAGATGTGCTCAGGCAAATACGTGGTGTTTTCTATAGAACATATTCGTATACTCCCTAGGAATGTGCCTAGTTAAATTAGTGTTTGCCAATGATATCAGTTTTGGTACCGGCTTTTATCGCTGACTGTACTTTTTTACCATAGGCGACTAATACCTATTCATCGACATAATTCTAAAAAACCCAAAAACAATCAGGTTGCGTTGTTTCATCACAGAGTTCCTATAGCCATCTCCTGTCTCTATCATCAGATCACCTCGATGGTACCATAATGCATTGTCACCCCACTTACATATGTATGCAAATTTACAGCTCAATCGGAAATCGGGAAGTGGGTCAAATTTTGCTTCAAAAATTTGACCCATACTAACAAGGCAAGTAAAATAAAAGCTTGTAAAAACTGGAGACATAACTTTACGTAAAGTTCCCTAAATTTATCTAGATTTCATTGAATTAAATAAATAAAATATTACAGGGACATTTGTACACAAATTGACCCACGGTAAGCCAAGAAGGCTTGTGTTGTGGGTTACTCAGACAACGATAGATATAATATACTATTACTTAAATACATAGAAAGCACCCATGACTCAGGAACAAAATATCTATGCTCATCACACAAATACATGCCCTTACCGGCGGGATTCGAACCCAGGACCATCGGCTTCATAGGCAGGGTCACTATCCTCTAAGCCAGACCGGTCGTCAAATTAGAACATAAAACGACTAACATACAAATTACATGACATGTGTGTAAAGTTCGAAGTAAACTTTTGTCAGTTTCCCAAAAATACATACACATAATCATAATCATAATCATTTATTTTGTAAAGCTAATTTACAAGTCACTAATAATAAAAAAATGTTAATACTTTCAATAGAGAGTAATCAAAGTAAATAGCACAATTATTAATTGGTCATTATTCATTATGAACTCTTCATAATTGTAGAACGGGCGCTCAATAAGCCAACTTCTTAGGCGATGTTTAAAGCTGCTTACGCTTGGGGCCCCAGTTATATTTTTTGGTAGATGGTTATATACTGTGGGGCCCGTCACATGAGTCAGTTTCGAGGACTTGGCAAGCTTGCGGTTGATAGCAACGAGCTTATGTGCATTTCGAGTTCACAAAGAAAGCTCTTTAAAACATGTATGTCTAAAGTGTCTAAACGTATAATCATTACTTTGTTTATGGTGCTTCCTCTGTCAGACAACGAAATTTTTTGCGTTTTCGTTTATCTGCTATTAATAATAATAATAATAGGATTTAAGTAAAATGCCGTATCTGTTCTCGAATTTACAGTTTCTTCGTTTCACCGTCTATCCATTCTTCGACAAAATAAAGTTACTCGAAACGTTTTCACCGAACAAACCGTCCATTGTTAAAAAGAACAGGTGATGCTGATAGATTTTTTGCCGCAAAAGAAATCTCATGGCATTATGTTTTTTACAAAAACCTGCTCTGATTTCAATCTATTTTTTTATACGTTAGCTACAAAAAGTTACGTTCCTTTCTCGGCTGTTCATTGGCCTGGCCTTAGGGTGAATGCGCCAAACGTGGGCGCGCCTACACACTAACGCTTATGCTAATACATTACTAATATTTTATGTTGACATTGTTCACCTCATTAAATTGTTATTGGCTTTATTGACTAGAAGAGCTGTGAAGTATATAGGCGTTACTCTTTTTGTATTAGTAAGAAAGGGATAAAACATAAACTAAGCAATTGCGGCTTGAAAAGCTTTATGAATAAGGTAATCCAGTTACTTTAAATATTGGCGTTTGCGTCAAATCCGGTAGTTCTGACTGTGCAGGCTTGTTTATGATGTTGGCTCAATGAATACTCCAAGTTTGAGACCTCGAGCAGCGAACGAAACTATCAAAATTTTCCTATTTTTTTTTAAATTTTATTATAGAACATCGAACATTCGAACCAGATTTTACCGAACCGAATAGTCAGCCTAATTGTTCGGGTCATCTTTATCATTGTAAAAAACCATTTGTAAACGCTTTAACTATATTAGCAGCCAAAGATGAATTAATTTTTAGGAATTCCCTAGAAACAAACAGTTCAGAAGGCAGGAGACCCGCAAACAAATTTTCAACATTAACAAACTTGATGGAAGAGAGTACCTGAAAAGTTCTAGAGAGGACCATTTGCAGTGTTTCATCAAGACTAACAGAATAAAAAATATTTGCCGAATATGCCGAATACCGGATAATTATCGAATATTCGGTCCATCTCTAGTTGTAATCCACACCTCTTCGCTTCGCTGTATTACAAATTACAACCAATGCTATCAATGCTATTGGTTGATTCCCGTATGTCTACTTTCATCAGTGGGAAGGCAAGGCAGCTTTACAACCAGAGTGCTTATACTGCATAGTGTACACCCGTTCGGTGCTATAAAATTCGAAACACGATTTTTTCTTATACTTTACAAATCTTCTACACTTAATAACTCTTTGCTTCTCATTAAGCTAACGTTCTTTTGTTATTCCACACAGATGGGAGACTTTAATTACTCTATTAGCTGCAGATTGTCTTTTGTCTAGATTTAATCGCCTTGTCAGACTGCTCGTACAATGATTGATCTATTGAGCTGACATTTGACTAATTATATATTTGAGCTTGTCTACATTTGTCGTCATCATTATTGTTTATAGTTTTATAATTATGAGTATTATGATCGGTTGGTATTTAATAACGTATTTTAATCAAATCAATGTTAATGCTTATCCCTTGACAAGAAAGCTCCACCAAACCGATGTTATCCTGGTACTTTTAATAAGCATTCACCAGTGATTCATAGCCTAAGTGCAAGCCGTTTTCCCATTGCTTACCATGCGTATGCGCAAGTGAGTCAAATGCTCAGGCAAATTACACAAATTAACTACATTAAGTATGAGTATATAAGATTTTTGTGGTTGTTTCAGTTACTATTTTTGTGTGGAACTTTTCAAATTATATGATTATTACGCATATATAATTGTGACGTTCTCAACGAAAAGGTACCGCATTGTCGGTTGTCGATAAGGTTGATTTCAAATTGAAGCTATATGGAAATAGTGGCTTACTGACAATCGACAATAAGTATCCGTTTGGTTGAGAACGGAAATAACTGCACCTTAAAAGAATTGTTACTTTTGCTGTGTTTTTTTTTTCAATAATATAATTAGAATTCCCTCCCATGCACCCTACGCTACGTACCTATGCCAATACCTACGATATCGGTATTTTCAAAGTAAGAATAAATTTACAAAGTATCCAAGAATTTCAGCTCTTAGCCTGTCGTCTTTCCTGTCAGGGGGCTAGCAAAGATGACAAATATGACAATAATACATCGACAAACGCCAAACGAAAGAAAAAAGTATCGCGATGACAGATGCTACGAAAAGTCACCATACATTATCATAGAGAAATAAGTAAGCATAGTGCTCATGCACTCCATACATCAGTTTTCTTACCAAAACACTTATTATTTTCGTAGTCGACATCTAGACACTACTATGACGACACTAGATGTCACGAGTTACAACTAATATTACACTCAGAAGTAGTTCCGGTTAATCCGGTTATAATATTAGCTGAAACTTGATGAGCATTAGACTTGTCGTTCGTCGCGACATCTATTGTCAAGTAGCAGTACTGATAAAGCCGCTACTCGACGCTAGACGTCGACTACGAAAATAATAAGCGTTTCGATAAGAAAACTGGTGTATGGATTGAGCATTCTATGCTTATGCTTTTTCGATTAGTGTTGATAATCAAATTCATCTTGACTTTTTTTTATATACCACGTCGGTGGCAAACAAGCATACCGCCTGATGGTAAGCAGTCACCGTAGCATATGGACGCCTGCAACTCCATAGTTCTAACTACTAGACTAGGGTCAAAAACTAGTCATTTTGTATTTGTAATAAAACTAATAAATAACAACGCTTTCGCTCTGTAAGCGTCGGACATAACACAACTCTCAGGCTATTATACGTATGTAGATATATACTTACTTGGGAACTGCCGCGGGCGCGTTACATTACATCATTACTCAGGAATGCAGTACTAATTGAAGAGTACTGGAGTTTATTGCCTTCTTACACGTCTGTTTGGATTTTTTATGTCTACCAACATTATAAATAGATTGGGAATAGATGGGGGTGCTGAACGGAAGGAATAAACTATAGGCCAGACATCGAACGCTCAAAAAAAGTTAATGGGAGGGAAATGCTTGGAACACAATTTTTGACTACTTAGTAAAGAGTTGAAAATATCGTAACCGCCTTGGAGCATTCCTAAAACACTTCATAAAAAAATTGTTGAGATTAAATTGATGATATTTTATAATTATTTTTAATTTACAATCAATTATACATATAAACTTTCCTATATACTTAAAGTAGGTAAGAGATGTAAGTTTTTTTTTTTCAGATTGTATGTATATGATTATAAATTTTTAGATTAGGTGCCATATTTTATTCTATTATTTTTCATATTTAAGAAATAATATAGATACACATAATCATTGTACATAACACTTAAATAATCTACAATAGTATTGTAAACCATTTTGGTTCAGGGTTGGTAACAAAATAGAAAAGTGAACATTGTCAATTTCTTTATAAATTCTCAATTACAAAAAAGAAAGCTGAATAAAATATACAATATTATGTCGAATATTGAAGAGTAATTTAATCCAAAAGATTCTTCCATGATTATATAAAATACTATAGAATAAACTAACTAAAATATAGTATTGTAAAACAAAAATTAAACCTAGCAACAGATCCTTAAAAGAAAGAGAAATAAAGTTTCATGATTTAAATACTTTCTTACCAACCTAGGATTTTATCTGAAAGCTGTTACAAGTGTAAATTGATTTAGTAACAGTATCGATGAGCAAATGACTGCTTACAAAATCTATGTTGACGTTAAATGTATTATAACACGTTGTAAGGTCCCCCGTGCATGAGGGGCATCCACACCAAACAGCAGTTACTTTTTGTAGGACGTTTCTAAGAGGTACTCCTATTATTAGGTAACTATCTGTGGTTGTGGAGAAGAATGGAGAGAATAAGTTGGACTGAGAAAAAAACGAACGAGGAAGTGCTGCGAATTGTTGGAGAGAGGAGAAACCTACTGAGGACCATAGAGAATAGACGAGGAAAAATGATAGGTCACTTGATAAGACACGACACTTTCTTTAAAACTATGTTTGAAGGCAAGATCGAAGGTAGAAGAGTAAGAGGAAAACCACGAGCGTTACACGCAGCAACTAAAAGGAAAAGCAAATGTCGTGTCTTACAGGGACCTAAAGAACTTGGCCGAATACCGCGAAAACTGGCGTCTACTCCACCGACAAGAGCCATGCTCTTAAATGATGATGATGATCTGTAGCCATCAAAGTCATATTGTTGTGCCACAAAAGTTACCTGCGGTTTGAATGCACCTTCAGGTAAAGAATGCCATGAGGGTTTCTTTAAAAAAAGCGGCCAAGTGCGAGTCGGACTCGCCCATGAAGGGTTCCGTACCATTTATGACGTATTAAAAAAACTACTTACTAGATCTGGTTCAAACCAATTTTCGTTGGAAGTTTGCATGGTAATGTATATCATATATTTTTTTTAGATTTTTCATTCCGTTATTTTAGAAGTTACAGGGGGGGGGGACACACTTTTTTTCACTTTGGAAGTGTCTCTCGCGCAAACTATTCAGTTTAGAAAAAAATGATATTAGAAACCTAAATATCATTTTTGAAGACCTATCCTTAGATACCCCACACGTATGGGTTTGATGAAAAAAAAATTTTTTTTTAAATTTTTATGACGTATTAAAAAAAAACTACTTACTAGATCTCGTTCGAACCAATTTTCGGTGGAAGTTTGCATGGCAATGTATATCATATATTTTTTTTAGATTTTTCATTCCGTTATTTTAGAAGTTACAGGGGGGGGGACACACTTTTTACCACTTTGGAAGTGTCTCTCGCGCAAACTATTCAGTTTAGAAAAAAATGATATTAGAAACCTCAATATCATTTTTAAAGACCTATCCATAGATATCCCACACGTATGGGTTTGATGAAAAAATATTTTTTGAGTTTCAGTTCTAAGTATGGGGAACCCCCAAAATTTATTGTTATTTTTCTATTTTTGTGTAAACATCATAATGCGGTTCATAGAATACATCTACTTACCAAGTTTGAACAGTATAGCTTTTATAGTTTCGGAAAAAAGTGGCTGTGACAGAATCGGACAGACAGACGGACATGACGAATCTATAAGGGTTCCGTTTTTTGCCATTTGGCTACGGTTTTTTGCCATTTGGCTACGGAACCCTAAAAAATGCCACTCATTAGTACATTACGATACAAGTGCGAAAAGTAGGAAATTTGCACTTGGATTGTACAACGTTTTACAGTACATATACCGCACTAGGGCGATAAAGTAGCACCATATGTACTGTAAAATATATTGTGCCACTTAAATTTTGTGTTTTTCTACTCAGAATCACGAGCTCCTTCGAGCCTAATGGGATAAAAGTCCCAGAGTATTTTCCCCATTGTGTTACCATTTCGCCATATACTTTGTATGGCGGTAACAAAGAGGAAAGTTTGAAAAATGTATGGAAATTTTTGGATACTTTTTTCTCTCCTGTAAGGATGTAAAGGGCTTGCGATCCAGACTAAAAATAACACAATAAAGATCACATAAAAAAGTGGCAAAAAAATGAACGCTCCTTTGGACATTTTGCCTTTAGCTCTGTTGCATGCTTTACCTCTTGCATGTTATGTTTGCCTGGTCTCGAAAAAGTACACATGTTACACACTTATTATCATATTTGTAATGAAATGTTTATCTATCTAATTTAAATGATAATTTGATTACGCGTCAGGTGAATCATATTTAAATGACAGGTAAAAAAGGGGCTGTGACATAATCGGACAGACAGACGGACATGACGAATCTATAAGGGTTCCGTTTTTTGCCATTTGGCTACGGAACCCTAAAAAGGTATAGTTTGTGCTATCCATGACGACGCGCAGACTTGTCAAATCTAACCTTTAAAAACATGACAATATGAGTCAAGACACGCGTCGTCATGAATGACACGATGTATGGCTTACATCTTTACAACCTAAATAAAATATTGGTATAAATTATATTATTAATTTATATTGCTAACAATCTTTGTTGGACGATATAGTGTTGGCAATTTGGTACAAGACTGCTTACTTACTATTGATTAGTACCGTGGGTGCCAAAAGGTGTTTTACCCTAATTTCACGAAACGAAACATAAACTAAATAGCAACACATAAAATGAAAATTTCTTGTAAACACATTTTGGCATGATAAAAAGACGCGCGTGAGTTATGTAACTATTATATGTTTATCTATCTGTTATGTCACCACATAAACACAAGAAGATTATATTTATTTATAACCCGATTACTTTGTGGGTAGTTATTTGATTGCAAACCAACTGCGCAATTATGGTACGTGACTTACTAAGATAAAGGGTTACCTAATTGGCCCTTAAGTAACGTGCTATTTATGTTTCATTGAACTTGATACTAGCATAGGTTTTTATTTATTTTCATATACGAAAACCGCTTTTTAAGCCATGTCTGTGTTGTAAGGAAGAAAAATTGCCACTTTACACTGGACCAGTTGATTCCCTCACTAGTCTCACTACGCCCATGATCCTATGCTAGAATCTCTCGCTATGCTCAGGATTATATTTTGGAATCTTCATTCTCTTAAGAGCATAAATTCTTCTGCATAAAAACGTAGTCCCCGTTTTTCTCACTGGATATTAACATTATGGACACATATTTTTATGTATATTAATTATAGCTATGCCCCTAATTTTGACTTTTCGATTTTTTATTTTTGTAAGAATGAGGAGCGAAAAACAGATTTCATACAATTTTTTAAATGCTCCTAACTTTTGTACTAAATAAAAATTAGAAAAAAATCGAACGTAGAGGCATAGGTGTGGTTGATACACAACAAATGGTGTCAGAATATTTTCACCAAGGTTTCATCCAGATAGGAAAATGAGGACTACGTTTGTAGGAAAAGGTGATTTCGCACGGGTCCTCCCTCCTCTACACGATGGCCCAGCGTAGGCCAGTCCAAGGGACGCAGCTATGTCGTGAAATGAGATAGCAATGTCACTTGCTCCCTCTAACGCATAAATGCGTTCCTAGGACTGGCCTACGCTGGGCCATCATCTAGAGGAGCCATTAAACACACGGTCCTCGCTCGTACGGTTATTTGTGTTTTTTGTACGGTATGCAGGAATTGAAGGATTGAAGGAAGGAATTTCTCCATGCAATTTCGCAGCTCACTGTACGACAACAACACGCTAATTACGTATTTCTGTTAATTAATATAAGTACCTTTGTAGAGGTTTGTTTTCGCGTGATTATTTTTATTATCAATTACCCTACAATAAACAACCAGGAATGTGAACTTTGACGTTACTATCTCTAATTTACCTATATGTTAGATAGTAATATTACTGTAGACAGATCACGGAGCTATTTATAACATTGTATAGGAAAATCACTTTTATTAGTGTACATTTGATAAGGTAGTTTACGTAAGTTATTGTGTATAATTACTTCAACCGGTGTAATGGTTGAAAAATTTACTCCAAATTTTTATCATTATAACAATGACGGGAATAGTACATTACGAAGATACAAGTGTGAAGAACAACTCGTGTCGATTTAAAACACTCCCTTAGGTCGTGTTTTAATTTATCGCCACTCGTTTCGAATTACCTATTCGCACAAGTATCGTACAACGTTTTACAATACATATGGCCCTTTAAATGTTCGACATAGTAAAGTAATATGCTAATTTTCGCACTAGTGCGGTAAAGTAGCACCATATGTACTGTAATAGTAGATTGTTAACCAAGGGATGAAAGGCACTCATTTCTGCCGAGGTAGTTTTCGCCGATAGTCCGAGAAATGATGCCTTTCACCCGTGTAAACACTCTACCTTTTATTTCGAATACGAAGAACGTAAAATACATGTGCTTTTTAAAAACATGACCATGTTCAATTAACCATTTAGGTAAAAGTAAGGAAATTAAATATCAGAATGAAAATTGTATAACAAATCCATTTAAACCCAAATTTCAATTGCTTATCGTAGAAAAACGAAAAATAATCGTACTCTGAAATTAAAATGCTCTAGTGTAGAAATGTATCACTTTATGCACACTTTTTAGAACAACAATGATCCTCTTTCAGAGCATGAGAAATGAAAAAAAATATTTATATATACGGAATTTGTAGAGGAATTATCAATATTTATTACACACTTGTCTAAGCTATAACTTCAGGGTTTTAAAGTTTATTTTTATCTCGATAATTATTATGATAAATTCTCATCTAGATAATTTAAAATGATAATTATCGCTTTATCGATTCTATTTCTTGAGGGAATCCCTCTATGATACAAAATATACTAATACACATTTAAAAATACTTCGGCATAGTCTCAAAAACAACAGATGTTCATGCGGTTTTCACGTACACACAATAGATTGATTCTTGAGGAAGGTTTACATGTATTTTTAGTTAATGGTTTGTGTAAATACGTGCGAAGACGGGGCGGGACGCTAGTTTACTCATAAGTTATATAATATTGATAGTGCATCCTTATCGACTCCAGTCCCAGTTCAACTTTAGACCCTTTCGTCGACGAACGTATGATAATGTGACTGTTATATTTACTTGGCTTGTGAAATGTATGTGACATGTGACTGTGTCCAACTCTAGCATGCAGTTCAGCGATCTGCTTGAGGTACTATGTGGATGGAGTGTAAAGGTCTTTGGCCTACGTTAACTAGTGATATAGTGATGTATTTATATGTGGCTTTCCATCACAGAAGGGTCCTTATGCTTCAAGTGCAATAAGGTCCTTTTTATCTGAAATTCCAACAGAAATTTCGATATCGAAATCTTTATGAATTTTATGACTTAACTGATTTTGTGTAGGCCTTTCTATAGAAATCTCGCAATAGTGAGGGCTCTAATGTTGTTTTCGAAAGCGACCAGTGATATGTAAAGCTACAATTCTTGGAAATAACTTGAAGATTTCCCTTTCTTACAAAAAGGACATTAGTCTCCGCGCTAGCTTTTCTTCTTCGCGGAAAAAGTAGATTTGCTGCATAGCAATTTTCTCCCTTCAGTTTCAATTCTGTAAATTGTACACTTTCAATCTTACTTTCACTGTTTTATTAAACGCTCTAAATTTAAAGACTAAAATAAAAATGCTTACAATAAACTACTGATAAATCCGACATGCGATAATTGGAATTGACAACCCCTATCATCGATAATCGTTTTTCTCACAATTATTCAATTGCTCTGTCCAATAATAGCTCGTGATCAAAGTGTCAAAGTGAGTGAGTTATCTAGTCATAGTACAAGTTTCTTTTTTGGTTGTCTATATTCTGTAAACTACTAAAATCCGAACGTGGGGCGTCTTCTTGCGAGGCCGAAAGCCAAGCTGCGGGAACATAGCATAGCGCACCATTTCCTAGCTTTAGTTCCATCCACTTGACATTTGTTAGCACTTGTTTGTTCCGGTTGTGTATCATTGTTTGCTGAACTATTACGCTGGTCAAAGTCCAAGTGTGCCACAGCCGATACTCTGCACTGTTATCCGATGTAAACATCGTAAACTAACATTCTTTTACCTTTGTCCGCAGGTGTCATCGTCGTCGTCTCGCGCGATGAGCGAGCGCGACCGGGAACGCGACCGGGAGCGCTGGGGCGCCCCGCCGCAGCCCGAGCCGCCGCCGCACCGCGTGCGAGCCGCGGACCTGTATCCGCGGCTGCGGACCCATTGTGACGAGCCCGGCCTAGATGTGCCGTTCACTCCTATATGTGGGGAGTTCGTGCAGGTGAGTCATGTAGTTCTGATCCTGGTGTGTTGTGATCGGGAGCGCTGGGGCGTTTTGAGCGTGTCGCGGACCTGTACCCGCGGCTGCGGACACATTGCGACGAGCCTGGCCTAGATTTGCCGTTCACTCCGATATGTGGGGAGTTCCTGCAGGTGTGACCGAGAGCGCTGGGGCCCCAGTAATGTTGTCCGTTGGAGCTTTAGGACGCTCTGCTGCAGCCCTAACTGACTGCATCGCTTAAAATTTGCACTTTCTCCGAATATCAGATTTCCTGACGTTTCTAAACTCCTAGTATGAAGCCCATTATTAGAGTCGCTATTATGTCTTATATTTTACGTCATATCAGCCACACAACATTTTTTCATACTGAAATGAACTACGTACTTTTCTCAACATAAATATAAGCTAGATTACAAGGTGCACATTGGCTGCACTCTATCTAATCAAACTTGCTCAAAGGAAACTTTTCCTATTTGATATACGGCTTTGCATTTTGTTGATAAGAACTAGCTAGAATCCTGTTGATTTTTATTTACACTAGTAGGGAAAGTTCGTCTGTTTGGATTATTGGAGGTTTGTTGCTCAATCAACCAAAAATGGCTGACCAGATTTAGCATACAGATAGCTCATCTTATAACTATTCAGATGTATTTAATATTTTGGAGGCATTTTTATCCTGAGAATCATCCCCTAACCCTAAGCGCTCTTCTTCTTAGTCAAAGTAGTCATGGTTACTGCATTTTTTATTGTTTTCCGTCATCCTTCTCTACTTAGTGCTTTTCACATGCACAGTTTAAGGGTGACCCGGTGAGAATCTTCACTTGGTCGGTCCATCGCACCGAGGGGCGCAATTTAGGTATTGTACCATCCACACTACCGTACGTAATGGATTAATAAATTAGTACGGAAGTATTTTGACAGTTGTAACTAAGGACAAATTCGCGGGTAGAGGCTAGTCTCGAATAAATTAGAAAATACCATATATTTGGTCTGGGCAAACATTCTTCGAGTATCGCACCGCGTGAAATCGTGCGCCAGCTATTTAATCTAAGTTAACTCTCACGATTTCTACCAGGTGTTGTTTTTAGAAATGGGTTTCGGAGTAATTTTCTTGATGGTTAGGGCCAAGTTCTTCTAACTTAAAAAGCGAATGTTTGGCCAAATGGGGATATTTAAAACTACTTCACTCTCCGTGTTGCTAATGGCTTTATCGTTATTTTGCAATGAAATAGATAAAAGTAATTTGAGAGAAGCACTCGTTTATACCTCGTTTTTTGCATTAGAAAATATTACAATTTAATATTATATAGCAAGGAGCAAGGACATACATTTAGATTATTTTAGTTTCATAAGTAATATTTACAATTGAAGCGCTGGTGGCCTAGCGGTAAGAGCGTGCGACTTGCAATCCGGAGGTCGCGGGTTCAAACCCCGGCTCGTACCAATGAGTTTTTCGGAACTTATGTACGAAATATCATTTGATATTTACCAGTTGCTTTTCGGTGAAGGAAAACATCGTGAGGAAACCGGACTAATCCCAACAAGGCCTAGTTTACCCTCTGGGTTGGAAGGTCAGATGGCAGTGGCTTTCGTAAAAATTAGTGCCTACGCCAAATCTTGGGATTAGTTGTCAAGCGGACCCCAGGCTCCCATGAGCCGTGGCAAAATGCCGGGACAACGCGAGGAAGAAGAAGAAGAAGTAATATTTACAATTTTTGTAAAAGCGTTTCACAATAACAAGTTACGTCAAGATGATTATTCTTATTATTGATTATCTTTTACTCTAATGCAAAAAATGAGGCATAGTAAGCTTCTTAACTTTATGAACTAATTTTATAAAGCCTACGAGATGTCAATTTGATCATCTATGCCATGGTCAAGGAACCGTTGACAAAAGCACAAACTAACTTTTACCCAAAAATTGTCTAAAGTTATCCCTCTATCCCCAGTTACCCCACTTGACGGTAACTACATTTAATGTCAAAACGTAATTTTCTACCACTAAATATATTGAAGTACCAGGTCTTATGCTACTGTTAAACATGCTGATTACTAATAAGAAAGCATGCCACTATTGTGCAATTGCTACTAAGTAGTATAGTTTCTATTTTCCTCCGTGAGCTTCTACGGGTTATCGTCTTATCTATTGTTTAAAAACCGCAAAGGCGCGTGCCACTATGAAAAAATGGGCAGGCCGCATAGGTAGCGTTTATTGAATTACTACTCTATTGAGCACGGAATAAGATTCATTATGAACTAATACAGAATTCTAACAGAATAGCTGTCTGATCTCTATTGGTGCGTCTAAGGTAGGCGACTAAACGCTCTCAAACCAGCTTAACTTGTGACACTGCGATCCGAAACAAAGATACGTATTCGAAGACCTCGCTTGCACTGGTAATGCGAGCGCACGGCTAGCTAGCGCCAAGGAAGCAATGTTATGTTTCTCGAGGAGCAGGTAAAAAACAGGGCCGGATTTTCACACAAATATATTTGGGTGGTTTTACGTTGTTTAATTTAAAGAGATAAAACATAACACTATTTAAATAGTAGGTACACATCTAACAGAATGGGTTTGTGTAATTACAATAATAACGAGATATACTCATTTTTATAATCAACTGTTTAAACAGTTGTTTGCTAATTTTAAACTTTAAACAGGCTAATTTTAAATAAACAATAAAACAATGGTAAAATAGTAATAAATATGTATATCCATTTAACAATCCCGTACTACTAATGTTAAAATAGACCTATATGTTATAATTATGTACACTAAAATAAAGATATTATTTACAATAGAGTACACATTTAGTAAAACATTTATACAAATTTATATTATGAGTCAACAAAAAAATAAGTAACATATACATAATAGTGTATGCATAAAATAAATAAATATAAAACAAAATATGCATATCGTTTAGAGTCAAATCACGCTAACTCTTTCAAGCAAACCATACAATCAGTGTCAGTATGTTAGAAGTCTGAAGAATTAGCAAACAACTGTTTAAACAGTTGATTATAAAAATGAGTATATCTCGTTATTATTGTAATTACACAAACCCATTCTGTTAGATGTGTACCTACTATTTAAATAGTGTTATGTTTTATCTCTTTAAATTAAACAACGTAAAACCACCCAAATATATTTGTGTGAAAATCCGGCCCTGTTTTTTACCTGCTCCTCGAGAAACATAACATTGCTTCCTTTGCGCTAGCTAGCCGTGCGCTCGCATTACCAGTGCAAGCGAGGTCTTCGAATACGTATCTTTGTTTCGGATCGCAGTGTCACAAGTTAAGCTGGTTTGAGAGCGTTTAGTCGCCTACCTTAGACGCACCAATAGAGATCAGACAGCTATTCTGTTAGAATTCTGTATTAGTTCATAATGAATCTTATTCCGTGCTCAATAGAGTAGTAATTCAATAAACGCTACCTATGCGGCCTGCCCATTTTTTCATAGTGGCACGCGCCTTTGCGGTTTTTAAACAATAGATAAGACGATAACCCGTAGAAGCTCACGGAGGAAAATAGAAACTATATATGTGTCAAAACATTGCTAATAATAAGCATGCTCATTTCGAGTTTACTCAAAAATCAAGCGTCGTGCGATTTTTGGGCATGCGAACTGCAGCGCGGGTGGAAGGGGGCGTGCTTTAGGGCGTGTGAAAAGGTTTGCTTATTGAGCATGCTAGTATCGTAGTAGTAACACGTTAAAACCAGCATGCTTATTGCTAGCAAATGTAAACAGTTCATAAGCATGCTTATATTAAGCATAATGATAGCACACTTTTTAGCATGTTATTCTAGAGCATGGGTGGCAATAGCTTTTACATTGATCACCAAGGGGTAAGGGGATGGGTAACAATGTATCAACATTATTCTAATTCCGTCAAAATTAATTACTTGGGCAACTTGGCTCTAGTGTCCAACTCTACTACGAACACGGCAAGTGATAATTATATCCAACTAAAACCAAATATGTTCAAAGTCTACACTGAACATCATGCCTTTCAAATGTGCATGATCATTAGCATATGCATCGATTGTTAAAACATTGCTGACTGATCAGTATACCTTATTAGAACCACATTAGGTATATCTATGCTCACTTTACTAGTTATCAAGTTATCATATGTAAATTGATAGATAAGGTAGTCCAGCAAATGGACTTTAAGGTCAACGGGTCGGATGCACCGGGGTGAATGAACGGTGTGACGTTTTGATAGTAGTCAATGGCTTCTAATTAGTATTTATTACTTAACTAGAACTATTTGATATTTAATGGTACTCTCAATAAATGTATACCCCCTATTTTACTGTTTTATGGGATGATTTCCGAGATAAAAGGTATCCTATGTTGATCTAGCTTATTATAAACTATAATATTAGTCTGCGAGATTTCATGTTTTTTTTTGTATTTTCTGTAGATTGGCATGTAAACATCATAAACTAGGCTAATGCCTAGTGGATTTGATAATGTAACGTATGTCATACTGATGATATTAATCATAATCATGATTATATCTGGTGGCGCCATACTTGATGTAGCACTTGGCTTGCAGACTTAACCTAATCTTTAGTTTATTATTAGAGTTAGTTTAAAATATGATATAACTAAGTATTTATGTTTCCAGTGGGTCGGCCGCACGGCGGATGGCGGCACCATCGCGATGTCCAACTACCGTCTCCACGCCCAACCTCGGCGGCGGAGCGGGCCCGGCGCCTCCGTGCCGCTGCGGCTCATTGACGCGGTCGAGATCAAGGATCTACTGGGCCTAGTCGTTTTGTGCAAGCATGGCCGACAGCTACAGTGAGTACTACTATTATTTTATGCTTGCCTGGTACTACACGCTCAACCTCGGCGGCGGAGCGGGCCCGGCGCCTCCGTGCCGCTGCGGCTCATTGACGCGGTCGAGATCAAGGATCTACTGGGCCTAGTCGTTTTGTGCAAGCATGGCCGACAGCTACAGTGAGTACTACTATTATTTTATGCTTGCCTGGTACTACACGCTCAACCTCGGCGGCGGAGCGGGCCCAGCGCCTCCGTGCCGCTGTGGCTCATCGACGCGGTCGACATCAAGGATCTGCTGGGCCTAGTCGTTTTGTGCAAGCATGGCCGACAGCTACAGTGAGTACTACTATTATTTTATGCTTGCCTGGTACTACACGCTCAACCTCGGCGGCGGAGCGGGCCCGGTGCCTCCGTCCCGCTGCGGCTCATCAACGCGGCCGATATCATGGATGTGTTGGGCGTAATTGTACTGTGCAAGCATGGCAGGCAACTTAATTACTGCTTTGATTGTATGCTTGCCTGGTACAGGGTTTCAAGGTCGTAGCTGCTTTGACAGAAAAAAATACTACGTCTCGCTGCTATCTACAATTTACATTTAATTATGCCAACTTCTATCCCTAAATTAATCCAACGGAGCAATTGTGACTTATATTTTAGTTCAAATTGGTTGTTTCTATCTGCCTAGTTAATTCTTGCTTGGCTGCGTTGTATATAACTGTCTAATTAAAATTGGAATGTAACTTTGTCATCATGAAAGTAAAACTTTATAGGAAACCGTCATTGTGAGTTATTTTTAAACCTATATTCAAGTAAAACTGATTCAACAAATATGAGGTTAAAATATTTGGTCTTCCAAATGGCGACCATATAATATTTATATTGTTTTACTGAGGTGTGCCAACAAAGAGTATTCTATCTATCTATGCACTCGTAGTTACCTAGTTGTTATTCCAATGAAAGTCTAGAAAACCCAGAACCCCATGTGTATTTTCCCACATATAGGTATCGTAATCGTAGAAAATTATACCCACATGGCAATTGAACCCCATTTGCAAACATTTTACAAGTTAACTGCAAGGTTAATGGTATGTAAACGTCGGTATTATTGTAATAATATTTATTTGCGAGGTGCTAAGCGGTTTCAATTTGTTTTTCACACTTTATGAACAGGTTTTTGTTCAATGGTTACGTCAGATAAGGTCAATGAATAACAAGAAAGTATGTTAAGTAATAATGTTTGAGCTAATTTCACCGATAAGCCCATTTGATATCGAAAGAATAACAACTGATATACTTAGCCATAGCAACTCCTGTTGCATACAACATATATGACACTTTAGTTCTCTTTATGATGTGTTCCTGGTAGCGGTTAAAGCTTTATCACAACCTACCTGTTAGGCCTGCGTGGCGAGCGTCTAGCGGAGCGTTGAGCGGAGCGGGCAGCGTAGAGCTAAGCCGCAAAGTGCTCGATGTAGTTTGTACAGTCACCATTAGATACATGGGAGCGGCCAAGGTGCTCACAAATATCTGAACACGCCTCTATTGTCAAGGCGTTAGAGTGTGTGTTCAGATTCTGATGGCGACTGTACTCAAGCCGCTCACACACGTTTGCATTAGTTTAGCATGAACGCCGCCGGCATCGCCCCGCTATCCGCTCTGTGCGAGCGTCCAGTCAGTTCGTATACTTACGTTGCGGGGACGCAACGCAAGCGCTGTGATAGCTGCCATATAATTAATAACATTACAACTGTCCGCGTAGCCAACATGCCAATCTTTAACGCTCCGTCGCGAACAAAACGCAAATGTCACTGTCACACTTATATGGAAGAGTGATAGAGAAAGATGACTACTCTACGCTACGGAGCGTTAACGATTGGCACGTTGGCTACGCGGGCTGACGTATGCAGGCGCGTATCTACACTTTTGATTTGTATGGAAGTGTTCATACAAGGCGATCCATTTTCATAACTGTTGAATATGTTTTCGCATAAATATTGTATTCAGTTTACGCATATACAATCGTGAACGAGTAAATAAATAAAGCTAGGTACAGGTACATCAATATTATGTTAACTTATCCACACAAATTAGTTATATACACTTCTCTCTCTCGTATTAAATACACTAAACCAACAAAATATGTCTAGACAATTACTGCAATAGCTGACCTATTAGCATTTGCATACTGAAAAGTAAATATGGAGATAGATTTATATTTTATTAGGTTTAACGAAGACGGTCGTTGACGAATATTTATGGCCATTGAATTAGAAAGGCACCGTTTAGTGTTATTATGAGCAATAAAAAAAACATTACAAAATGATGCCAATAGCCTTATAAATTACGCATATCGTGGTCAATTATTGACAAGCAAAAGTAAAAGTGGTAGTTAAATACAGCTACAGAAACCCTCAGTAGGTACTTGATTTTTTTTAACTAAGATGAAGGTATTATAATTTTGAATAAAGATAAAGGCGTCTGATGACGAAAGAGTTAAATAAAATTGGCCGCCTCAAGCAAAATTTGAACGTATCTACCTAAGGGGTGTATAGTTGTATAACTTATATACCAACAAAGAAATGCTGGAAAAATTCACCTTGGCCAAGAAAGCTTCGATAGATTAGATGGACTTAGAGCGACTATACCTACGGGTGTTCCAGGTCAAGGTACTCTTTATACTACGTCGGTGGCAAACAACCATACGGCCTGCCTGATGGTAAGCAGTCTCCGTAGCCTATGTACGCCTGCAACTCCAGAGAAGTTACATGCGCGGGAGTTAAACGATAATTTTACTTCCTTGGTGAAAAACGTTTATATTATTTTATTTAAAATGTATGGTACTTATACTTAAAGTATGCTCTTGTACTAGTATGGATGAAAGTAAACATTTTATATCGTAAAATGGACTGTCATCGTTTTTCCCCTGGACACTTCAAAAGCTCATTTTATGAGACCTGGCTAATAGCAAATCCAAACGCATCCGCAACGGCGTCGTAAAGTGAATACTCCTTTATTGCCTCTAAAGCGGGTGCCAACGACGCACAATGCACTCTGAATGCGAGAATTTCTCTCATTCTGAAATGTACCGGACGTGACTTAATGGTAAATTCATTTTTTATGTTGTTTAGAAATTTAAATTGTTAAGTTTATTTGACTACAAGTGCCATTGTGTTGGAGAGGATGTTTAAGTTTATATTTTTACGATATTTGTATACAATACAGTATGAAGTACACGGTACTCGGCTGTGTTAGCGACATTGGCGTCCACGTAGCGGCTAGTATTTTATATTTTAAGACCTCTACATTGTTACTCATATCATACCATTCATAGAACCCTTTCTTCCTACCGACGTAATATTTGTTCAGAAAAGAAAATTATAATTAATTTGTAAATATAAAACTTAAAGGTCCTTCTGTGGCTGTCAAAAAAGGTTAACAGGTCAAACTCTGGAACTTGAAGTTCTGTATAAAATAATATCCTAGTTAATGTCTACAAAAAGGTGGAGGTACTCTGGAATGACATCCGCTGTGCTGTGCACTACCACACAAAGCAAGATGACTTTCACAGGTCCCATACCTCTCTTTTGGACGTAGTTTAAGGACATTCACGGGTCCAAAATTAAGCTTCAAGTTGTGAAAGTTATGTAACTAAATGCTAAGACTATATAATGTCAGACGGAATTAACAGGATTTCTTTATTTACAGATGTATATTCAACACCAGCGACCAATGCCTTGAATGGTGGCAGCGCCTCAGCACCGCTCTCTCGCCCATAAATTCAGTTCAAGAAACCTTCGCCGCGGCATACGCAGCGTGGGCCAAGGAACAGCCGCCTGCCTCCGTCCATAGAGCTCTGATGCGGGCGTCTAACGCCCCACACAGAAACTGGTTCGGGCCTGAAGTGAGTACCTATCAGTTATAATACCCTGGTACACAGGTAGAAATCTGAGCCGCGGCACACGCGGTGTGGACCAAGAAACAAGTGAAACAACCGCCTGCGATGAAGTGAGCTAGCTGTTCAGTCATATCAATTATAAATGTTCTACTCGTCATTCCTCAAATCAAATTTAAAATATGGCATTTTTGTTAAGATTGACAAGTTCTCGGAAATTTTAGGAAACTTTCACAGGAAATAAGGAGACTTTCATTTTGGCAATGAATGTTTTGAAGCCCATACAAAAATATGAGAAGTTTCCAATTTTTTTCCATGTGTTTTCGGTTTTCAATAATAATTGTTATTTAAATCATAATGTCAAATAATCGTACAATCGAATTCCTTTAATATACGTTATATTTCAAATATATTTTAAAACTAACATTAAACAATAAATTACTAATTTTAAAATGCATTCCCAGCCACACGGGTTATGCAGAAATTGCTTAGACCTTGTATCGAGTCTATCGATTATATACTATAAGTATATAGTATCTTGGCACAATTTGGCACGAATGCAAATGCATCGCCTTTATGCAAAATAAAAATATGTCATGGACTTTGTCTTCTTTGAGTCATTGTGAAGTAAACGACTGTCTTAGCAATCTCAAACTGACATATTCGTCTTCATCATAACTTTCTATACGTCTCGCTCGCACTAATATACGAGTACGAGCGAGATGCGTAGAATGTAAGTTACGCACATGCTAGTGGATATGTCAGTGTCAAACTGGTGGTAGCCGTAAAGTACTATTTAAGTTGCATAGTTTATTGCTATTATTCAGTATATCAGTAGATTTCTCATGAATAAATAATAAGCTGAGAATTCTATAGTTGCAAAAAAACCAGGTGCGCCTACGTATTTTCTTAGTCACCGTTTACTGTGTTATTTTATGATTGGCGGATTAAAGTGACAATTTTATCTATTTTGAAAAAACGTGTTCTGGCCCACACGGGCTGAAATTAGCAGAAATTAAGCAACGCGGTATCTCTATTGGCTCGGAGTATTGTCAATGACACTGTTTTTTTACGCGCGAATGATTCACTAGTGACTTATAATTCTTGCCGCAAAACTAAGTGGCGAGTCGGGTCATAATGCCATCTCTTTCACTCTTGGTTGGTCTAAACAAGGGTAAAGGAGATAGCATTTATGATCTTAGTTGTTACTTACATAGTTTTGCGGCAAGTATAGCGGTACCATCAGTCGTAAAAGTGCATGCCGATTTTATCAATGAATTCATTCATAATTTCTCCATTCAATGTCGCAGCTCACTACACATTCACTGGCTCCTTAAACATCTAATTGCAGATATCTGAAGCAATGTTGCTGTTTCGTGTCATTATTAATTGTATCTCTATTTCCAGGTGGAAAGACTCGGTTTCACGACGAAAGGAGCGTGGCGAGTGACGGCTGCCAACGCCGATTACAAGCTATGTTCCTCTTACCCCCCTCTCCTGGTGGTCCCGGCGTCCATCGGCGATGAAGACCTCGACTCCGTTGCGAGGTGAGACAGTCATTCCCAGGTGGTCTCAGTAAGAGCGTGACGCGAAACGGCTGCCAACGCCAACTACAAGCTATGTTCTGTTCGTCCTACCTCTCTCTCCTGGTGGTTTAGGCGTCCAACGGCGATGAATACATCGACTCCGTTGCAAGGTTAGAGTTATATATCTAACTCTTTGAACGCTACGCCTATTACATATTATACAACGCGCTATCGTAAACGTTATCGAAATACACGAAGGTCACTATTACCTGCATTGTAAACATACGTATCTGTGGACGTCTTTGGCAGTTAGGGTTAAATGACGGTGCCGATCCGCGTCCTCAACTGCTCGCGACTTCGATCGATGCTAAATCGTGGTTTATGCCTTGCAGCTGCTTTAATTATATAGCTTAAAATATCGACTCTGCTACTAATGTGTTTTATCCTCCAGGTTTCGCGCCATGCGTCGAGTCCCGGCCGTAGTATGGCGGCACCGAGGCAACGGTGCAGTCATCGCGCGGACCTCTCAGCCAGAAGTGGGCTGGTTCGGCTGGCGGTCGTCTGAGGACGAGCGGTTGTTAGCGGCGTTTGTCACCGCCTGTAATACTGATAGAGGCGTTCAGCCGGCTAACACTAATAAGGTATGCTTTCCTGGTAACTTGACCTACAAGTAATGGTATCTACTGTTGTTATAGCTAGCTCATTTCTATCATTTCCCTAAGTAAAAATAAGTTTGGAAATAATGTAACCAACGTAACTTACTTTAAGTCTAATTACCTAACTCGTTTTTTTTTCAGCAAACGAAACTTTTAATAGTAGACGCCCGATCATACGCTTCAGCAGTAACGAACCGAGCTCGCGGTGGAGGCTGCGAGTGCCAACAATACTACCCATTCGCAGACATACAGTTCATGAGCCTACCGAACATACATCACGTGCGCCGCTCGTTCCTGCAACTGCGGGCGCTGGCTGCCGAACCTAGCGACCAGGCCAAGTGAGTGCTACGTATTTCATGATAGCCTGGTGCTCATTTCATAAATCCGCCCATTAAATAGATACCATCGTTTAGAAAGAAATCGAAAGTTCTTTCAATTAGTCAGTTTAACAAGTATAATATATAGATCGATTTAGCATGAGAAAGAAATTGGTATGTGTTAGCAAATATTTTCTGTATGATTCTACACAAAGCGAGCCGCCTTGCGTGGCAACTTCAATGCGCTTCAACTAGTGTAGACGTGCCCCGCCCGAGGCATGGGTTTGCCTCGCGCGAGATACGCCGTCACATACCGAGTTGCCTCGCGCGGTAATTACTATATAGATATGCCTAACAATGTTTATTTTTGTCCACAGCTGGCACAGCAACCTAGAACGCACGCTATGGCTCCAATACATCTCAGGCGTAGCGCGAGCGGCCAGCGTAGTAGCGCGAGCGGTGCTGGCCGGGCGGCCGGTGCTGGTGCACTGCTCGGACGGCTGGGACCGCACGCCGCAGATCGTGGCCGCCGCGCAGCTCATCCTCGACGTGCACTATCGGACGCTCGAGGTGAACTTCTGACTTTTTACCCGTTCTGCACGTGGGCCGTGTTGCTTGTGTACGGCCTTAATGGCTAGCTTTCAGGCGCGTTCGGTGGTAAGGAGCTCTAACATAAGTATTATTTTCTATACGGTTAGTGTGGCAACGTCGGACACTTACTGTATGCGCAGTGTTTCGTCGAGCTGATTTTAGAGCAGTGTGAACTCAGGCCTTAATAAGCATTCGTTTGTGTTTATTTAACTTGGACGCCGCGCCTAACGCCCCACTCGAGCGTCCTTTCCAGTTTGCATACTTGTCTTGTGTGCTCTTGGTAGGCGATATGCCCTTGATATTCAGTATTGGACACTTGCTATTAGTTGCTGATAGAATAATTGGGAGCTTGTTTCAACTATATAGAATCAGTATTACGAAGTGTTAATATTTCGTTATTCATTCAGATTAACCCTTTACCAGGCTAAGGGATATATATTTCCCACATGCGCCTCTTCAAACATGTGTTCTATTTTCGATGAGTAAGACTGACATTCGATTGTCATTTTTGAACTGTCAGCCTGGTAAAGGGTTAAGGCCACAAAGTGGGAGATTTTCAAACGCGCACTGTCTATATGCTACTCTTTCTTCTCTTGTTGAGGCTCTTATAATGAAAAATTCTACACGATCCCCATTCCTGAACTTCTCGGTCTTCTCTCTGTAATAATGACATTATAATTGTTCTAATTATATGTATATTACCCTTATTACATGTACATTTGTAATTTTATCAATAAAGGAATATGAATATGAACATTTTATACTGATTTATTGATCTTCTAACGCTAGCACTGATGCCATTTTGTAACATTGATCTCTTGATATTCTAGCTCTAATACAATAATAATCTTTGCAGGGTTTCCGAGTACTAGTAGAACGCGAATGGCTGGACTTCGGTCACAAGTTCGCCGACCGCTGTGGCCACCAGTTCGGCCCCGAAGACCCCAACGAGCGCTCGCCAATCTTCCTCCAATGGCTGGACGTGGTGTACCAACTCATGAGACAGTACCCATGCAGCTTCGAGTTCAACGAGGCATATCTGGTGAGTTATGGTGATGTTTACTTGTTTTTGAAGTTCTAGTTAACGTGCCAAATGTTTAGCTGTCAACATGCGGGCGAACAGACTTTCCTAGGCGAGATATCTACTGCAGATTTAGGTATGTACTGAGTAGATTATAGCTTGGATTTGCCTTGCGTGACATTAAATTATGGCTGTTTGATCTATACTGACGAGCCAAACAAATAACCAACAGGGCCTCGAACGATATTTGGAGTAGCTCGGTCTGTGACGTGCCTCGTCTGAGTCAAACACTCCCGCGGTCACAATGCCTTCAGAAATATACTACACTAATCGCAAGATCTGGACGCACCTTAATATATATAAATAAAGATAAAACATTTATTGAGTGACATAAGGCGTGGAACTGTCCTAACAATATCTCATTTTACAATTCTCTGTCCACAGATAAAACTAGCGACACACGTCCACTCGTGTATGTTCGGCACGTTCCTCTGCAACACGAGCCGCGAGCGAAGCGAGGCGCGCGTACCCGAGACCACCGCGCAAGTGTGGGAGCTATTACGCGCGCCGGCGTACAGGAACCATCTCTACTCACCGCACCATTCTCGATCTGAACAGGTATATATCCGAGTTGACTCGGTGTAGTGGCTTCGCGAGATAAAAGTAAAAACAAATGACTTTGAGACGAGATACGATCAGGACAACATTGATCGGTGGGTCCGCTCAAAAAGAGTCGCCTCGCGAGGAAGTTGCCGCTCGAAGCATCTTGCTCTCTGCGTACAGACTGTCTATCATGGTAAAAAAATTACAAGTTTAATGAGTTGTTTTTTTTTTTAACTCCAAATCGCATTAGTGGGAAGACAATCACATTATACATATTATACATTACCTGCAAATAGACTGTGTGACCCCGTATTTAATAAGAATATGTTTGCAGGTCCTATGGCCAGAGTACGGGGTGCGCTCCATGCAGCTGTGGTGGGGCATGTACTGCGGCGAGCGCGAGGAGCCGGACGACGAGCAGCCCGAGCCCGAGGCCGTGGCGCCGCCGCAGCCGCCCGCCAACGGTACTGCATTACTACCGCCTTTGGCTTATGCGCGCCTGGTCACTGGAGCTTGCTAGCGACCATTTTAGATCGATTATCGTGTAACAGAAACGGAATTAAATAAAACATTGGGTTTTTATTTTATCTATATTCAAACCTTACTCTTATGTGAGGTTTTCAAGGCAAAAGACACTTACATTGTCAATAAAAACCGAGTACATTGTTGGCTATTGATAACGTTAAATTTAATTTAAAACGACATAATTATTAAGCTTTCTGCTTGTTTAACAAAAATATTTGGCCAAAGCACTCAACAAATTTCAATATATTCATTAATTCTGTGAATATTGTATGCTCTAATTTCTTACGGTCTTTCTTATTTTATTTTTAGGGTTAATGACCAAAACAAGATCTTGTGATAATCTCCTAAGCGAAGGAGAGAAAAGGACAACACAACGACGGTGTAGTGACCCCAGTATAGCACCTGATGTCATGTAAGTTCACAAATATCCACATAGCGTATTGTAATACGTACTTGTATTTATACCACTTAGTCTTTCATTTCAAACATCGTGGGTTCAAACTTCGGTTGTGCTGTATAGACCAGAAAAGAACGTTCTCGAAAAAATTGCAACAATATGACAAAAAAATTGGCCAGGATCCTGATTATACACAGACAAGAGGTTAATCTGGCCTGAGAAACCGACAAGGAAGAGCCGGAACTTTGGATGTGACCCTGAAAATTATTCAAGATCTGACCTAATCTAATTATTCGATTTTCCTTCCACAGGAAACTGTCAAGCATAATGGCGGCGGAGTGTGACCCGCGGAGAGAATCCCGCGCGCTCACCGACAGCTGCGTGGACGAGCTGCGCCCCGCGCTCCAGCTGCAGCCCGCGCCGCGCGCCGACCAGGTCCGTCTGCTGGCTTGATCAGTCGGCATTAGGCACGCTCCAATCGCGATAATGCCGCAATTACATTAGCATACAAATATGATCATAGCATAATGACTCATTTAAATATGAAAAAAAAGACGATATAATAACAACATATGATTAATTGTTATTACAGCATCATAAATTCTTCATATTTAAATGACTTATATATCTATGATCATATTTCTATGATAGTCTAATTGTGGCCTTTTGCAGGACAACACAAAACGAGCTGCCTCGTGAGAAAATTAAACTTAGACACGGCTGGAGACGGCCCGTGGTATTTCGATACTTGCTCCGCGGGGCAATTTCCTCGCGAGGCAACTCGATCTGTTTGGACCCGCTTAATCGCACGCACCACAAAAGCTCACAACAGGTCGTATTACTTTATATACAATGAATTGTGCGAGGGCGTGCGGATAACCACTTTTTTATGAAGCGGCTTCTATTGGTTATCGGACGATTTGTATTAGAGCTGGGACAGGTTATAAAAAAAAAACATAAAAATAAAGGATACTAACAATATGATTGCCGTATAAAAAGACATTGGATAAAAAGATACTTTGTGATCTACGAAAGTCTCAATTTGGTACCTAAAATACAAAAAAAAAAACTGACCTTTATATTCCAGCCTCATTGTATAGATAGTGAACTCACAATAATGACAACATTGTTTACAGGTGGACGGCCTCCACCCAGACCACTTCGAGACCCCGCGTGTAGCTCGCGACCTCGCCAGCGGCTCCTCGTCCCTCGAGCGCGAGCTGGGCGGCGCCGTGGACTCCGACCACACCGACCACACCGACCACGACCACGACCCCGCCGACAACCTCGCCGACCGCGTTATAGACCACGACGAGCCGGTGAGGCCGGCGATCGAGGTGGAGGTGTCGCCTGAAGGCACGCCGGAGGATACGGCCGTGTTTGTTAGAGCGTTCGATGAGCGAGGCTTGCCTGAGGTTAGTTACTAATTTATTTTTTTCAGTCATTTCATTTCATTTCATTTTATTCATAAGCAACTTGTACATCGCATTTGAAATTATACATTAAAGTAGTCTTACATAAACACAATACCCTATACACACACATATTACACGTTAATTTGCTCATCGATAACCAAAATAATTCACTAATAAAAATATATATATATATAACAAAATATAGAATGTCAGAACTTATAAAACTAAAAAAAATAAAGAATATGTCAATTATGTCAATAATTCTAATTAGTAGGCTGACAAAATTCTTCCACTGTGTAAAAACACTTGCTTAGCAAATATGTCTTAAGTTTGGTTTTAAACCTGTTTACATTGACGATCATCTTCAATTCAACCGGTAATCTATTAAAGAGAACAATGGCCTGATAGCTTGCCGAGTGCTTAACTACTTTAAGCTTAGCCGTGATAGTTTGTGGCAAGTCTTTTCTCCTAGTAGCTAGACGGAGTTCTCTATCTTCTGGTGTCTCTATATTAAAAATATCCGACTATTTTCCACTGATTGTACAAAACTTGATTGCACGATGGGTTAGATATGATTGCAAATTGTTTACCTTGGATTTGGCTAAAGCCTTTAACACTGTATGCATGCCGATTTTGCTTCGCTTGCTTGGGATACATAATCTCATATTGACGTGGTTGGCGAATTAATTATGAGGGAAAAACCAAATTGTCAGAGTAGGTTGTTTCAAATATTTCACTGAGCACTTATTGTAGCATTTGGTGTACCACGAGGAAATATTCTAGGTCCTCATCTTTAAAAGCAACTACTGTCTTTTAAAGCGCAATTTTGCTAAGTGGTATCTTTCTTATAATTATAGACCACACTTAAACGTTAATAATTTTATTTCTACAACAGGGTCCACATAACGGCCGTACCCGACACATAAGCATCACGTGGCGATCCATCTCTGAATCGTCTAACCAATCTTCAACCGGTTTCGACCTCCCTGAGCCGCACGAGCGTTCCCCAGTCACTCGCGAGCGGTCACCGGTCTCTCACGACCTGACGGTCACTCATGATGGTGACCACGAGCGGTCACCGACCGAGGAACTGATGAACCACATACCGCAGAATGGAGTGAGCAACGGAATTAATGGGGTAGAAGAGATCGAGCCGAAATTTTTGGAGATTGATTTGAATGGTGAGTTGGGAAACTTTACCTAGAAGTTTTAGGTGTTTTCTTCTCAAGAAGCGGAATAGTTATCTACGTTACAAGTGCAGAAATAGGAATTTTGGAACGAGTGGTGATAAATTAAAACACGACCGAAGGGAGTCCGTAGATATCCGTTACTACTAGGATTATCAGAGTTGATTATCTAGGTTTTATTAGATGTATTCATTAAATACTGGTGATGGCGTTATTGGTAATGATAGTAAACTTTCAATTTTTTTAAATAATTTAACCAAGAAAATTACAATAAACATCTTTAAATCCCTTAATGTCGCATGTGACATAACTTATTTTAGTTTAAATATGGTGTGTGGTTTAATTGATTTAGGTTTTTTGGTAGTCGTTTTTTATGTCAACGCGAATAAAGTTAGTTTCTACGCGTCTGATATGCGGGTCTTGTAAAAATCGTTTAATAGGGATACCAGGGCTGTATGAGCAGTAAGCAGGTGTACGGCCAGGCTACATCGCCGTCTTCGGCTCTTTACGTAGTACATCGTCCCGTATTCATTATGAGTACTGACGCAACGCAAGTGTAATAAAAGGGAGCTGGAGCCTTGCTGTATTTATGCCGTGTGCCTTCAATGAAACGTAGCTACGAGTACCAGGCCCCCATAAGTAGGTAGGTGTGCTGACGACGCGCTGGTCGTAGCTCGTACCAGGGTACCAGGGCCGCATAGGTGGTGTGTACTCACCGGTGCTTGGTGCCCGCAGGGAGCGGGAGCGGGAGCGGGCCGGGCAGCACGTCGTCGAGCTCGGGGTCGCCGCCGCGCCGCGCGCGCGTTGCCAGCCAGCTCACGCTGTGCCCCGCCAGCCCGCGCCGCCGCTGCCCGCACTGTACCACCAGTCAGTACCGATACCACATAATCTAACTATCGGCTACCCGACTCATTTATCCCTTTGACCGCCAACACCTCTACTGACGCAAGCGCCCAAAGTCAACCTTCATGCATTTCGACAAGGTTCGCGATGACGCCGCACACGATAGGCGTGGCATTCAAAGGGTTAAAGTAGTTATCGCTTTATTTTTCAAGTGTTCCAAGTTTGTGCCCTCACCCGTTGCGATTCTTGCAGTGAATGCTGGCTGGATTTATGCTTATTCTGTGAATGTTACACGTTTAAATCGCTGTAGAAGATCAAAATTTAATTAGGTTTATATTTTGGCGAATTTAATGTAGACGGTCTGAAAATGTAAGAGTACGATAATCAAGGATCGCATAATTTATATAATAATGGATAAATAATTTTTATTATACCAGTCATTGCCACAGTTATGTTCTCCTTGGTTACTTTTTCCATGGTTTTGTGGTATTTCAATTAACCAAAAATTTATTTTGTGGAGATTAATAAGTTCTTTCCAAAATGCTTAGTGAGCATGTTAATTATAACAACATTTATTCTAACAAACTGTACAGAATACGAACAATAAATACTCGAATAACCTGTAAAAATTGCTTCTTCTTCTTCCTTCTTAAAAACCAATATTTTGTGACCGCGGCTGGCAAAACTTTGTCGCTTGCCATAAGGACGAGATTTGCTTGTATTTTTATACAAATAACCTGACAAAACGTCCTTATCGTAAGCGACAAAGTGCGAAGTTTTGCCGGCCGCGGTCAGATTTGTTCCGTAAAGTACTAGGAGCGCATAGCCGTAAAGGAGCTCTCGCTAAAGTAATTTAACTTTGCAGGTGGCATCGAGACCTCCGGCGAGTCCGGCACGAGCTCGGAATGCTGGTGCGGCGTGTGCGGCGGCGAGCTGGGCGCGGTGCGCGTGCGCTGCGTGTGCGGCGCGGCCGCGGCGCACGCCGCCGACCCGCTCGACGGCCTGCCGCCCGTCTCCGACCCGCTGCAGGCGCGGCTGCACCAGATCATACTGTACCAGAAGGTTGGTTTTAGGAGTCTCTCTTCAGGGATCATAGGCACCACAACGGCATTCTTCATCGCAAACTTCATTTTGCTATGGGCAACACCGCCTTCAAGTCCATACATAGAAAAAAAAAAAAAACTTCATTTTAAAATGCAACCGCGTATACATACGCACTCAACCTTCAGCTGCACCGAAATACGAACGCGACACTATAAATTGTGATGAAAATATGTCTGCTATAGGCGGACGTCAAAAAATACACATTTATAGCACAATCACACTGGATCCTTTACTACATGTATACAAATATCGGTTGCCTGGCTTACTTTGGGGTCTGGGGTGTTGGCCCATTAAGTAGGCGATGGAAAGTAAATTGAACGTTTTTGTTGACAGAAAGTGGTAGAAGAGCTCACAGGGCAGCTGCGGTCGGCGCGCGAGGCGCTGCGGCGCGCGTCCCCGCCGCCCGCCGCGCCGGCGCGGCCCTCCCCGTCGGCGCCCAGCCCCACGCAGGTCTCTGCTTGTCCTCCAATACCGTAGCCCGCGGCGCCGTGCCGCGACAGGTCACTACACGTTTATAATGCCCTGGTACCGCTGGACTAGATTCCTAAACTAAACAGCATCTATCATAGTAAAAGTTCGGGACGTCGGTTGCCACAGTAGAACAACGGTACGAGTAGACACATTTAGAAATCATTTAATCTCATTAGTTGCCTAAAACCCGCTCATTGCTGATCCACAGCTACCAACTACCTACCCCGTACCTACCTCTGAAATAGATACCCCGCCGATAATTCTAGTCGCTGATTGACACATCATTCATCAAAATAGGCGTAAGTAAAAAATAGTTTTGACTACTGACTAATAAACCCGCTTAGATATACATAGACCGCTAAAAAAACCTCCCTTTTGGCTTTGCCTAGTCGTATTTCGTAATCTTTATGTTTACCAAAACAGTGTGGCCTCGTATTTCCTAAACACAAATGTGTCTTATGCAATTAGTATAGTATTTTGATTACCTATTGTTATATTATGTGAGTTCTGTAAATGCGCCTTAATTTTCCCAAGATTGCATGTCTACCCAAAAAATTAGTGTTAGGGGCCTAAAGGTTATGGCGACTGCCGCGAACACAAAAAAATGTTGGTTCGAGCGGCATTTGTTTCGTGTATTTCAGTATATCTCCTATATTCGATTTCTATGCGCACTATAACTTGAAGTTGCAAAGTTGAACCGGGTATACTTGGTAATTTGGACTTGCTAACAATGTTAATTTCGTTGTTACAGATGACGAGCAGCGGCAGCGGGCGCGGAAGCGCAAGCGGCAGCAGCAGCGGCAGCGCGAGCGAGGTGGAAGTGGGCGAGGAGGCCCGCGGCGTCGTGTGGCTGCCGGACAGCGCCGCGCCGCGCTGCCAGTACTGCCGGAACCACTTCTGGCTGGCCAGGAGACGGCACCACTGCAGGTAACTAGCGAGATTGTAGTCAACGAGAAACAGAATTTCATTTCCCAGCCTAATTTGAGGTGACCTTCACTTACCTTCAGGTGAGATTGTGGTCAAATACTTACCTATTATTAAAATGAACGTCACGATTGTTGTAAGTGCTGAGGCAACACTATAATAGTTGAATCACGTTATTTCCCGCGACACTTCATGGCGGCCCTGACATAAATTCGTCCCAGTGCAGCTCTCTGAGTGTGTCTGTTGTTTCGCAGACGATGCGGCGGTATATTCTGCGGCTCGTGCTCCGAGATGTCGCCGTGGGGCGGCTGCGCCGTGCGCGTGTGCCGCCGCTGCCGCGCGCTGCGGTGACCGCGCCCCCCGCGCCCCGCCCCCCGCCCCCTGCGCCCCGCCCGCCGCCCGCACCCCCGCCGCCGCCCACACCCGCGCCTGCCGCTGCCCGCCGCTCCTGCGCTCCTGGTGTCCGAGTGTTGCTAATGTTGAGATTAAACAGGTTCCTTACTGCTTATGTCGACCTGGTATGACCGAATATGCGAGAAACTACCTACCTAATACTTTTACAGTGTATATGGTGCTACTTTCCCGGGAATTAACACTTTCCGTGCATATGTAGAAACTTTAAAGAGCCATATGTACTGTATAACGTTTTACGATACACGTGCGAATAGATAATTCGCAACTCGTGTCGATTAAAAACACTTCCTTCGATCGTGTTTTAATTTATCACCGCTCGTTGCGAATTTCCTGTTTTCTGCACTAATTTGTTGTCATCAGATTTTAAATCGAGTCTTATCAGAAATCATTTTATTTTAACTTGAAATAAAATTGGTATCATGGAACATGCCTCAACGAGCGAATGTAATAGTGATTTGGTATTATTTCGATATCACTTTTATCACATCAGAACAGATTCACCACTACGAATGTCGGTCCTAATTGTGAAATGTCGTATGTGCTTTGTCAATAAAAAAAAATTATTTATAAATCTCAATGATTAGTCATAGGTCGACATTGATATTAACGAATTAGCAATTGATTTCTCGGCCAATGTTTTTGATCAAGGGCTCTATTCAGTGGCGTAGCGTGCCTTGGCGGGGCCCCGTATAAAAATTTGTTTGGGGGCCCTTAGGAAGGGTAAAGATTTCTCACAAAAACGTACGTTGGGGGCCCCCGTGGCCCGGGGGCCCCGTATAATTGATACGGCAGATACGGCGGTAGCTACGCCCCTGGCTCTATTCTACCTATTTTAATGGCAGCTTGTGATACGTCGATTGTAAAACCAATTGTATATAAAGTAGTAACGTCGCTCACAATACATTGGAACTTATACTGCTCGAAATACATTAACTTAATGAGATATAAAGATGAAATCAATATTAACAAAATGATACAAAATGGATTAAAATACAAGCTGTTATTAAAATGCGTAATACAATAGGCTCTTATCATTATTTAACAGTGCAACATGTTCTTATCATATTGATTTTGAAGACAACCTGTTAAGCCTCCGGTTGACGCTATACACAGCGTACAGCGTTACATTGTATGCAAAGACAATAAGCGTAACGGGCCTCAGCGGCGAGCGTCCAGCGGGGCGGGCAGCGTCAAAGTAATCTCAGGAGCGAGCACCGTCGCATACATTTGCATTTGTTTAAAACAAACGCTACACGCCCCGCTCGAGCGTCCGCTCCGTTCAACACTACCTTTATCAAAACTTCAATAAAAAAGATGTCAAAACTTCTGAAATGGACGTATATTGCTACATTTTAGTGAAAATGTATACTGTCTTGCATTGGTAGGGCGTCAGAGCTTCAGAATGGTCGGTTCTATACAAAAGTAGTTACGCTATCATTTTAAAACGACTAGCTAGATTGCTCTGACACTTTGTACTTACAATAGAATAAGGTAGGCAGTTTTTAATATACCTTATATGAAAAACTTCGTTGTATTTTTGTAACTATGATATCTGAAGCTGCATAAAAAGATATCTATGTCTGTAATTAGTTTATGTAGTCTTAGATACCATAGTTAAAAAAATACAGCGAATTTAAGTTTCTCATACAAAACTTGTTTTTGTTCTGTTTTGTTTGTTTCATAAACTGGAGCTATATAAACTAATTACAAGACTAGATATACCTCATGTCATTGTATGTGCAAAGTTTCATTACAATCCAACACGTGGTTTTAAAATGAGAGAGAAATTCCGTTTGTACGGGAAGGTATTATATTAGCAGGGTCGGGTCGTTATGATAGTGGTTCTATGGTGGCTGTTTCTCTTACCGCCGTTACACCAATGAGATTTAACTATAAATGTGACGTTCTTTAGAAAAAGGTACCACATAGTCGCTTACTATAAGCAAAGATAATTTCAAATAGAGGTGGATAGTTAAAGAATTTTTTAAAGCCACAGTAAATTTACTGCCATCTCCCGGTACATGATTAAAACTTTTAGAACGCCATTTGACTTTGATCCTTATTCTTTCACTGATATGTTTTAAATTTGGTAAATATCAAAAAGTGGCGCCATCTTACCGGGCATTGGTTAAAGGGTCAGGGCGGCTACCGGGAAAATCGAAATTCGTCAATTGCGGGCAGTTTTCTCTGTCACTCTAATTACGTCTTAGGAGTAAAAGAGAAAGATCCCCGCAATTGCGAATTTCGGTTTTCGCGGTAGGCCCCCTGGCGGCATCCCTGGCGCCATCGCTCGAAACGATGCCGCCATACCTTGATCTATTAGATCTTGATTTTTTATCTATTAGATGGCGCCACTTTTTGATATTTATCAAATTTAACACATATCAGTGAAAGAATAAGAATCAAAGTAAAAAGGCGTTTTAAAATTTTTAATCATGTGTCGAAAGATGGCAGTAAATTTACTGTGGCTACAAAATGTTCTTTGAAAATCCACCTCTATTTCAAATTCTCTTTGCCATAAGCACGAAATTTGCTCGTATCATTATACGAATAACCTGTCAAAGCGTCCTTATTGCCAGCGGCAATGTGGAACCTTTTGCTTGAAACGTCACAAATGTGACGTTATTAAGAAAAAGTACCGCTTTCTCCATCAATAAGTGGTATCTGTTACATCTTTCGTTTATAACATACTGATAGCAAAAATCGTAAAACCCACCGGAACCTAAGCGGATACTGTAGCCCATAGACACTTGCAACACCAAAGTTGCCACATGCGCGTTACCGTTGTAAGTATACATATTTATATTAATAGCGCCTTATTGACACTGACAAAGTGGTACCCAAGAATAACAAACACATATTCCGGTTATCTAAACAGTTCTCCTTTGTACTAGTCAGTCCGCTTTGATAGTTCCAACTCTGATATTTTTATTTGTTTAAAGATAACTTAAACTACATTTCGCCATGACACGTCATGTCCATTCAAACGAGAGCTTCATTGAAATAACAGCGTTCCGCGATTCTGTACGGTTTTCATATTGGATGCGGTTTCGCGCTCCAGTGAGCGAGCGGGACGCTATATACGTGCATAGAGCTGTCTCGCTCAAACCTTGAGCGGCGTGCGAATCCATATCAGGGCTATGACCGCGAAACTTCGCAAATTTCGAGAAACTATCTTTATCACTCTAATTACGCCTTAATTGGAGTAAAAGAGAAAGATGCCCGCGGTGTTCGCGGTAGGCCCTCAGTATGATAACCGCGTAAAGCTGTGGTCTTATGATAAAAAAATTGCTTTTTAATGCGAAGCCGTAGAAAAAAGGATCGTCTATAATATATGATGCTATAGAATATGCTTTTTTAAAGATCTTAGACCATAGTTTAAGGATACATCTAGTCTGCCACGCGTGGGGGTGCAAGTAGGATAGTTAGGAAATGGTATAGTGAAGGAATGAACGCGAAGGCTGATTTTGTACGATATTTTCTTTTTTCTATCATATTTATTATAAAAGACTCCGTTAGATAATCGGTACGATTAAGGCAGACTAACCATCCATCTAGCAGCGATGCATTGTTTTGTATAATACTGTTTTTGTTCTTTTATTTTGTATTATAGCGTTTCAATTTGTTCTATAAATATTATTTGTATAGTAAGGTTTTTCACGTGGCCGCGCTAACTGACAGAGATAGAATTAAGAAATCCTTATGTAAAAATGAGACAGCTGTTAGTTTGCTCGGTGCGTCCAGACACGTCGTATGCCTCAAAACACGTGCGGTATCCGATATTGAACCTTGATGTAATTGTAATAAAGTCCAAAATATCGCCGCGCGTTAGGCGTTACATATGACAGTCTATCAACTGTTGCTAGCTCTCCATCGATCATTAGCTTTGTATTTTATTTGTGATATTTATGATAATTTTGTATAATGATTAAGAGTTTATACATGTTGTTAGCGGATAAATTCTACTGGTGATTATTTTAACCCTTGCGGTGCGTGATCGTTGAGTCTTGTGGCAGTTGCGAAGGGGTCTTCGCATTAAACAAACTCATCACAAGATCTGAGTACTAAGAAATCACAGTACAGATAAATATGAAAACTGTCTTAAGATTTTCAACACAAAACTCGCACATACATCTCTTTCTTACTAATTTCACAAAGAAAGATAAAGACAATTGATAAATTGAGTAAGCATATGAAATATTTTAACCATGTAATATTCTGTGCCAAGTGGGGAGACCTTTTCGCATACTGAAGGTGAAATATCCATGTATATATTAATCATAATGCAAATTATATTGCTTTTGAGTGTTACACTCCTTCACCGTTGAGTCTCTTGGTCCGATTAACCAATGAAATGTAATAAAATCCTACTTAACATTGTATTCGTATTGTAACCCGTATTATGAGTATGTTGAACTTACCGCCCGCTACGGGTAGGTAATCTGGGGTAAATGAATACTGCGGGTTGTAAAGAAAAAGGCAAGTGACCGTCTTTTATGTAACTGATACGTCTATAATAATGCGTTTAGTTACACAAAAGTTTTCTTGGTAACTTTTTGATAAATATTACAGTTATGCTTATAATACTGTCAGAAACACATTCATTTATTTTGTAGACTTATGGTAATACGAACAAAAGTATGATTGAATGCTAATTTGTAAGAAATATTCTATGGCTCACGGTACGGTCACGTCTGAAAATATCGATACGAAAAAAATCGCCAAATATATGTATACACGACTTTTTTGCCCATATATTAAGGCAGTGTATACATATTTTTGACATATTTTTCGCATCGATATTTACAAACGTGACTGTACTACCTATATATAGTACTTATTAAGTTCGATGAAATTTGAATCAATCTCAATCAGAATAGAGTTGCATTTGTTTTGTGTCAGTCAATTTTGCCACAAACCAAAATCAACTCTATTTCCTACAGTATAGGTTAAAATTTTGTATTTGTTTCTTGTATGCGCCTTAGGATACAATGTCATAACGGTTCGACTTAATAAGAAATACTTTTATGCCAATTGAAGTGTTGCTGTTTACTTACAATACCACGATGTTTAAACTGGTCCACCATATGTCTCGTATTGTGCAAAAAAGGATAAATAAATGTTTACTTTACCGCTCTAGTTCTGTAATATACTGATTACGTCTGTTTTAAACGGACATACCAAGAGACTCTCGGAACCCCAGAACTGGGGATTGTTGTTAACTGCATATATTTTATAGTTATTGTAACGATCGGAGTATAAGTTCCAATGTCGAAGTGCAAAACTTGTTTGTGACCAATGAATATTGACACAATTGTGAAATAAAGCATTATTTAGTTTTATACAGTTTTTTCTTTTCCACATCCGCCGTCTATATAAATTACCTAAACTTACGATAGATCTAATCAGGTTAATTAAACAAGGAAATGTTAATGTGTTGCACAACTCACCGACGGAGCGGCAGCTGACGATCAGCTTCAGGATGCATCACCCTCGACTACTTAGGGCCTCCGCTAGCTGACGCGGATTATCCGGAACGGACGCCCCGTGTAATAAGAAATTGTATGAACAGCGCTAACTGGCGCGGGCGCGTGCGAAGGATTTGGCGGGAGCAGGGCCCGCGAGGGCGTCCGCGTCAGCTAGCGGAGGCCCTTAAGGATCCTTAAACGATGACTCTGGAACATCCGGCGCTTCGTTTTCTATGGAAAGCACCACGATCAGCCGTCATAGAAAATGACGTGTCGGACGCACCAGTCCAGCCTTGGTCTAGGAGTGAGTCTATTTAATAGTTTGTCACCCACGATGACGCGCATATTTGTCAAATCTAACCTTTAATATAATGACATTAAAAGGTAAGGCACGCGTCTTCGTGAAATACACTATTTAAGCAAGTTAACGCCCAAGGCCTTGGTCACAAACATAGAGGAAAAAATTGACAGAGGCCGCGCAACTGACGACCAGCTGTGACACTGCAATGGCGGAAGGATTCAATGTGTGCGTGTCACGAATGTATACCGGACCGAGTACATTTTCTTTAGTTTGGCACGAACATCTTTCTAACTCGGGGATAAGGTTCAGCGCCCTCCACTTTAGTTACAACTTCATGGATTAATATCGTATTTTACGAAAGATAATGTGATAATTGATTAACGTATGTATGAAAATTTATCCTGTCTCTTTTTTTCTTTCGATCGTTATAATTTTTGCAACATTCGACCACGCATGCCGGCGTATTTAATTTTTTTCTTCGATCAATTAATGCACTGACGGCAGATTGGTGGATGAGGCCCTAGAGATAACTGTCAATGTGTGTGTGTCACGCGTGAATACTAGAAAATTGGTGGATGATGGTATCCTATTTGTGTTTTAGCGAAACTTCGTCCTTATTCTAGGTCCATGGTTACAAAAATAATATTGCTGGCTTACGGTAGACTACTTTTGGATATGGGCACATGCTAAGCCAATTAACGGTATTACCAGAAAATTCAATTTTCAAATTAATTTGTTTTTGAGATACCCACTATTGGGCGTATGAGGGCAGTAAAGATTGGCAAAAGTATATTAGAGGTGGATTGTCAAAGAAAATTTTGTAGCCACAGTAAATTTACTGCCATCTTTCGACACATGATTAATATGTGTTATATTTGTTAATTATCAAAAAGTTGCGCCATCTTACCGGCATCGGCTAAAGGTTGTGGCGCCATCGCTCGATGCCGCCATAACTTTGACCTTTGATATATTAGATGGCGCCACTTTATGTTAACACATATCAGTGAAAGAATAAGGATCAAAGTCAAATGGCGTTCTATAAGTTTTAATCATGTGTTGAAAAATTGCAGTAAATTTACTGTGGCTTACAAAGTTTTCTTGGACAACCCACCTCTATTTCAAATTCTCTTTGGTAATAAAAATGTATTCAGGGACCATAATTGTATATCCTCAACGCAGGCTTCGTCAGGTGAACACAAACTCAGAATCAGCTACAGGCTTCGTCACAATACAATGCAACGGTAAAATCTGCAACAGGCTTCGTCAACTTACTCTAAAAGTATACATTAAAAAAACCTACAAATAAAAAGCACCCTCTAACTCGCCGCCAGCAGGCAGTGTGCCCAGTAGGCTGGCCGCATTTCCCCGTTGAATTGCGATGCTAATTCTTTGGGCAAAATACTGACCAGCCCTTTACCTTTACCGTTTGGTCACCCGTGGCATCCACCAAACGCGACGCTAAACCCTTATAAAAACGCCGGGCGCTGGGCCCCAATGACCGTAACGTTTCCACCCCAAAAGGCTCAAACACGTAGCCACTACCGAGCGTAATAAGGTTTAGGATATGTCAGTAGTCATATGTTATTATTATTACGATGACACGTAATAATTTCCGTAGTCTGGTAAAAAAACAAAGTTACATAAAAAGGGATTTATTGTAAAGGAACAAACATTTGCAGATCTTATCTTAAATACTAAGTAACGGTACATATACAACTGTCTTATTTATAACAGGGGTTTTTAAATACAACTTCGTTCTTTGGACGAAAATCCTGGAGTTTTACAAGCAGTCTATAATTACTGACTAATACATAGAGTCATGCCAAGTTGGCAGCGATTTAGATAGCCCAGATGGTGCGAGTGTCAAGTAAACGTCATGATTTCATATAAGTTTGACGTTTAACCTTTTGAACGCCACGCCTATCGTACGCGGCGCGTATTAATCGTGAACCTTGTCGGTACGCATGAAGGTTGATATTGGGCTGTAGCCGCGCGCGTGATATGACGTCTTTGGCGGTCAAAAGGTTAAAATAACCCGTGCACCGTCTGGGCGAAATCGCTGCCAGCTTATCTTGGTTTGACTTTGAGTGGCTTTCCATTAGAGAAGGGACCTTATAAATGCTTCATGTGCATAGGGCCCTACTCTGATGGAAAGTGACATATAGGGACCGTGCGCGTTGGAGGGTCTGCCATCTTGTGGTCTGAATCGGAACCATAAACAGGCATATTTACACGTCAAGTGTTTTCTTGTGCATAGTAGGTTCTGCCATCTTGAGGGCTACATCGGAACAAAAAACATCACATTTACACCTCGCGCCAAAAATCTGACGGCTCCTGTGCTGCCTCCTATAGTTCATGCACGCTCCCTATATTTATTCTAATAATGAAATTAAATGCTTAAAGTTAAACACAGATGGCGCTGTAGTGAAGCAGCTCCAATGATAGGTCAGATTTCGGGGTACAGTCACTTGGAATATATATGTTACACTTCGAAGGCCGCAAAAATATGACACGCTGTTATGGCTCTACTAATAAGACCGTGTCCGTTTTTTTGTGTAACTTTATCATTTATCATACAGAGTATGTACAGTCAGCGTCAAATACTTTGTAGCAACCAAAGTAGCCAAATAATTCGGTACACCATATATTTAGTATGGTATACCGAACTATTTGGCCACTGACTGCTACGAAGTATTTGACGCTGACTGTACCAGGGGGGGAATTAAGAATAAAAAAAAAGAATTTCCATCGCCTTTGGTATTGCGCCCTATCCAATGATTTATTGAAACTCAAGATAGGTTATAGGCTTTCCGAAATTGAAGCGCTTACCTGTAATTATGGATGAACTATTTTAAATTCACCTCTGGCTACGGCCCTGCAGTGTACAGTATTCACAGTATGTCCAGTATTGTCCCACCGTTGGGCTTTAAATGCAGGTCTCGATTCTACTCGCTAAATCGAGCTACTTTCATTATGGGACCCCGAAATTGCGAACAAAATTTTCGCATTTCCATAAAAACATCGACATCTGATCAGCAAAAATGTATGAAAATGCCAAAAACTTTGAATTTCCAGCATTTAACCTCATTTATGAACTCTTCACATTGACTATAATACTGCACTTTTTAAATAATTACACAACAATAGTCGGACCAAGCTAACACTGCATGGCATTCGCAATGACAAAGTGAGGCAATGTCGTCGTTAATGTCAAAATTCTATGAAAACATGAGGTGTATTTCCATCTCTGCCCGCCCCCTGAATGGGCGATGGGAATAGGTTCATTCCCCCGGCGGGGACTGCTGGGAAGGGAATTTAATGCATCCTTCCCGTTTGTGCTCAGTGGGGACAGATGGGAATGAAACTATTCTCACCTGTTTCCGCCGGGGACAGATTGGAATGAATTCTCCCCACTGAGACCGCGCCTCGGTTTCATCCTAACTTGTTTATTATACAAATGTTGATTTGGACAGATGGGAATACACCGACATTTATAATGACATTTCCACACTTTGTTCTGTTCAAACCTGTGCAGTTAGCTTAGGCAGACACTAGTAATTTATATACTTATGCCTAAAAATAATCTTAAAAATAATTGCTTTTGTAAGTTTGGCATTTTAAAAATAAATTATTGTCAATAAAGTATAATGCGTCAATACAGAGTGATTTTGTTACTCGTATCTAACACATTAAATTCCGGGAACCCGCTCGGCGGATTCTCTGTTCGTAGTCGCGTTCCTATACAAAGCGGAAAAACACTGGGATCGGCTACAAGCGTAGCGTTACGAAAACGCTGGCAGTGAATTTGCTAACCATACTCAGAGAGGTGAATATGGTAGGTCAGACTGAACAATTTTAACACGGTTAAAAAAACATCTGTTCCATCCTCTTGAGTGCCAGAGGCCCTTATAACGGCTTTATTCCAAAACGTAAAAAATTTGACTAAATAAGTCAATGTTCCAAATTCAAAAACAAAACCATCGATTCTGGGACTTAGGAGGCTATGGAAAACATCGACGTTATGATTAGGCGAAATGTATTAAACAGCCAAAATAGGTGATTAAATTATTTCGCAATTGCTCACTCTATCTTAGGTACCTTTATACCTTATGAGATTATGTCTAGTCTTGACTAATGACTAGACATAATAAAATCACTCTGTACTGGATTTGTAGTTCGTGTCATCCACGATGACGCGCAGATTTGTCAAATCTAACCTCTAATACCATGACAATACGAGTCAAGGCACGCGTCTTCGTGAACGACCCGATCTACTCAGGGTAGCTATGCCGTAGAAAGAACTATACCAAGCTTTAAATTGTGACTAGGCCATAAAGAATCAGAAATATTAAGAAAACATAAGACTTAAACTTAAGGTGCGTTACATAATCAAGTGCGGTGATGTAGATAACACTAGAGCTAAGAGCAACCTCATCAAATACACAACCAACACCATAAACTGTTGATTACTATTGTTACTAAGGGTGTTAAGTACTGAGGGCCTACCGCGAACCACATTCGACGTGTTACCTCTCTGTCGCACTTGTAAATTCGTACGTTAGTGTGACAGGGAGGCAAAACGTCGAATGTGGTTCGCGGTAAGCCCTCTGGACATACGCCATGGGGGGAGGTGCGCGGGCGGCGGATAGAGCGCGACGTCATCGCGGCACACACTCGCCTTCACCTACTCCACCGACAACGGACGAATACCGAATTACTTTTTAGGGTTCCGTAGCCAAATGGCATAAAACGGAACCCTTATAGTTTCGCCATGTCCGTCTGTCTGTCTGTCTGTCCGAGGCTTTGCTCCGTGGTCGTTAGTGCTAGAAAGCTGAAATTTGGCATGGATATATAAATCAATAAAGCCGACAAAGTCGTACAATAAAATCTAAAAATTTTTTTTTTTTAGGGTACCTCCCCTACACGTAAAGTGGGGGTGAATTTTTTTTTTCGCTTCAACCCTAGAGTGTGGGATATCGTTGGAAAGGTCTTTCAAAACTAATAGGTGTTTTCAAGAAACATTATTTGATAAAGTGAATATATTCGGAGATAATCGCTCCGAAAGAAAAAAAAAATGTGTCCCCCCCCCCCCCTCTAACTTTTGAACCATAGGTCCAAAAAATATGAAAAAAATCGTGGAAGTAGAGCTTAAGAAAGACATTAAATGAAAACTATAGCGGACATGATCAGTTTAGCTGTTTTTGAGTTATCGCAAAAAGTTTTCCCTTCATAGTAAAAAGACTTACTTTAATTAGGTACTGATTATGCAAATTTGCCTATTTGTTGAACTCGGGTGAAAGGTACCATTTACTACACTTTAAGCTCCAGTTTAGCTTATAGTGACGGAAGAGTAACTACGGAACCCTACACTGAGCGTGGCCCGACATGCTCTTGGCCGGTTTTATAATTGTTTGCCCGGGATTTACTTGTAATTTAGGCGGAATAAACCATCCTATTTTTATTTCTACGGCCAGTAGGACCCTAACAAAAGGCGTATGTATGTCTAGTAACATTGATGATTGGGTACAATTACATTTGTTTGCAAAATTAACGAGGCAATTGAAGCCTTTGCATTTGCAGGCCAAAACGAGGTAATTTACTACGGAAATTATCTTTTCAGGCGAAGAACCCAAGTAGCGCTCAATCCCGCGCTAGTGCGGGAAAGTAGCACCATATGTAGGTACTTACTGTAATAGTTATTTACAAGTGCAGAAAATAGGAAATTCGCAACGAGTGGTGATAATTCGCACGTGTATCGTACAACGTTTTACAGTACATATGGCTCTATAAAGTTTCGACATATGCTCGTAAAGTGTATGTAATATGTACTGTAAAAGTATTTTTATTGCTCTTAGCTTCAGCATTATCATTAGGCCATTCATATTTGAACTTTGGACAGGATTCGTTGGCATATACATATTCGTTGACATATATATTCACTTACATAGTAACTATTACCATAGTAACACATTAAATTCACAACAATCAGCCTAACTTAACGACTAAAATAAATATTATAACTAAGTACCTTTGGAAAATCATTTGTACGATGCGATTACATTTATTTTAAGTACCCGTATCAAAAATCAATTCAAGAACAAATTGAATAAAAGAAAAGCGTCTAAAAGCAAATTGTATGCGTACAGTAAACAATTAATAAGACACATAACATGACATATAACATAAATTATACTATTAATTTTCTCCACCCATTCTGAAAGTCAAAAAACAGACTACAGAGTTTGTCATGGAAGTACAACTTCAAGAACAAATTGAATAAAAGAAAAGCGTCTAAAAGCAAATTGTATACGTACAAATAAACATTGGTGGGCTAAGCATTTTACTCTTGCATTAATAATAACATAACATGACATATAACATAAATTATACTATTAATTTTCTCCACTCATTCTGAAAGTCAAAAAACAGACTACAGAGTTTGTCATGGAAGTACAACTTCAAGAACAAATTGAATAAAAGAAAAGCGTCTAAAAGTAAATTGTATACCTACAAATAAACTTTGGTGGGCTAAGCATTTGACTTTTATATTAATAAGTACATAACACGACATATAACATAAATTTTACTTATTTTCTACAGTTCTGGAAGTCGAAAAACAGACTACAGAATTTGTCATGGAAGTACAACTTTGGCGCTACTGTACTGGAAGCGCTAAGCCAATAAATATAATACCTATACTTCTCGTGTCGAACGATGATCCCTATGATAGACTGACAGTTCCTTCAAGTCTCTTTTCATTGGGCTTAATTTAAAACACATTCTACAAGTGCAATCTTTGGGTCAATTTCCCGCAGGGGCTATTCCACGAGATTGTAACGTCAGGTACCAATTTTTTCGAGTATTCTTAGATTAATTAAGCAAATTTAAGTATCGAGATATCTACCTGTAGGGCTACGCCCGACATACAGACACTTAAATTTGCTTAATTAATGTAAGAACACACGAAAGAATTGGTAACTGACATTACAGTGTCGTGGAATTACCCGCAGCTGGCACACAACGCATTTCAAACATATTTGAAAAGTGCACGTATTTGAAGAGATAAGTTTTTACCGTATTTTTATTACTTCAATGGAACATTTTTCAATAAATTAATGTGCTTAGCTTCCAAAAAATGTGACATCGTGATTTTCAATCGAGCCAACGTTAACCTTTTAAGGTTATTCTTGGAGTCTGCCCTCGGAAATATAGTCTAGTTACCGTATGATTTTTTTCATTGCATTTGCCCTTCATAAATACGTGTAAAATTTCAAAATAAAAACTACAATTTTGCTGCGGTCCCCTCTTAACAAAGGTCCTGAATATATAAACAAAATACTGTTACAGATACTTTAGAACACGAGCTGTAGAGATATACCTCTACATGGAAAATAATTCCAAGATGGCTGATACTTTCAACTTCAAGGGCCTATTTCTCGAACGGTATTAGACTAATATTATTAGTCCACGAACTGTGGCCCATTTCTTGAACGGTATTAGTCTAATATTATTAGTGTGTTGCCATGGCAACCCATACGACCTGTAGGGCTAAGATGATCGACTGTTTATCATTTGTCATCGTGCCTGTCACGTTCTAACAAGTACGTTAGTGCGAAAGTGACGGGCATAATGACAGGTGATAAAAATGGAACCATGCTGCCACTGCTGATAGTTCGTGGAATAATAATATTAGTCTAACACCGTTCGAGAAACGAGCTCCAGCTGACAAATTAGTGACCGCAATATTTTGTAACTTTAGGCGTTTTTTTATGCTACCCACTTTGCGCTTTATAACTATTTACTGTATTCTGACTAAAATGACTAGTAAAATCATAAGTACTTAAGTAACAAAAGCAGATTATTATGCGAAATTGTTCATTTTAGTTTTAATACCCATAAATAAATAATGTTCACTTTTGCTTATCACATTTACCTACTTAAATATAATATTATTCTAACGACTTGTTGGAAAGGTACGTTAAGACTTGGCGCTTACTGCTTACATCATTAGTAACATGATATTTCGTGATACAAGCTGTAATCGTCCTAAGGTCCCTTTTCCTATAGGACGACACATATTATTTACAATTGAAGCCCGTCGATTCTACATATTCATAATCATGGTGACGTGTAGCAAAAAGGTGGTAAAGAGGTTCAGATAATTACAATAGAATAGAATAGAAATTAACACATTCACTGCCGGGAACCCACCTGGCGGGCGCTCGTGAACTTTGTTCAGATGCCGGACAACCCGCTGGGCGGGTTGTTTTGTACGCAGCTATAGACCACCGGTTTCTGGGGTAGTGCGCCGTTTTTTGTCTGGCAGTAAATGTGTTAATTATAAAGAAGGATGGGCAGATTTGTATGGACACTGGCCCATGAACCAATAAGAATAAGCGACATACCGTCGGAAAGGATTTTTTTATATATTCAATTTTTTTGTATGGCGTGACTTGTCAAATGTGTTAAAATAAAATAATGACATAAAAAATATAAGAAAACGAATAAAAAACTTAAATATCGACGATAACAAAACCTTCATGAGCTGCGACACAGGAACTTATTAATCGAAAAAAAAAACTATATTCACGTTTTAACTCACACTACTATTTGAGACAAATAACTTTTTACACACAAAAATTTGGGATTACGTGTCATAGTAAAAGTTTTACCACTAAGAATATCCTTTCCTGTGACATGCCGCTTGCCCTTATTGGCCAAAGGGCCAATTAGCCCACCCTCCATAGATCTCTTCCCCTGTTTAATAGTAAAAATGCTACGTTTTCAAATATATTCGTTGTTCTATTTACAACTTTGCTACTTACTTCAACGGGAGCGTTTTCAAGTCTCGTTTGTGTGAGGTTATGCTTACGACTATAGTTAGCGACGTGCGACTAATTGTAAGTCGCACACCCGTTCAAATGCGCCCGGTCGAGCGCTTAGTACAGGACAAGATCAAATCAAGATCAATTTTTAGTGTACCTATTTTAGTTTTAGATTATTTTAGAGCGCACCGCCAACAAACTGTTTCACAGTTTGGCGATAAATTAGATTAAGGTACTTAAAAAATTGTATTTTTTTTGTAAAATAAAAAATAAAAATTTCTTCAACGGAGCGACGTTTTGAAGTCTCGTTTGTGTGAGGGCTTACGACTATAGTCTGCGACTAAGTCGCGCACCTGTTCAAATGCGCTCAGTCAAGCGCTTAGTACGGGAAAATAAGATCGAATTATCTTACTTCAACGCAGCGACGTTTTCAAGTCTCATTTGTGTGAGGGCTCACGACTACCTATAGTTTGCGACTATTGCGACTAAGTCGTACTACCGTTCATGCGCCCGGTCGAGCGCTTAGTACACTACAACAAGGTCGAATTCTCTTACTTCAACGGAGCGACGTTTTCAAGTCTCGTTTGTGTGAGGTTATGCTTACGACTATAGTTTGCGACTAAGTCGCGCACCCGATCGTGCGCCCGGTCCAGCGCCTGGTACATGTCGGCGGTGAACGGGTCGAAATCTTGGAGCTTCTTCCGCCGCCTGTAGATGCCCTCGCGGTTGGCCAGTGCGCAGCTCATGTCATCCTGGTAATCACAGTTACATTTAAAACTGCACCAAAAACTATATTTGTTAGGTAATATTAATATTACCTATAAATGCAAACGTTAAGTGCATCGAAAAAAGTAATAAACATTAAGGTGGTTCAGTAAAAAGAGTTTTTAAAAAGTCGTCACAACACAATACGGCTGCCGACATGTTCAGGGTGTCTTACGGTCAACAATCTAACCTTAGTCACAGTATGGTTGAGGAAGTCCAGTATCCGTTGTAACGAAGGCCCGGTGTCACGGACCAGGGTCTCGTATAACACTACCAGTATCCGGCCCGGGAAGCGAGTGAGCCACAGCTCGTGCAACGACTCCCACGCTGTGAGCTGGTACGATACGAACTTCACCCAGTCTGGGGAAATAAAAGCTGTGTTTTTAAAATCAAACCAAATTGTCAGAAAAAATCCGTGACATTCAAAAATTGTTGAACTGCATTTTTTAAATTTTCAGCGTTTTACAAGCTTTTATATAGTTTCACCTGTCTCGTTGTTGTCTATATGTGTGTGTGTAATCAAATATTGCAAGTTAAATTTGACCCACTTTCCGATTTCTGATGAAGTCGAAGATTTGCATGCAAGCAATATTATGGTACTATCGAGCTCTCTGCTGATGGCGACAGGAGGCAGCCATGGGAACTCTGTGATAAAACAACGCAACCTAATTGTGTTTCGGTTTAAAGAATCTTTATTGTCTAAGAAATTGCAGAAATTTTATTTAAAGACAACTTGCCAAAAACTTATTCTACTAACAAAATTAAATTTTTCAACTGACACAACATATATCGCAGATACCAAAACATTCAAACTGGCCAGTCTACTACTAAATCCGACATTTAGTACTAAAATAACAGTTCTATTGGGCAGATTGGATTGTCTAATCGAATTTAAATATTCCATAACTGGCACATGAAAACACGATTAACCTATGTATTTTTATTTTCCGATATATAAACAATTGAAAGAACCAGGAAAATCCCCGTTTACTTTTAAAATTAATACAGAAGACCAACTCCAATTATACGAATATCTTCGTTAGTATTATTTTGGTTAAAACGAAAATATCTTTTTTTTTTTTTAATACTACGTCGGTGGCAAACAAGCATACGGCCCGTCTGATGGTAAGCAGTCTCCGTAGCCTATGTACATGCGCGTTGCCGACCCTAAACCCCCCCCCCCCCCCCCTCGTTGAGCTCTGGCAACCTTACTTCCCGGCAGGAACACAACACTATGAGTAGGGTCTAGTGTTATTTGGCTGCGGTTTTCTGTAAGGTGGAGGTACTTCCCCAGTTGGGCTCTGCTCTAGATCTGGAATGACATCCACTGGCTGTGCCCTACCACACAAAGCGAGATGAAATTCACAATGCCCATACCTCTCTTCTGAATGAAATCTGACTTTGAATAATAAACTTAGATCCCTACTGTGCCATCCCAATATTTTATCGCAATTTTTAATTTAACTAAACATGAGTTGCCGTTAGAGAGCACATAGATGTTAGATAGCATACAAAATGTATGTATAGGTAAAACTAGATAGTAAAGATCACCATCCAACTACTACTGTTGCTATTTCCTGATTGTTTTCAGTCCGTATACAGGAAACCCGCCCTTAATAAAATTCTGAAGGGATACCGTCAAAAACAGGTCTTAAGAGGAAATACCTGGTGAGTTCTATCTCAGATTTGAGAATTTTAGGTAAATATTTAAATATGTCCGTCGCGCTGACGATGGTGTATTCTAAAATAGTGCGATAATAGAGAACATCTGCAGCTCAAGCGAAAAGTCCTGCGTAAAAATCTCAGAAATCGAGGTTACGTTTTCGACATTTTCCTCCTCCAAAACTTAACCAATAGTAACGAAATTTTGAGAACGGAATAAGAAAGAAATTATCTGTCTGACCGTATTCATTTTTGCGTTTATTGTTGCCGATTTTGTATGCTTAGCGTCTGTTTACGGCGCATTTATTTGTCCGTTTTTAGCGATATTTTAAGTAAAGAGGAAAATATCGATATCGTTTGAATGAAAAAATAAACACTAATATTTCCTCTTAAAGAGGAGAGCCCATACCATACCATATCACCATACGTCCTCCAGTAAAGTAAGAAATCGGCTTCGCCTGAGCCAACATTACATCTGAGTCTTACTTATTTACTGGCCGATGTGTGTATAGAGGTACTTATTTAAGCGGCAACTTCGTTTAGCACAGCGGACCGAAAGTTGACGCTTTCCGGCCGGAGAGCAGAATTTTTTTTTTTCAAAACATGTTGCAGGGATCGGTGTAAAATGGCATATTATGCACAAAGTACAGGAGTACAAAACATATAAGAATACCTGTTGTCCTATGTTCGTGTGATTTCCTTTTGAATGCTGATTTTGGTGCCGTTCCGATGTGCCCTTTGTGCAGTCTGTTGTACTCGGCCTGTGAATAGGACAGACATTTTAGGGTCTTCTTACCAGGGATCGGAACCGGTTTTTTGCAAAAACATCGAAATAACCATATATTTCGGTTTATTTTATACTCTAAATGTAGGACTCAGTTGTGTTTTCAGATAACGACTTCGTATTATTAGATTGCCTAATTAGAAATGAAGTAATCAACAAAGAACGAAATAATACCGTTTTCGTTCCCATACAAAAAATACCGGTTTCCGATCCCTGCTACTTACTCCGCTGTGAGGTAGTAAGTAATTTTGTTAAACTTATTTCAGATAGCGGAGTCGACGCGTCAAAAATATTCGTAAGACGGAGCTACATTGGCTTTCCGTTTCTTCACAAGTTGTGCTTAGGCCAGTCCAGACGGGAACAATGGTTAGCCAATCTGATTAAATTGTTTGATCAAATGTTTGGTGAGGACGCAAACGTCTATTTGGCGCGCCGGTTTCGACCGCCGATTATGACCGATATTAGGCTTAGACCGCGCCGCGATTAATTTCTTGCGGTTTCAGAATCGTGACCAGTATAACGTTTCATAAGCGCACGTTTCAATCTTTTTTTTTCAATGGGGCAAGCGTCCAAGTCGGTCAACCCTCGGTCGGTTTTTTCCTAATCAGAGTACGATACCCAATATGCCCTTAAACGGATGCCCACTATTTTTGTTATAGCCTGTATGTAATTAACGGAAAAACATATAAAAATACAATGCATGGTCGTTTTGAATAGGTACCAGGTGCAGCCGGTGCAGGTAACTTCGAAAGCGGGATAATGTTTAAAACGGCAAATATCTACTATTTATAAACTAAAAGTACTTTCTACTGTAGCAACAGTAAGCAAGGTGCCTTGGTAAGCGTTGTAGTAGCGTAAGTGTTGCAAAAGTATGAATTCCTCTGATATTTGGCATTTTAAAAATAGTTCCGCTTCCGAACTTACCCCAATGCACTGTATAGGTATGCGTATGCTTTGTTGTGCTACACTTTATAGTTCGTTCGCGTTAAGAATGCAGTAAAATTAATCATCAATCATCATTGTTCGTAGGCCTAAAGAAAGTCAAGTTCACAGTGACCAGTTAAAGGCATACTCTACTCGTATACTTAGGAACGATTTGATTGGTTACGGGCGTGTCTAGGCTGGCGGTCAATGATGGTTTTACTGCATTCTTAACGCGAACGAATTATAGTATGAATTCTTCTTTATAGACTAACCTAGATATAAAAGAAACTGAAATTATTGAACTACTTATAACCGTTTCGATGTACGAGTACCATCAGTCGTAAAAGTGCAGGCGACTTTATCATTGAATTAATTCATAATTTCTCGCAGGTCACTGTACCTAGAGCTAAAAGAATAAATAAAATGTAGCAAGAGGAATGTACTTACCAAAATATGTCAACAGATTATTATCAAACACAAAAGTAAAACATTAAACATTACAAAATAACTACTTGGGTGTTTCGTTACAAAACAAAACATTATTAAATATCGGTTGAAAACTTGAATCCCAAACTAATTATTAATCACTGCTTTTAAGACCTAGATCGGAATAGTAGTAAATATCATGTCGAAATAAATAAAGAATAAAAGAATTCAGAAAATTCGAACGCGCGATGCACTTTCTTCGCGCACAAACCGGCCAGTGTAGACGTGCCTCGGCCGAGGCAGCGCGCTCAGGCGAGAAAAACGCGCGCGCCGCCTCGGCCAAGGCACGTCTACACTGGCCGGTTTGTGCGCGAGGAAATTGCCTCGCGCGTATGCTCGTTCTGTTTGGACTTGGACCCGCCTAATGACCATGCTCTGACCATGTGGTTTCTGTCTGCCTTTTCACTTCTTCCCCCTGGGGGATGAATTACAAAATTAAGTGCGTTTTAAAGCTACATTATTTTTATTTATTCACTCATACTCATTATTATTATTTATTAAACAGAAAAACTGATTTATGTTAGGAATTAATTGCATGGTCATTTAAATTATAAAGTGAAACTGAGGTGAATTGGGATAAAAACCGGGAATGACATTTACAAATTTAAGTAATTTCTTAAAAACTACTTACACAGATTGTATCATACAAATTCTACTATTATTTCAATCGCATGACATGACATTCCCAGTTTTTATCCCTATCATTCCCTATTCACCCCAGTACCTAAATATATTATGCAGCATGGCAGCCATTACAAAAATTTTAAAACATTAGATTTTAACATTATCATTGCTAAAGAATCCTTACCAAAATAGCATCTTTAGGGTGCCTAATCAGCAGCACAGCGGCTTGGAACTTGTCAGGGTCCACTGGAGGTGCTTCATGAGTCTTCACAACCAGGACAGTGCCATCTGTGACATTTTCTGCCGGGAACCCATGTGTCCGTAGGCCGTAGTCCATATATATGGACCCGGTCATTATTCCTGCAGATAAAATGTAATTGGAATTGTGGTATGAGTCCTCTGGAGTTGCAGGCATACATAGGCTACAGAGACTGCTTACCATCAGTCATATGATTGTTTGCAACCGACATACTATAATATATGACACTAAGACAAGCAGATTTTATATATATATAGAGATTATATATTTAAGCCATTTTGCATACTAATGAAAGTACCTTTTTTTGTATCTGATTTTTATTGAGGCTTTTGATACTCTAGGTGAACATGTCAGCCTCATGGGTTATATGTCATGGTTCATTCATAGTTCCCTACTGAAGGGAGAGATGAATAAAGTGGTATACACTGATTGATATGTCTGATAAAGGCTCTGCCGACCCACACTTGATCTGTCCACTGTGCATAGAGCCCAAACTATCAAAAAAAAAATCTCAAATCTGAATTCATCACAAGTCATCAGACTTTTGACAGTCTACACACAGTAAGCAAGTAATTTAAAAAATATGAGAAGTTAAACTTTAAAGATTTAAAAGTGTAGATCTTGCCAGAGACTGGTGGGAGACTTCCGAGGAGAGGGACATGTGGAAGAATAAGAGGGAGGCCTTTGCCCAGCAGTGGGACAATATAGGCTCATAATAATAAATAAATAAGATCTTGCCTACAAAATTATGTGATGTAAACAGGATGTGTTAACTAGAAGAGATCCCTTAAAGGGATAAGTTCCCCTTTGTACTAATGATGAGGGTTTCATTTCCTGTTTTGTTTTCATTTCTGTACAATAAAGAGTTTTACTACTACTACTATGACTATTTACTATACTTCATTAAATAAAATTTACCTGTAACCTGTTGTAATAAGTATCGCAGCCAAGTATTACCGCTGCCAGGGTGAGATATCAGGGCTACAACGGGCCCAGGGGGTTTAAAATGTAGATCTTTGCACCACGCGACACTGGGTCCCCCACGCATCGAGTAGCGATGGTAACCGCTTGTATAGAACGTTCGCCGCGACCCGTGCAGCGGGCTCAGCATAAACACGATTATAGTAAAGTGAAGCAGTACTAACGTAGCTGCGAGTAAGAACAGCGAGCGCCGAGACATGACTGCACGTTTAGACTAAAGTTTTATTACTAGTTATAATAAACATGACGTTACATGATTATTTGCCATACATAGGACCTTGTAGTAGTTTCAAGGCCATGGATTCGTTCCATTTATGTTAGATTTTCGTACATTTTCCGCGAAACTAACCGACGAGGTCGGATTCTGCGACTTTTCGACATCGATTTGTTTTCGCGCAGATTCACGACTTGTCTTGTCATTTTTGACAGCACATCACAACAAGACCCAGACCAGTGTTACCACTATGGTTGCACTAATTTTTACTTGCACACGATGTATTCAATTCATTCTGTGTCAGTGTACCTTTGTTCAATTTGTATAGGCCATAAAATGGGTCATGTAACACAAGGTTTCAAAGTGTATAAATCGAATACTTGGTACAGTACCTTGAGCGTTTAGTTCTTGCATGTAGCTTGCTGCTCCGGTTACATGCACTGCAATACATTTATTCACAGACTAATAAGAGATACTACGTATCATTTATTGGTTTTGAAACATGATTTGAAGATTTTTGTTGCCTACCGTTTTGTAGTTTTTGGGTTCCGTACCCAAAGGGTCAAACAGGACCCTATTACTGAGACTCCGCTGTCCGTCCGTCTGTCACCAGGCTGTATCTCATGAACCGTGATAGTTAGACAGTTGAAATTTCTACAGATTATGTACTTCTGTTGCCGCTATAACAACAAATACTAAAAACAGAACAAAATAAATATTTCTTTCCAATCTCGAGGTTCTCATCCAATCACTGAAGCTAAGCAATGTCGGGCGGGGGCGGTCAGTACTTGGATGGGTGACCGTTTTTATAGATAATGGTACGGAACCCTTCCTGTGCGAGTCCGACTCGCACTTGGCCGGTTTTTTCTATATTGTTATGAGATGTGTATCCATATCCTTTATATTTCAAAGCAAAGTGACAGTCATAAAAATTGGAAGTGAACCTGGCATGGGATGAAATAATTATTCAATCATAGCATAACTTTTATTTTTTTGAATTTGGGGAAAAAGTGAACTAATCACAGTATAAAGTCTGCATTAGTAAGCTTCATTTGGTATGCAAGGATACAGTCGTATTAGTTTTTCTATAAAAAATTAGTTTAAATAATGCCTTCCACTGAAGCTTTTAGTGCACAGCCAATTATATCAAGAACTTTTACGAGACACTCTCTTAAAAGGAAATAAAACTTACAATCTGTTTTATAGAAAATTTAGTATATTGGAGTAAATCATTGTGATAAACTCCTTAACTTTCTCAAAGTTGTGTGACAGTTTTCTATATTACCAGTACATATTTCTAAGTACATTTGAAGGGGTAAAACTCTCGGTGAGTTTATTTGGAGTAAAATCTTCCTAGCAGTAACCAGATCTCCTCTTAAAATGTGGCAAACTGCAGCCTTGGCCCATACGGAGACAGCTATCATGTCTCTCATCTGGTATGGGAGGACTGAGACTAGTTCATGGATCATTTGTGGGTTCAGGTGCTCCACAGCATCTGTTATTCTGTCTAAGTTAATGAGAGCTTCAGCGGCATAGATGTGGGCCCAGGCTTTATGGCTGTTGGAGACGTCGGGTTGGTTCAAGAGCTCTGTAGCACTCATCAAGGCTGAGAGTGGATCCTGCATGTGTAGCAATACATAACTCTGTAAAACTAGCACAGAGTTCTTCACTTCACAGCACTGCTTCCAGCTGATGGGTGGTCCTGGAGGAGCCTGCACCACTGGCAGTGTTGCATCTATGGTAGGTTCCTGGTCTGGTAGTAAAGTGATAGCATTTCTCAAACATAGGGCTGCAAATTCTAAAGACAATGTTGGTATAGCAAATGACTCTCCACTGGTTGAATATTTCTCTTTGATTTCTTTTGTGAAGAGAATTCTAGTATGTGAGCCACTGCCTAGCTTTTTGACAGTGAATTGTTGGGCTTCATCACTGCAGCATTTTTTGATACAGCATTCAGCTAAGTGTAGCCATATCCGAGGGTTGTTGGGGTAGTGGCGGGCTGTCTCCACCAAGCATTCAAAGGCCCCTTCCGAGTTGTTTGCGGCCAGCAATGCCAGTCCCAGGTTGTAAACATACAGTGGTCTGTCTTTGCATGCTATAAGACGCTCACTATCTTCACTCTCCATGGCTCTAAAGTGTTCTTTTACAGCATGTTGAAAATACTTTGATGCCAAAAACGGCTTTTTCACTGACATGTAAATTACACCAAGGTTATTGTTAACAGCTGCCCAAATGTCTTCTCCCTGAGTCTTCAGATCATAATTATACTTAAGTGTCTTGTATTGTCCTAAAGTATTTGCTGCTTCCTTCATATCACCATTGATGTAATGTTGCTGAGCAATTACAAAAATATTCTCAATTGAATCAGCAGTTAATGTTAACTTTATTTTCTGTCCAAGGAGAAGTTTTGCTCTGCTAACTAGCCTTTCAAACATGTTGTTAATATCACTGTCTGATTTCATTAATTCAGCATGATTGTTAGCTACATCTAAAGTCTTGTTGAATGTTCTTCGGCAAAGTGTGGCTTCCATCATAAGTAGTACAATTTTCTGGTGCAGTTTAGTATCTTTAACGTTTTTCGAGTTTAATAACCTTTCTAACACTACGGCGCATTGGTAATAGTAGCGCGAGTGGTACAAAATGACTGCATAGTTGTACAACGCGAAAGCGGATGGCTCTTTTGTGTCGACTTCGGGAAAAATAACACCCGTAATTTGCGTGATGGCCTTCTTGAACTTCTCTACGTTCCTCATATCACTAGCCATGAACTCTACGACGGCTTTGTTGTGCTGAATCCTTTTATTGTTGGCGCCAGCGAGAGATTCTAGTTCGTTTAGGTGCTGGAGAGCGGATGAGTAATCCTTATTCATGTAGCACTGGTGAGCGAGCACGACAGGCTCTTCACGGTCCTTTGAGTTAGACATGGTATAAATAATAAGTAAAATAATAATAGTTTACACCAGAAAGATATTTTCCGATTGGCAAACAAAATTGCTAATTGCTATAACTTTTGCAAGTGCTTGACATTTTTGACAGTTGTGTTGTCGAGACGCTGTCATGCAGTGTGCATGCAGCACTTATTGAGTGTTTAAAAGAAACACTTAAACCGTTTATTGAATGTAAAAAACACTGCCTTGTGTCTATGGTCGACCTCTCAGTCATCCCGGCCGGGGTTCCTATTACAACATTCATAAGTTTGTTGACTTTGTTGTTCTATTAAAAAAGTAGCATTTACTTGGGTTTATTTTTCATTAATTAGTATACTACACACAGTGCTAATTTGAAATCAGTGGTCAGTTTTTGTTTCATGTGCTCTAATAAAGGAGCTTGGACAAAAAGGTGTTGTCCTTGCATGTCGAGAATTCCTTGTACTTTTGTTGTAATTAATTATCGAGTTGCATATTATAATGGCAACAAGAGCAATTATCACGTAAGTAAATATTTAGCCCAAAACATGAATTAAAGTTTGAAAATCGTTTCTAAAGATTTAGTAACACAAACATATGTATATATTATTATCATCCACGATAGGTATGTATACATAACATATACAAGGTGGGCCCGTAATAGTAACAATATTGTACTTACTTTACCTTATTTATATTATTTTTATGTTTTAGATTTATGTTATGTCTAAGTATCCTTTTTTCTATGTTTATAAATAAATGCTAAGTATGCATATTAACAATTTTTTTTGCTTTGCTAAAACAAATTGTTTTCTGAATGGTTAAAATAACGTCAATTGTAAAGTCACTGGCTATTGATAGCGTCTCAAGAGTCGCACGAACCCTCCGTAAAAAACCCGCTCCCATACAATCGAAGTTTCTCTCTCATTTTAAATAGCAACAAAAACTAGTCCCAGACATAGATATGTTACTTGAATGTCCATGCCAAATTTCATTTCAATAAGAGCGTGACTTCGATTGTATGGCAGTGACTAGGTTTGTATGACTCTTAATAGACGTATTACAGAGATAATTGACCCTCCTATAGTTCGATTTTTAGCGTTAGAAAAAAGGTAAACAATATTGACATGTCTTTTTAAATAAAAACGCTTTTTAAAAATTATTAACTACTTATGAAAGCAAAATAATGCACGTCTGTGCTATAAAATCGCTGTAGAGTTATCTTGGTCGGATTCTAATATTAACTTAATCTCTGCGTAAGTTTGGGATGACAGATGACATGAGTAACAAGCTTAGGCCTTTCGCCTGAAGTCTACTGAACTGAGGGCCTACCGCGAACCACGTTCGACGTGTTGCCTCCCTGTCACACTTACGTACGAAGTTACAAGTGCGACAAAGAGGCAACACGTCGAACGTGGTTCGCGGTAGCCCCTCTGAGGGCCTACCGCGAACCACGTTCGACGTGTAGTCTTCCTGTCACACTTATGTGTGAATTTACAATGCGACAGAGAGGCAACATGTCGAACGTGGTTCGCGGTAGGCCCTCTGGGCTATAATAACCGCAAAAATCGAAGTTCGTCAATTGCGGGCATTTTTCTCTGTTACTATCTAACTTACGTAAAAGAGAAAGATCCCCGCAATTTGCGAATTTCAGTTTTCGCGGTAGGCTCCCTGAACTCCTGGATGCCGGTACTGAGGAAGCAGAAGGGTGTGCGTCGCGATGTTGGTTGTAGGGGGCAAATAGGTTTTTTTTTATTCCTTGAAGCTCGCGCGCGCATTTTATAATAACTTATAAAATTACTGTTCCTAAGCTTTATATGTGTACCAAATATAGGCACGAATCAATGACTAATCGGATATTATGCTTTGTATTTGAATATTGTTTATACTACAGTGCTGCCCAAGCGCTCAATAATAGAACGTCGAACCTTGATTAATGATTATACAGTGTTGTTGTGTAGTACCGTATTACTGTATACTTTCGTCTGTTTTTCCTCAATTAATGGAATTTTGTTACATTTTGTATGTATGGCAGAAAAATTGTTTCCATGTGACAACATTAATAATTTCCTAAAAATCTGTCTTTCATTTCGTTTAGGGTAAGCAAGACCCTGGTGACAAATAGTGTCCGTCGTTAAAGCGTAAGCTTGATAAGTTATGGATAAGTTCAAACATAAACAATGTTATCGTTTCTCGGTATGCCCAGGCGGTCAACTTTAGGTAGGTATATATACTAATGACGATAGGAGCGTATCCCATTTGAGGTTTTTGGTAAAGCGTCACAATACGTGATATTCACTTCACTCATAAATATCGAGTACAGATATCCTTATGCAATCGTATCGACGATGCGTATCATATTTTAATGGAATGTGCCCGAAATGAGGGACCCAGGCGACGTCTTTTTAATGACAGTTGTTGTGCAATACTTACCTGTCGAATCCTATGTCCGAGGTGGTCGGAAAAATATTAAATATTGTTAAGTGTGGTCTTAAGGACAGACAAGTGTGATTAAGTTTATTATACATATTAACTCTGTTAATTAAGTCTTTTTAAACGGGGCGACATATTCGATCAATCGAAAAAGCTCCTTAATAAATGAAAAAAAAAAAAAAAACTATATATGCATAGATAAATTTGTGTACACTTAGAATGCTATCTCCTTTACCCTGGTTAGTCTTCTAACCAAATGTGAAAGAGATGGCATTATAACCTCAGTTGGTATTGCGGTAATTATAGTGGTGGTCACCGTTCATCATTGTTTGTTATCAGTAGGTTGAAACTGGACTATTCAAACCGGTTTTGATAACGGAGTAACGAAGAACTCATATCTATTTATTACCTTTGCGATTAAGGGATCTTATCTGCTTTTACTGTTAATTAAAAATCATTAATAAAATATTTGAACATTTTTAAATAATTACACAGACTTAATTCTCGACTACTATTGCTATGCTATTATACTTTAACGTCATCGGCTCGTTAACGTCACCATAAAGCGTATCTAAATGTATGTTAATGTAATATTAATTTTATTTAACAAAAATAAAATACGAATGGATTTGAGGAAAAAAAAGGAAGGAGATATAGGAGGAAAACGGGCAGACGAAACGCCTGACTTTTTTATAAGCGATTACGTTCTTTTCTTGTAGGTTTGAAGGAATCAATATTTTGCTCCTCAACTAAATGACATAGACGATACATCTAACATATCTAAGTCCAGCATGAGTTAAAAGTCTAACGAAGATGGTCGGTTCCAGGATGTCGGAGCGGGCGATGGAGTGCCCAGTATGCCTGGAGACGATGACAGCACCTATCCTGCAGTGCCAACGTGGGCACAGCCTCTGTAGCCGCTGCACAAGTCGCGGTCTCACGCAATGCCCTATTTGCCGCTCGCCCATGACTGATATGAGGAACTGGGCTTTCGAAGATATCATTTCAAAGGTTAGGGGTTTGCATAAAGGGTTCTCAGGTTTTGTATACTATGTCCCTTTTTGTTCCCGAAAGTATACCCAGCCGCAAAATTGCATGGCCACATTAAGAATGAATTGATTCATGTGGATGCAATTTTGCACCGCGCACATTCTCACTAACGCATCGGTAAGGCGGTCTTTTCATTGGATACGAATCGCTAAATGTGTGCACTCACACACCGAAGCTGCGTACGGATTCGTACATTGTTATAATCGAATTTTGATATAGACAACCAATGAATTGTCCTAAGTAACTTGTTCCCCAAAACAGACTTTTTTGTTTTTTGTGTTAGTACGAGCCTTAAGGCGAGGGACGTTAGAATCCACAACATATGAACGTAACTTATCTTTTATTTGTACCGATACCAATAGTCACAAAGACTGAATCGCACAGGTGAATACGCCAGCCCCAGCGCCAACGCCAGCAGCACCGTCGTCCAAACTGCTTTGTCCTCACAAAGACGCGGGCTGCGGGTTCACATTTAGCCAAGCTAAAGCACGCGAGCTAGATGAGCACTCCAATGAATGTATCTTCAGGGACATGCTCTGTCCGCTCGGCGCCGCCTTCAGCAACTGTTTCTGGATAGGTAAGTGTTAGCCAATATGTGAAAAGGCGCAGACTGCGGGTTCACATTTAGCCAAGCTGAAGCACGCGAGCTATAGATGAGCACGCCAACGAGTGCATCTTCAGAGACATGCTGTGTCCGCTCGGCGGCGCCTTCAGCAACTGCTTTTGAATAGGTAGTTACATGCATTATGTGCAGAGACCCAGGTTTCTTAAGCAGGCCAGTGTGGAGAACATCAGACAAATCACGAATTTACGGGAATGACACACAAACTTATTTATTGAATTCTTAAAAAAATGTTTATGTAGGAAAGTATTGAAAGATAGCCATATAAATAATTATATCATGTTTTATATTTATTCAATCGTATTAATTGTGTATAATTTAGTATTTTCCGATCGCTAAGACCACGTTGTATAATTAATTTACTATTAGTAAATTAACATTCTAATACTAATGAGTGGTTCAGAAAAAAAGTAGCAGCACCTTATGCGGATTTTTCATTTTATTTGGTGATATATTTTAAGTAGCGCATTTTTGTAGTAATTTTGTTTTTATAAATTTTATTTTATATTCAAATTAGTTACACAGCATTACAGTATTGCCACTAAGGCACTGCGAACTACAAAACATATAAAAAAATACAAAAGTAATCCGTACATACTATTCTATACAATGAAATACAATCGTATTTAAAATAAAAGGGCGAATTGAAGTGTTCGCCTTTTATATTACATGTCTCCTAAGACTTTTTGAACAGCGTCTTCTGAGAGAATTTATGAGGTGTTTCTCATAAACATAGTTATTTCTTTAAGTTTGATAAGCTACTTAATACATTATTAAATTGTCTTATGTTCGATATTGCACTTTTTTTATTTGACTTCACTTTGAGGTAGTTGCGATTTTTACAGAAATTTGCCTCTCATAGAAAAACCTCTGCCAGAGGTTAGATTGGAGAGACTTCCTGACTACCCAGTTTATTGGTATAATTTACTCGTAAGATGATATTCCTAAAAGCATACAACTAGTTGTGAAAATTGAAATTCAAGTGTGGCATTGTGGAAAACGGCTGGTGAAGATTGTCAAATTGTGTAGTACAAAAAAATTACGAAGTAGGTACATTGCAAAAAAAATGAGAAAACAAACAATCTGATATTTCTCAATATGATTTTATTGTTATTATATAGTATTTTATCTACAGATTACTGAAAAAATAAACTTTACAAAATTAGTAAAAAAAAAAAAATACTAGATAATTCACTGCCACTTTTTTTACTGAACCACTCCTTATTAAAACATTCTTGTCCAGGTAAACTCAAAAACATGATGGACCACTTCAAACAGAGCCACCCGTCTAGCTGTGAGATAGTCTCCGGCGTCGACACAGAACTCGAGCTCCCACTCAACCAAGACCTGGTCAAGGTCTACCTCGCTGCCACCGGCAATATGCACTTCATCATCACCATGAAGGTAGACAAGACCACTGGCACTGCATCCTGGGCCGTGCAGCATATTGGCAGTAAGAAAAATGCACGTCTATACACGTATGAGATTTACCTAACTAGTAAGCAGGATGTTAGACGGCGCTCAGTGTTGGTGGAACACTGCGTTAATGATGTGGTGGAGCCTCTTGATGTTATTAGGGAGGGGAGATGTGCGGTTATGCCGTTGAAAATGCTGACGCACTATGTGACGGACAATAAGGTTACTTTTAAGTTAGTTATTAAGAAGGTACCGCCGACTTTGTAAAGGGACCACTTTAAATTTAGTCATCATATGACTTTATATTAGAGAACATTCTCTAAACAAAAATGAAATAGAAAGCTTTGGAATCTTCAGTTGGTGTTAATAGAAAAAATCTGTCAAGAGCATTTCGGGCCATGCTCAGTGTATGGGTTTCGTAGTTACTATTCTGTCAGAACAGGCCAAGCGAGGGTTATTAATTAGTAAGTATCCTGTAAATTACAAGCATAAAGGAGTACCTTCGCAGCGCTTCGTATGTCTTTGTACGAAGAAGAGAAGATTTTTGCAATAACTCAAAAACGGATAAACCGATCATGTTCGCTATAGTTTTCATTTAAAGTATTTACTAAGCTTTTGTTTCACGATTTTTTTCATATTTTTTGGACCTATGGTTCAAAAGTTACAGGGGGGGGACACGATTTTTTTTCTTTCGGAGCGATTATTTCCTAGAATGTTAACTATCAGCTGTTGGGTTTACGCAAAAAAAAAAAACAAAAAATATCATTTTGTATGGGAGGTACACCGAATGGACACCGCAGATTAGCTGAGGCAGAGCCAGACCAAAAAAGAGATGGCGGGATGACCTCGACGCTTTTGCAGAGACTGGCGAGAACATACTTCAAACCGTGATGAGTGGCGGAAAAAAGGGGAGGCCTTTGCCCAGCAGTGGGACACAAAATAAGCTATTAAAAAAAATGGGAGGTACCCTTAAAAAACCCAAGCCTAAGCCAATTCGTTTGAGGATAACCGCCTGACATTAGACGTCAAAACGCCAACTACGCAAGGAAAGACCTAAGCCCTCCTACGTGTATCCGTACAATACGGCTGGTCAACTCTACTGCGGTGAATGTGAAAGGGTGTTTAAGAGCAAGTTTGGCCTGGCCAGCTACATAAGTGGTAAAACCCTTGATTGCTGAGGTCGCCGTCATCGAAATCGATGTCGATCGAATTTTTATGTTACGGTTCTGTCGCCATGCATGATTTATGTATCCATGCCAAATTGCAGCTTTCTAACACAGCAAAGCAGAGGACGGGCGGCCATACGGACCTGGCGAAACTATAAGGATTTCTAGGTGACTACGAAACCCTAAAAAGTGGTAATAATTCGCGCTTGGCAGTTTATCGCATAAATTGCTGAAAGATTGTGCCTTACTAGAATTTTAATGTAAAATGTAAGGTCAAACCACATAAATTAATATTTTTGTACTTTGCTCCATAGCAAGATTTGACTGACTTATGTAGATGTTTATACTGAAACACACACAACTTGTCAGTAGAAAAAGGCGCGAAATTTTTTTTTTCAATGAGAAGTCAACTCTTTGTTCCTACATTTTTTAGAATTTGCCGCCTTTTCTCCTAACAAAGTCGCTATTCCAGAGTATACAACATTTTTTATTTTTTGCGTCAAAAATGTATTCCTTCTAATTTTTTCTGATCTGTACCCCTAGTGTAAATTTAGTCGATAGCGAAACGTGACGTACGCGTTTGCGTTAAGTCTCATTTTGTATGGGTTTTTGAACAGCGCGCCAAGCGGGACGTTTTGGAAAGTCAAAAATCTCATACAAAATGACACTTAACGCAAACGCGTACGTCACGTTTCGCTGTCGAAAATATTTACACTAGGGGAACAGAACACGCTACCGATTATGCCTTTAAACTATTTTTTTACACCTTGTACATATGTAGGTTGCTGACTATTACGTAGGCATGACACTTTAACTGGCAGTAAGATGGAACGTTATGAAACTACAAAATTATCAAGAGAACATGATTAGAGTCAGACCAAGATAAGTTGGCAGCGATTTTAACAGCCCAGACAGTGCAAGTGTTATTTTAAACGTCAAACTTTTATGAAATTATGACGTTTACTTAACACTTGCTGGGCTATCAATCGCTGCCAACTGCTGATGGCCTTTTGAAAAATCCGAAGCAACAATAATTATTACTGAATTTTTCATTTTGTAATAGCATAAGTATTGTTGGCATTTACATTTATAACGAAACGAGATTAAAATATCACTACATATAGAACCCTCCCTGTATATGGGGTTTTAGTGGGTTTTTACCTATCAAATACGTGAGGCGATTATTTTTTTCATTTACGGAAACATTTATTGAATTTTATTGTTACATATTCTATTTTAGCGATTTTAATTATGATTGTGCACGCTATTGTTATTCTTTTTCAATAAAACTAGTGCCTAAGTTAAGCGTTTTTGTATGATTTAACCTTTTGACCGCTAAAGACGTCATATGACGCGCGCGGCTACAGTCCAATATCAACCTTCATGCGTACCGACAAGGTTCACGATTACGCGCTGCGTGCGATAGGCGTGGCGGTCAAAAGGCACCTACTACACGGCTGGCAAGTGGCAACCAAGCTTTCAACGGTGGTCCAAAATCACCGTGACCTTGTTAGGGGCTCAATACAATTGGTTGGTCGATAGATAACTAAGATCACAGTGGCGAGAGGCCTCATTGCCGACAGCATAATATAGTACGGCCTTCAGTCGTAATGAATGAACCAACATAATTTGAATCTGTGTGAACATTTTTACTAGGTAAATATTTCAAAACAAATGAATATTTTAAGTCACATTATTAGTAGTCTTATTTTAAAATGAAACTCCCAATTGTCGATGCATTTAATAAAATGTGCCCAAAAATGAATACTGACTATATTTTTGCAATTATTTCCCTCCTAACGCTTTGTATCATGTCATCTCTTTCTTTTATATAAATAATAATAATTCAGCCTATATACGTCCTACTGCTGGGCACAGGCCTCCTCTCATGTGCAAGAGGGCTCGGGCTATAGTCCCCACGCTAGCCCAATGCGGATTGGGGACTTCACATACACCTAATACATTTCTTTTATATGGCATTTGAAAACGGCACAACCTCACTACGCAAAACTACGGGTATAAATATATTATATAGGCCAATTCGAGTTTTAAGTTATTCGATCCGTTTCCAATATGATACTGATCTATCAGTGTCAAAAGTGGAATTTCTTCAACCCAAAAATATACTTACTCTACTCTTTAGCGCCACGTTTCACGAAATATCTTATATACTTTGTCTCCAATTGCAAAAAATGTTAAATGTTTGATATTATTGCATATGAATTTTTTTTTTACTTTCCAATATTGTAAACGATGTGCTGATTTGGTGAAACGGAAAATTATTATTTTTCGGGCCCGAAATCGGGTCTGATATCAGGCTTGCTAAAGTGTGGATGGAATTGGCCTTATAGTTTGGCCACAGGACTGTCTTATTTCAAACATTGACAGATAGAATCATACTGTCTTTGTCTTACGCTTGTACTAGCACCTATAAGAAAGAGATGAGTATAATTTTCTTGGTTATTACTTACTGACAAGTTATGTTTGCCAGACTATAATCTAGTCATTTCTTTTCTGCAGCCGACTCTGTAAAGCCGTTAAAACGTGTGTCTTGAATAGTTTGACAAGATACTCTAGTTTGTCTATGATTTCCACACAATTTCACCAACCTAACAATTTCTGGGAATACCCTCATTACTTTTTCTTATATATGTTGAATCAACAACTATCGCCCTTAACTCTAAAGAAATAAAGATCACTTCGACAGCATATCAAAAGTTGTGCTTGTATTTTTATACGTCAGTTACAAAACAAGTACTTACCTAGATTGCAATTATAAGTACCTATATAATCAATAGCGCTGGGCAGCGATAACGTTTTATGTCACTTCATCCAACACTGCAAAGTTTGTTCATAACATTCCTTTGTGAAATAAGAGTGGTTTAAAAAACAATCTGGTGTAGTAGGTAAGTCAGCTAGGTAAGTTTAGAAGTTTGAAACAATTTAGTCGAAAACTATATTTAAATAAGTTAAGGTGATGTAAATGATTTGCTTCTATAATTATTTCGATTACGTCGTGGTACTTCGTGTAAGTCGCTTGTGGACTGATTAGTGATAATGATGTTAGTGATTTTAAATGGTTATACGATTAGGATTTCTTGGTAGGTATGTACATTGTTTTCGATTAACCTAAATAGCAGCTTCTCTTTCTCAATCTAAGCATTTGATTATTGGTTAGTTACATTCTAGTAACATATTTTTCCCGTGACATAAAAACTGATTACAATACAATTCGTTTAATACGGTATAAACGTACATGTTAACTAAACAAATATTATAAAATAAAAACTATTTATATTATGAATATATGCCGATGCTACGCAGATGGGGTCGAACCTGAGACAAATCCTGGAGGGGACGGAAGGCAGTTCTATATAAGATACATTTTTCTTTATTTTCATCACACCAGCTTGTAAAGGCTCTTTTTATTCTTTAAAACTGATGAGAAAGTTGCATTTTATCCACAAGAGTGGCAAAGTAATTTGATGCAAATTTTGTATTGTTTCCTCATGTTGCCTGTGTAATGATTTTGAATGATAAATATTGAATAGCATTAATTTGGATTTGATTTCTAGTATTTTATTTAGTATTTTCCTTGTGTTGGTGTGCTGAAAAATGTTGTGTTTCACTTGGTGGCAAAGTTTGTTTAACCCTTGTGCCTTGAAACCCTCCAACACTTAATATTCAATTTTGGAATCTTGCTTGTTCGAGTATCAATATTGGCATGAGGAGTTAAACAACAACTATGTCCCCTTGTAAATCAAATAACTATTATTTGCTAATTTATTTCCTAAGATAACATACTAATTATGCTTTGTACATATTACAGATTCCTAAATGGCTTCGAAAGGAAAAAAGTAAGTGATACATTTAATTGACGACCGATCTGGCCTGGTGGGTAGTGACCCTGCCTATGAAGCTGATGGTCCTGGTTTCGAATCCCAGTAAGGGCATTTATTTGTGTGACGAGCATGGATATTTGTTCCTGAGTCATGGGTGTTTTCTATGTATTTAAGTATTTATACATATATATATTATATATATTGTTGTCTAAGTACCCTCAACACAAGCCTTATTGAGCTTACTGTGGGACTTAGTCAGTTTGTGTAATAATGTCCTATAATATTTATTTATTTATTATTTAATTCCAATTGTATTGTTAAAAATATTATTTGTTTCAAGCCATTATACAACACAACACAATAGAGTAAAGAGAGATAATTCCAACCAAAGAACTCTTATTATTATTATTATTAAAGCTTTTTTTCCACTTAACAAGTTTTGCAATGTATTTTTAATTTACAACTATTTCTTCCATCTTTGTTATGTGGCCCCTCTGAGGGTAAAAGCCTCCTCCATTCCTTTCCACCTTCCTCTGTCCTTTGCTATATGCATCCAACATTTTCCTGCTGTGGTTATTATATCATCGGCCCATCTTTTCTTTTGTCTTCCCCATTTTCTTTTGCCTGTTGGGCCCGGCCATTTAGTTATTTGGTAACTCCATCTCCTGTCTTCGTATCTTGACAAGTGCCCGGCCCAGTTCCATTTCTGTTTTAAACTAAATTCAAGGGCATCTGTCAATTTAGTTTTCATGCGGATGTCTGCGTTTCTCGTTTTTTGTATTTTTCTCAGCCTCAGTATACTTCGTTCCATAGCATGTTGACAAGATAAAATTTTATTTTTTACTTTTTCTGTGTAGACCCATGTCTGGCTAGCGTAAGTTAAGCTTGGAAGAATGGAAGAGTCCATTATAGTCTTTTTTATATTGAGACTATAGTTCCCTTTAAGAATTTCTTTTTGGGCCCAGTATTTCTTCCAAGCTATACTTATTCGTCTGTCTATTTCCTTTTCATTACTATGTGCATCAAACGACACCAATTTACCTAGGTATACATATTCCTGAGCGTATTCTATTGGTTTTTCCTCTACATTTATTGTTTTCTTTTGACTATTTGTCATAATTTTAGTTTTGGAGGCATTCATATGTAGACCAATTTTTTTGCTTTCAGAGTTTAAGCTCTGTAGCATTGATTCTAAGTCTGTCGCTGATTCACTAAATAGAACAATGTCATCCGCGAACCTTAGGTGTGTTAGTTTTTTATCAAGTATCCATAAGCCTTTATTTTTCCAATTAATGTTTTTGAAAATCTCATCAAGTACAGCTATGAATAATTTTGAAGATAGTGGGTCTCCCTGCCGCACCCCTCTTCCAATTGTGAACTCTTCCCCTTGTTTTTCAAGTTGCACTCTACTTACACTCTTTGAATATATGTTTTTTATCATATCATATCATATCATATCATATCATTTATTCCATTGAATCATGTTCATTTGTACATTTTGGTCTTAAATATAGTCAAGTAGGTACATGATACCCTGCTAGGGTGTACAATTTAGGACTTAAAATTATAAATTATAATTTACATTAATTTCTAGAACTAAATAATTAAATGTCAAATCAGTTTTTATGATATTTATATATGTTTTGTTTATGTCATTATTTCTTAGTGCTGTCCATATGGATGGGTGTACTATACTGTCGAATGCCTTGGAATAATCCACAAAAGCTATGTAAAGTGGTTTATTGAATTCCTTAAACTTTTCTATAATTTGTTCTATCGTGTGAATGTGGTCTATTGTTGAATATTTCGGCCGGAAGCCAGCTTGTTCTATCGGTTGATTCCTGTCAATATTAGGTGCTATTCTTCTTAGGATGATAGATGAAAATAGTTTGTTTATTGTTGATAGTAAGCTGATAGGCCTGTAGTTACTGATGTCAAGCGGGTTCCCTTTTTTGTACAGTAATACTATATTTGATTTACTCCATTGCAGTGGTACTTTTTCATTTTCCAGTACTAAGTTGAAGAGTTCTGCTAGATATGCAGCGAGGATTGGCGCTCCAATTTTTAGGGCTTCGTTTGTGATGTTATCGTCACCTGGGCTCTTCTCGGGTTTTAGTTGTTTAATTTGAGTCATTATTTCTCTTTCCGTTATTGGGTCTATTGGTGTTCCCGCCATATCTTTATTACTATTATCTTTTTCAACATCTTGTGTCATATCATGTGGTGGTTTTTCATAAAGAGAAGTGTAAAAAGCCGTGGCACATTTTATTATACCTGTTCTATCTTTGTTTTCGCCCTTTTCGCTGTTTAAACTTTGTATCCAATTTTTGTGTGTGGATAGTTCTTTATAGGCTCTTTTTGAACTTCGGTATGTCAACATATTCTTTTCTATAATATATTTTCTGTAGTTAGCATAGTCTCTCTTGATTGATTTATTGGTTTGTTTAAACAAATTCTTTAGTTCCTCTCTCATTTCTTTGGTCTTGTTCTTTGTAAACTTAAGTTCTGTTCTTCTACAGATTAATTTTTGTGATTGTTCACTAATGATCTTTTCCTTGTATTTAATGTTTTCTTTTATGTCCATTTTGAGGCTGTTTGTGATTGCTTCTTCCAGTTTGTCACTTAAGGATTGTACCGTCTTATTTTTTAAAAATTCTCGCATTTCTGGTAGGTTCTTTTTTAGGTTTTGGATGTAGTTGTTTTTCTCATGTGTGGATTTCAATTTGTTGGGCATGGTTTTGAATGATCCTCGGCAAATTTTTGGTTTTTGAATATTTATAGAGCATCTTACAATCCTGTGGTCAGATGGAAAGCTTGTCTTGTTCAGAACTTCTACATTTGTTACAGATTTTGGGTTGGTGCTCAATATAAAGTCAATTTCATTTTTTATTTTATGATCTGGCGATAGCCATGTCCATTTTTTGGAACTTTTCTTTTTGAAATATGTGTTCATCACTGCCAGTTTGTTCTCTTGCACATATTGTATGAGGCGTTCGCCTCGGGCGTTCCGTTTGCCATAACCATATTTGCCCATTATTAGGTTTTCATGAGGTTTAGGTTGTCCAATTTTAGCATTGAAATCACCGATAATTAGCCTGTTTTTATCAGACAGTTCTTGTGCTCTTGTTAAATCATTGTAGAATTTCGTGATTTCTTCTTCGCTGGAACTTTCAGTAGGAGAGTATACTTGGATTAGCGATAGTGGTCCCTTTTTGAAGTTCAATTTAAGCAAAGCCACTCTTTCCGATATTCCCAGAAAACTCAATATATTGGCTTTTAGAGATTTCTTTATTAGGAAGCCTACGCCATGAAGTCCTCGTGTCTCTCCGATATAGCAAAATATGTACTCCTTGTGTTCTTCAATGGTATATCCTAACTTTTTGACTTCTGCAAGTCCTATTATATCCCATTTCATTTCATCTATTGCATTGTTTAGTTCTAAAAATCTTTCTTTTGTTGATAGGGACCAAAGAACTCTTACTGTAAGGTTATCAGTTATCCGTTACAATTCACTCTTGTTGTAGCTCAAATTCTTTTTTCATGATTTTTTGTCAGAATGAAAGGAAAACTTTTTCCAGTCCAATATTTTTTCCACAATTACATTAAAAATTATTTGTAACTCTCAAGAAATCTTTTAAGCGCTTTCCTTGACAATTTATGTCCTAACAATTTTTTATCTGTCCCCCGCACAACAAGAAAAAAGGCAGGGCATTACCTAAGTACCTACCTTTTCTCAAACCGTTTTCGTCTCATTTTCAAACCCTCATAGCAATGTCCCAGATAACACCAGAGAGTTCAAATTCACAGGTATTTCATGTGTTAAGTTGTAGTTAAGGACAACATTAGGGGATACATTTAGTTTTATTACTTTAGATTTTATCAATACCTAAAATACGACGATTTGGTCACTCACTCACTGACACAAACTTCTAGGGTACTTCCTGATGTCTTAGAAATTGAAGTCCTGTCACAGGAAACTATCACACAGGGCTCCTGTGATATAGTTTCCTATCGTAAGTAAATAAAATAAGTACATTGGACAGCGTGGCGTTGTGATAATGTAATAGATGATCTATATGAAACGGCCAAGCCATAGTTTTTAAAGTTTTAAACCAAGGTGTAGGGTTAGTAAAGTCAGGACTTATGGGCTTGCTTTTTACTGAGATCTGACTTTTTTACAGTAAAAGCTAGTGAGTATTGGCCGCCAAAATTACTTCATGAAATATTTTTGGTGGGATTATCTTTACAAAAGTAACCTTAATATTTTTTTCAGGTCAGTGGCAGTGGAGATCCCGGAGTGCCCAGTATGCCTGGAGACCATGACCATACCGGTGTTCCTGTGCCAGTCGGGACACAGTCTGTGTAACTCCTGCACGCTGACACTCTGCCCTCCATCATGCCCCATGTGCCGACAACCCATGACGCAGATGAGGAACCGCTCGCTTGAGGAACTCATCAACAAGGTAACCAAAGACAGGAATTAGTGATTGGGTTCAGCACATTTTGTATTTTTGAAAATCTTGCTGTTAAATAAATAACTCTGAAATAATACAGTCTTTCTGGTATAATTGTTATACTTTATATTGTTGTTATAGGCGAAGTCGCCATGCCCCAACCAGAGCTCGGGCTGTGTGTTTTCGCTGCCCGGCGCGGCGATGGCCGACCATCTCAAGGAGTGCCTGTTCCGTCCGCGGGAGTGCCCGCATGCGGTCTTCGGCAAGTGCTCGTGGACAGGTAAGATATATTGTTATAGACCAAGTCATGCCTGACAGTGTTTTAGGCCAACTCATGGCTCAATGAGAGTGGCTGTGTTCTTCTCTCACTCTCATTGAGCGTAAGCGTGAGCGAGATGGCTGCGCGTGCTCCGGATCGCGGATTGAATTTAAATTTTTTGCAAGTTTCAACTAAAAAAGGTAATTCTATGAGTTCCATCAAGCACAATATAGAAAAAAAATTGTTACAAATTTTTATGTTGCGTTTAGACCTATGTTCGTGATTTTTTCTATCAAGCGAAAATCACAAAATCAGGATTTAAATTGATGAAGTACTAGAGAACGGTTTCAGGATTAAGATTGCTAATAAAATCTTTGGCAATCGTATTGTGATCTAAAAAAGCGCTACGAATTTGCAAAAACTCGTTCTCTGAACCTACGGCAGCTTAATTGTCTGAAGCACGTCCATGGAGATGAAGTTTAATGGACTCTCCACTACTGTTGCATTTAATATGATGTTTTGCTTTACAAAAAGATCAAATGGTAAATATCAAATGATTTTGTACAAAAATTAGATGCCAGGAACATATTGATCCATTAGTAAATATATGCATTTTTAAAGTGAGAGGCTGTTTGAATGGTCCCGATTTATTTACGGTTTTGATTTTGCGGCAAAAGATTTGTTATACACTGAAAACGGTTCTTATATACAAAGACAGCCAGGGCAATGGCAACTATGGTACAAATGCAATTACTTATTCTAAGGGCCTGTTTCATAATGTCCAAGTAAAATATTGGATAGCTAATTAACAAATAAATTAACTGCCAGGTAATACTTCCTACAAAACACTATACCCAATATGCTCTTAAAGGGATCCCCACTATTTTTGTTATACCTTGTACAGTCAGCATCAAAAGTAGCGTATCAAACAACGCTTCAAAAGTATCTATCATTCTGTAACAGCTTAACAAAAAGTTATAGTTTTATATGTAGATCAATTTAGACTGTAAAAGATTTACTTTTGGACGTGAATTTTAGAGATTTCTCTACATTCAGAAAACCTATCCGGAATATCAGATACTTTTGGTGCGTTCTTTCATCCACTACTTTTGATGCTGACTGTACATATGTAGGTTTTCGTTTTTGAGGCTGACTATTACGTAGGCATGACACTTTAACTGGCAGTAAGATGGAAAGTTATGAAACTACAAAATAATCAACAAATAAATTCTGTAACTTTATCTATCAGTTAAGCTTATTTGAAGATTGTGAAACGCCAATGATGACTTCATTCGTCAGATAAGGGGCAAGTTGTTCATTCAGGACTTTACTTGGACATTGTGAGACTGGCCCTAAGAATGCAAGAAACGAGTCTAGAGTTCTAGTGGCTCTAGCCACTTACTTAGAGTGAGACCAAGCTAAGTTGGCAGCGATCTCGATAGCCCAGCCTGTGCAAGTGCTAAGTAAACGTCATAATTTCATAGATGTCTGATGTTTAAAATAAAACTTGCACTGTCTGGGCTATTGGTGGTCTGATTCTAGTGGCTCTAGCTCCAGACTGTATTTTTAGAGTAGATGCGTTTGCCCCATAGTTGCAATGCCTTGGTTGAACTTAGGATAGATGGCGGTGTTATAATTTTGTCGCAGGATTTTTAATTCAGATTTATTGCATAGTCAATACCCAAACAGATATGAATATAAATCGTCTTATCAACAGGTGAACTAAAGAAGATGATGGATCATTTCAAGGAGAAGCACTCGGCCCACTGCGTGGCCGAACTGGACCGTGACGCAGGTTGGAGGCTGCAAGTGAACCAACTGGATCTCAAGGAGTGCGCGCGCCACGTGTTCCTCGCCGCGCAGCAGAACTTTCTGTTTATCATCACCCTGAAGGTCTGCTATTTGACAGCCACGATTTGATAGTCATATGTGGGTGAATCAACTTTTTCTTGTTACTCGTTGCTATGGTTACAGTCTCCTGTGTCACCCTTAAAACCCTGGTTTTATGGTAGAGATACGGCAGATATACATTATTATGGCAATCTTAAACCCTTCCCATAACTTAGTTATCAGTCAAAACATTTCTTCAAAAAAACTGTTACCATTGTCATCTAGCTGACGGGATAGAATAACAAACAGAAGTTGATCTACCCATGTGTTACAAACAGTGGCGGAGCGGCTTGCCTATTTCTGAGACAGTAAAGCACAATTCTAAAGCACATGAAAATTAGGAACGCTTAACAAGCCAGGCTTGCCTAAGAATATTATTGACGCCTGACCACATATATGTAGTTAAAGATTTACGGCGTTATTATTAATTGTATAAAGCGTGTTTGTTTAGTTACCTGCAATAATTTACGGGATGAATATATAGGTCATACTGAACAACTTTTACTATGGGACCAACCCCGAAATCGCGAAAAAATGTTTGGATGTTTCATACATTTTGGCTGGGATTTTCTATGGGAAAATACTTTTTTTTTGCGATTTCAGGGTTGGTCCCATACTAAAAGTTGCTCAGTATGACCTATATATCTGTGGCCCTAGTGAAAAAGGGTACAAGTCTCTGGCAGCGCAGGTGTTAAGGGGTGTAAGTTCCACGTAACACTTATGCCCTTATACACCTAAACTGCCAGACTTGTACCCTTTTTCACTAGGGCCACAGATATTTACCCCGTAAATTATTGCAGGCGACTAAATAAACACCTTTATTGTTATTTCTGTTTCTTAAAAAGAAAAGAAAATTAACAGAGGTTTGCCAAGTGTTATTGATAGCGGCGTAAGTTAAATAAGTCAAGGACAGCACTTGCGTTCATAACTTGTGAAAACTCTGTATAAGTCAAGAACTAGACTGTAACACCATTAGGTCGCCTGCCACTCCTGCCAGACCGGCGCAGGCCCGAGTGAAAAGTGCCCTTAATAGTATAAGATTATCCCATGACATTTATTTTCTTTATTCAAGGTCGACACCATGCAGCGCATGGCCTACTGGGCGATCCAGCATGTCGGACAAAAGAAAGTCGCCCAACAACACCTCTACGAAATACACGTCATCAGCCGAAACGATCAGCAGCGCAAAGTTGTCTTCACCGAGCACTGCTTCAACGACAGCATAAAAGCTGATGAGGTGTTCCGACTGGCCAACTGTGCTGTTATGCCTCTAGACATGCTGACCCATTTCATTAAGGATAAGATACTCTCCTTCCGCTTTGTTATCAAGAGGTTGAATAAAGATAATAAAGAGAATGTTGGTCAGGCTCCAAGTAGCAGGGAGTCCTCTGTTTCTAGGGGCAGCGAGGCTTCGCAGGGCCCGGAGACGAGAGGCCCGGGGCCGAAGCCACATTGGAAGAAACATCCAGGACAGAAACCTGGCCCTAAGAAATTCACAAAGGCTCAGGATTAAATAATAATATTTTTATGCCTTTTCGAATTTTAAGTGAATTAAATGCATTGGCATTAATTAACTATGTAATAAATGGGTCTATTGTTTCTCATAAAGTTTTAAGTCATAATGTATTGTTTGCCCGCATTTTCGTTAGCTATCTTCTTCTTCTTTTCGTGTCGAGGTTCCTTTTTTTATACGATGGAAGCCCAATAGGCAGTGGTGTAGACATGTGTAAGTAATGCGCGTAACATCACAAATGAGATATCACTCAAACGCGTAATGTTGCATTACGCATCACTCCGAGAAACCAAGCATTACTTCAAACATCACTCGAGCATATGACTGGCCGAAGCGCGCGTAAACTCGTAAAGCATCAATATAGATTGACGCGCCGGTAGTCGGTACGAAAGGTCCGTTCAAGTAGAATCCGCGTAATGTATAATGAGCAATGAGACGTGATGGTGTGATGTGTGATGTTTGTTTGCCATGCTATCATTACTTTGCTATCCCGCTCGCACCCGCACTCACTGCTCGCTCGCTCTCATTCCGCAATGCTTTCGGAACACTTCGGATCGGTCCGCTCGGCCGGTCGTAGCAGTCGCATTTGAGTTATTGCAAATTTCATTAAATTGATACGATAACGGATTTTTGCACCTGCAATCGATTTAAAACTGTAATGCGTTACCATAGAGCTTGCAATGTTTTTAGTATTTTACCTATAAGGATGCGGCTAAATGATAATTCGCTTGCGAGTTTGAATTTGACGAACAAAAACGTATTTACTGTTTATTATTGTTGTGAAATGTTTGGTTTGGTTGACTTTCGCGGCAAATTAAATTAAGCACGAGTGAAGTTACTCATTTATCTTTAATTTAATAGTGAGCTAGTGTTTACAGTACATTCTCGTATCAGTATCATATCATAATTTTATTGATATACCCAAATAAAAATACTACCTAGTGATTCTCAATGGCGTAATCTCATTAATTAACAGATATTTTCTTTTATTTTTTATCTATGATGCATATTTTACGACTATAAAAATAAAAACATTACAAAAACGATCTATCACATGGCGGTGACAAGACGCAATGCGTAATAGATCGACGCGCCGATATGATACGCCCTAGAGTCCTAACACTGGCTGCGTAATGTAGTTGGTACTGTGATGAGTGTGACGTTGCCATCACGCGCGCGCCCGCGCGCTGTATTCGTTCGGGTAATGTTTCGTTTCGAGTGATAAGTGATGTGATATCTCAGTGAAACATTACGTTTTCGAAAAAGTGATGTGATATAGCATTACTTTTTGAAGCACTGTTTCGCGCATGTCTACAGTGGTGTTGACAGCCCTGGCTGTCGCGTCCCTCAGATCCAGCTCCGATTTCGTTAGCCATAATTTGGTTTTTTCCCCAAAACGCCTAACTTTTCAGGATTGCCATAAAACAAACCTAACCTATCTATAGGATAACCTAAGGAAATTCCTGAAAAGTTAACGGTTTCAGAGTTTTTTAATATTATGCCAATAAAGGGATCCGGTAATAAATACTTGTTATGTTTAAGAATTTCAGCAAGCAGTACCAAGAACATTAGATACTTATTTTTTATTTATTAAATTAGGTACTTATTATGTAACACTACACCTCATAAAACAAAGTCTCCTGCCGCGTCTTCTGTATGTATGTATGCATGCATGTTCGCGATAAACTCAAAAACCTCTCTCTTTTCTCCACCGGCAAATCCTTTCAGTAAGATTTTCATGCGGCTTTCACGTATCAATAGAGTAATTCTTGTGCAAGGTTTAGTTTTAGGTATAATTTGTTAATTTGTAATAGTACATTACGATACAAGTGCGAAAAATAGGAAACGACACGAGTTGCGAATTAACTATTTTACAGTACATATGACCCTTTAAATTTTCGACATAGTTACATAATGTGCTAATTTATGCACTAGTGCGGAAAAGTAGCACCACATGTACTGTAAAATTTTTTTTAGTTTTTTGGTGGTTGCCATTCCTTAACCCACCAACGGAGCGGCAGCTGACATACATAGCCGTTAACCACTATACGAGTTATCGCCCGGGAAGCGATTGGTCATGGAAATCTGTTCCTGGCACCCAGTCTAAAATATATTCACAAATATTTGTAAGTTGGTTTGGTTTTAGTAGCCTAATGCATAATTATAAAAGCTAATTGTAAAGCAACAATCAATAATATTAGCTTCTAATTTATTTTGTAATGGGCATTTCAATCTTATAAACTGCACTCTGCTGCAGTCAATATAGACTTTGGCTCTAATTCTTATACTATATTATGATTATTTTATTATTTGGTAAGAATTATTTTACTAATTATATGATCCTGATAATAATGACTGGTCTTATTCAAATCATGTGGTAACAATCAACAACAATTAGGGAGTGAAGCAGAAGTAATTAAATCAAGTACTATCTTTATTAAATATGTTCAATTGTTCATTGTAGTATGGTTTGATTTGACTCCATACAGTTACTGGTTAGTTGCGCGGTCAAGCTAATTCCAGACGGGAGTAAGCTTGTTAATCTATTTTATCTTTTCACATTTAATCCTTTCGCGTTTTGAACACATATTAAATCACATTTTTCATAGATCCAGTTATAAATCGGTACATCATGGAGAAGAGCAGCTATGGACCGAAACCACTGGAGAGATTTAGAGGAGGCAAACTGAGTTGTGAGATATCGTCGGAGATAGTGCAATACCGCGTAACTAACAAATGCAGTAAGGTCCAATTACTTTGTACAATGTTTGAATTTCGAACTCTTACGACTTTGTTAGTTACACGGTATTGCACTATCCCCGACGATATAATAAAATGTAAAAAATAACTCTACCCTATCTCAGTAATAAGTGTTTTTATTTTATTTTATTATTGAAAGACCTAATGTCATGGGGTTCACATGATAACTTCCAGAACCCAAACTAAATATAACGTCAGGGATAGTACAATACCGCGCAACTAACAAAGTCGTAAGAGTTCGAAATTCAAACAATCTACAAGGTAATTGAACCTTACTGCATTTGTTAGTTATGCGGTATTGCACTATCCCCGACGATAAGTAGATCACTATTGCAAGTATTGCAACAATACAAATATGCTATTTTAATTATGTGTTAACAGATCAACATTGCCCAGCTATGTATCTTATATTAGATCAGGATGCAATTGAGTCTTTACTTTCTTAGATGACCTTTCTGCTGGCCGTACACACAAATGCTTCCCAAACAAAGTCACTGCAACATTCCTGATGTGCATTTCAAACACTGAACAGAATTTAGGCACTGTAGTCACCACGTTATCTTTCGACACTATTTTATATGTGTTCCGCGTGTCCATAATACATATGCCGCTCTTGCCGACGTAGCTTGGGCATTTCGAACGAACCACATGAAGTAAGCTGCCATGGAAATCTGACCGGTACAGAGTTTGTGTGAACTGCTCCCAGCTTTTACTTGTACGGTCCGGCAGTGGCTTGTCCAGTTCTAGCATTTGACTTACATAGTCACTCCATATATTGTGCATAGGAAGGACATCTTCGTATTTAACACTACATCTTGGTATGTCATAGAAACCTAAACATTTTTTCTCACGTCTCGTTAAAGTACGAATTTTCTTAGTTTTAACTTTCTTTTGGGGCTTTTTACTCTTCTTTTTAGCCAAAAGAAAGTCCTTCTTCAACTCTGCTTCGATGTTGGCTTGGTCCGATTTGGGAACATTTGTTTTGAGGAAGTTAATGATAGATTTATCGCCATTGCGTTCTTCGGCAGACATATTGAGGTTTATTGGATTGTTCAGCTAATTTATAATACAAAGTCCTTATTAAAATAGTAAACATTCGCGCTTTGGTTGGTGAGCGCTAGGCTTTAGAGGTTATACATATATAGGTTATGTTATGAATATTGACATTGACAGTGACAGACATGTGAAAGCTGACAGTGCTGTCATCGTGATGTGAAGTTCTATTATAGAAGGTAGAGGCAAGGAACAAAATCTCCATACACCATAAAGTGCCCGAAAAAAAACCATAAATAAGTGGCGTTACAATACCTAGAATACTTAAGAAAAAAATCTAATCATAGACAGCGCACTTCACTCCGTTAATAACGCCTAGGTTCTTAGCTACTCTAGCGCTACTCTGGAGAGATTTGGAACTATTATTTATAGCTGACAGCTGGACACCTTTGAAATAGTTCTGCCTATAGAGATTCTGTTCCTTGCCTCTACCTTCCATAGTTCTATAGCGCGTTATAGGTGCGTTCAAGACAAAGAGTAAATGTTCAAGAACGTAGTCATATACAGTCAGCCAGAAAATTATTTAATTTAAGTTTATTAATTTAATGTATTACGTGCATTATTTATACTCACGGAGATGCAGTGGTGGATTTGCCCTAAGGCTCGAGTAGGCCCGGGCCTAGGGCGGTATGATATTAGGGGCGGCAGTTTATATAGAAAGGTGCCGAGAAAAGGGCAGCTTATACTTAATAAGGGGCCTGGAGCCTGGGTGGCAGGGGCGTAGCTACCGCCGTATCTGCCGTATCAATTATACGGGGCCCTTGAGCCACGGGGGCCCCCAACGTGCGTTTTTGTGAGAAATCTTTACCCTTCCTAAGGGCCCCTAAACAAATTTTTATACGGGGCCCCGCCAAGGCACGCTACGCCACTGCTGGGTGGCCAAGGTTGCAAATCCGCCAATGGAGATGGTGCGTAGATCAGAAGTGAGGCCTAAAATACACGTAGGGTAAGCCAATCTAATCGAGGGACGCAGCTATGTGACAGCACGAGATGGCAATATTGCTTGCTCTCCCTAACGCATAGCTGCGTCGCCTTGTCCCTATATTTTACGGCATATAACACACAGGAAACAATATACTGAACTTTTCTATTTACAAGTGATTCCCTCAGTTAGTTCCCATTAGTAGAATTAGATCAAGCTAAGTTGGCAGCGATTTTGAAAGCCCAAACTGTGCAAATGTTATTTTGAATAACCCTTGCACAATCTGGGCTATCAAAATCGCTGCCGACTTAAATTGGTCTAACTATAGGTAATTCATCATCATTATCATCGTCTTCCTAGCGTTATCCCGACACTTTGCCACTGCACATTTTGGGAGCCTGGGGTCCGCTCCGCCACCTACTCGCAAAAGTTGGCACAGCACAGATACTAAGTTTTTACAAAAATCACTGCCATCTGACTTTTACACCCAGACGGGAAACTGTACCTGATGGAGATTAATCCAGTTTCCTCACGATGTTTTCTTTCACCTAAAATGCCGAAAATAAATTTCGGGTTATTCCCACTAGTTACCACCAAGTTGGTACCAGTGGTGTGTGGGAATAACTACTGCGATTTTTTTCCCACCTTTACAACTTGGTGGTATACTAGTGGGAATAACCCTAAATTTTGGGAGCGTGCACGACTGTCACTCAACCTAGTGTCCGCAAGTCTAGGGGAAAATGTCAATTCACTACATCTTATAAAACTACTCTAAAACTAAAAACTACTGAACGGATTTTCATACGGCTTTCATCTATCAATAGAGTGATTCTTGAGGAAGGCTTAAGTATATAACTTGTTAAGGTTTTGTGTAAATTGTTTGAAATATAACGATGTTGTCGGAAAAAATCACGCTGGCCAGGAGCTTTCATCGAAAACGCTGCCTAATCCGTTTGAGCTATAGCAACACAATGTATGGTGGGGTTGTTTCTCATTCATAGGTCTACAAAAAAGTCCGCGATGTTAAATGTCTATCTTTTAAGGATAACTTACTGTACATATTCGTAACTTCTAGAAAAAGATCACGTAATATGTGGCATTTACATGGATACATTATTAACAATTATCAAAATGAATACGTTAGTTATATTAAGCATTTCATACAGCTTACAATGGTGCCTCACACCATACAATTTAAATGAATATTTAAGAGTAATCGTAAATCAAAGTTTCATTTCGAGCCATATAATTGTACGAAATGTTAAAGACGCTATCCGCGGTTAGTTCAAATTTAACCACCTTATGCGCTGGGATCGCTTTACTTACCCCCACCATTTCGACGTCGAGTTGCGTAAAACAAGCCCGCGAATACGAATAACGAATTACCCCCACCATGCACTTCGCACGGTCCCATATCCCAAGTAACTCACTTCTGGTTGAGACTATAAAAAAGTTTATGGCAAAAATTTAATTTTTAGTACAAGCTTTTATCGCTGTACTTTTCTTTCCACAGGCAACTACCTAATACTCATAGAGACAATTCTAAAAACTCCAAACACTAATATTGCGCTGTTTTATCACAAAGTTCCTACGGCCACCTCATATCTCCATCATCAATTCATTATATTAGCTTGTCACCCGGCATACAAATGCATGCAATTTTTCAGCTTCATTCGAAACCGGCAAGTGGGTCAAATTAACTACAAATATAGTTACATACATACATAGGTGCATACATTGCATCTTAAATGAAACCTTGTAATAAAAACACTCGCTTGTTACTCGTACCCGTTCAAATGCAAAAAAAAAAAAAATCTAAGCAACTGTGCACTATTTTAGTTACTTATTTCCGTGTGAAGCGAGCAGAGCATAAGCTACAGGTGATTGTGCTCGCTGGGGATGAACATACATTAAAACTTTGCCATTGCATCTAACTACAAATTATCTAAAACAATAAGAGATACGCTACCGTAAAACGGTCCTATTTTACTCCAGTTTTTGCTCCACTTTGAGAGACTCACTCCACAAGAAAATTATGTATATTTTTTAAACTAATCATTTTAAATATTCATATGAAAATTTAATAAAAGAAGAACATGTTATGTAACTTATTTTTAACGGTAAATCAACATTATGTAATGAATAAGGAACGAAAGATACCGATTGTTTGGGGTATCTTTGCACCGATCTATAGTTTATTTAAGGGCGCAAGGTTACCCCATAGGCAACGCAAAAAAAGAGAGATTAGTTTAAGACCAACGTAGCAATTAAAAATATATATTCAATTTCCTTCATCTGAGTATATAAATAATAACATATATAGTAATATAATATTTGAATATATGAGACGTACATAAATTAGAATTCGAGCATAATTAGGTACCTACTGGGGACCAAAGTAGGACCATTTTACGGCATTCTATAAAAAACATTAATAACATTATCTTAACGCCATTGAACAATAAGTAAGTACAAAGTAAATCACGAAAAAAAAGGCGCAAAATTAAAATTTTCTATGGGAAGATAACCCTTCGCGTCTACATATTTAAATTTTGCCGCTTTTTTCTACTGGCGGAAATGGCTTGACTGACTATAGTTATACCTAACACTCTGAAGACAGGTACTCGTATTCACTATTCACGATTCCACGTGGATCATGATATTCATGATTTATACTTATGTAGGGATGTTTGCTAGGAAAGACCTCGCTTTCTACTGGATGGCGCTCAACTCTTAAGACTAGGCTTTATCGGCTGTAATCGAAAGAGGCAAGTTTTATCTCAGGGTTGATTTCAGCGACCTGGGCATACTGACGTCATGCAGGTTCGTCACGCCATTGTCTAAAATTCTAAAACCATTGTCAACATTGGTTAAGGGTGTCTGGAAAAGATCGCTTAGAGATAACACCGCCTGTTGCTACCTACACTATAATATATCTACAATGTAATCTGCTTTTGACTTGTTTTTTTTGGTTCAATAAAGTACATTTACTTACTTACCGTTCTAGAGTCGCCCCTGGCACGAATAAACGCGTATCTTCGTGGCGATGAATGTGCAATATCTGCTTTAAAATTGTGAAGCTAATCTGTGATCCAACTTCGCTATTCGATTCACATCACTGTATCGTGCTCGTACCTTCTGACCGTGTGAACACATTTTTACTTGTGTATAAGTGAGTTTGATTTCTAACATGTGTCTGGCAATGCATTTAAGGCAGTGGGGCGACATCGACACTCCTCCTTTCGGCTTTTCCCGGCTCGAGCAATTATTAGGGTTATTAGGGTTGGCACAACTTGACATCCCTATACGTGCACGACCGCAGATAAGATAATGACTTGAATTATGACAACCCTAAATTGCCGAAAGGGATAGTGCCATACATTAGAAAGGGACAGCATAATTCGTCCCTGAATCGCCATCAAACTTTTTTTTAGGAAGTGTTATTTCTATACGGTAGCACTATATATTATTCTTCTTCTTTCCATCCTGCTACCCCCTGCTGGGGTGTAGGGCTCGAACCATTTTCTTCCACTGACGCCGGTTCTGGGCAGCTTGGATAGCCTCCTCCCATCCCATCCCCAATACACCCAACTCTTGCTCCTCGCAACGGCGCCAAGTAAATTTAGGGCGGTAAATTGTCGGGCCTGAATACCGTTTTCCGTTTCACGCAATACCAGCATATCGTAAACATTATTTTTTTATAAATAATACTTTGTCTCTAATTGTCAAAAATATGCAATGTTTGATATATTTGCATATGAAGCATTTCTTTACATTTCAAATATTGTTAACGATGTGCTGATATTTGGTGAAATAGAAAAATAGGCTTGCTCGGGCCCGATATCAGCCCTGATAAAGTGTGGATGTAATGGGCACTTAAACGAATAACGTCGAAATGATTATTCAATAAAATTCCATTCTACCCGCTTTCTACTTACAAAATTAATCCAAAATAGGTACCTAGTCAAAGAATACTTTTCAGTGCCTGCCCTCTTACATGTCATATTCCTACGGCACAGCGGCGTAGCGTGTGTTTTTGCCGCCCGGGGCCCATCAGAAATTTGTCGCCCCGTTTATGATCAATATTAATTATTAGATAAAAAAAAGTTGACTAAAAATGGTAAAATACAACAAATAAGTTCAAAAACTGAAACTCGACTATTGAAAATAGGGCTCTAAAAATTATGAAAAAAGAAAAAAAATCTTATTTTAAATACGAAAGAAAACAGAAAATACTTTATATTTATCATGTTTTATATAAAGAAACAAAACAAACATAATTTACTTAATAAATTTTGTACACAATGTGGGAACAAGTAGGTAACCCGACAGATTTTAACGTCGCACTCCTGGTCATAAGGAGCAAAAATTTTTGTTAAATTTGGCAAAAAAAAGTGTGGGTATGTTGTTTTTAATTTAAAGGGGGTGATTTATTATAAAAATCCTGAAATACGTATCTGGGACCAACTTTTATACAATTTGCTTTTTATACTGATTCCACTAAATACGCTAAATGCGGTCAAGAATACTCCTTTAAAATCTGTCAGGTTCCTCGTTCCCACGGTGTAGGTATATTCAATATTCAAAAACATATTTAAAGGACAGCCGTGGTCGTATGCTGCGGTCATAAACTTTAAGGTAAAAGTAAAGTATTATTTCTGATTACTTAGATTTTTTTCTTGCTTCATACATTTTAGAGCGCGAATTTCAGTAGTCTGGTTTTAGTTTTTGAATTATTTTTTTTTAATTCATTTTAGGGTTATCATTTTGTGATTCATTATTTAAATTCATTTTACATTATTTTTGTGCGAAGGCGCCTTTAGTACAGCAGCGCACGCAAAGCGCCCAATACCTACGTCAGGCTACGCCCGATGCTTTTAACATGATTGTGACAAATACTAATACTTATTCTGTGATCGTGATTCGATGGCGTGCAGCGCGCCACGTTCATCGGGCTACGCTCGACTATTTTGGCATGAGGGCACTGAGGGCGCCCGGCATCCGAACGCGCGCGGCGCGCCACGTACGTCGGGCTATGTCCAGATTTTTAGTATGAAGGCGCCGATGGCACCCGGCAAAGGGCGCTGTGTTCAATTTGATGTGACGTTATTTAACATATAACCAGCGGACAATCGTGTAAGATCGGCGGTGGCTCCGAACACCGCATTTCGGCAGCGATGGACCGCCCCTGGGCCTATAACTACGAAAATCGAAGTTCGTCAATTGCGGTCACTTTTCTCTGTCACTCTAATTACGTCTTAGTGAGAGTAAAATAGAAAGATCCACGCAATTCACGAATTTGGGTTTTCGCGGTAGACGCCCTGCACCGCCGCCTCGCCTCGCGCCGTTGGCTCCCGCGGTGCGTTGGCGCGTTTCGTGACGCGATTTGAAAAATTTGGATTTCATAATTTTATATTTTTAAATGCCGTGTTTGCCGCCCCCTCTAATGTGCCGCCCGGGGCCATGGCCCCCCTAGCCCCCCCCTCGCTACGCCACTGCTACGGCACAGAATAAAACAAATAAATAAGAGCAGCGGAGCTCTCAAAGAGAAAGTTTAACTCAAATTGTCAAACCCATCGTGCGCGCGTGGAGATATCGAGTTGAAATTAAAACCATATACTCAGGTGATCAGCCGTGGCAATGGCAGCATGGTTCCATTTTTATCATTTGTCACTATGCCCGCCACTTTCGCGCTTACATACGTGTTAGAACGTGACAGGAATGGTGACAAATGATAAAGAGTCGACCATCATAGCCCTACGGGTCTACAGCCCCTACAAGCAAATACAGGGAAAAACCTCATAACTATACATTTGTAAATATTTAAAGAATTAAATTAAAAATAAGTCAAATTTGTACGGAACCCTCGGTGGCCGAGTCTGACTCGCCTTTGTCTGGTGTTTGTATTTTCAAAGTAACATATACTAATACCTGGTTTAAAATGACACAGTTGTATTGTAACATGATATAGGCATAAAAGTCCAATTCAAAGTTGCAATTAAAAACTCATTATGTTCAGTAGACATTAAACCCGCGGTAAACGGACTTTAGTAATTTCAGTTATTTCCGGTTATTCCGGTACCTACTGTATTTATACTCTGGCAAGCTCACTTTGTCAGTATATCTAAATGCATGTCTTATTTTTTTACAAGGAATTTTTAGTTCTTACTAAGATCACACAATCTTGCATGATTAAGATTATTCATTGGAAAAGCGTGGATTGGTAAAAATCTTATGTATAATATATAATAATATTATAAAGATGAATGGTATTTGTTAAAAATAAATTAAAACAAACTAAACAAGTAAATATATTTTTCTATTACGGATTAATATTAAACAGGGAATGTTTCGACCTATTCTTATTTTTTCTTACATAAGGGTGGAAGGGGCTCCAAACTGGCAAAAATTGTCTACAGGTATTTAAACGGTTCTGGACGCTCTCTTTGTATTGCGTTAAACAGCATAGGTAGTAGGTACTTGTCATTTATCTAGGTTTCACGTCGAGTAGGTACTTACGTGTTAGAATTAATTACTCGTATGTAACGTATGTTTTCCAGCCCCCGTCACTTTGTTGATGTTTTTTTCTTTTCCGTCCTAATATTTATCAGTACTACATAACCGGAAGTAAAACAGTTCGGTTGAAATTTAAATTAAACAATTTTTGAGTCTCTGGAGCTGATTCGATATTGTTATGATATGATGAAGCCGCATGCAATTTTGCGAGATGCCTTATACGACTCGCAGTGCATTTCGCATGCCTTAAAATAAGCCGTCATAACATATTCACATAAAATAGCATAAAATTTGAATGTCGCTCCACACCGCAAATTCTTAAGCATAATTAGGAACTTCTAGGATTTAATTAAAATTGGCAGGCAGTGTTCTTAATCAATCGCTGTTTATAATATAGTGGTTTATTTCGCATGAAATTCGAGCCGTTAGTCTGGCTCACTATAGTCTGGCAAATAGATACAACTTGTCAAAAAATCAATCTAATCAATTGTTTATTTTTCTTGTATATTTTTACGAGGTGTGCCAATAAAGAGTATTCTATCTATCTATCTATATTGTCAGTCAGTATCAACCAGGAAAATTATAATCAGCCCTTGGGTACTACTAGTACTAGCGTAAGACAAAGACAGTATGATTCTCTCTGTCTATGTTTGAAATGAGACAGTCCTGGGCCAAACTATATTTTCGTCTCTAAAAAAGGTGCAAAATCCCTCGGTCTCTATGATAAATCTGTGATACTGATAAAACAACTTAATCTCGTTGAGTTTGGTTTTGTTCGAATGAGTACAGCCTGACCAGTAATATATGATCACGCGTGAAATTGCGGAATTATTAGAACTGTTTATTTTTCATACTGACTATCGGGCCTACCGCGAAAACCGAAATTCGCCAATTGCGGGGATTTTTCTCTTTTACTCTCACTAAGACGTAATTAGAGTGACAGAGAAAAATCCCGCAATTGACGAACTTCGATTTTCGCGGTAGCCCCCCAGATATATATATTTACTTTATGATTGAACTGTCACCATATAAATGAGAATGGGAACACATTTGAGTGCTTCAATCCCGCATATGAAACCTTATGTGTATTCACGACAAAATAACTACGGTAAGATTTAAGTAACTTTTTTTAAATGTTGTTGACTAGGGAAACATTAACCCGCAGTCAACAAAGAACTAAAGACATTTTGTTATATGTCATAAATTAATTTTGCTTCAAACTCATGATTCAGATTGGCGTTACAATTGTTAGATCATAGGATTATTTGATATAATCAATTATAACAAAAAAAAACCGGCCAAAAGCAGATGTCGGGCCATGCTCAGTGTAGGGTTCCGTAGTTACCCGGTAGTCACAATAGTCTGCCTTAAACAAAAGGGATTACCTACCTTTGCAGCACTTACTAAGAAGGGAAGACTTTTTGCAAAAACTCAAGAACGGCTGACCTGATCAAGTTCGCTATAGTTTATTTGAAAATATTTACTAAGCTTTACTTGAATGTTTTTTTTTCACACAAACACACTTTTTTTTCGAGCGAATATCCGTCAATATTCTCTTTATCAAAAAAGGTTTTTTTGAAGATCCTTCTTCATTTTGGTAGAACTATCGAACGACACCCCACATCATAGGATTTTTAATTTATTTGAAGGTTGCCCTAAAAATTGTTTTTTTTTGGTATTTGGTTTTACTATTTTCTTGCCTTCATTAATTTATTATCAATGCCAAATTTCAGCTTTCTAGCACTAACAATGACGGAGCAAAGCCGCGGACGGGCTCGGAAGCTCGGCTTATTACGTATTTGAGATCTGGAGCTTTCCTGCAGACATTCATGCTAGGCCAAAGGTCGAACTTCATCACTGTGACAAGTATTTTAAAACGCGTGCTCTACAAAAAGTCGAATACCCGGGTAATCAGATAACGGGCGCTCTTCCGCGCGAGGCCAAGGGTCGAGTTTTGAGAGAGCAGAGCATGGAATTGGACAATCGGCTGAAGGCCGGACCATACGATCAGGGCGCGTTTCCATGCAAGGCCAAGCTACAGGAGTGAAGACCCTGGAATTGAACCAATATGATCTCGACTGCTGCAGCTCAACCTTCGGCGTCGCCTAAAAGCGCGTCTTGCTGGGATGTTTTGGTTCTTCGGCCGTATGCAGTTTTCTTTTTTTATTCGGTCGTATGCAGTTTTCTTTTTTTATCCGGCCGTATGCAGTTTCCTTCGATCATTCGATTTTGGGTCATACGATCGCGGCTCTGCAGTAAAGCGCCCTTTGGCTTCAAGCTGCAAATTTTAAACTATTATCGAGAGCTGCACTTTACCTTCGGCCACCTATATAGGGCATTGAAGCTCATTCTTGCGGTCTGCGAAACACAACGTATTTAGTCGGTTCATTTTTAAAACAAATAACCATTCAAACCTCCTGCAGCTCTGCTTTGGGCCTCGCAATATGGTGGTGGCCAAGCTCCGGGCGGCTGCCCCGTTTACCACCCCCAAAGACTTTAAGAGCCATTCCGATTTTTGATCCAAACTGACTATTTATTTTATTACTTATTAACACGATTTAGGGATGTAGTGTTATTTTGTGAAAAGTGTGTAGGTTTAAATGAACTGTTTCCTCTATTACAGTGTTAACAGAAAGGGACGGTATGTACGCTGAGGGCACGTTGGCGCTGATTCTCCACCTGTGTCGCTACACAGGAGTGGCGCCGCTCATCGCGAGACGTGCGTGCGCTGGCTGGCGCTTCCACGTGTCACCGACGCTCGCTGCGCTGCAGACCGTCGTCTGCACAGTTATCAGTTAGTACCTCGGTGCACTGCACTGCACTGGCGCTGTTGCTGCGTTAATGCCAAAAGCACGCAACGCTCGCTGGCCGTCGCTTCAACGTGTCGGGCGCCACTCGACACGGCAGCGAGTAGGCCGTCGACATAACAGCTATGAGTGAAAAAAGAAATCACGTTGTTGCTACTGTCCACGAGTAGATAAAAGTTAGGGCCTGTTTACATGGTAGTAAACAAAGCTTCTCGTCAGGATGAATAATCGGTTCATACTATCGTAATTAATTTCCACAAGTTTGTCGTAAAAAACTGTTCATAGACGAAGTTCTGCTTACTTCAAAATTATCTGTTATTTAAAGCAGTTTCAAGTGTCTCTGTATTTCCTCATAATTGTAATAATTGTTCCCTGTAAAACCTCGTTTTTCGTTCATTAATTTTACGCATTTTATTTCAGACATCATATTACTGACATGTATAATTCTAGAATTATACCAAGACCCCGGCGAGCGTGTCCACGCCGGGAATAGTGTGACGCAGACGTGTGCGTGGGTCTTCGACTCAGTGCTGATGCTCGTCATAGCCAACCTGGCCATCTATAGGGGTCAGGCGCAGATGGAGACCCTGAAACACGTTCTGGATCAGGTAAAAAAGGTACGGGAAAGGATCTTGGTGCGTCTGCTTAGAAGCTTGGACACTAATACCTTGCGAAGGGCCCCACTACATCGCAATGTATTCTGGATCCTAATCTTTATGTCCTCGTCTCGATTGTCGGTATCAGTAACGGTGCAGCCTAAGTATTATTTGGACACGCCTTTGTACACTATATCTCCTACATTTAGGTTTTGGGGTGGAACACGGGTATTTCATTTTATACTTGAAACTAATTAAAAGATAAAATGTACTTCAAATGGCGGTAAATGAAAACTTTTTTCACGCATGTTTTTTTTTCAATTCATGGACAAACTAGAGTCGTGGGCCTATTTCCGTATCATTCGATCATGTGAGATATGTCAAAATTGTATGCAATTGACATTTCATTTCGAACAAAAAGGCATCTCGACTGATATTAGAATAGAGGTCTAATCGAATTGCTTTTTTTTCAGAGATGTTCTAAATTTGAATTTCATAACCAAATCGATTTTGATATCCGTTTAAAGATTTTTATTTCTCAAAAGAATAACAATTATTCACTTACATGAGAAAAAACACAACAATCAATTACAAATTAAATTAGTGAGCAAAAATAGTAAATACATAAATAATGGTGCCGCGCTAGTAAGTAGTAGAAATACAATCTATACATATAATAAAGCTGAAGGGGGTCGAAAGTCTGTACATGGAAGATATTCCAAAAAAAGTAGGCTGGGGATACTAAGAATCGATAACAGAACACATTTGAACAGTTTTTAGAATTTTTGTCTGTTTGTCTGTTTATCTGTTTGTCTGTTTATTTGACCACGCATCACGTGAAAACGGCTGAACGGATTTTGATGCAAACTTTACTAATCTGTCGAGAAAATCCCCGGCCAAGTTATAGGCTATAAAAATTCAACCCCTAGAAGGGGGGGGGGGGGGTAGCCACTACACTCGATTGAGTTAAGTTTGCACCTGAATCTTATGGCGCTACTTAGGAAGGAGGTGCACACTTTTACAACAAATATGTGCTACGAGTATCGAGTACCCTGCTAAACTACCAGATATGGTGCTGAAATTAAGCCACCGAGGAAGGATTTTGCCAAATTAACTCTAAAGTTAGAAAAGGGGGGTGCGGATTTCAATTCAATTTCAATTGTGTTGATGTAATAATACAACGAAATTAAACGACAGTAAATTAATTGCCATACATTGCACACTGAGTAAACATTTAATAATCAAGTAAACTAATAATTTTTAAGAAAAAAAAGCCGACATCAATGAGGGAGACCGGTGAAACAACGATTATTGTTGATTTTTGACTTCATACAATTAAATTAAAAAGACAGCTTCCTACGCCTAATTATGTAGAAAAGGAGGTAACATGTTTTTTTGTCACTGCACCCACCTTGACACATTTCAGATTTGCCCTATGGTTGACTGGTAAGATACCTGCAATAGGGTATTCGACTGTATTCAAGATAAATTAATTATTTCACACCATGCATGAAATAAAGCACCAGATAATTATTAAAAAAAACTAAATAGGATAGAAATATAAAAATGTACCTTGAAAACCTAACTGCTTGACAAACAATTAATAGAATCAGGCGTTACTTTGCGGAAATCCATGCTAATTAAAGCAAAAAATATTACTTTGCTAATCCGCGAGAAAATAACGTGTTAGTCAATCAGTGCTAACCCGTTATACTTACTTGCGTATTTTTACATGCAATTAATGTTCCCACCCTCCCACCAAACACAAACAACAAACACAAATACACAAACACAAACAAACATGCAAAGAGAACAAATTGCCAAACGTGAACTATGCATCGTTGAAGAGTTCCGTTTTGTTCATCATGAACAGTTCCACTTCATAAAATGTCACTTCTACAAATGTAAATACTTGATTTATTGATGAAAATACAAAAATCACTATATGTATGCCTTTCACATTTGAAGAGTTCCCTCGATTCCTCATGGACCCCATCGTCAGAACTCGAACTTGACAAAAATTTGTCTTGAAAATCTAATTTACTTAACAAACACAGCGAAGAGGACAAATCGCCAAACGTGTACTATGTATCGTTGAAGAGTTCCATTCTGATCATCATCAGCAGTTCCACTTCATCAAATGTCACTTTTTAAAATGTAAATGCTAGATTTGTTAAAGAAAATACAAAAATCATTATATGTATGCCTTTCACATTTGAAGAGTTCCCTCGATTCCTTATGTTTATTGTGTTATGTAACTGAGTTTTGATAAAAACGGGACCAGATGCATATATAGATTCAAGCATAAAATAATTTTCAAAATCGGTTCAGAAATGACGGAGTTATGGAGTAACAAACATAAAACAAAAATACACACCGAATTGATAACCTCCTCCTTTTGAAATCTTGAAGTCGGTTAAAAATGAGTTTATACCTAATCGTAATTTTATCGTATCCATATTCATACGTATCGCTTCTTTTAAGCACTTAATAATGGCTACGAAGGTGGGTACTATGAAAAAAAAATCTGATGTTTGCGGTGTAAATGTCAAACGATTTGGGACTCGCATTTTATACGCGTTAAAATGCCATAAGAACTAAGAACTGAAAATGCCTTCCCGAAAAAAAGCGAACCTTTCACGAAAGTCTCGCAACACAATGAGGTTACGAAAATATAGCGACGATCGTGATTTTAGGCGTAGCCACAACTACCAGAGACGTTATGCAGCATGTCGCCTCCGAATTTATGCAACGGAACCCAGCTAAAAGTAGTGCAGCTGCAGCGAAACCTCATTGAGGCACAGATCCTGAAGGGGTGTGGCGCCGCAGAAGTCGTGTTCATCCCGCGCATCCCCCTCATCCTGAGCAATTTCCCGTTCCACTTCAAGCGCCTACAGTTCTCCGTGAGCGTCTGCTTCGCCATGAACATCAACAAGTCGCAGAGGCAGACGCTGCGCGCAGCCGGCGTGGACCTGCGCACGGGCTGCTTCTCGCACGGGCAGCTCTACGTGGCGTGCTCGCGCGTTACCAGCCGCACGTGCTGATGCCCACCGGGGAGACTCGCAATGTGGTGTACAAATAAATATTGTAAAATGTCAATGTTAGGTACATATACTCTTACATACCTACTTATTATAAAAGTATGTAACTGTAGATATAATAAAATTATATGTATATATTTAGTTGTGCCTACATAAACATAACTGTAAACAAAATGTAAATACTCGGCCTCAAGTTCTTGATATCTATTCTCCTTTCCTCTAATCCTACTTCTAACTAATAGGTATTACACCTAAATTCGAAAGTGTTCGGAAGTATGAATTTCTATGTGTATATTTCTTACCTTTTCATGCTTAGACTGATTGGTCTGGAGCACCAATTTGGATGATATTTTCCATGGACATGATTTGTATAGGCCAGTCAAGGATGTAAAAAAAATACAAAAGTGGAACTGTATTGTCCGATATACATCTACTACTCTATGTCATTTAAATCACGTCAAAAATTTGAATAAGGGCGAGTTTGAAAAAAAAAAAAACGATTGATTTTTGGAGTGTAGTTTTATTAAGTGGTTCCTAATTGTAAAATATTTTATCTGGACTACAGTCCTCTAGCGTATCCATCTGTCAACTTTACTTCAAGTTCCACCTCCAGGGGAGAGGCAGAGAAATTAGATGAATGAGCCGGTTACTGATACAGACCGAATTCCACGCGGGCGGAGCCGCGGGCACAGCTAGTCTCTAATAAAAGTGGTGTGTGTCAGGTAGAACAAAAACATGCAAAACAAGTTCAAGAAGTGTGCTTGCTATTGCTAGGAGCGTACCGTGCTGCGCGATGCAAGCGATATAGTTATAAAGTAATTACAACATTATCACAGATAAGAAATTTGTTGTAACAAAACAGTTAATCGTAACGTTGGCCATTATTTACGGATTTTGAAGGCATCATAGAGGGTTTATGATATGAGTGTAGATAATAATATTTTATACAATCGTGAGCTGCTCTTCAGTCGAATACCGTATTTGCCGAGTTGCCTAAGTAAGGTACGAGATTGAAAAGCTAGATTATATCACTATTGTATATAGGTAATACTTTTTCTACTAGTCATCTAAAATAATATTTTTTTACTATACAATCTAAATAATTAATGAAAATTGGCAATGATCTCAGTAGACAAAAATGTAGTACAAAAGGCTCCCGCCCCGCGCTGAGCCCCCCCCCCCCCCCCCCTCTATGGGAGCGCGGCGGCACATGATCAGTTAATTTTTTTATAGTTTACCATTACAGTCGACGAGCAGAAAAAATATTTCAAAACTCTTTTTCGTTCCTCACAGGCTTTATAGCTGTTATTTGTATGGACAGTATGAAATAGTACGTCGACGACGGTGATGTTTACAGATCCATTTTGGTCTCATCGTGAGTGCTCCATCCGCTAAGACGGAGAGAATCAAAAACTTCGCGATGGTCATCATGCTCTTGTGGATGACGTTCATTATATTGATGGACTTCATTTTTTATTACAAGCAAACAACATCCAAAGGATACGCAATGTGTTAGTATACTCAGTAGGGTGAAATCCCCAAAAGATGAACGCTTAAGCGACTACCCCAACTTTACATTTTTTTAACCTGTATGTAGTAGTAATTGTTTTAATCAACTTACGTACGTACGTATACGTACGTATTTTTTTACGTGATTCAACATATAATCAAGTTAAGATTAAACGACTCCGAACCTCATCATTATTCAGTTTTTTTATAAAAATAAATAAGTGCTACAATAGGCCGATTTGCCCAGAAGATGAACAATGTACCCTAATTATGAACAATTTGTTCTCTATAGTTGAACCAAATGATATACTCTAGTATAGAAATGTAACAAATTAATAATATAAAATGTTCTAATAACATTCAAAAAATAACTTTTCATAGAAACAATTTAACAATAAAAAGTAAAATTAAGTAAAAACATTCATCTTATAGATAACTTCCTAAATCATGAACCAACAAAACAGTTGATTCAACTTTTGGTCATGATTTCGGTAAATGAAGTAACAGAATGTTCGAGAGTTCATGTTTTAGAAATACAAGCTAAAGGTATTGTGCATAAGTAGAAGTAGATGAACCAACTAAAACAAACCTTAAAATAACCGAGTTAGATATAAAAAAGCTATGTTCATCTTTTGGTTAAAAAAGCAACTATCATGGGATGATTAATTTGGACATAAAAATGTTATCTACCTTTTTGCGTACAATTAATAACGGCATTTGAAAAAAAACAGGACTTGCCCGAAAGTTGAACACCGTTCATCTATTGGTTTATCGCACTATATTGTAACTTTACAGTACACTATATTGTAACAGCAAATTTCTCATATTTTAATACATAAAAGAAAATAGTATATAACGAAAATTGTCGACAAAATAGTCTAGATTGTATACAAACCCAAATCATCGCATACGTATATTTATTGTCTTAGAACAAAAATGTTAGCCTCGGGGAAGAAATTACAGTTTTAGTAAAAAATACTACTAAGCGAGTAAAATACGTCAGGATTTAATTATTTCGTATTTAAAGCCAAATGTTCATCTTCTGGGGGTTGGTCAACTTTTGGTGCCACTACTCATAATATTTAATTTCAAGTTTCCTTGCTTAGAAATTCGACAAATCACAAATACTCATTTCGAAGCTGTTTCTTAATGGAATTAGTCAAGATAATATCTGCGCCGATTTGTCAGGTACAAAGTATGGCAATGGGAGTGGAGTTCAATAGAAATTGCAATAACGTAAACAAATCAATTCACCTTCGTAATCACGCACTGTTTGACGACAATCATGATCTTATCATTGAAAAAAAAATATATATATATAGTTAAATATTTTATTTGTATCAATTTTTGTTAAAATACCTATAAGTTGGTTAATAATATGTCAGTGATATCAATATTTGTTTACACCATTTCCTTTTTCTATTGGACTTCGGTTGAATTTGGCATTCATGGTGGTGTAGTATACACTCTATAGTTTGCTAGCATGACTTTGCTACGCCGTGCTTTGACGTAGCAAAGTCATGCTCTAAGGGCTCCTACACAATCGCCCAGCGTAGGCCAGTCCAAGGGACGCACCTATGCGGTGGAATGAGATAGCAATATCACTTACTCCCTTGCTGGGCCATCGTGTAGAGGAGCCATAAAAGTGTATTTCTTATAAATGTCAAATCTAACATCGCATTTGATAACGTTTTGCTTCTGTAATTTTGACGTAGGTACAGTCACGTCTAAAAATATCGATACGACAAAGTCGCAAAATATACACGACCTTATTGCCCATTCACTAAGGTGTATTCATATTTATACACTTAGGAGCAAAAAAATCGACTAAAATTTATGTTGGATTTAAAAATTAAATGCCTACGAAACTAATTCGCGTATTCTTAAAGTAATAGTACCATTAAAAAGTTGCTGAATTGCTTTTTAAGAAATACAAAATTCCTGAAGTATTCTTTCAGATACTGAAAAACTAGCGATTTTAGCAAGATGGGGTAAAATTGCGTTCGATATATAATAATAAATGGGAATAAAAGCAATTTTGTAGAGAGAAAACCATTTATTTTTTCTGTTTAATATTTTGTATTACCACCGCGGGCCTTCGTGACGCATGCAATCCGGTTCTTGGTGGATCTTATCAGCTTCCTGATAGTATCCTGCGGATAAGCTTCCCATTCCTCGACCAAAGCCTCTTTCAAGGCCAAAATCGTGTCAGGAGCTCCCAGACGGGAGTGTCCCGGGCTCGAACCTTCCTTTTTAGATGATCCCACAAGTGCTCGATGGGGTTCAAGTCCGGACTCATAGGTGGCCATGCAAGGGTGGAGATCCCAACCTCGGCAAGGTATGCCCGCGTGGCTCGTGCGGTATAACAAGGGGCGTTATCTTGCATAAGATGGAACCCCTCTCCATAAAATCCTGCATAGGGGATGACATGATCTTGCAGGATATCTGTGCTGATATACCGATCTGCGTTCAAACCACCTCCGCGGCCCCCACCAGGAATGAAAACCAGCTCGGTCCTCCCCTCCATGGATATCCCCGCCCACATCATGAAGCATCCCCTCCCCCCCGTAGGCGACTGTCTCGGAGATGCAGCACGGCGCAAATCGTTCTCCAGGTCTTCGGTACTCCCGTCTTCTTCTGTCACTGCCATGGAGACACACCCTGCACTCATCGCTGAAGAGTACGCGGCTCCATTTTTCGTACGTCCAATTTTTGTAAGTGGCCATGAAATCCATACGAGTGTCCCGGTGCCTCCCTGTCAGTTTGGGCCCTGTGGCAGGCCTTTTTGGGGTAAGGTTGGCTTCCTTAAGTCTTCGACGAACTGTCCACTTGCTGACTGGTTGCTCTCGGTTCTGCATCAGCTGCTGCTGGATGTCAACGCCGGTACGCTACCGATCACGAAGAGTGGCCGTAATGATGAAGTGGGACCACTTCTCTCCTCGATGTACACCTGGGACGGCCAGATCCAGGTTTACGAGCAAGGTTTCCAGTCCGAGTGAACTTTTGGTTGACTCTGGAAACAGTAAACGGACTTAAATTCAGCTGTTCAGCAACTACACGCTGCGTAAGGCATTGATTGAGCAAGACAATAACTTGGCCGGCTTCAGTTTCTGTCGTGTCCATTTTCAGGCGGGCCGTATGCTTGTTTGCCACCGACGTAGTATAAAAATAAAATAAAAAGGTAATTCCAAGGAATGATTGCGGATCGGACCGGATTGTAGACGTGACTGTGTGACGTGACTGTTTTGCCGTTCTCGAGGACGTTCTTCATTTACTAAGGGAAATATTCTCGCAAAACAATGAACCTTCTTGAGAACATCACAACTCTAATGATGTGTTTTTTAGAAAGAGACAACATTTAATAGAGATTTGCTTAGTTTTATAAACAAGGAGTTAAGTTAATAGTAGTTATTTTTCAGGGACGATTAATCTATGTTTCGGAGTACGTTACATCGTGGACCTACAGGGCATGATAGCGGTGGTGAAGTGGGCGTGCACAGTGCTAGTGGTACACGAGGGCGTCGCTGCCCTCAACCAACACCTGTTGTGTCTGCGATATGGTAACTATGGAGGGTAGAGGTAACGAGAAAACTCTCTCATTGGAGAATAGTTGCAATGTGTCCAGCTGTCAGCTTTAAATAACAGTTCCAAATCTGTCCAGTGTGGCGCTAGAGTAGCTATAAAATTAGCAGTTATTGACGGAGTGAAGTGCGCTGTTAATGATTTGAACTTTTTTCTTTTTCAAATATTATTGAAGGTTTTTTGACGGACACTTTTTCATACATAGGTAGAGAGTGTTCGGTGACCTATACTAGCTACGCTACTTAACAGTCGTTAGACCTAGTATTCTGTCAGCTGTCTAAAGGTACCCGGTTTGACCGTGGCCGGTGACAACCACCCCATCTGCCCGGTCATGGTCGTCGACGAAAAATAATAGGATCTTTGAAGCGTGGTAGTGGCGGAAAGTAGCGGAAACAAAAAGATTTAATTTTCGGATATATGTATCTTGACCATAGATATAGGTAATATTCCTAAAGATGGAGTCTAAGCCAGCTGTCACCGTAGCCACATACACACATCCACAATTTTATGTAGGATTAACAATGAGTAACCAAAAGTTGTGGCCATATCGGTAAACTATTGGCATTTTTTACAATGTAAATTTTACTTGAAAGGATTTCAACCTAAATGAAGAGTTAACCATTATAACCCAACTTTATATATTCTTATTAGTATGATTTTGTAAGTTCGATATTACAATAATTACCGGCGGAAATCCAAAAAAAAGTCTTGATAGTTCATTCGCGATCATTTCTCGTTTTTACCTCAGTGCAACTAGAAAACATATCTGAAGATGTATAATCCACTTTAAAGGAAAGGTTTTCATCTCGTCTTAAGCTTCCTTCAACTTATTATCTTATACCGATAGATTTATTCTCATTTTTGATTTAATGAATTCAACAGAAAACGCTCATTTTACGCATTTCGGCTTGTCATGTCACGTCAAGTCATTCGGAGCAACGCGATCTTATTTGTATATTTATATTATCTGACCATACTTTAGTCTTCCATTGTTTGAGTTATATTTATTAGATTTGTAGTTTTGGCTAGTCTCAGGGGCTTTAATAAATGAACTAAACGTAACTTTTCAAGGAACTCAAGTTACTACATGAAACCTAAAGCGCAATGTATCCTAGTCCTATTTAAAATTCATCCTGTTCTCAGTAAACTACATAAGAATTAACAATTGGGTTTCACAAGAGGTCGTTCGACGACTGATGCCACCTCTGTACTAATCAAGCACATGTACGCCGCCTGGGAACACTCGCTAGATGCCATAGGTGTCTTCTGCGATCTCTTCAAAGCATTTGATTGCCTGCAGCATGATACACACACGCTAAAGCACTACGGTCTGTCAACTAAAGCTCTAAGTCTTGTTAAGTCTTAAATAAACCAAAGAACCTAGAAAGTTGTTGTAAATGGAACAGTGTCTAGTGGTATGACTGTAAAGCTCGAGGTACCACAGGGTTCAATTCTGGGACCTTTTCTCTTCCTTGTATATATCAATGATGAACCGAACCTAGTAAAGTATAAATGTGATATATAGTTTTATTTGCTGATGACACCTCACTGATTTTCAAAGATGACAGGAAACTGAACGATTATGGCCATGTGAATCAAATTTTGGAAGAGGTGCTACGAATAGAAAGGTTCACAGCAAATAGTTTACTTCTTAATGCGAAAAAGCAAAATTCTAAATGTGGCAAATTTTTGCTGCTGAATTTAAGATAAACTGAAACTATCATCACATTAAATGGTGAAAAGCTGGACCTTATCGAGAATAGATAGATAGATAGATAGATAAAAACTTTATTCGTTTCCACAACATACATGGTAGGTAGGTATAGACAATAAGAAGAACATGCAGCTTAGAATTATTCTTAAAACTAGTTTACAATTCTTGAATGCAAAACCATGTGTCGTGGCAGAGAATAGGCGCTGGCTCAGCATGATGACGCGGCAAGCCACATTGCTGATATTCTGCCAGGACCTTACAAAAACAAAAAAGACTGTACAACGCTTAATTCTTATTAATATAACCCAATTATGCTCATGTTGTGTTGTGTGTGTAATGGCGTGTGCTTTTGTGTATTCGATATAGTAGGTAGCTACATTATTGAGATTTAATTTATATGTTACAATTTGACCCTAAGATTTTGTAAAATTTGAATTTAAATAAATAAATGAGACTACTTCATCTACGAGGGAGTTTCAACCTTGAAGTTTTTGATGGTTTAAAAGGTGTAACCGATATTTAATTTTAAAATAGAATTAATTTTTTAAATTACGAATTGGGGGAGGAATGTTGTTCCAACATTTTGTTGCACGGTAGCGGAAACTCCCTCTAAAAGCAGCGGACTTGTGTTTAGGGACTTGTAGCACGGCTGCTCGTGACGTTCTAGGTTGATGGTGGTTGTTAGTGAGCCATACAAGTTTTTTAAATAGATAGGTGGGCAGTTTTGTCTGTATGGTATCAAAGAGTAAGCACGCGAACATAAGATCCAGACGAGCGGTCATTTTTAGAAGACCCGAGTTATTTAAGTATGGTGTAACGTGTGCCCGGGGAGGGATTTTAAAGCAATACCTAGCGCACGCATTTTGCACTCTTTGAATGAGACGCTGTGAACGAGCAAGAAGACATGGGCCGTAAGCAGTGAGGCAATAATGAAGTTTAGATAAAACGAGGGACTCACAGAGTCTCATTCGAAGTTTGACACTGAGAAGATTCCGGAAATTGTACAATATTTTTAGGCGATAAAGACAGTTCCGGACGGTTTCTATCACGTGATTTTCGATACGTTTCCCAATACGTTTTACTGGGCCTTTTTACCCTCTTTCTGCTGGCAGAACTCCCCAGGAGCTCCCGGTTACGTGGAGTCACTACTCCTCAATAACTCGCTAGAAGCTGCCCTGCGTTGGCTGATTGCACTGGTAAAACCAGCGGGCGATGGGGTCGGCACATCCCTGTTATTAATTATTATTAGATTTTTGCAATCTTAATCAGACATTTAATGACTTGTCAAAAAACTGTTTACTGTGCGCCAGATAACTGCAGTTATAATATTCCTTATTAAAAAAGTGAATTTTTAAAACTGTTATTTTCGTTCATCAAATCAATAATTGTTTTATTTTCCTCGCGTTGCCCCGGCATTTTTGCCATGGCTCATGGGAGGCTGGGTCCGCTGGGCAACTAATCCCAAGAATTGGCATAGGCACCAGTTGTTACGAAAGTGACTGCCATCTGATCTTCCAAACCAGAAGGTAAACTAGGCCTTATTGGGATTAGTCCGGTTTCCTCAGGATGTTTTCCTTCACCAAAAAGTGACTGGTAAATATCAAATGATATTTCGTACATAAGTTCCGAAAAACTCATTGGTATGAGTCGGGGTTTGAACCCGCGACCTCCGGATTAAAAGTCACTCGCTCTTACCGCTAGACCATTAGCGCTTAGCTTGTTAATGTCAACTCAATAATAATTTATTTTTTACTAGCTTTTGCCCGCGGCTTCGCCCGCATACTAAGCAAAAAAAAGTTCTCAGTTTGACCCGTATGTTTGTATGAACACATAGGTATGTTTGTCCGCGATTATTAGAACTGAAATTGGGAGAAACAGTCCTGTCGTGGTATCTATTAGGATAACGAGGGTCACGTTCCATACCTCAAAAACTAAAAAAAAATACTACTTATAGGATCACGTATGGCTGTCTGTCAATCCATCTGTTACAATCGATTTGCTCCGAAACTACTGGACCGATTGAATTGCAATTTGGCAAAAATACTTTCAACATACAACAACAAATAACCATAAAACGACACCTATATTGATATTTAGTCATTTCAATCCCATCGCACCCCAACAAGGGATTTGTGTTTCACGTATACCTCGTTAGATTTTACAATCGTTGTTATTTTCGTAATCAGCGATCCGCTAAACCATAGAAATAATACCCATGTTGATTTTTAGACTTTGTCACCGTATTTCCTCCTTTTAGGGGTTGAATTCTCAAAACACCTGCAACACATGCTTACTTATTTATCGTTAGGAATACTCTTGTAAAGTTTCGAATAAAATAGTCTAACTAATCTTACTTCCCCATACAAAGTTTGAACCCCCATTTCACCCACTTAGGGGGTGAAAATTGAAAAATCCTTTCATAGTGCACCCCTAGACCTTGTAAAGAACCTACTCGCCAAATTTGGAATCTCTAGAACCAGCGGTTTAGGCTGTGCGTTGATATGTCAGTCAGTCAATTTCTTCTTTTATATATTTAGAAGTTTAACAAGTAACAACGCCATCTGCTTATTTATTAATTTTACTTTTATTTCTTTATTAAAACTTTATTGCACTGTAAAAAATATACACTTACAAAAGGCAGATTTAATGCCACTATGCATTAATAATAATATAATGCACATTTAATACACTCTCTATAATCTGGCACCAAATTTGAAAAATAATGGCACGAAGGGTCGATATTTCATCGCATATACCATACGAGTATATGTAAAAAAAATTCATTTCGCGCCTTTTTCAAGTGTCACATTCATAAATTAGGTTATAGAATGCATGATTTATCAGGGTTATTTAAATTTATACATGGCGTGGCGCGTGTCGCCGCGACATGGCCAGATCGTGGCCATACCGTGTATGCCGTCAACAGTCGGAATTTAGCTGTCATCGAAAAATATACGAGTCAATTTTCTTAAAATGCCGTTGTTTCGTGTCGAAATAGGAGTGCATCCAAAAACTATAAGGATGATGGAGTTACATACCACATGTGTGTACCTACCTCATCAAAATGGCGAGAGCATATTCGACTATGTTTAGTCGGTTTCCATATTGCATCGTTCCTATTTAATCTAATTTTTTCCGTTCATCTCGCAGACAGCAGCGGATCAGTCGGAAATCTAAAACGAATATCACAAAATAAAAATATGAAATTAAACTGTAATTTTATAAAAGACAAAACATAATTTGAAATAAAAGAATGAAAAACTAAAAAATAATATTTTCTATAGTCATACAAGGAACTTAAAGTAAGCATCAAAGAGCATATAATCACTACGTTTTAAGAGACGGGACTTCCATACTAGCGAGTGGAATCCCTTTGTTTCGCAAATCATTACCAAAATGTACGACAAAGAACTGTCAAAGAACCATAGTACCAACATAAGCAATTTAAATAGTGTAGTACGCTACACGCTTGCGTTTCTTATCGATATCGATAAAATGGGGAGGGTTGAAATATAGACTCTTGTCTACAAATTTTGTACTCGAAATCAAGTTAGGATCGAGTCCACATTTAAGTTGTATGTTATATAGTGGATAGTTCTATGAGTGGACTGATACGTGGTCGAGCTTAATGTGGACTCGATTTTTTTTTAGAACACCTTGTTGGTCTTCACCACTAGGAAGGATCAAAGTAGCACTTTTTTTCCCTACTAGGAGGGATCACTTTTTTCCTCTTTTTGCATACTTCTTAGGTTAAATTAGTTAATTTAATTACCATTAATTAAATTTATTTATTTATTTTTACCATAATAATTTCCTCATAGGTGATGTGAAAAGCAGTATGTAAATTTATCACGTAGTAGCAAAAATATTTTTACCTTAGGGTGGTATTCCACCTATCCAATTTCTTGGTCCAATGTCATTGCGTCTCACTCTGTCATTAATCAAAATGTGAGACGCAATACACATTAGACAAAGAAATTGCATAGGTGGAATACCACCCATAGGCGTTAACACTTGAATCCCTCACTACGCTAGGATTCTATTTTAGAATACTTCGTTACACTCAGATTGTAATTATAAAATCCTTCACTATTTTTTTCTTAATTTTTTTTTTATTAAAAGCACTATTTTCATAATGATCTGCAGATACATGTATCAATAAATGTAACTTTTCTATGGGAAGATGTATCAGGTCTTCGTTCCCAACAAATTTAACCCACTGCCTGCATCTGAAAACATACAGCATTGGTTATGTACAGTTTATATTCCAAGTGTTTGCTAATGAGATGATCAACTGATTACAAAGCGCTAATATGCATCTATAAATCAAATCAAATATGTTAAATAATGACCATTAATGCATAGATGATAGATAATTTTCCACTGAAAATCTTCGACGAATTAATTTTGTATCATATTGCATGCAAGTTCTCAGGAAATTTCACATATTTTATTTAATTACTTACACTGATATACAAATAAACATACAATTATCGATAGTTTTAGTACATCCCTAGTTCACAACTAAAAATAATATAAAATATCAAATTTTCGATGTGTTTAAAGCCTGCTGCACCAAAATAAGGTCAAAAGTATCTAAAGCAATACGTACCGGTCTTTATCCAATGGAAATTTCGCCATAAAATCCCTTTTTTCGTGATTTTCTCGAGTGGCTCGCTTGCCACATATTTCACACTTAGTAAACCGTTTTCTCGGTGGCATTCTAACAAACTCGTTCTTTACTCTGATCACGGTTCACTATTTTCGATATTTTCACTAAATAATAAAGAAATTGCACAAAATACCCGAACAAAACATTGAAGCCTTCATAACAAACAAAACAATTAGGCTGACAGTTGACTTGATGTAAACTTGACAGAATAAATAGCACTGACGTTTTATTTTTCTTCGTTGGCAAAGATTTGCGAAACAAGTTCCATACAAAACTTATTTTGTTCCTAGTTGCGTCAGCCTGGTAAGCATATTCATTTTATTAATGTAACCGTCATGCCACATTTGGAGAAAAAAAGATTCATATCACCTGGCAACATTTATAAGTAATGGCGGCTGACGAAAATTTGGATTTTTGTATTTACAATTACCTACGTAAAAATATCACATTAAACACGATACTTACGCGTGAAATGTTATATCTTGCGGTTTGTTTTTATTCACTGATGTGTTGTGACACCCATTCACCGCACAAACAACCATCTTTCTTGTATTTTTTAATTTATAATCGGGAGGTGTACACAACCAACTAGACCTTGAGTACTGCGAGGACCGTTCGGATACGATGACACGAGTGCGACATTATGTCGTACTCGAAATGGCTTCACTAGGGATGTACAGACTAGGCATCTATCTAGGCTCATTATTATAAATCTATGATCAAGATAATATATTGTGTCCGAATTTAAGTTTCTGGCCGACCGCGTATAATAGTACTTAGTTAACTTTTGTAACGCTAGATGAAGCTTTTACCTTCACGTGCGCCGCGGATCGCTTCCATGTGTGCTAGCGGGGAGGGAGGAAGCTAGCGGGCGTGGCGTACGAACCGGTATTCGCGGCTTTAGCTTTATCACTGGTAAACGCAGGCTCTGTACCTTTCGTAAGTGTCTGAAAGCAGCTGGACTTACTTTGGCCGGTGAAACCAGGTACCTTCCAGCGGTAGCAGTGTATCATGACTAATGATACCGGATGAAGGTTATAGTAACACATGGCGTGTTAAAAGGCGAGTCCAGATAAATATAGTTATCCTAGTTTGGTTCCAATTACGTGCCGACTAACTTAAGGGGCCCACTGATTACCAGTTCGCCGGACGATATCGGTCTGTCAGTTATACGCGATTGTCAGCCTTTGCGAAAAACTGACAGGCCGATATCGTCCGGCGATCTGGTAATCATTGGGCCCCTTAGCGCTACTCATGCGCGGCTCGCACAGAGCACGCAAACTACCTACAGCAAACATGTGCGTGCATTAGCGAGATTTGGATACACACTAAAGGTTATTAAATCTATTTTTCAGGATCGGAATTATCAATACTGACTGGCGAGGTGAGTGTGAAGAAAGCAGAGACATTGATTCAGCGTTTAGCTCTCTCCTATGAGCGCATGAGCAACATGATGAGACAGATGAACGAGGCCAATGGCCTGTTTCTGATTGTCATGCTCTTGTCCACGTTCCTGAGGCTCGTGATCACTCCTTACTACATGCTGTTTCTACACGGTAAGGACTTTTATCGTCTTTTTAGAGTCGGAGTCTAGACTCCGATTACGTTTAAGTTTCCGTTAAGTTTGCGTCTACGCAACAGACTTCAGAGCCCCTAGTGTAAATTTATTCGATTTCGTAACGTGACGTACGCGTTTGCGTTAATTCAATTCAATTCAATACATTTATTTCAGGTCAAATAGGCCCATATAGTTTGTTAGTAATTACATTATACTATATTAAATTACACATTTACATTAATTAGTCTTCCTACAACTAAGGTTAGTAAACACATGACATAACATACTATTTCTACATACAGTATATTGGCTTGCCTGTCAGTACATGTATCATATGGCAATGATTCATGTACTGACAGTCAAACCTTGACGCAAATACCCTCAGGATGATGTTAGAGCTGTCCCGCACCCTACGCGACAGGGATGTGCACCGCTTCCGCATTGTGGTGTAGAAACAGTCTACCCTAGCTTCAGCAAACATCCCCGATGCGCTGCAGTAGCGAGGCAGCCCCATCATCATCCTGAAGGCATTGTTGTACTGTACACGGAGAGCGTTGTACCGTTTCTGGGTATACGAGATCCACAGGCTGCTCGTGTAAAAAATTGTGCAAAAGGCTCTAAATAGAGTTACCTTAACTTCGGCAGAGCAACGAGCAAACCTGCGGGCCACCATATTTGCCCTAACAGACAACGCCCTCCGTTCTCGCTCTATATCGGCGTCATCTTTCAAGTCAGAGGTTACCACATGGCCAAGATACTTAAAAGATTCTACCCTATCCAAAGGAGTACCATATAAGCGAATAGGCGGCACAGGTGGCAGATGCTTACCTCTGACTTGAAAGACCATGCATTCGCTCTTTTTTACATTATATATTAGGCCATGGCTGCTAGCAAATTGCTCACAGATGCCAAGCAGCTGCCCAAGGCCACACGGAGAGGCACTCAACAGCACCATGTCGTCAGCGTAGCTTAAGTTGTTGAGACATACGTCATCAATGTGGCAGCCGACATGAGTGCTGCTGAGCTCCTCTATTAATGCATTTATATACAGGTTGAAGAGCTTGGGTGAGGAGACACCCCCTTGCCTCACCCCGCACTCCAACCTGTATGGATCCGAATATGCGTTTGACCATCTCACCACGTTGACCTGGTTAACATACCAGAACTTAAAAAGGTGGTAAAGTTCAGTAGGCATATCGATATTTTTTAGTTTCTGCCATAATATATCATAATTAACCAGGTCGAACGCTTTAGAGAGGTCAAGAAAACACGCATACACAGCCGTGTTTCGATCCGTATAATACCTGACAGTCTGCTTTAGGCACAAGATAGCTGTTTCGGTTGATAGGCCCGGTCTGAAACCGAATTGGTTGTGATGTAGATTTAGGTATTTGTCAAGCTGAGTGCTGAGCAGACTGTCAAGTACTTTAGCGATCACAGTTGCCAATGAAATCGGCCTATAGTTGTTTCTATCACTAATATCGCCATTTTTGTTTTTAACTATTGGCACAACTACAGTTTTCATGAGAGCATCCGGCAAGTGAGAATGACTTATGCAAAGGTTAAATAATAAGGCCAGTACTCTAGGTAGGTGAGAGCCAGCATACTTAAGGTGTTCTATGCTTAGGCCGTCGTGTCCAGGTGATTTTCCCCGAGCCATTGATTTAATTACTGCATGAACGTCTTTCGCATTAAATCGAGCTATAATTTCCTGCCCACGCGGCCATTCATCACCATTTGACGGCATTGCCACCAAAGGTGACGATACAGTGAAATGAGATTTAAATATGCTGGCTATACTGTTATGATCGCTAATGCCATTAATACTTGCCGGAAGGCCAGGTTTGCCATTCAGCCTCTTAGTTGATTTCCAAAAGCTACGAAAATCCTGATTTCCATGATGACTTGCCAAGATGTCCATTTTTATTTGTTCGCTATGGTTTTGACACCACTTCAAACGCTGTTTAAAAACATTCCGACTACTTTGCATGTCATCATAAACACGTCCGGCTTTAGGTTTTCCATACCAAACCCAAGACTTAAATTTATCCCTAGCCTCCAAATGCGCCGCACGGACATATTTGTTCCATCCAATTACTACTGGTTTCTTTTTAAGGGCGCGTTTTAAAGAATAACAACTAGCGGCGGCATCACTCAAAACCTCTATTATATTAACATATAGTGCATCTATAAGTTTTTTGTGGCCGTTGTCATCACAATAACGGTCACAGCAAGATTTAAAGTCATTTGAAAAATCAATTTGGCCAAGCCGCTCATGACAGATTTTGTTATACAAATCTACTTGTTCGGGTTTTCTTTCCCCCCAAATAATCTTGTTAGTCACAGGCTTTATTTCGTGTAATAATTCGGATCCAATATTACCAACGTTACATTTAACACACAGAGGATAATGGTCCGACCATAGTACATCATATTTAAAGCTAACATTTACAATTGTTTTCGTGGCAGATTCCGTTGTCAAAATGTGGTCTAGCCAACGCCTAGACCCGTTAGCCTCGCTGATAAAACTGTAGGTATTTGATGTCAGTCCTAACATATCTATGTCAGCACATTTCCACTTTTGTTCGGAACAAAAATTTGTCATTTCGTTATAAAATAATTCGTCCGGATGAGCGTTAAAGTCTCCTAGTATGTATGCCAAACGGACATCCTCATTAATAATAGTAGCACTCACCAGACTAAGGCAATTAAGTCTCATTTTGTATGGGATTTAGAAACAGCGAGCCAAGCGGGACGTTTTGGAAACTCGAAATCCCTTACAAAATGAGACTTAACGCAAATGCGTACGTCACGTTACGCCATCGAATAATTTTACACTAGGGGTACAGGTTAGGGGTTAGTGGGCGAGTTATAGACCGCGGGCCAGGAGCATATATCGTCAGTCATCGCCTCCCGGCTGGTACTTTGTCAGATGATGGTTTAGACGCCATCATGAATAACAAAAAATAGTTAGCCGGTTGTATCGCGGAAAAACCGTCAGTAGGTAGATGACATGAACATGTAAAAACATTTTTTTTTCAGTCGTCGACTCCCGATTGAAATTGTGTCAGATGAAAGTTTTGATGCTGTTTTAAATAAAGAAGCCGGTTGTATCGCGGTGGAAAGACCGTCAGCTATTCACATGAACATGTAAAAAATACGCGTCTTACCACTTTATGTCCGCAAAGTATGCGTAATGTGTAAATTGCGTAACCCGTTTATTTGAAACACCTGATGGAATGCTACATGCAAAGTTTCATGGTTTTTTTATAACTATCATAAAAAGGTAAAGCCTTTATTTTTTACATGTTCATGCGATAAATAATAGTACATTGTGATACAAGTGTGCTAAGTTGGTCATTACACACGAGGTGATATTATGCGCGCAAGCTGCAAGCGAGCGCGCAATAAGAAAGCCGGTTTTTTCAACACACTTGCGAGGAAAATAGAAACTTTCATATTAATTAAATTTTAATTGTTAAGTCGGTTAGTAAAAGTCTTGCATCTGTCATACTGCCTGCCGCCCCTCGCCCCGCCACCGCATTATTAGCAATCAGTTACCTTCTTAAATCAGTCGGATAATATAATGAAAAAGCACGAGCGTTATAATATACTGAAAAAGCACGCGTGATTAATATCGGGGATTATGAGCCAAAAATCGATGGAATAAAAACGCCGTTTTGAGCAAGTGTGTTGAAAAGAAATAAAACACACACAGGTACAATAAACAAACGCAACACAAATAACTACATAGATTTATAACTAGCCTAGATGCCTAGTCTGTACATCCCTAGTGAAGCCATTTCGAGTACGACATTATGTCGCCCTCGTGTCATCGTATCCGAACGGCCCTCGCAGTACTCAAGGTCGAGTTGGTTTGTGTACACCTCCCGGTTATAAATTAAAAAATACAAGTAAGATGGTTGTTTGTGCGGTGAATTGGTGTCACAACACATCAGTGAATAAAAACAAACCGCCTGATATAACATTTCACGCGTAAGTATCCAGTTTAATGTGATATTTTTACGTAATTGTAAATACAAAAATCCAAATTTTCGTCAGCCGCCATTACTTATAAATGTTGCCAGGTGATATGAATCTTTTTTCCTCCAAATGAGGCATGACGATTACATTGATAAAATTAATATGCTTACTTTAAGTTCCTTGTATGACTATAGAAAATATTCTTTTTTAGTTTTCCATTCTTTTATTTCAAATTACGTTTTGTCTTTTATAAAATTACAGTTTAAATTCATATTTTTATTTTGTGTGATATTCGTTTTAGATTTCGGACTGATCCGCTTCTGTCTGCGAGATGGACGGAAAAAATTAGATTAAATAGGAACGATGCAATATGGAAACCGACTAAACATAGTCGAATATGCTCTCGCCATTTTGATGAGCAAGTAAAGTAATTTTTATTTGTGGAACACAGGTGTTACAGTTAAGGTCTGTAAAAACGAAACGCAACTGTCACTGTCGCACTTATATGGAAGACTGATAGAGAGACACAAAGCGTTTCGTTGTCGAAGCAATAGCGATTGCAACCTTGGCTAGGCCGGCAGGTACAATTACTAGTACTGACGATAAATAGTTATTTGTTTTACAAGAGGGAAAGTTGTTGTTTAACCGCTCGTGCTAATTAGCAATATTATCGAGCTAAGTAGATAAAGATCCCAAAATTTCTAAAAATGGAATCTTGAGCGTTGCGAGGGTTTCAAGTTACGAGAGTTAAACAAATTTTGCCCCACGTGAAACACAAAACTTTTCACCACACCAACCCGAAGAAAATATTAAATGTAAGATATCAAATAAAATCAAACCAAATCGAATCCAAATGATCGTCATTAAATATTTATCATTTAAAATCATTATTCCAAAGTCAATTCTACCAGCTATTTTAATCAGTAATGTATCTGTGCACATTTGTAAAATAAAAAAATAAACGTTTTTTATTTAAACATTATTTCACAAAGTACAGAAATGCAAAGTCCTTAAAAGAAACCTTGAAAGCTTTTGCTATAAATTTAATATCTACATACACACTCCCAAATGATTGATAGCCAAGTATAAGGATGTAGTTAAAATCCATCTACTTTAAGGGGAATAAATGAACTCTGGCAACCCGTTTTTGTATATATGTGTGTGTCGCTGAGCGTAAGACACGAGCGTCGCACGCACACATCGATCGTGTTTCGGCTTCACTTTTGGCAGATTAGCCTTATGAGGACAAACTGTCTATGTGTGATAGGTCAGTGAATAACTACATATTAAATTATACACTATATAATCCGTTTAAATATTTTTTATTTAAATTTTTGTCCATTCAGAGGTGTACGGAACGATATTTTCAATCAACTGGATACTAGTTCACTTGGCGGTGTTGGCACTAACCATAGAGCCCTGCCACTGGACGCATACACAGGTAATCATTTTCCGTTAGTTAAGACTAGGGAGCCTAGCTAAGATGTCAATCGTACATTAGAAAACGCTAAATGAAAAGTAATAAGTTTTTGGCAAAAATTAAATTTTTGGTACAAGCTTTTATCGCTGACTGTACTTTTCTTTCAACTAATAACCATCGAGACAATTTTAAAAACCTAAACACAATTAGGTTGCGTTGTTTGAGCACAGAGTTCCTATGGCTACCTCCTGTCTCCATCATCAGATCAGCTCGATGGTACCATAATATATTGTCATCTGACTTACACGTGTATGCAAATTTTCAGTTGTATCGGAAACAGGGAAGTGGGTAGTTTTTGTTAGACATCTATTCGATTCTGCGAGGTCACAGTTTTAACCTAACCTAACCTTCTATTCGTTAAACGTTAGATTCTGTGGGGTCGCCGTTTTAACCTAACCTAACAGACTTTTCTGAGGGACTAGATATAATGATATCAGTACCCCTAGTGTAAATTTTATCGACATCATAACGTGACGAACGCGTTTGCGTTAAGTCTCATTTTGTATAGGATTTTGAGTTTCCAAAACGTCCCGCTTGGCGCGCTCTTTCTAAATCCAATACAAAATGAGACTAAACGCAAACGCGTACGTCACGTTTCAAAATCGAATTTATTTACACTAGGGGTACAGATCACTAGGTATAACTTATATGTTTTACAGTATGTGATAATTATAGCATACAGTGCGTATAAGGCAAAATGTAAATGTACCCTATGAACATTATATCGAGAATAACATTATGCATATCGTTGATTAGTTAATATAAAAGTATGCCATATATTTTATTATCCCAAATAACGATAAGTATATCATTATTCAGAGAGGAAAATAGGCACTACGTTTGTATGGAGTAACGGCCGTCCCTTTTCCTCTTAATCTTGAGTGGGAATGTCTCTGGAAACCTCTGTCAAAATCGAACAGACGTATAAGGAGCGACATAAAAAAAATTGGTCAGATGAAAAAGAACATACATTTGCCTCTAAGAACATTTTCACATTGTCCAATCTCACATCGGATATCGGAATGTCCTTGGAGAAAAGCAGATGCTAGAGAGTGCCTGGCATCAAGTTCTTCATTAATTTTTGGGTTAAGGTTATCTTTTGAACATAAAAGATTTAAAAAAAGTTACGCTTACGCTTTTTAAATGTTTACTTTTTGTGGTAGTAGGTATCCGACATCCGATATCGGATCGGACAGTGTGAAAACGCTCTATAAGCCCATGGTGAACATTGAAAATTTAAATTTCGTTAAGAGCAGCACCACCACATGTCGAAATTCTGATCCTTAAACTGATTATAAAGTTAAAATTCTAACTAGTTTTGTAATTTATGATACGAACCTGACACGACTATACCCCGTTTTTGATTGGTGCATTATATTTTATATAATTTCTTTTCGTCTATTAAGGTGGTTCGCTTTCCATACAAAAAACAGTCGCATTTTATTAAGTTATTGCACACTATTACTACATAAATATATGCGCATCTATCTACTTTAGAATATTAGTTTGCGCTAAATTGATAGAAAAACATTGTTTGATATAGAAATCACGCAAAAAACGTTATATTTTTTATCCATGTAACACCAAAATAACAATTTTTGCGTGATTTCTGTATGAAATAAAGTTTTTCTATCAATTTAGCGCAAACGAATATTCCAAAGTAGATAGATACGCACATATTTACGTAGTAATAGTGCGTAATGACTTCATGAAATGCTATTGTATTTTGTATGGAAAGCGAACCACCTTAATAGATAGATAGATGCATATTAACGATAGCTATATAGGAAACTAGATAGGAAAACGTAGGATGTCCCTACGTTTTCCTTTTTAGGGTTCCGTACCATAACAGGACCCTATTACTAAGACTCCGCTGTCCGTCCGTCCGTCCGTCTGTCACCAGGCTGTATCTCATGAACCGTGATAGCTAGACAGTTGAAATTTTCACAGATGATGTATTTCTGTTGCCGCTATAACAACAAATACTAAAAAGTACGGAACCCTCGGTGTGCGGTATTTGATTATTGTGAAAGTTATAAGCGATAAACAGATTTCATACAAATTTTGAAATGGTCCAAACTTTTAAAATAATAAAAAAATCGAAACAAAAACAAACTTAAGTGCATATTTATGGTTGATATACAAGAAATTTTGTCAAAATATTTGCAATAATATTAATATCGAGAGAGGAAAATAAGGACTACAATTGTATGAAAAGGCGATTTCGATCGGGTCCTCAAACTTTCGTCTTAAGCTCTAAGTACAGTCAGCATCAAAAGTAGCGGATGAAACAACGCACCAAAAGTATCTGATATTCCGTATAACTTTTCCAAATATAGATGGCACTCATTTATTTAAATGATTACATATTATACTAAACTACAAAACTTAAAACCTAGATCTAAGAATAAATAAAAATAGACTTAAAATAAAATAAAACTATCCTCCTGCGGCATGGTGCCGTAGATGCTAGCAGCATTTCCTCGCTGTATCGCAAGACTAATTCTTTGAGCGAGGAAGCTGCCAGCTCTGCGGTCACCGGTGACCTCTCTAATCCTTTTCGAAAGTTCCTTAAAAAGGTTAAAGGCGCTCGGACCCCACGGACCAAGGGTCTCGACGCCAAATGGTACGAAATTATATTCGGTTCCGAGACCCCTATATTTAGTTTTTTTTTAATTTTTCGGCCGCCTCTGCCGCCGCGCCAGCCTTAGCAGAAGTGCCGTGGAGATGAGACGGGGCTAGGGTGTCTACACAGGTGGCGTCCCACACCAGCACCCGTCCCAACTTCCACGGAATTAGTGTCATTCCACCCGGTCTCTTGCCATCATCTCTTATAATGCCAGGGGGGCTCGAGTAGAGCTGGCACATTGACGCTGGCAAGAGACCGGCGGAGAATGTCGTTGAGCGCGGCGTGTCTAGAGAAGCGGCCGGCGCTCCTTTGGCAGGAGAGCCCGTGGTGTCCGAGGACGTCGACGTCAGTGCCGTAGGGGCACCTATGTGGAGCGCAAACCCGGACGCCAAGACGCAGACAGGCAGCAACGCGCAGAGTGTGCGGTTCCAGGAAGGTTCCGGTATGTACCGACGGGAAGGCGTGCAGCCTGGCGGACTCCCTGGAACCTGCTGCTAGCAGTCTGGCGCGTGCTGAACCTGTGCTGCGGCTTAAAAGAGCGTCGTAAATTATTTTACATTGAATGTCGTCCCAGGTCTTTTGTGAATTTAGATTTTCGGGAAAATCCTTACCTGGGCAGGCAATGGACCAGGCGTTTTTAGACTCCGTTAAGCCAGCAATCTCATAGTTTGGAGGGCAGGCCCTTAGGATTTTGCCTACGAGAATTGCTGAGCTATGAACGGAAGATAAAAACGCCGGGGTAGAAATACTAGTTTTGCGGATTCCTATCCCACCGTGACGAATGGGAAGGGATGCCTGGGTCCAGGACTCTTCACTGAGCTGCAAGTTCAAAATCGATTCCAAATTATTTTTGATAATGTCGTCTAAAGGTATTAACAAATTTTGAAATTTTGAGAAAGAGCGAAGTACATACATTAACTTTGGTACAAAGAGGCAGAATTTAATAATAGATAAAGCGAAATGCGGACTAATTTCGAGAAGACGACTTTCATAATTTTGGAATTTAGAAGTTGTGTCGGAAATGAAATTTGAATAGGATTCTTCAAAAATAGGAGACCCAAGGAGGCAAAGAGAGCTTTTGTCTATTATTTTAATGTTTGGTGTAAGGAAATCAAATTTTTGCTTTACATCCAGAAGATTTAAAGAGGCGTTATGAATAAAAAGTTCACATTTGCTATAGTTTAGGTCTAAGCCAATTGATTCAAATTTTGATTTAATGGTCGAAAGGTCTGATAGCACGGATTCGAGGTCGCCTCCCAGGGTTCCGTCGTCTAAATTCCAAACGTTAAATTTTGATTTTAAATTTTGAATAATTGGATTAATGACCAAACTGAATATTGCGGCCCGAGAGGATCACCTTGCTGGCAGCCGACTTCTGAAGATAGCATATTATCGCGGTAAATCAATTTGGTACAGGGACCGGACCCGCTTACCCTAACCCGTTCAAAAACCCGGGTTATTGTAAAGCTGTGTTCCAAAAACCGCTTCATTTCGGTAAGCTTTTGATTGGCTTACCGGTTAAGAAGCTAATCCTTTTATTTGAATTAATTCAGGTTAGCGCTTACCGATATTAAAAACCCGGGAAAGGGTTATCGCTTCAAGCGCTGATTAAATACGAACAAGCTGTTTTAGCTTTTACGTAAACTGCATATGGTCTATTAACGTAGCGCCCGACGCGAAACACGGCGGTTCCATTCCCTACGTCACCCTACGTGCACGTGCGAGTGCGCGGCGCGGCGCGGCGGCAGTCGGTATTTGTCAAAGGCTTTGTAATTTGCCGACCTAATATTGCTAATTCAAACAAAAGTGTACGTTAAGTCAAGTAGCGCACAACGTAGATTTCAAAACACATGCTAAGGTTTAAGGCAAATTACCTAATATGGTAAGGCGTTGCATTGATTTTGGTATATTTCTGTGGCCCTAGTGAAAAAGGGTACAAGTCTCTGGCAGCGCAGATGTAAAGGGGTGTAAGTTCCACGTAACACTTATGCCCTTATACACCTAAACTGCCAGAGACTTGTACCCTTTTTCACTAGGGCCACAGATTTTTGTTTAGTACCTATTACTCCTATTATTGTCACTTTCTTTATCGTTAGCTGTCTGTGCACATCTCCTGTGTCAGTGGAACTCATCAATGGCTTCTAATAATTTTATCGAGTTAGGGCTCATTTTAAAGGTCTTGACGAGTTCTTTACGATACACATGGTGGAGAGGGTCTGATGGTGGAATCGGAAGGTGTCGATGGAACTCATCGATAACTACTAGTAATGCTATCGAGTTAGGGCTCATTTTAAAGGTCTTGACGAGTTCTTTACGATACACATGGGGGAGAGGGTCTGATGGTGGAATGGGAAGGTATCGATGGAACTCATCGATAACTACTAGTAATGCTATCGAGTTTGGGCTCATTTTAAATATGTTGACAAGTTCTTTACGATACTCATGGTGGCTTGACCCTTGGGTCTGATGGTGGAATCGGAAGGTGTCAGTGCAACTCATCGATAACTACTAGTAATGCTATCGAGTTTGGGCTCATTTTAAAGGTCTTGACGAGTTCTTTACGATACACATGGTGGCGAGGGTCTGATGGTGGTATGGGAAGGTATCGATGGAACTCATCGATACCTACTAGTAATGCTATCGAATTTGGGCTCATTTTAAATGTCTTGACGAGCTCTTTACGATAGACATGGTGGCGAGGGTCTGATGGTGGAATCAGAAGGTGTTGATGGAACTCATCGATAACTACTAGTAATGCTATCGAGTTTGGGGTCATTTTAAAGGTCTTCACGAGTTTTTTACGATACACATGTTGGCGAGGGTCTGATGGTGGAATCCGAAGGTGTTGATGGAACTCATCGATAACTACTAGTAATGTTATCGAGTTAGGGCTCATTTTAAATTTCTTGAAGAGTTCTTTACGATACACATGGTGACGAAGGTCTGATGGTGGAATCGGAAGGTGTCAGCGGAACTCATCGATGACTTCCCATAATGCTATCGAGTTTAGGCTCATTTTAAAGGTCTTGACGAGTTCTTTACGATACACATGGGGGAGAGGGTCTGATGGTGGAATGGGAAGGTATCGATGGAACTCATCGATAACTACTAGTAATGCTATCGAGTTTGGGCTCATTTTAAATATGTTGACGAGTTCTTTACGATACACATGGTGGCGAGGGTCTGATGGTGGAATCGGAAGGTGTCAGTGGAACTCATCGATAACTACTAGTAATGCTATCGAGTTTGGGCTCATTTTAAAGGTCTTGACGAGTTCTTTACGATACACATGGTCGCCATCTTGGATTCCAAAATAGTCATGATTTTCGAAATCCGCACTCCGTAAAACCTATACAACGACATCCATGACTAATTTTCTGACATATTTCATGGTCGGCATTATGAAATCCAAAATGATCATCTTTTTCGAAATCCGCACTCCCTAAAACCTATAAAACGACATCCATGATGACTTTTATTAAATAGTACGTGGCCGTCATCTTGGATTCCAAAATAGTCATCATTTTCCAAATCCGCACTCCCTAAAACCTATAAAACGATATCCATGACGACTTTTATGACAAAAAGCATGGCCGCCATCTTGGATTCCAAAATAGTCATGATTTTCGAAATCCGCACTCCCTAAAACCTAAAAAACGACTACCAAGATGACTTTTATGACAATATGTGTGGCCGCCATCTTTGATTTCAAAATGGTCATCATTTTCGAAATCCGCACTCCCTAAAACCTATAAAACGACATCCATGACGATTTTTATGACATAGTACATGGTCACCATCTTGGACTCCATCCATGACGACTTTTATGACAAAAAGCATGGCCGCCATCTTGGATTCCAAAATAGTCATGATTTTCGAAATCCGCACTCCCTAAAACCTAAAAAACGACTTCCAAGATGACTTTTATGACAATATGTGTGGCCGCCATCTTTGATTTCAAAATGGTCATCATTTTCGAAATCCGCACTCCCTAAAACCTATAAAACGACATCCATGACGATTTTTATGACATAGTACATGGTCACCATCTTGGACTCCATCCATGACGACTTTTATGACAAAAAGCATGGCCGCCATCTTGGATTCCAAAATAGTGATGATTTTCGAAATCTGCACTCCCTAAAACCTATATAACGACATCCATGACGATTTTTATGACATTGTACATGGTCACCATCTTGGACTCCAAAATGGTCATCTTTTTCGAAATCTGCACTCCCTAAAACCTATATAACGACATCCATGACGATTTTTATGACATTGTACATGGTCACCATCTTGGACTCCAAAATGGTCATCTTTTTCGAAATCTGCACTCCCTAAAACGAATAAAACGACTTCCATGACGACTTTTATGACAAATCGCATGGACGCCATCTTGGATTCCAAAATAGTCATGGCTTTCGAAATCCGCACTCCCTAAAACCCATAAAACGACATCCATGAAGACTTTTATGACAAATTGCATGGCCGCCATCTTGGATTCCAAAATAGTCATCATTTTCGAAATCTGCACTCCCTAAAACGTATAAAACGACATCCATGACGACTTTTATGACAAATTGCATGGGCGCCATCTTGGATTCCAAAATAGTCATGATTTTCGAAATCCGCACTCCCTAAAACCTATAAAACGACATCCATGAAGACTTTTATGACAAATTGCATGGCCGCCATCTTGGACTCCAAAATGGTCATCATTTTCGAAATCCGCACTCCCTAAAACCTATAAAACGACATCCATGAAGACTTTTATGACAAATTGCATGGCCGCCATCTTGGACTCCAAAATGATCATCATTTTCGAAATCCGCACTCCCTAAAACGTATAAAACGACATCCATGACGACTTTTATGAAAAATTGTATGGCCGCCATCTTGGATTCCAAAATAGTCATGATTTTAGAAATCCGCACTCCCTAAAACCTATAAAACGACATCCATGACGATTTTTATGACATGGTCACCATCTTGGACTCCATCCATTACGACTTTTATGACAAATTGCATGGCCGCCATCTTGGATTCCAAAATAGTCATGAATAGTCATGATTTTCGAAATCTGCACTCCCTAAAACCTATATAACGACATCCATGACGATTTTTATGACATAGTACATGGTCACCATCTTGGACTCCAACATGGTCATCTTTTTCTAAATCTGCACTCCCATAAACCTAAAAACCGATTTACATGGCGACTTTTATGACTTACTGCATGGCCGCCATCTTGAATTCCAAAATCGTCATCATTTTCGAAATCGGAACTCCCTAAAACCTAAAAATGATGATTTTTATGACAAAGTGTGTGGCCGCCATCTTACTAAAACCTGTTATAAACCGGATACAAATAAGCATCTATATAGTAAATCAACATTAACGAAAAGTACTTTTACGTCGGTAGTTACAATATACCTATCGAATCAATTACGTAATGCCCATCTCTCCCGCGGTGCCGCAGCGGCGGGGGAAAGGCGCGGGAGAGGGGTAAGGCTTACCCTAAACCGAAAGGTTACCGGTTAGTACACGCAAAACACAAACCGAATCAGCTCCTGTAAGCGGTAACCACTTGTTACGATTAGGTTAATCTGAATAATACGGGTTATCATTCTTTTTGGGTAACCGGTTGAACGGGTTACCCAAACGATTAGCTTATCGTATGAAGGGGTTACCCATTCCGAACGGGTAAGGCAAATGAACGGGTTTTCCGGTCCCTGATTTGGTAGGGTCAGCATAGCAATGCAAAAGGTAGTTATATATTTCGGGAATGTTGTTCTTTATTTCTTTATAGCGACTGTCCAGGGAGCTGGACCAGTTCGCCAAGCAGCTGACTCTGAGCAACACTACATTCTCCGCCCTTGGAGTCTACACTCTGGACCGGAAGCTCTCAGCAGCGGTATATCTCTCTCCTTTTCATCATGATCAGCCGAAAAAGGGCGTTCCAATCAAGGTTCTGTTTTCTCTTTCAGAATCTTATGTTTTATAATCGCCTGCAACCATTAAGTACCAAGTCCATTGCCGTCCTTTTAGAGGGTAAAATTAATATCCGATGGTTTCTTATGTTGCAGATTCTCGGTGGCGTCACAACGTACATGGTTCTTATTATACAGTTTCAATCGATTTCAAGTAATTAATGTATTGTTTTTAATTTTGATTATAAGTCTTGAGCAAATAATTAATTAAATTTCGTTTTTAAAACCATGTGTGCATAATTAATATCCATTTAGTTTTATTTTATAAACACATCGCGTGGAAACCGGACTAATCCTAATAAGGCCTAGTTTCCCCTCTGGGTTAAACGGTCAGATGGCAGTCGCTTTCGTAAAAATTTGTGCCTACGCTGATTCTCGGGATAGGTTGCCAAGCCGACCCCAGGCTCCCAAGAGCCGTGGCAATAAGCCTGAACAAATGCTAGGAAGAAAAGAAATGTATACTCAAACACACCCACTTTGTCAGTACAAAAAGGCGCGAAATTTAAATTTTCTATGGGGTTGGGGAGGGGGAGGGGGGGGGTGTCAACCAAAGAATAAAGTATGTATATGGGTCAACCCTACGTGCCTACATTTTTTAAATTTGCCGCCCTTTTCCACTGACAAAGTGAGTGTGCCAGAGTATACAGGGTGATTCAAGAGACGTGAGCAGGACTAACCCTACACAATAAGTAAATGTCAATGAATCGTTCGCCGTCATATTTAAGTTAAACAGTCACTCTGTTTTTCTGTTATTTAACTTTTTGCTAAGGACAAATTTGATTATCTACAATGATTAACAACTTAATTAACAAAGATAAAACTTCTTTAACCGTTATGACAGCACTTTGATTATGAAGAAAAAGAAATGTCACACTTGAGTGAGATCATGAAGGTATATATTAAAGTGGAGAACTCAATGACTTTTTTTGCCATACCAAATTAAACCTTATCACTGAGCCAGAAAGGTGTTCGTACCAGACTAGAGAAAACGGTCCACTTGAGACAGCAAAACCGGAGCCTTGCCGGAGCCGTGTGTCTCACTCGACGTGTTGCCATTGTTAAAAAGATACCATTGTAGTAATAATATCAATATACTACTGAAATTAATAACCTTCTTATACTATTTTAGCGCTATATTCAAATTACGGTTCTGATAATATATTTTTTAAGTAATTTGCAATTAATTATAACAATTATATTATTATTAATTATTAACTAATTAAAACAAGCATGTACGCAACAAAAAAAAACATTAATTTGATAATGGTAGGAATTATAGTAACTTTGAATATTAATTGGTATCCCCAATTTGATGACATATTTTCGTGTATTTTCAAAATACGTTAATGGCGCCGCTCAGCATTGATACGTATAATATTGCTAAAAAATGGTTAAAAAATGTTGTGTGACGGGTTGCAGGAGTGAAAGGTATGCTAATTGTGGAATATCTTTTCACAGGTAAGTGATAATTATTCAATTTTACGATAAAAATACAAGACTATATTGTCAAACTTATTAGGGTTACTATGATGTCGGCACGATATTAATCGGTCCTACTTCTTATTACGCACTTAATGTAAAAGTAACTTTATCTAATGTAAATAGGTATGTCTTTATTTCGACATATTTAATGTGGTCGACGTAATGAGAGCTATAATAAATAATTGACAAAATGTAAATCCAAAGTCCTTAAAACATTACAGACCCACATTTATACATAATATTTTATTACTGAAACGTTGCTTCAAAATATTTATATATATGTAATCGATTCTACATAGGTTGGACACACAATATTCGTCCGTAGGACAAGGCGGCTAATTTGAAAAATTTAGCTGCACAGATCTACGATGATGCTGACGCTTAAAGTTACCTGAAGTGTGCAAAAGGGAAACCATCATGTATATGAAATGAACATCCCATGAGTGCGAAAGAGACAGACTACAAATGAAAAAACCTGACCAATGACCATTATTTAGTTCGACAGTAGTCGCCAACGGCCGACATTTATAATTTATTCATTTACAAACACATGGAATCGTAACACCTATATTATTAAATTAAGTAGAAAATATAAATCAATCGGGGAGGAAACTATTAAAAATGTATTGCAGTTAAAATAGTGTCGTGTTGTTTAACAGGTAATTATGATATACCGACAGCCCACCATATGTTATGTGGCGACATTCTCTAAACCTTCAAACCTTCAAGAAAAGAGCGTACTCCCATCTTAAAGGCCGGCAACGCACTTACAACCCCTCTGATATTGCAGGTGTCCATGGGCGTCGGTAATCGCTTACCATCAGGTGATCCGTCTGCTCGTTTGCCTCCTCTACCATAAAAAAAACTATAGGTACCTATTTTGTTAAATTAAGAGCATAAGAAGCATTAGTAAAAGCATAATAGTGTAAGAAGCCGGTATACATAGTTAAATAAAAGTTTTTATTTCGTTTTGTGCTAATATTTTATCATTTTATTCAAATACCAAGACTATTTTGTGTAAAAAATTTAATTGTTACGCTACGCTAGGGCTTGATGGATCCACTTTCCGATTTCCAATTGAGCTGAAATTTTTCAGTCTACGGACCGGGCATAGTCCATAAACATCGCTAGCTCGAAGAAGTTTTTCTATGAAAAATGCATTATTCTCGTGTCAAATTGTGTGGCAAGAACAGTAAAAACTCTGGTGTACAAAAAATGCCAATTAATTTACAGGTATGTCGATGTTTTTAGATTTTGAAAAAATTAAGTTAAATTAGCTGTCTCGCTCGCTGGAAACTCGTTGACGTCTTATAAGAAAGTCTCTTTCTATCGCACTGCATCCGTATAGCTCCTTTCTTGTCTTTCATTACGTGACATTCCTAAGTGCGAATATAAGATAATATGTCTGTGCTCCAGAGGGACAAGTGCCCTAGTTAAAAACTGTAATGATTGGCGTACCGGTCCACGACCCTGGATATCTGTCTCGCTCTTACTTATAGCTGGGATTTTGACGGACGGCCGGCGGACCACCTTCTTCACAATCGACCATGATCGCGATTCCAATACACCGATCTCTAACAGCTTTTAGAACGACAAAATTAAGTGACGTTGTTGAAAGCGTTTTACAGAAGAGAAAAAAACGCATATAGTTTTCTAGGGCAATTATATGTATGTGTTGACGACCGGTCTGGCCTAGTGGGTAGTGACCCTGCCTACGAAGCCGATGGTCCCGGGTTCAAATCCTGGTAAGGGCATTTATTCGTGTGATGAGCATGGATATTTGTTCCTGAGTCATGGGTGTTTTATATGTATTTAAGTATTTATAAATATCTATATATTATATATATCGTTGTCTAAGTACCCTCAACACAAGCCTTATTGAGCTTACTGTGGGACTTAGTCAATTTGTGTAATAATGTCCTATAATATTTATTTATTTATTTTATTTATAATTATAGTCCTCTTCATCGTTTTCGATAACGGCGACCCTAAATAAACATTATGGATCTTGTCTAGCGTGAGCCCTAATGTGGCTGGCCAGGCCGAACTTGCTCTGAAATACTCTATTGCACGCGTGACAATAAAGTTGACCAGCTGTGTGCGTGTGGAGTATGGTCCTCCCTTACTATGCACGAATGACAAAGAACCCTGGCCTAACTACACATTCCAAATTTCCAACTCATCCTAATGTCCCACATAAATATGACTTATGGTCACCCTAATTAGAACGAGATGCAGGGTTCTGGTTTGACTTCTCATGTGGACACACTTTTTGGCCAGTGTACTCTATCCACCTTATTAACGTCTGTGCTCCTTTGTCTATGCTCATATTTTTATGATAGTTTAAGAGCGGCCTAAGGGCGATAGAGAGGGAGATAATTAAATTTCAACACTGTTTGAGGTATTGACAGTACTAACAAACAGACTAATAGGTACATATTAATGTATTCTAAAGCTGGAAACATTATACAGGGATATAATTATATTAGTATTACTGGAAGAAAAATTGAAAACTTGTATTACTATGTAGAGACCGACCGACCAGTTTTATTGATGATAATTATTATAATTATAATTATCATGTAGGTATATCTAGCATGTAAAACTTCTCTGTTTCTTTAAAAAAATGATAGAATTATATATAACGCTGAAAATCTGTATTTGTACCTATTTTGAACATGTTAATAGCATTAATCTATTATGTTAAATAAAATACATAAATAATTCGAATACCCTTTTATTTCACAAAAACACGGTTCAAATTGATTTTTTTAGGAGTAACACGTTTTCAAATCGACAAACGAATTATTAAAATTTGAATTGATAAATTTCATAACATAAAGATTATAATATAATTAAAATACATTTAAATTTATTTCAAAAGAAAACTCCAACGAATATACATTACATTAATGATTTGAAATCATTTGAAACTGTATTACGATCAACAAATATGTTGTGACGCCGCCGAGTATCTGCACAAAAAAAAACTGGTCAAGTGCGAGTTCGTTTTACTAGCGCACCGAGGGTTCCGTACAAACTTTGAATTATCTCGTGTAGCTGTAAAGGCGAAAGACTTTTGATCAGAAGTACCTAAACTTTTAATCATGTGTCGAAATACATAAATTTACTGTGGCTACAAAATGTTCTTTGACAATCCACCTCTATTTCAAATTCTGTTTGCCTATACCAAGTATAATTGTCTAACTAATTTGCGCGATGTAATGCACGTATGTTGAATTTTCGAGGATAATAATTCTCTATCATGTGAACCGATTTAAGAAATTTCAAACTGAATTTGGAAATGTTTTCTGTTAATAAAAAAAAAAAACAAAATAGAGGTCTAATTATATTTTTCCTGTTAAATTTATAGTAATGTTATTATTTTCAAAACGATAGCTTAAGTGGTTGTCTAGATATTTAGCGATGTGACAGACAGACAGACAGACGGAAGGACAGAGTCACACCATAAGGGTTCCTTTTGTACTTTTATGGTACGGAGCCCTATAAACGACTTATTACTTCAAGATAATAAACGTAGTGATTATATGCTCTTTAATAATAAACGAGTTTGCACGTTATTTCCTACATTCTTATAACTTAACTTTAATTCTAACTAGATTTTAATTTTCCATTATTTATTTATTTTATTTAATCTTTATTGCACAAAAGAAAACAATCTTATAGTACAAAAGGCGGACTTAATGCCACGAGGCATTCTCTACCAGTCAACCTTAAGGCTAAGCAGAGAGATTGAGAGCGGTGCTACAATTACAATAGCAAAACAAATCAAGCAAAAATACATAAAATAACATATACATACAAACATAATACACACATACATATATAAATAAATATGTATATATATATACATATATATATATAAAGACGAAACATCTGAAGCTAATAAATAAATACATTAAGAATCTTTCATTCTGCTAGCAAAGAAAGCACGTAATGATTTTTTGAAAGCGAACTTATTTGGCGCATTTTTGATGTAAAAAGGAAGTCCATTCCAAAGACGCTTAAGAAGATTATTATAATAAGATGATTAAAATATACCGCTGCGATGAGTTTCCGATCCAGGGTGTAGACTCCGAGGGTGGAGAACGTGGTGTTGCTCAGCATCAGCTGCTTGGCGAACTGGTCCAGCTCCTTAGACAGATGCTCGTTTTTCGGGGCCTGGTGCACGATCAGCTGGCCTAGCAGTGTTGCAGTATTCTCCCTCTAATGAGGATATTTTTTTTATAAATATGAAAGGCTTCAAAAATAAAATAATGGGCAGAAAATAAAAGAAATAATTTGTTCAATTAAATTATATTTTGTATCTTTTATAAATTTTAATAACAGAAATTCCGTATTGTAGTTAGAATTACATTAGTTTAATTTTAGATTAGTATAAGATTAGTTTTAGGCTAAGTTTAGGTAATCTCACTGTTATGTATAATATAAGTAGTCAATGTTAGGTACTCCAAAATTGTTGTATATATCAGTATTTATTACCTTTTAAAATGTTTTTAGTGTAAGTTATAATATGTATGATGTGGATGTATTTAATAATAATAAAAAAAGACTGTTTTGTTATGGACAAATAAAAGTACCTATTTTCAATACAGTCAGTTTTATAAGCTTTATTTCAAGTGGATACTTCCTTATGAGCATTTTTGTATAGGGTTAGTTCATAATTTTGTAGATATAAGTCATATCTACGGCAGATCATGAAATTCCTCGGCATATCGTGAATCGTAAAAATCATTGTCGCGTACCCTGAGTCGACGGAGCCCCGCTACGCGGGGCTTCTATTTCTGGTCAGTTTGCCCTTCGGGCATCTGAAGCAATCTATCTACTAGCTACGATCGGCCGCCAACATATGAACTCTGGCAAGCAGTCTTGTCAGTAGTAAAAGGCGGCAAATTTGAAAAATGTAGGCAATAAAAATTTATACTCTGACAAACTTTTATTGTCAAAGTATAAATTTTTAACGTTTTTTTAAGTTCTTTATTCTATATCTATGTTTTTTAACGAAAACGAGGCAGGCAACTGACAGCCCCAAATGATAATCGATTGAAAAAATGGTAACATATAGGTAGTGGGGGAAGCAGTATCTACTTAGAATCCCTCTCCGTCAGAATTCACTGTAAATGTGTGTTAAATACCAATATTTAAAATACCGAAAATGCTCTGGGTCGTATTTGGTTCAGCAGGTTTCCATTGCAGTTCAGCGGGGAAACGCAGCGGGAATAATGGGGACCTTTGAGCCGGGTACGATTCAGGGTGGATTATTTTAGATTTATTTTTTAATCTGTATCTTTTTGTTTTTATTATTATTTTAACGAATGTATCGTGTTGTATTTTAAGTTACTTGTGTTTTTAAGAATTGCATAAATGATAAATATAATTAATTAAATTAATCATTAAATTTGTGAACGAAATAAATGTAATTATTGCTAAATACCGATACCGATATTTAAAAAGAATTTAATGTTATCATTACATTAGTAAAACTTGATTTTGAAGGACTTACCAAACCGTGTTACAAACACCGAACTGCGTTCCAAAACCGGTATTGTGGATTTGGGCATGAAGGCCGCCAAGCTAAAGAGGGACTGGGCAGTGCACGTCTGACGAATGCACCTGGAGCGCTGGACCAAACTAGCCACAAACCGGGTCCCACAGGATGGATCTCGGGGCAGAGGAAGACCAAAACGGAGATGGCGGGACCACTTTGACACATTTTGTACAGAGTGGCGGGTGTGTTCATTGGATAGGACCAGGTGGGAAAGAGGGGAGGCCTTTGCTCAGCAGTGGGACAGTCTTAGAGAAAAAAAAAACTAAGTCAATGAGGTGAGAGATTCTGCTCTGGATTTCTATGTATCTGCGGTGAGTCTATTAGCTGATCTTAACTTGAACAAAAGAGGATTGTGTAATTTACCTGTGTATGAGTCCATTGGCAGGGTTCTATGGTTAGCGCTAATACTGCCAAGTCATACAGTATCCAGTCCAATGACAATGTTATTCCAAACACCGCTGAGTAGGATTAAAAATGTTCAGGTTATTTTTAAATAATATAGTTTCATGTCTGAATTTACGTCCCTTAGGCTGGTGGTTATTTTCATTTATTATGACCTCTCACTCTATTGGGCAAAGGTCTTGTCTTTCTTTTTAAATGTTTTCTGGTGTTATGCTATCAGAATAATTTACATGATTAGTAAGAAAAGGATACGATTATTTTAAACAATCTAAATTGTCCTCTGTCATCATTCCTGAGAATAAGAAACAATTTGAAGCTGTTATAATCTATTATCTACTTCCATATCAACTTCTCTACAATATGTTCAGAATCGATTAGCTAATAGCTTATATTACAAATTTTCATCTGTGGTTAAATCGCAATTTTTATTTTACGTTATCGATAGCCAAAATTTTAATTACATTCAAATTTAGAACATCTCCGAGAAACAAAGAAATTTGATTTAACATCTTTCCGTACCTCTATTCTAATACCTATCATTCAAGATGACATTTTATTTGAAATGAAATGTCAATTGCAAACAATTTTGACGAATCTCACATGTTACTTGATATCGAACAACATGGCAGTCGGGTTCCGACTCTATTAGTTTGTCTTTTTTTTTATACTACGTCGGTGCCAAACAAGCATACGGCCCGTCTGATGGTAAGCAGTATCCGTAGCCTATGTACGCCTGCAACTCCAGAGGAGTTACATACGCGTTGCCGACCCTAACCCCCTCCCACCCCTCGTTGAGCTCTGGCAACCTTACTCACCGGCAGGAACACAACACTATGAGTAGGGTCTAGTGTTATTTGGCTGCGATTTTCTGTAAGGTGGAGGTACTTCCCCAGTTGGGCTCTGCTCTAGATCTGGAATGACATCCGCTGTGCTGTGTCCTACCACACAAAGTGAGATGACATTCACAATGCTCATACCTCTCTTGTGGACGTAGTTTAAGGACGTACCCGGGTCCATACGTCTCTGAATAAAACAAAAACTACCTACCGATGCGTGACATGGGTGAAAAAAGTTTTCATTTAACGCCATTTGACGTTTTGTTTATCTTTTAAGTCGTTTGTAAATATAAAATGAGTTTGTTTTTTTGATGCTTATGATATGGATGTAGACAAAGCAGTATTAATTTGGCATTAAAATACTCGTGTGATCCCTTTATAAAACTCATTTCATTCGTTTCATAAACCCACACTCGTATTTTAATGCCTTTCATTATGTAGCAGTCACATAAACTACTACTATGGATCAATGAAGTGATGTGGCAACCAATCCCCAGCAATTCTTAATTTTGCATGCAAACGATAATATCCTAAAAAAAGTCCCATGCCTTTATTCATCATCATAGAGTATTGAGTGACAACGAGTCCCAGGAACGTAGTCATAAGGACTATCATCAAAAACAGGCCGTTGGCGTCGTTCATCTCTCTCATCATGTCGCTCATGCGCTCGTATGACAGAGCGAGACGCCGAATCTTTGCTTGCAATGAAGATGAGAAATTTGACCCTGAAAGTAAATAAAATAAGAAAGTTTATGTGTTCTAACCTATTTCTGGCCTTCGTTGTGGAGAATGGTCATAACGACGTAAATCTTGTCGCTTTGATCGGTAGTAAGTCAGTACGATGTATGTACATATATTAAATAAATAAATATTATAGGGACATTCTTACACAAATTGTCCCACGGTTAGCCAAGAAGGCTTGTGTTGTGGGTACTCAGACAAAGATATGTATAATATACAAATACTTAAATACATAGAAAACATACATGACTCAGGAACAAATATCTGTGCTCATCACGCAAATAAATGCCCTTACCGGGATTCGAACCCAGGACCATCGGCTTCACAGGCAGGGTCACTACCCACTAGGCCACAATAATCCTTTCCATGAGCTGATGGCATATGAATGCGATGAGAGAAATATCCTACAACAGACGAGTGTGGCTGAAGGATCAGAGTTATAGTGTTCTCGTTGAAGGACATGAACCTTCTAGTCCCAATTAGAAAATGCTCTCGGTACTTATAGAGTACTGGGGGAACCGGGAATTCCCGCTTCGAGTACTGGTTTTGTATACACCGTGTTTATTTAACTCCGTTAATTTCAAGGGTGCAATTCTGAGTATAAATTAAGTTAATTTCTCCAAGACACCTATATTGTTATTAGCTCCATTTTGAAGATAATCAATCCTTTATTTTTATCTGATAAGACCCTTACGAGCGTGTGCTTAGGGCCTGTTTACATATTGATAGCTATTTAGTACGAGTTCATACATTTCGCTAATCGCAAGTACTATTTCGGACAATCGGTGTTCGAAATAAATAAAATAAAATAAAAATAAAAATTTTTATTGGCATTAAGGTAAGTACATTTTAGTGTTGAAGTCCCTGACTTCTGAGCTAGGTAAAAACCTGTGTTACAGAAGTCAGTGTCCTCTCCCAAACATAATAGTAACTATTAAGACATTAACCATTTTCATTTTAGACTTAAAGTAGATAATTAAGGCTTGTTTTAATATTATAAAACAAATGCCATTCTAATAAGAATACAATGCAATTTATTTTACATATATATTTTTTGTGTAGATGTGTGTGTGTGTGTGTGTGTGTGTGAGTAAATCAGGGTAAGATGCTTTCAGTTTGTACATAGTCTAATGACAGCAACCAGGACTTAAGTTATGACATTGATATGTAATAGTTTTCAATTGTTTGATCAAGTTAAATATAATGCCTGTGTTACAATAACGCTATGTATATGCAGCATTCAATTATTTTTTTAATAACAAATAAAATAAAAATACTAATTTATCCATATTAACCATGCCATTACCCTTAAATTCAATAAAAACACCGTGTAGAAAAAAAGTACTGGGAGCTCACCCCATCCTGAAGGCGTAAAAGTGGGCAGCAGTTTAAATTTCAATTTATTTATTCTATGGATAACAAATATAACAACATCTAAGATTTTAAACTAAGAGTTAGTATAACAAAAAGCAAACAACAGCAAACAAATCTCTTGGTAGCGGTCATGACACACTCAAAATGTCGCACTATTGGGACCGTGCGAAGTGCGTGGTGGGGGTAAGTAAAACGATCCCAGCGCATAAGGTGGTAAAAATTTGAACTAACTGCGGATAGCGTCTTTAACATTTCGTACAATTATATGGCTCGAAATGAAACTTTGATTTACGATTACTCCTGAAATATTCATTTAAATTGTATGGTGTAAGGGACCATTGTAAGCTGTACGAAATGCTTAATATAACTAACGTATTTATTTTTATAATTGTTAATAATGTATCCATGTAAATAGCTTTGCAAATGCCACATATTACGTGATCTTTTTCTAGAAGTTAAGAATGGATATAGTAAGTTATCCTTAAAAGATAGACATTTCACATCGCGGACTTTTTTGTAGACCTATGAATGAGAAACAACCCCATCATACATTGTGTTGTTATAGCTCAAACGGATTAGGCAGCGTTTTCGATTAAAGCTCCTAGCCAGCGTGATTTTTTCCGACAAAATCGTTATATTTCAAACAATTTACACAAAACCTTAACAAGTTATATACTTAAGCCTTCCTAAGAATCACTCTATTGATAGATGAAAGTCGTATGAAAATCCGTTCAGTAGTTTTTAGTTTTGGAGTAGTTTTATAAGATGTAGTGAATTGACGTTTTCCCCTAGAATTTCGGACACTAGGTTGCGTGACAGTCGTGCACGCTCCCAATAGGTGAGTCGTATCGGCCCACTACAGTAGCCAGGATGGGGTTGGAGCTGGCCCGCACTCTGCAGAGCAATGAGGCAAACCTCTTTCGTATTAAAGCGAACTACATTTTTGTTAGGTCACCGAAAGCGATTATTATAATAAAATGATCACCATGACTCAGTTCCTTCAGGTGTTGGTTGAGAGCAGTAGCGCCCTCGTGTATTGCTAGAACAGTGCATGTCCACTTCACCACCGCGAGCACTGCCTGTATGTCGGCGATGTAATGTGCTCCGTGAATTAACATGATCGTCCCTGAAATAAAAGTTTTATTTTGTCTTGTATCTGTGTTAACTTGTTAAGTATAGGACGTCGTAGCTTATATTAATTAAAATTTTGCATTACATGATGATGATGATCCTTCCGGCCAATTTCGACCATGGTGACCACTTCGACTTCTAGTTAGTTCGGCGCTCATACGCCCAAAGATGGCTGACGTAGCCTATCTTCGAGGTGAACCCCCATGCACATTGAGGGTACGTGAGGTCACTAGCTACGTAGTGGTAGTGAATGGAGTTTACGAAATACCGAAGTTCTGGGACGAGCCAAGGTCGGTGGAATAGAGGCTTACCTAATGCGTCGACAGCTTCGTTGGTGCGGTCACGTATCGCGTATGGCAGAGGTGAGAGTGGCGAAGGGCATTTTAGATTCATTATTACATTATTATGGTTAGATAAATTATTAGATTATTACATATAGATTACATTATTCTGAACCAGAGGAGGATAAGCGGAAACTTGGCGGACAACTCCTCCGATAGAAAGATATTCAGAAACGACACATGAAAAGATGCAACATCGAGCCCTCTCAGTGGGAAGGTTTGGCAGCACAGCATCCTGAGTGGCGCAGGCTGGTGCAGGACAAAGTGCGCGATTTCGAAAGCAACGTAAGTTGCATAACATAGTAAATCCGTGAAGCTTTAATGTTTACTTCATTTACCTGGACGTATGTATTTTCGCTGATCAGGTTTGAATTTTATCTGACAAATTATACGACATCCGGAACTAAACTGAGCCACATTTTGATAATTCAGTTGTCAAATTTAAATACAGTTTTGTATGAAACCAAGAAAGGTCGCCTAATACCTACAGAAAGGTAATAAAATATTCTATTATATTATATTCTAAAATGTTAAAAACTAAATGTTATACAAACACATTGGGGTTTCCTTGGGTATTTGTATTAAATGCGAAACAAAGCTCGTCACCATTACTGATATCATCCACAGCAACATGACGGTGAACGCGACACTTTTGATTCTTTCCCTTTTAGCAGACGAATTTATGTTGAGATCGAATTTGACCTGAAAAATATTAGACATAGCCAAGGATTGATAGTAAAGTAAGCTTAAATTCATTTCATTTCTACAGGTAAACAAGGGTGGTAACCTAGTGGCAACAGACTTTCTAATAAAAAGTCGTGCGTTTGAATCCCGGCTGGTGCTTAGTGGACTGTAATGCAGCTTTTCTGTCTCTCTGTCTTCATAATTTCGAAAGATGAGGTTCTCAATTCATCGGGATCTTGTATGTATGTTACAAACAGAGGGAACCCTTCAAATACTATACAGGCAGAACTACAAGTGACTTCTGTATTTTATAGTGACTCGTGGACTCGGTAAGCATCATTTGCTAATGTGGAACTGCTGATGAACATGATAAAATCACTGTAATTAATACCAAGGCCTTTCCGGGTGATAGCTCGTGAAATGGTTAAAGAGATCTATTACACACGTAGAAGTACCTGATGCAATAAGTCCAGCACTCGGTGCAAGCTTCTCATTTGAGCCGGACCTCGGTAGACGACCAGGCTGGCGGTGCCCAGCCTCAACATGAGCACAGCGAGCCATACACAAGCCTGCACAGATTTGCGGGCGTGACTGCGTTTTTCAATGGGCTGCTGTAATTCTAGAACTACACTTGATATCACGATAACATCTGAAATAAAATGCACAATCAGTCATGCCATGTAAAATTAAGTTCGCTTTAATACAGACTGGCATATACCTAATTCGTAGTTTGAACAATGCATCATTCAGTGTGTCATCATCATCAATTTTGCGATTTGCCTCGGATATACGTACCTACAAATGTGTTTGTTAAATAGATTTACCAGATGGTCTGGCAGATGTCTGAGAATTAAGAGGGAATACCATACGTGCTCGTCCATACAAAAAGAGAAAACAATTTTCACTTGTAAATATTTTCCATTCTCCATGATTTTTAGGGTTCCATAGCCAAATGGCAAAAAACGGAACCCTTATAGATTCGTCATGTCCGTCTGTCTGTCCGTTTATGTCACGGCCACTTTTTTCCGAAACTATAAGAGCTATACTGTTCAAACTTGGTAAGTAGATGTATTCTATGAACCGCATTAAGATTTTTACATAAAAATAGAAAAAAAAACAATAAATTTTGGGGGTTCCCCATACTTAGAAATGAAACTCAAAAAATCTTTTTTCATCAAACCCATACGTGTTGGGTATCTATGGATAGGTCTTCAAAAATGATATTGAGGTTTCAAATATCATTTTTGTCTAAACTGAATAGTTTGCGCGAGAGACACTTCCAAAGTGGAAAAATGTGTGTCCCCCCCTGTAAGTTCTAAAATAACAGAATGAAAAAAAAAATATATGATATACATTACCATGCAAACTTCCACCGAAAATTGGTTTGAACGAGATCTAGTAAGTAGTTTTTTTTAATACGTCATAAATGGTACGGAACCCTTCATGGGCGAGTCCGACTCGCACTTGGCCGCTTTTTTTGTATGTTATTGGCGCAATGAAAAATTAAGTTTTCCCTTTTTTCTAAAATTGCAATAAAATAATTAAAACGAAACCTATAAATCTAGAATATATTATGCTGAAGCAATCGACATCAAAATCAAATTTGTTAGTGTTAGATTTAGTTAGTGGAAACCGTTTTCTCCCGAAATGGAATTTCATAAAAAAGTACCGTTATTTCGTTAGGATCGCAAAGCTATTTTTCCCTCTTCAGTGGTAGGAACGGATGTGTGTGTCGGAGATCCGCACTGTCCGCAGACAAGATACATCTGTCAACAAACACATTAGCACGTGTATCCCTAGCAAATGGTGTCGCTCACTGAAAACTAACAAAGCTTTTACTAACTGCCGGTTGTCGTGGTAGCTGCTGGAGCATTGCGATTGTCCCTCACAAACATGCAGCGCGACTCCTGTGCACCAAGACAGGCGGAGAAATAGCGCCAACGTGCTTTCTACGTACCTACATGTGATACGATCAAATGATACCAACTGACAACTGTCATGACGGCGGCCTGCAGCGCGGCGAACGGCGCGGATGCTTGGAAGTGCCAGCCGGTGCGCGCGCGGCTCGCGCGGAGGGGCGCCACTCCTGCGCAGAGACACAGCCGGAGAATCAGCGCTATCGTGCCCTCGGCGTACATGCCGTCGTTATTCACTGTATCTACTGTAATAAAGTAAAAAAGCGGTTGAAACGATATAGCAGGTTTCTTTTATGAAAGAATATACGACAATAAATTAAAGGTTCTTAATTATAGATGACATGTATGGGTAGAAAGGATGGAATTTGTTTGTTTTAAGAATCGCGTTTAGGTAATCGATCGTAGGCATTTAACAAGGCTTTTATGTGTCTCAGCAAGCGAGAATATGTTGAAAACGACAATGACAATGAGCATTGCAAGAGTTGCGCTATATGTACCTATGTACGAAAAATAAAAATAACATGCTCGCGAACAGTTCGCGAGGTTCGCGCGTGTATTCAAGCAAACTATAACTTTCTCGCGAATAGTTCGCGAGGTGCGCGCGCGCATTCAAGCAAACAAGACGCATTCGATCTTACCGTAGTTGTTAGGCCGATAATACTCGCTAGGGTGTTTATGCGTGAGAGGAGGCGCATTTCGTGGTATCTGCATGACGCAAGTCAAACCTTGGAATTAAAAATGATTTAATATATAACAAATTAATGAGCGAGAGAGAGATAAATATAATTTCATGAGGTCATGCGGTTGGCGACGAACTGTAGCTTATGGAGGATTCTGTTTTTCAACAGGACATGATGTCACGAACGTCAGTAGCGACTACTGAAGAATCTGAAGGAGAATAAATGTGACGTTCCAGGAGTAAAGGTACCTTATTGCGGCCTACGCTGTTACTAACGACGCTCCAATACTAATAAGGTGCTACGTGACGTAAAAGCCAACCGTCATAAGGTACCTTTATCGGTGGAACGTCACAAATTGTTTTAGTTGGAATGCAAGGTAAACCATGTAGAGCTGGCGAAGCACTACTAAACTAGGTAAGTAGGTGAATTGAAAACGAACAAATGCTTAATTTTACGAAACTAGTGGCACTAGATACGACATAGAACTTGTCCATATTAGTTTACATGCCTAAACACATGATGACCTGATACACAGATAATAGTTTTTTTTAATCCCATCTTAAAAAATATTATTTAATTTTGTCCCTTCCTTAGTGTCTGTGTTTGCGTTACTGGTTATCTCTTTTGGCAACAATTATACTTAGTATTATATAATTATTGAACCTATATATTTATATGTCTATGTATAAATAAAATAAATAAATAAATAAATATTATAGGACATTATTACACAAATTGACTAAGTCCCACAGTAAGCTCAATAAGGCTTGTGATGAGGGTACTTAGACAACGATATATATAATATATAAATATTTATAAATACTTAAATACATAGAAAACACCCATGACTCAGGAACAAATATCCATGCTCATCACACGAATAAATGCCCTTACAAGGATTTGAACCCGGGACCATCGGCTTCGTAGGCAGGGTCACTAGTTCACTACCCTCTGGGCTAAACTGGTCGTCGAATGTATGCAAGTTGTATTTGTAAGTAGTATGTAAGTATATATCTTATTTATGTAGAAGTGATTTTTAAACGTACTGTCTTTATTTAGTATTTTTAATTTTAATTTTATGCACCTCCTAATTAACCTAATTAAATTAACCTTGTTTATTATTATTCTGCAGTATATCAGGAGTAAAATTCCAGTTATTTTAGAAGGTATCGAAATAGAATACGTTAATGAATTCATATACCTAGGGCAAACAAATCTCTTTCGACAGAAGCAACAATGAACTTGAAGTTGAGAGAAGGATAAAGATTGCGCGGAATAAATTTTGGAGTCATAAAGACTCATAAAAGAAAGAAGAAAGTCATACTCAAGAGCAAAAATTTACTGATTCATTTTAAAAGGAAGATTATGGACTCATGTCTGCTTCCATCACACACATATGGCGCACAAACTTGGAAATTCTCGATTAATATAAAGAACAAAATAAAAACATGTCAGAGAAGCATGGAACGCAGTCTTACAAATATAAAGAAGAAACAAAAAATCAGACATACACTTATTAGGAAAATAACAAATGTTATAGATGCACTAGATTATGCAAAAAAGTTGAAATGGAAGTGGGCAGGCCACGTCGCAAGAATGGCAGACAAAAGATGGAGCAAGATTATGGAGCGTGTACTGAATAAGCGGCTCCTAACACGACTAGAGGATAACGATTTACTCAGCGACTCTCAGTATGGCTTCCGCGGGGGTCGTTCGACTGGAGATCTTCTGGTGCATGCTACCCATCTTTGGAGCGAGGCAATTGAGAGGCACGGTGAAGCCCTTGCGGTATCTCTCGATGTCTCTAAAGCATTCGACCGGGTCTGGCATGCAAGTTTGGTGAGCAAGCTTCCAGCATATGGGATACCAGCCGGCCTGTGCAACTGGATTGAGAATTTCCTGAGTGAACGTTCCATCCGGGTGGTGTTAGATGGCTACACATCTGACCAATGGGCTATTAATGCCGGTGTTCCTCAGGGCTCTGTTCTGTCCGCGACCTTATTTCTGCTGCATATCAACGACATGCTAGTCCCAGATACTTTTGGGTATGCCGATGACAGCACTGTCGTGGACAGATATCTCTCCAATGCTCGGGCCAAAAAAGAGGAAGTCCAATCTAATCGACAGGCTATGGTAGACCGTCTGAATTTGACACTTAAGGTAGTATCCGATTGGGGCGACGCAAACCTGGTCAAATTCAACGCTACCAAAACACAGGCGTGTCTGTTCTCTGCGAAACGGAGTCCTTTCGACCTGACTCCGACTTTCCGGGATGTATCCGTACCGATATCCAACCATCTCCAGCTACTTGGCACAAGTATCTCATCTAACCTGAGCTTCGGGGCGTATATTGAATATCTGGCTAAATCTGCAGCTAGACGATTAGGCGTCCTTTCTAAGGTCAAGCAGTACTTCACACCGGAGCAGCTTCTTCAGCTTTACATAGCTCAAGTCCGGTCGTGTATGGAGTATTGCAGTCACCTTTGGGATGGATCCGCCAAGTATCAGCTAGCCACCCTAGATTCCATAGACAAACGCGCTAGGAAGCTTATTGGGGATGCGAGATTGGTAGAGGCTAGACTGCAGAGCCTAGAACACCGTAGAAAGGTAGCCTGTTTATCGGTATTCTACAGGATACATTTCGGGGAGTGTGCGATGGGATTACATAATCTTATCCCCCCATCTCCGTTCTGCCACCGTGGGACTAGACGCGGACTTGCGTTTCACCCTTACGTCGTTACTTTACCACTGATTCGCACTAAACGCTACGCATCCAGCTTTATCATGCGTACGGCTAAGGAGTGGAATTCACTTCCTGCAAATCTATTCCCAGTCCACTATAACTTGGACCTTTTTAAATCGAGAGTGAATAGACATCTTTTAGGTAAGCATGTTCCATCCTAGACTACATCGGCACTTTCCATCAGGTGAGATTGTGGTCAAATGCTTACCTTTTCGGAATAAAAAAAAAAAAAAAAATGGACTAACCAGATAACTATGTGGCCCGGAGCAATTTTCGGATTCAGCGATTGCCAAAACCCTGAAATAACTCGCTTATCAACTTGTTACATCATTTGCTTCTCACAACCACAATTTTGAATTTCTATCCCAGTCTAATAGGCAAACGCAAAGATGGAGGACCGCACATGCGATAGTCCGATGACATTGCAAAAATATTTTACTGTGGGGTGGTGCTTCAGATATAAATACCATTTTTGTTCTGCAGAAGAGGGCTATTCGAGCAATATATAAAATGAACCATAGAGACTCACTGAGAGATAAATTTAAGGAAATTGACATCATGACAGTGCACTGTCAATACATTTATGAGAATATTCTGTATGTGCATAAAAATATTGCCGATTTTAAGAAAAATTGTGACATTCATAATATTAATACTAGAAATAAACATAAGTTCGCCGTGCCCTTCACTCGGCTCCATAAAATTAAAAAATCATTCATGGGTAATTGTGTGAGATTTTATAATAAACTTCCAAACCATATTACTGAGTTACCAATTAATAAATTTAAGAATCATGTAAAGCGTAAACTTATTTCTAAAGCTTATTATACCACACAAGACTACATTAATGATAAAACAACGTGGGATTAATTGTGATTCGAAATGATTAATTATTTATTATATTTGAATAATGATGATGAAATGGATATTCCAATGCATGTATTTCCTTTGTTGTTTTTATTATATTTGTTTGACATTTAGAATTTATTCTAGAAACAATCTAGACTAGTATTTTTTATAATTTTTTTTTTTTTTTTTTTTGTATGACTATATTTTGTGAAAGTTTTAGTATTAAATTTGATCTATGAATTATATTCATTAGTATTATATATGGAATAATATTTACAACATCAATAAATTGCTCTGATAATTAGATTAAGATAATTATATGTAATACTGTCTTACTATTCATAAGTGCTTGTTGCTAGGCCTACATGAATAAAGTATATTTGAATTTGAATTTGAAATTTAAAAGTGCTGGCCTAAAGTGAACTCTAACAGCACATGACAGATCTAACTGGCTCTCTCTGGAGGAGGCCTTTACTCGAGAAGGGGTTCTTGCTTCGTACGAATATGCTTAGTGTTATCTAAGAATTCAATTTTAAATTTAATTTATGTAAAAATAATGATATTTTTAACTACTTATCATAATTATGTATATTCCTTCCAATTTTCAAATTATGTTGACATTGTAACTACTTGCAAGAAATAAAAAGCTTTATTTTATTTTATTTATAATTATTTATTGGTTTATTTTTCTCCACAAATTACATAATTTGACTTATATTATTTGATGTAGGTATTAAGCGTCTAATCTAGTATTTATTGATCTATGTGTTAGTTATTATAATAGGACGAAAAAAACTAAAAAATAGCAAGGTGACGGGGCCTGGAAGTGTGTCACAATAATTAATGAGTCCTAACATGTAAATAAGTGAAACCTGGTAAAATGGAACTAGTAGAAACAAACTTAAGTTTAAGGAATTGTTGTATATTGTAATTATTTAACCCAAACATACTTAAATAGTTTAAATAACATTGGTTAACAGCAAAAATGATTATTTAAAATGACAATATATAAATAATGGATTTATACAGAGGATTAATATAACTAGCTTAAATGTATAAAATAGGCCCTTGAGATATTAAATTTTAATAAAATAAAATCGGATTTATGAGGTTACCCTTCCGTCCGCATTATACTTGAATATACTCTATACTCGTATATACCTATCAGTTCAGCCTGCGTGGCCAACATGCCAATAATTCACGCTCCGCAGCGAACGAAACGCAACTGTCACTGTCGCACTAATATAGAAGAGATGACTACGCTACGCTACGGAGCGTTAACTATTGGCATGTTGACTACGCGGGCAGGGCTATAGGCACGAAAATCGAAGTTCGCAAATTGCGGGCAACTTTCTCTGTCACTTTAATTACGCCTTCATCAAAGTAAAAGAGAAAGATCCCCGTAATTTGCGAATTTCGGTTTTCGCGGTCGGCCCTCTTTCACGGAGATAAAACTGTCAAAGAACTCGCAGACTAAACTGTAGTGCCAAACAGAACTGATGCAGTGTAACTAACAGAATAAACAGCAGAATAAACAGGCAGGCCTGTTTATTCTGTCAGTTGCACTGCAACAGAATGATATCTGCGTCTAGCTCGAGCTAATACATATCGGACATGTACGGGTCAAATACACGATAACTGAATGGCTTAATAGATGTCATGTGTAGGTACGTTCGAAGTTACAATTGGCTTGAAAGAATCTTTTTTTTTAATACTACGTCGGTGGCAAACAAGCTTACGGCCCGCCTGATGGTAAGCAGTCTCCGTAGCCTGCAACTCCAGATGAGTTACATGCGCGTTGCCGACCTTAACACTCCGCACCCTCGTTGAGCTTTCTGGCAGTATTCGCTCGCTGTATGGCAATTAATACTAATGCGCTGCAAGAAAACCCTCTGGTCAAGCCCTTAGGATTAATCATTACAATATGCAAGAGTGTTAGAGAGGCCGATAACGTAATTTAGATTTTCGTGTTTCGCGGTAGGCCCTCTGATCAGTTACTTTAACTAAAACTAAATTAGGAATATTGGCGACCGGTCTGGCCTAGTGGATAGTGACCCTGCCTATGAAGCCGATGGTCCTGGGTTCGAATCCCAGTAAGGGTATTTATTTGTGTGATGAGCACAGATATTTGTTCCTGAGTCATGGGTGTTTTCTATGTTTTTTTATTTTTTATTTTCAAAAATAGTATGGTATATTTTAAACTTATGTTAGGTTCGCCAAACTTACGTTTAACGGCGGTTTAAGTATTTGCATATTATATCGTTGCCTGAGTACCCACAACACAACCCTATTTATATAGATACATATATATAGTATATATGTGTATTATATTTGTATGTATATGTTATTATATGTATTTTTGTTTGATTTGTTTTGCTGTTGTAGCACCGCTCACAATCTCTCTGCTTAGCCTTAAGGTTGACTGGTAGAGAATGCCTCGTGGCATTAAGTCCGCTTTTTGTACTATAAGATTATTTTTCTTTTGTGCAATAAAGATTAAATAAACAAATAAATAAATAACCCTTAGGGACTCGGACTTCGTCAATTTGTGTAAGAATTTTCTTATAATATTTATTTATTTATTAGGACCGTTTACCGCGGGTTCTCTGGCAATGGGAGATAATGGCTTTTTGATTGTAGTGGAAAAATTTGATGCTAATAACATGTCGCGATTGTCATGATTATTAAATATTTTACATTTACATACATATGAAATTAGCTGTAGCAAGATTATCATAATTTTCTAATGTCAAGGTATTTAATTTAGGTACCTTAAGTAAGTAATAGATGCGCTATAAGTACGCGTGCGCCCGTGAGGAACAGAACATACGAAATGCGCCAAATTAAAAACTCGTTTTAACATTCCTGACAACATACCAAAAACAACCTACGTAATTTGGTCGGGTTATTTGTTACCCACCACCATACTAAAAATTAAGGTAGGAAGTAAAAAAAGAGACGGTGACAAGGCAAAACAATCGCTTTCTCTGCTACTCCTACTGAAAGTTCCATCAGATAATCTCTATATTTATTCTACCTCTATGGCACATTCGCTCGTTTGACAAGTTAGACAGAAAGATAATTGACAAGCTAGGGCACGGAGAGGATTTTAAGACTCTTAACGATGATTAGCTAATATGATTATGAAATATGAAGGTAGTCCTTGAAGTAGTAAATTTTGCTCTATTTAGACTACAAATTTAACTGCAGTTTTTAATTTAGAGATTAAGCTGGTACATTCTGTTTCCAGTTGAGCCACTCGTTATTTACAAATTAGCCACAGAGATCCGGGACGCTTTTAAAACCAAATTATGAAATCAAAAATTCATTTCCAACGTTGAAACCATCCTCCATCGCATTTTCATGCGACAAGTACTAGGCGTGCATACTAACGAAGAGGTCCCCTCCCTAGCATTGCCATTGCATTAGATGCAGACGAGAGCTTGAGTCAGGCTAATTTAATAGCTAAAACTTTGTGCTTATTCGATTGGATTTTATTCGAAGGACAATGTCTTGAGAAAACTAATATCAATAAGCCCTTTTTCGCCTAACGGGCCGATTCAAAGGTACACTAGCAATAAATAAATGAATAAATATTATAGGACATTATTACACAAATTGACTAAGTCCCACAGTAAGCTCAATAAGGCTTGTGTTGAGGGTACTTAGACAACGATATATATAATATATAAATATTTATAAATACTTAAATACATAGAAAACACCCATGACTCAGGAAAAAATATCCATGCTCATCACACAAACACATGCCCTTACCAGGATTTGAACCGGGACTCACTTGGCCAGATAGATCGTCATTAAATTTGTTTTGCAAAGTTTCCATTCCATTTAAAATCGACTTGCAATATTTTATTTACTACATTGTTAGTTATTATGACTGCAGTTAATATACGTGTACCTATTAAATTAAAAATTATAAAAAAACTCTACGTTAATAAAGATAAAGATTTTAAACGATTTTATGCCAAAAATGCCTTACAGCATCCAGTCCAACAGTCACTACCCACTAAGCCAAACCGGTCTTCAAATATAGAATGATATTAAAATCATATACTTTAGTTATCGACGTTATTGTGCGTCTCGCTCGCGCCAATACATGCACGGACAAGTAGGAGCGAGATGTACGATATTTGGATTACATCAGTTAGATATCAGTGTACTTCAAATTGGCCTGTAGGTTAGATGCCGCTGTTCTAAAAGCTAATATATACAATAGAGAGGCAGATAACAAATTTTCGATTTTCGTGGTAGGCCCTTAGACTTTAGACTCCATTGTAAAGAATTCGAGTTTCACACATTTTCGTAAAGTTGAGGTTTTTAGGTTGATCTGTAAAGACGTATGGAAGATGAGTGTGTACCTCGAATTCTTTAGGATAAAGTCGGGAACGCTATGGTATGGAGGAAGAGTAACATATGTGTAAGAAGATTACTCTTATACTACCTAGTTCTCCTCATGCGAGACCTAGTTAAGCTAAAGGAATGACAAACGGCACTATTAACACTGTAAACTGACAATTCTTAAACCTTATTCCAAAGACATAAGGTCCATCGAAGGTCAATAAAGAGTATTGCTGTCGATACCACAGATCTAAAATGACGCTTACGCTTAGAGATATTTGTGCAAAAGAATGCATGGGAAAGCCATTACGTACCTATACGAATGTTTCATGACTGCAAAAGCTGATTATGAATGAAAAAAAAAACATCACCCCTTTTTAGCTTAATAGCGGCCGCTTGAATGTACCAATGCGTGAGGTCAGCGGACTTGAAAATACCAAAAGCTTTATTAAGGAGATACCTACGGTGAGTGATGTGAGATGTGATTATAAATATCTTGGGATAAACCGCACATTGTTAGGTTTAAGAAATGCTTGGCAGACATCCTCTTCTCCTCTTTCACTGACCGATGACATCTGCTTTGACTCTCCAAGTTTGTCTTATTTGTGAGGCTTATTAGGGTTCCGTAGCCAAATGGCAAAAAACGGAACCGTTATGGATTCGTCATGTCTGTCGTCGTGTCTATGTGTCTGTCCGTCCGTATGTCAACAACCACTTTTTTCTGAAACTATAAGAACTAATACTGTTGACACTTGGTAAGTAGATGTATCCTGTGAACAGCATTAAGATTTTCACACAAAAAAAAAATAACAATAAATTTTGGGGGTAGGTACTTAGAACTGAAACTCAATTTTTTTTTCATCAAACCCATATACGTGTGTGGTATCTATGGATAGGTCTTCAAAAATGATATAGAGGTTTCTAATATATTTTTTTTCTAAACTAAATAGTTTGCGCGAGACTCTTCCAAAGTGGTAAAATGTGACCCCCCCCCCCCCCTGTAACTTCTAAAATAAGAGAATAATAAAACTAAAAAAAAATATATGATGTACATTACCATGCAAACTTCCACCGATAATTTGTTTGAACGAGATCTAGTAAGAAGTTTTTTTTAATACGTCATACATGGTACGGAACCTTTGATGGGCGAGTCCGACTCGCACTTGGCCGCTTTTATTACAAGCTTTTATTTACTTTCACCTGACCGTTGTCTGTTTGTAATCAAATCTTGCAAGTTAAATTTGATCCACTTCCCGGTTTCTGATTGAGCTGAAAATTTGCATACATATGTAAGTCGGGTGACAATGCAATATTATGGTACCATCGAGCTGATCTGATGATGGAGACAAGAGGTGGACATAGGAACTCTGTGATAAAACAACGCAACCTAATTGTGGTTGGGGTTTTTAGAATTTGCTCGATGAGTATTAGTTGCCTGTAGAAAGAAAAGTACAGTCAGCGATAAAAGCTTGTACCAAAAATGAAATTTTTGCCCAAAACTTATTTTATAATGTTTATTACTCTCTTATATTGTAATGTTTAGATAGTTATTTGTTCTCTGATATTTTTCACTGTAGCTACGATATGGTGTTTAATTAATTTGTAAAATTTTCGCTTACTTGTAAATAATGTGTACACTTGTTTTGGATCTCGTGCTATTTTTTAAGCCATACCTAATTATACAATAGAATGTTTCTCATAATATTCTACCATTGAGGTACAATATCTTGTCTATTTATTGTACCTAATAAAGTAACATAAAAATATACTGTTACAAAACCAAATTATTTACGCAATCACATATTATTTCTGGAATTGAATACCTCCAATGATATCATTCCAAACTTGGTAACACTTTTGATATCTGATCAGCAATTGTGGATCTGTGGTCGGTACCTAACTGATTAGCATAACGTCCGCGACTGTCTTGTTGTGGCAAGCCGTTTCAGCTCCGGCAATATAGCACACGGGACGTAAAGCACAGCTTTATGGCCTTTTCGGCCACGGCCAGGCCGATATTGGCCTAGGCTTACGGCCGAATGCGACGTAAAGTTCTGATGTAATTGTGGGTCACAATCACAAGAAGGTTGACGTGGTGTATAGAAGTAGCCAAGGTGGCGGTCTCAAGCAAGAGGTGATTTTATTAATAGAAAAAAAAGTCTTTCTTTCATAACTGAGGTAATATTCAATGACACGTACCTCATTAAGAGAAATGGGGATTGCCGTTCCTCCGTAAAAACGTAGTGACCATTTTCCTCTCTGAATCATAATTCTAGCTAATTCTAATCATAACTTTAGCTAATTTAGTGTCATACCTTTTAATTTTTTATTGTGTTTTGACGTAAAAAAAGTTACCTAATAATACTAATTAATTATGTATCTCTTGGAAGAAAGAAATAATGAATAATTATTGCTAATGAAATCTAGATTAGGAATATTTTAAAACTTTTTGATAAGTCCTAGCCGGGTCCTGGTAGTTATATATGTACCTACCATTAATTTGCATATGTCTACTGTATGTACAGTCAACCAATTTGAATCCTAGGCCACTATAGAACTTTGTCGCTTTAACTACTCTATACATGACATGCATCACTCAATAAGCACTGTCGTAGAAGTCATTATGACATGGTTCTATAGTGGCCTAGGAATCAAATTGGTTGACCGTACTCGGTTGCACATAAACATTGAAATTGAGTTGAATAACAGAATTTGTATAGTTTGGAAATATTTTAAACCCGAAAATTCCCCTGAATAGCAAAATATCGAGAACTAATGGGGAATTCACGATGCAAAATATCAAGTTACCAAATTGCTCGATTAAATTGAAATGCATTCTGCATGAATTACAGTGTTTTTAGCATTCGACGGGGTCCACAGATGCAGGGGCATAAATATCGTACACTATTTTGTTGGACCAGGCAGAAATTATGTGTATTTATGAGTAATAATACTGCGATCATTATGCGACAGTCGAGTTCACGTGTAAAATGAGGTTACAAAGAATAATTAACACTGTTATTACGTTTTGATGGGTATGCTTGCTTGTAGGTATTCAATAATTATAAATATAAATTAAAAACCAATGACAAAATATAACAGCACCATCTGGTGTCTTATAAACTTATTTAAGACCATCTTAACGAAATCAGTTGATTTGTTTTGGAAATATTTAACATATTCATTTGTGAACAAGGAAGCAAACAAACAATTCTCATCCTAAAAGCGTACACTCCTAATGTCGGGAAAAAATGACCCTCAGCCATAGCAGTGCACGGCGACGTTATCAATGAATTCATTCATAATTTCTCCATGCAATTTCGGAGCTCACTATACCTAGTATACCAAATTATTGTAGTGTTAGTTGGCGTTTTGAGTGTCACATCGACCCAGTATTGATCTATTGTAGCGACCCTTTAAAGTTCATCACTAATGCCCGTTGAAACTAGGAAATTCCATATTCTTTGGGCCGTAATGTTCTCTACCTCATAAGGTTACAGTACGTGCCGCCCTAAGTAGGTATTTCTTTCTGATATTAGTGATCCACAGGAACAGAGAATGTGCATTGTTGTATACCAATTAGTTAGTTAAAATAAATCTAGAATTCTAACTTTGTCCCAATCCCACAGTCTGGCAAAAGTCAAAGTAGTTTCAATAAATTCTTCGCAAGTTGGTCGTATAAATACGGCATATAACGGCACAGCCGCAATAGTAGGAGTCGGCTCGTACAAGTCGATGCTAGTTAGGAAGTCTAGTCGTGAAACACTTACTGATTAGAAGGATGTAAACGTACATAAATACGGGATATATCGTAAGTACAGCAAAAGCAATGGTAGGTGGACTGAATAGCTCACACCGGGCTACGAGATAATGTTAGTTAGGAAGTGAGGTCGTGGAACACTTGTAGTTTACAAGGATGTAAAGTTTTAAATCAGGATGTGTGTGAACTATTACTACTACAATAATCGAGGTACTTCCAGCTCATCTGACCTAACCAGTCCTTTACGATGCGTCCTCTTTGACGGCTTCAACCCAAGTGAACGAGCCCGTGAAACATTTTCCGTGTCCCCACTACTTGCTAATCTACCGTGTTGCCAACAGTATAATGTTATTTTCCCAACTACCCTTGTATTAATCGGGGTAACATAATAATGATGTCACAGTATAATTCTTATTTAACTGCTAACTTAAATGTAAACATAAATAAATCATGACATATGTAACAAAAATATTGGGGATCCGTTTAAGGGCATTTCCGATATCGTGCTCTGATTAGGAAAAAGTAGAAGAACATTTTATGACACTAAAAAACTTTTCATTTCTCCAAACAAATGCCAAAAAAATTTTTGCGTCAAAAAAAAAATACATTTTCCCAATCAGAACACGAACCAAACGGATCTCCACTATTTTTGTTACACTTTGTAGATAAGCCATGCCAAACAATAAAATTGTCGCAATCGTAACCTGTACTAACTTTTTAAAAGTCGAAAATTTACCCGTAAATATGGTATGTTTGTGCATGTTTGGTTGCTAGATAAAGCTTTTCGTTACGTAGCTGAACATATGGAGCAATTTTCGGCCGTTTTGTACTTGAAATCGAAAGTATCAAAAAGCGCAATTCTAAATAACGGTCTCAAAAACGCGATTCTTAATTGTTTCCTAAGCAACACTGCCGTATGTATCAACGGAATAACGCATCCCAATTGCAGCAGAACTACTTTGGTGATAAATTGTTCAGTTTTCTACTGGCTTCGGATTAAGGACTTCGTTATGCTCAAGCTCTGTTCTCTCACCGATTAAACTTAGTGAAATTGAATATGAATAGATGAAGTAAACACCAATTTTAATCCTACGAGTGGTTTATTATAATAAATTCTGATTATTTTAGAGCTGGCGATAATCTAATTATTCGTTGGAGCAATCAAAGGTTAAGCAATCAGTTTTTGTAATTATGAATGTATTAATAGTATTTATGTTGACTACTAGTTTTCTTGTTAATATCTTTATGCATAAGATGCGATGTCATCATCGTAAGGAAAACTGCATACTGGAATGAAAATATAATGTGTAGGATATTTTGTGAAAATGCCCCTCTCGTTCCCGTGAGTTGATGTCGTAAGAACTATTATAAAATATCTGAGGTTGATGTGAGTCATCATTCGCTTGCCCTTATCCCATTAATTTGGGGTCGGCGCAGCATGTCTTTTCCTTCCATATCTTTCTGTCACCGTAGAAAACGGTGGATGGATTGTGTGAGAGATGACATGAAACAAACGCGAGTGAACGATGAGATGACGCATCGTTCACTCGCGTTCGTTTCCTAGGTTTTCCTCAGCCTACTCGTCACATGACATTCATCCCTCCGCATCACATGCCCATACCACGCTAGGCGATTCGCTCTTACTTTTTCTATGGTTGATGTGAGTAAATAATAATATAAACGTGCCTCGATGACGATAATGATGTCATCATCGTGAAGTATTGTATTACGATTATGATTATTTTTATGGGTAGCAAAATGTAAGTATAACGAGCGTTCTCATACGTGATGGAGAAATGTTTATTCCATGTACCTACTACATGCGGTCTTCCGATATCTTTATACCCAGTTTCTGGTACGTCGTGACTGGATAATGTTTTTGTCTCATAATTAATACCAATTCCTTGATACGAATCAAAATAATTAAATAAAATTATTTGGTCTTCATTTTACAGGTATAATGAATTGAATTATTGGTCGCTGAATGCCGCTCCTGTGCTTTGCATTCCTACAACTATGTATTAAGTTACTCTGGAAAGTTGGTAAGCGCCCACCGTAGTAAAGTAAGTCTATACACGTAGATGTACTGATTACGCAGAAACGAAGAAACTTTGATTCCCGTGAGATAATCCATAGTAGATATGTTTATTTAGCCATTTCTAGAATAGACCTTATAGAGTAGGCTTTGCTGTGGGTATGTATATGTATGGCTAAGCACCTATTTTCATATTAGTATGATATTGGAATCCTTCTTCCTCGCGTTTTCCCGGCATTTTGCTACGGCTCATGGGAACCTGGGGTCCGCTTGACAACGAATCCCAAGATTTGGCGTAGGCGCTAGTTTCTAAGAAAGCGACTGCCACCTGACCTTCCAACCCAGAGAGTAAACTAGGCCTTGTTGGGATTAGTCCGGTTTCCTCACGATATTTTCCTTCACCGAAAACCGACTGGTAAATATCAAATGATATTTCGTACATAAGTTCCGAAAAACTCATTGCTACTAGCCCGTTATGAACCCGCGACCTCCGGATTGCAAGTCGCACGCTCTTACTACTAGGCCACCAGCGCTTCATGTATGATATTTGAATGAGATTTAATAACTAAAACTCGAATTTACCTGCGTGTACTATTAGCGTGTACAACTAGCATGCTCTCATCTTAGCGTTCCCAAAAATCCACACCATAAAACTCGAAATAAGTGTCGTGCTTCCAGCAAAAATCCTTGTTTTCTAGAAAAAATATAGCGCTTTAAGCTTGGAGGTACCAGGGGCTCAGCCTTAATGAGAGGCGACTCATAACAAGACAAGCTCTCGACAAGCCCCTTCCAGGGGTGGCGTTCCCATCGCTCATCTAGCACAGGCGAGTTAAAGGCCGGGGCCAAATGACAATCGTACACCGACAAACGCTAAATAAAAGAAAAAAATGTATTGAGGTGACAGATGCGATACGAAAAGTCACGTGATTATTTGCAAACAATATATATGTTTCGATTAGCGTTTTCTATCAACCATTGTCACCTTAGAACCAGCGAGGAGACCAGAGGGCCGATTTTTGATTTTCGACCACTCGTTTTCGTGTATTTTGTTCAATAATATCTCCAGTACTAGGCATTTAAATTCACCTAATGAAATTGAAAACGAGTGGTCAATACCACTCGATTCCCAATTTCTATCGCTCGTATTTGAAAAATAGCATTTGGCCGTTTTCCACAGATTCTCGAGTGACGAAATCGAGCGCTCGAAATTCAAAAATCGGTCAAAAATGGTATGGCACTTACTTAAGTGGGTGATAATGATAAGCGTGCGTGTAAGTTCGTGAACTTCCAGCTCGACGACCTTTTTCTCTCGTTTGTCGGCCTAAGTACGCGTATTTTAAACAAAACCGTCGAGTAAGTTCGTTGGTGATCTGGGATGTTTGAAATTTGGTCGTAGCCACGAGCCGCCCTTTCCTCCATACAACATATCCTCAGTCGACGATATAGCGACGATCGACGCCGCCGCCGGTGAAACACGTGAAGCTGAATCGGGATGTCGCGCCAAGTATGTTTGGTCACTTAAAAATCGCTTACTTTAAGTTTGTACGTTCATCACTTTGAAAAAAAAAACCAGTCAAGTGCGAGTTCGTTTATCTCGCACACCGAGGGTTCCGTGCAAACTTTAGACCAGAATTATTAGCATAATTGGCTAACTAATTTGCACGATCTGTATGTATGTTGGTTTTTCAGGGGTAATTCTTTATCATGTGAACCGCTTTCAATAATTTTTGTTTTATTTGTTAGGAAGTATCTTTAGTGTAATCTCATATCAATTTCAACTATACATAAACACCCGCAAATGGGATTAAATTGCAAATGAAATTATAAAATGTTTTTTGCAATTAAAAAAAGTTATATAGACAGAGGTCTGATTTTCTTTTTCCTGTAATCTTTATGATAATGTTATTACAATGTAAAAATTTCGTAATTTTTCATTCGTAAACTTTGGAGATAACGGGGGGGGGGGGGGAATGGTATTTTTTTCACATTTTCCTTTATACGTCAATTTTTTTTACTATGAAAAAAAATTGAAAAATTGTTTTGTAATGTTTCATTTGAGTCCTTTCAAATGATACCCCACTTGACCTAGTAACTATACTTTGAAATTTTGCCCCCTATTTATATTGGGCATTTTCCATAATTAATCTAAATAAAAAAAAACAATACACTTCCAATATGTCTGGGTTAGCGTTGTTCATTACTATTCCAAATATCTAAGTACTTCTCGAGATATTTAGCAATGTCACAGACGGACGGACGAACAGGGTGGCACCATAAGGGCTCCTTTTGTACCTGGTACGGAACCCTAAAAACACAAAAACATTTCTGGAATTGAACGTATACTAGCCGCTGACACTTAAAAGGACCAATAAACTGTAAAAAAAACCAGTGTCATTGTATATTTGTTTAAAGGAACAGCATATACAAAAATTCTAATTTATACTCATTAACTTTAAGTGTATTGCGATATTAGAAATATCGAATGGGGAACCTGCAGAGGCCAATGCGCACTAGCAAAAAATGGTAGCAATATTCACATTTCCACAGTTCCAGTCCACTACGGCTTCTCATCACCACACCACACCCACCATCACCACATCATCTCAGTACATATACTGACTAGGTATCATAAATATGATCCGTGGCGTAAAAAGTATGCTTAGCCGTAACGGACCTGGAAGGGTCTGTTAGATTGGTTTGAACAAACTCGCTCAAGCTCGCGAAACAGGGGAATATTCAAGAGCCAGCAGCGAGACTGCTTGAATGGAAAATCTCGACATCCCGGAGATATTTAAACGCCGGTGTCATTTCGCATAACGCTTTTTACAAGCTGAATCGGTATAGGTATCATCATAACAGCTGTAAGACGTTTTATACTGGACTGGCCTCCCTAACAATCTCTACGTCATCACCAAACTAAAATGGAGTTGGGCGGGACTTGTTGCTAATGGTGATGGCGGTGCAGACTCTGCATGGAGGCAGAGGAGATGCCTTTGCACATCCTCGCTGAGTGCCCTTGCCTAATGCGCATTCGTGACTCAATCCTGGGCAGACACATATTACGTCCGGAGGAGTTAAGGTCTCTCGAGATCAAGGGGATCCTGCAGCTGTTTGAAGTTGCAGGTTTGCATCGAAAGTTGTAGTAGGTGGCGATCACAATAGATCAGGAATGGTCGCAGTGATATTTAGGCTGTAGAGCCTTCCATAGCCCCTAACAAAGAAGAAGAAGAAGAAGAATGGTGATGGTACTAAAATAAAATAAATAAATAAATGTTTGGGGACAATCTTACACGATTGACCTAGCCCCTAACTAAGCAAAGCTTGTGCTATGGGCAGTAGGCGACAATATACTAAGATATATAGATAAATACATTCTTATATACATAGAAAACAACATACCCAGGAACAAATATCTGTGTTCATTACACAAATAAATGCCCTTACCGGGATTCGAACCCGGGACTATCGATTTCAAAGGCAGGGTCACTACCCATTATGCCAGACCGGTTAACGGAATGGTGGATTAGTGGCCAATTTCGGATGACACAAGCGCCTGGCGTCCGTTGGCTCGTTGGCTGGACGACATCCTGAAGATTGCGTGTCATTCCTGGATGAGATCAGCTCAGGACCGGGACAATTGGCGTACTAGACGAGAGGCCTATGCTCAACAGTGGGCGATAAAGGGGTAATAGTTGTGATTAACAATCTCCACAACTACTGATTATATTGCCATCATCTGTTTCCAGTGATCTTAACCAAAATTTTGGTACGCCTTGTTGGTTTCTTCTCTTGTCCTGCAGTCCGTGCCCACCGAAGAAGCTTTTTGGCTCAGTTACCATCAGTTACATGTTCAATGTTGGGCACATTGAACTGTCACTTGTGTGGAAAATTGAATACCTATTTTAATAATAAATTGCATGAAAGCCGAGAAGGACAAGTCCAACAAGTACCTAGACTTGGGTCACGAGATAACCGCCATGTGGGATGATGACTCGACGATCATAGTTCCGATAGTCGTGTTAGCGAAAGGTCTCATAGCGAAGAGTCTCGACCAAAACCTGGAGAGACTCTCGCTGGGTGGTTAGATCAAGGGTCAGATGCAGAAGGCGGTGATCTTGGACACGGCGCGGATAATTCGGCGGTTCCTCTCATCGCGGTCCTGACCACCGGCAGCTTGGCCCCTGCCCCGCTGCTGGCGGCACCCTAGGTTGGGTTTTTTAGAATATGTTTATATGTATTTTGTATTGTTTTTGTACGTGTTTTTATATTCATGTTATAAATAACCTAGCCTAAGATGAAACATTAATAAAGATAATACCTAATACATGAAACTTTAATAAAAATGGCTACGGCTGTAACAGACAGATAGCCTTGTGGTTTTGGTTAATACGAACGTTAACGAGTAGGTAAATAATGTACATGTCATGTTGTTTTCAATTTCACATTGAAATTTAAAAAACTTAATTTAAATATTAATATCTTTCCTTTTTTATTGTGGGATGTATACCACACGAACTACTTGCAATCCATAAATCGTGTATGCAGATTTCAATCCCAATAAAAAAAATCAATGAATGATCAACTCTGGCCAACGTGGGATTGCCGGTCCAATGCGTTAGCCATTGCAACTAGCGACATCTGTACTTTAGGGTTTACAAACATTCGTCGTCGTTTTCATTTCTTTTTTCATAGGGATTGACATCTGCATATACAATTTAACTAGTAGCTTTGTGAGCTGTAGACCTCGCGAGCATAGCTGATGGCTCCTCTACACGATGGCCCAGCGTAGGCAAGTCCCAGGGGCGCATTTATGCGTTAGAGCAGCGTTTCCTAACTTGGGGGTAATTACCCCCGTAGTGGTAAATCTGGTCTTTTACGGAGGTAATAAGCTCAATTAAATATAACAGAAATTAGACCTGTAAGAAAGAATATTGATATTTTTTGGGAGTAGGGGTAAAATCGGGTTCCCTAGTTAGTCGTAGGGGTGGCGGAACTGACAAGGTTAGGAACCACTGCGTTAGAGGGAGCAAGTGATAATGCTATCTCATTTCACCGCATAGCTGTGTCCCTTAGATTGGCCTACGCTGGGCCATCGTGTAGAGGAGCCCTTAAAACTGAATAAATGTATGGCTCCGCTGTTTAGAAGAATTTATAAAAACTAAATTGACAAAAAAACATAATTATCGAATACGATGGTACAACTTTGTATGTAGAAAAAAGTTGAAAGGATTTTTATAGAACAGTATTCTATGTGCCAAATATGAACTCATTTGCGAATGATTAGGTGGTCGCTATGATTTTGTAATTTGCAATATCCTCATACAAATAAAAAAATGCAAAGTTACCTAACAAAAAAAAAACGATCGCCATTTTTTTTAGCATACTTATAAATAATAAATAAAACGAATAAAGAGCCCTTAAAGATATTTCCAAAGCAGAATTATTGATGGGTCAATTTATTTTCATACTATTTTGTATACCAGTATTGTTTCATTTATAGCGACCTCTAAATAATGTTAATTGCTCTTAATTTTTTATAGATACTTTTTCGTATATCAGAATTTAAAGAGTCCGCACGGAAAATGAATTTTCATTAATTATTAACTAAGAAAACTTTGTAGACACGTAAATTTACTGCCATCTTTGGACACATGATTAAAACTTTTGGAACGTTATGGTGCCATTGCTCGAAACGATGCTGTCAAACATTTGGCCTTTTATCTATTAGATGGCGCCACTTTTAGGTCTTTAACAATTTTATCATATATTAGTAAACGAATAAGGATCAAAAAGATCATCAAGGAAAGGAAAGTCAAATGGCTTTCTACAATTTTTATCATGTGTCGAAAGATATAGCAGCAATTTTACTGTAGCAACAAAATTTTGTTTGACGGTCCACCTCCATTTCAAATTCTCTTTGCCAACGCCTACAAAATGGGAAGGAAAGAGAAAATACTCCCTTTCCCGTTTCCAAACGCCCACAGTTAGTCGGTCATCCCCTGAATGGTAAAAGTAGAACCACCTCCATCTTCGTTGTCAGAAGAAGGGCCATCAGAGCTTCACTCTGTAGTGTTTTATCTCTATAGGATTTGGCAATTTAATCCGCTAAAACATTATTTTGCTACATCGAATACCTTGACTAAAATATCAACAGAAGATTTATAATAAATCTTCGGAACACTGTGTTCCTGCAAATTTGTGGCCTGAATTTTTGTAGACAAGATTATAGCAAGCATCGCTGGCTCTTAGTAATCTATATGCACCAAAATTTTCTAAAAGAATGCCACGTACCGTACCGAAACTTTCTGCGGCGACTGCACGCAGGAAATATGTTAGAAAACCGTTTCCCTCTTTGAGCTATGATATATAATTTTCTTTTATTAAAGCAATATAACATACATTTACTTACGTTTAAACTTCTAGTCCTAATATAATATCAATATTCAAATCTACAACTACGTCTCTATCTTAATGCAAAAACTGCTCAGATTTTTTTTTACATGAACCCGTTTTCGCCTGGGCAACTGTCCGTCTCCTTGAACTTTAACGGCTGTAAAAAAAAGTTCAGACAATAAAACTGAAACGAATACGCTTTGCTCGCGCTTCGTGCTCGCTTGATCAACAATACGAAATTTAAATACAAAAAAATACAAAATGTTACAATTCAGGGAATAGATCCAGGGTCCTCTTCTGTCTCCCTCTTACAAAGCTTAGTCAATAAAAAATAGGAAATTACAGTGCAAAAAAAAAAAAAAAAAAGATTTCATTGTTCGGGATTTGAGCCCGGAACCTCATGATTGTAAAGCTAGTGTATTCCAATTGAGCCACGAATGGATAAATGTGACACGGTGAAATTAGGCTACTTATTATCGAGTAAAACCTAAATATCTAAATACCCCCTAAACCAGCGTTCTAAAATATCTGAATTTTTCGCAAATCACTCTGTAACCATGTCTCACAAGGAGGAAACTCTTATGATATCGATACGGCTATTTGTTTAGGCGCGACGTACCATGACTCCGCCATTTTGAAAAAATTCCAAAAACTGGATCGACAAAAAAATTCTATTTGATCATAGAATATGGTCACAAAATTTCACGCGAATCGGTTGAGAATTGCGACCTGTAGAGGAGAACATCCGGACATACGAAAGCAGATTGCGCGAGTCAAAACGTAGACCTACGCTACGCTTCGGTCAATAATTAATTTGTTATTTAATTGAATTTTCTAGAATGTTACTAAGATGAGTGATTCGTAGCACTTGCAGGATGTTATGCCTACGCTTCTACGCCGTAGCCATGTATTTTGTAGCAGACTTAACCTCTAAAGCCTACGACGCAAACAACAGCGCGAGCGATGGATAAAGTACCACAGAACTGTCGTATAGCATCTCGCATCGAAGTAAACAATTTTTTGCATAACGCGTGTAACGTTATTAACGTGTTACTAATAACGTTATGAATCACGTTATTAGAAAACATGAATATTTACAAACAATAATGGACCCGGGTACGTCCTTAAACTACGTCCAAAAGAGAGGTATGGGCATTGTGAATGTCATCTCGCTTTGTGTGGTAGGGCAAAGCCAGTAGATGTCATTCCAGATCTAGAGCAGAGCCCAACTGGGGAAGTACCTCCACCTTACAGAAAACAGTAGTCAAATAACACTAGACCCTACTCAGTGTTGTGTTCCTGCCGGTGAGTAAGGTTGCCAGAGCTCAACTAGGGGGGGTTAGGGTCGGCAACGCGCATGTAATTCCTCTGGCGGGCCGTATGCTTGTTTGCCACCGACGTAGTAAAAAAAAACAAACAATGTTTTTATTTCAAGAAAAAAGAAAATAGCCTTTCAAGGTAAATCGTCGATTTAAATTCAGATCAAATTAAATCTATCTGATTTCATCATCTTAATAAAAGTAGCGAAATCAAAGCATTAATATCAATAAATGTCAAATCGTTGGCGAGGCAAAGTCGAGTGATTAAATTTGTATTTGAGCTTTAATGAAAAAAGTTCCGGCTTTGATAGTCTTTATTATTGTGCCTAAATAAATATTCAGCTTAAAAAGCTATGCTGTAAAAAGTTTGCAAAAGCTAAATTACCTCAAAATGTACCCAACTTTATGTACACATAACTTTTTTTTTTATTACCACGTCGGTGACAAACAAGCATACGTCCAGCCTGATGGTAAGTTTTGTTTGCCACTGACGTAGTATAAAAAAAGAAAACCATGTTTTTACAGATGTTTAAGTACCTTCTATGATCTGAGTTCCCCACATATTTGTTTATATTTTTTTTATTATTCGTTACTAAGAAGTTAAAGTGAAGTTTTATATACAAAACTTATACTTTCGCTATTTTACCCGTATTACAATTATTACCAAAGAAAACTAGTTCCAGATAAAATATATTTTATCATATCTTTGTTGATAAGAATACCTACAGCATGAGATTGTCCTAGCAACCACGTCTAATACATGGTCTTATTCATCGCAGTCCCTTGTTGGAGTTTATCAGACGAAATCCTCGGAGTATAATAAAACTGAGTGGCAATAAGCAGCCACCGCCTGGTCGGTAAGCCGGCCGGAATAATGGGCTTATGTTGGTCTATCGCGAAATATTTCGGTATTTTTCTGTTCTTAGTTTAACCTTTTTCTGCTGTCCGTCCGTCCGTCTGTCACCAGGCTGTATCTCATGAACCGTGATAGTTAGCCAGTTGAAATTTCAACGGATTGTGTTGCTATAACAACAAATACTAAAAACAGAATAAAATAAATTTTTAAGGGGGCTCCCATAAAAAAAGTGATTTTTAGACAATGGTACGGAACCCTTCGTGCGCGAGTCCGACTCGCACTTGGCCGATTTTTTTTAATATTACGTCGGTGGCGAACAAGCATACGGCCCGGCTGATGGTAAGCGGTTCGATTCCCAGGCGAAGCAAGGAATACTTAGAAAACCTTTAAATGCAGAATTACTGACTTTTAAAAATAACATAGTCTTCTTTCAGCAAAATATCCTATCTACGATATTTAAGGTACTTTCCCTTGATGTCCCGTAGTCTTGGGACGCCCTGTATATATCTACAGTTCGCGTTCAAGAGTATTTGTTACAGTCTAGATCTAATAGAGAGACATAAATAAATAAACAATAATTATAGGGATACTTTTCCACAAGTTGACTAAGCCCCACAGTAAGCTCAAGAAGGCTGTGTTGTGGGTACTCAGACAACGATAACGAACAAATACCTGTGCTCATGACATAATATATGCCCTTATCGGGATTCGAACCCAGGAGCATCGGCTTCATAGGCAGGGTCACTAGTCACTACCCACTAGGCCATACCGGTCGTCAAACCCCTTTTCACAAGTTGTTTGAGAATGGTAATTACCTTTGACGCGTAGTCTTCTGTGCTCCGCAATTATTGATGCGGACTGTACATCTTCATTAAACTACGTAATATTTTGGAGACCGAGCTTTGCTCGGAAAACGTAGAAAAACTGAAAAATAACGAGATAAGGATCTCAGAGATAAGGATTAGACCTAGCTAGATCGATGATCCGCCCCCAAAAACCCCCATATGGCAAATTCTCCCAAATAAAGGTATTAAGATATATACAAAAATTCGATTAAAGTTATTTAAACTACGTATTCGGACGGAAATATGAACAAGTGAGAAGTACATATGTGTTTGTCAGTTTGCAAATGATTCCACTTATTTAAAAATGTTGTACAATAGTATTTGCTTATTGACAGAAATTCGAAATAAAGCTAAATATATACAGAGGCATATATTAAAGCCGAATCAAAACTCGTATTTGCATTAAGACTTTGTTTCGTGCGCATTAGAATATGATTCATTCAGTTGATCCTGTAATAGAATGAATCATGAACAGTACTTACGCTAGAGCACAGTATTTATGATCCTTAAGTACTTGAGACACACGATAGGCAAGATAATTTAGGCCTTCGGCCTCTCACATCTAACACTCTGGGAGATTGTAAATCTAAAATTAATTCACAAACTACAAAACATACTGAAACTAAACTTTATTGATTTCAAATAGCTACAAATCGATAAAACTTCAAACGATACCAAGACATCATAACAGAGGGGTAAAACAAAGCGTTTTATTTCAGACAAATGCAGGCTGCATTAGGGTCGCTGCCTCCCGACCCTCTGAATTTTAAAAACCCACTTCAGTACTCGCCTGCCCGCCGACACGAACGGTCGCGCGCTCGCGGCACTCCTACCTCGAACTTTCATCCAAATACCAAATTAAGAAGTGTTTTAATCCATCGATGACGTAAGCAGGTAAGTTGAAGCATTTGTTAAGGAGAGGGTCGGAAGCCTTGCTGGTTTTACGGACGAAGTTTGGTAGTTAATCTTTCAGAGTCAGTTGGGTCGGCTTATTAAAAAAGTTGAAGTTGGGGCGGACATTTAAAAAGGCATCGTATTTAAATGTCTGTGGTTCCGCAGTTTTATAGGGTGATTCTGGCGGTATAATATTCATTAGGCTAAATGCGCTCGTTTAGTATTGTTTTATTGTCCTGTAAGGCTAATATGTTTTTGATGGGGCGGTCTGCTAAGAAGAAAATTTAAATTTCCATATCCAAAGAATATTTTTATTAAAAGGAAAATAATGGTTTATATTCAGTTAGGTATTCGGTTATGTTTTTCCGGTAACTATATCCTAAGGAAAGTTTGATGTGCAGTATAATTCATGTAAAAACAACATGTTAATGTAATTTTTTAAATATTAATGAGACACTATGGAAGAATCTTAAATTATATGACATATACTTATAAATTAGATCTTAGGAAAAAACAGGTTTAATTTTTTTTATATTAGAATGTAATTTTTCGTATTACATTAGCTTCATGGTCCCTAATAGCTCTCTTAGGTACAGTACGGACAAAGTGACAAAAATATGTACACACTAACCTTACCTTAATATACATATAGGCAATAAGGTCGTGTATACATTTTTTTGCACTTTGTCCGTATCGATATTTAATACCTTGACAGTACCAATACTATGTGGTTTTCCCACATTATCCCGTATTGATTTAACATCTTATATAAAGTTATTTCAAATTATTTTCTTGACGTTGGTATATGAGTAAAATAAATTATAAATCGATGCTAAAAGTCCTTACTTTATTATAACTTCTTAAATGTCTATTTAATCGTTACTGAATCCTGAAGTTCCGGAGTCTGCTTTAAAAACTGTCGGCTACATAATTCAACGGACGTGCAAGAGGCGAGGTAAAAGTTTGAGAACCTTTAATAGGTACGTTGGAGTATGAGACTATCTTTAGCTTATTACGGCTGAATGGATTTCAACGGATCTTTTTGACGAAAAAACTGACTTTGCTATAAAATACGAGTTACGAGTTAAGCATCTCATCACACTTATACCTAAAAGGCCTAATTTTAAACACCTATTTTCTTGGCCGACCCATAAAAGTGTTGCTAATAGAGATATATTGTCTACAGTTGGTGTTTAAAAGTATTGTCCAAGTTTTAACACATTCACTGCCAACGACCCGCCATTCAGGGGGCCTACCGCGAAAATCGAAGTTCGTCATTGAAACTGTAAGCACCTCGAGCAACATAGAGAACCTTAAGTGTGGAAAGCTGCAGTATAGGTATACAGTGGTTATAATACATTGTTGTTAACGATAGAGGGTGTCCAGGGGCAGCGCGGAGCGGAATTTGTCTATTCAAATTTTTTTATTGACATGTTATTATTTTATTTTATTAAGTGCAGTGTATCTCGCTCGTACTAATATGTAAGTGCGTGGTAGATGTAACGTCGAGTGATGTCAACATTATGTTCAATTATGTCACATAATGGTTCATCCAATATTGATTAAAAATAGAACTTTTAGGCGGCTGTTTATTATGTCAAATTCTAAAAACTAGTAAAACAGCTAAGGTAAAATTCCAGTCTGCTATAAGGAGCGTGCATAAACTGTAGGGGGCAGCACAGGAGACGCTAGATTTTTGGCGCGAGGTGTAAATGTGAAGTTTATGCTTCCAATGTAGCCCACAAGATGGCAGAACCTACTATGCACAAGAAAACGTATGAGAACGGTATATGGCAGCCCTTGCTTTCACATGAAGGACCCGGGTACGTTCTTAAACTACGTCCAAAAGAGAGGTATGGGCATTGTGAATGTCATCTCGCTTTATGTGGTAGGGCACAGCACAGCGGATGTCTTTAAAGAACTAGAGCCAACCGCAGCCAAATAAACCTAGACCCTACTCATCCTGCCGGTGAGAAAGGTTGCCAGAGCTTAACGAGGGTGTGGAGTGTTAGGCTCGGCAACGCGCATGTAACTCCTCTGGACTTGCAGGCGTACATAGGCTACGGAGACTGCTTACCATCAGCCGGGCGTATGTTTGTTTGCCACCAACGTAGTATAAAAAAGTGTCAATGTACATGATATGTTTTCGATTTAGGCCACAAGATGGCAGACCCTACAACGCGCACGGTCGTTATAGAAATAGCAACACTAGTTAATATAATATGATAGCAGGGTAACTGTGCCATATTTCCGGCTTACGTCCCCCAGTAAGTGGACTACCTGAATGATATGTCCCGAAAATAAGCTGAGCGAGGCGGGATGATACGAAAGTATGTGGCCCTGGTAATGGTGAATAACTGTTATTTGTGTTATTTATTCTAGTTTACTAAATATCCACATCTGTTCAATTGTTCTGTACCCCTAGTGTACATTTATTCAATAGCGTGACGTGACGTACGCGTTTGCGTTAAGTCTAATTTTGTATGGGATTTTGAGTTTCCAAAACGTTCCGCTTGGCGCGCTGTTTCTAAATCCCATACAAAATGAGACTTAACGCAAAGGCGTACGTCACGTCGCGCTATCGAATAAATTTACATTAGGGGCTCTGATCAACAAATTCTTATAATAGATATCAGTGGCGGCGCGTCACAAACATTCGTATGGAACCCGGAGCTAATTTTGCTTTCCTTTTCTCCATGAACCGATCGTGAAAGTACTCAACGGGCTAAAGTTTAGACAAGCCGGTGGGAATCGAGTTCTTTGAATGATCCGCCACTGATAGGTACATATAATATTATAATATATATAAATCTAAATATATTTGCCACTTTTACCTTCAGGTGATTTTTGTCGGTATTAAGAGGAAACATTAGTTGTAAATTTTCCATACAAGCATTCTCAATATTTTCCTCTCTGGATTTTGGCCCTTTGATGTCTATTTTTTTATATGAGTTTAATTTACCAATACCTGTTACTGTAAGTTTTTGTAAGAATCAGCTAGGTTACTTTGAAAAGCGCTAAAACGGCCAAATAAATGCGCCGTATAGAGACGCCTAGCATACTAAATCCGCAACAATAAACGCAAAAATCGAAACGATCAGACACAGATAATTTCTTACTCATTCCGTCCCCAAAATTTTGTTACGATTGGTTACGTGTTGGAGGAGGAACGAGAAAAGGAAGAAAGAAGAACAAGATCTCGATTTCTGAGCTTTTTACACAGCGCAGGATTTTTCACCTGAGCTGCAGTTGTCTTTATCGCACTATAAGAGCCACTTCCGTCAACGCGACGGAGATATTTACCAAAAATTCTCAAATCTGAAAAGGGGCTCATCTGGCTGTTTTTTGCCTGGCTATTTCCTCTTAATGTCCGAGTGACCGATAGGCGAGTTACGTTGTTTATTTTACTCAATGCTTTATAACTCAAGATAGGTTATTCGCTATGTGCACGACTGTCAATCTAGCATTTGCAAATCTAGGGGAAAACGTCAATTCCCTACATCTTATAAAACTACTCCAAAACTAAAAACTTCTGAACATATTTTTATACTACTTTCATCTATCAACAGAGTGATTCTTGAGGAAGGTTTAGGTATATAGCTTGTTAAGGTTTTGTGTAAATTGGTTAAAATATAACGATGTTGTCGGAAAAAATTTCGCTGGTCTACGCTGTCTACTCGTAATCCGTTTGAGCTATAACGACACAATGTATGGTGGGGTTGTCTCTCTTTTAAGGGTGTAGAAAAAGTCCTCGATGTTGAATGTCTATCTTTTAAGGATAACTTACTATACCCATTCTTAACTTCTAGAAAAAGATCACATAATATGTGGCATTTGCAAAGCTATTACACGGATACAGTATTCATAATTATCAAATTAAATACCGTAGTTATATTAAGCATTTCATACAGATTATAATGGTCCCTTACACCATACAATTTAAATGAACATTTCAGGAGTAATCGTAAATTTAAGTTTCATTTCGAGCTACATAACTTGTACGAAATGTTAAAGACGCTATCCGCAGTTAGTTTTAATTTTTACCACCTTATGCGCTGGGATCGCTTTACTTACCCCCACCATGCACTTCGCACGTAGCTAAAAGGCGTTCCAAAATTGAAGCGCTTACCTTGTGACAAATTGTACAAGTCGCGGCTGCCTTTAGTCGCGGCTGAGCGAAAGCACACCGAAAGAGACAAGCTTATGTTTAAAAACGAGCATGACAAAGACGGATGGAATGCGAAAATTAATTATAAATTACAAATTTCTTCATAGATATAGAAATAAATATGGAAGTATTTTACTAACATTATTTTAAGATGAATATTGAATAGACTAATTATATATAGACTCCATTTGAGGTACTTCTGTACCGATTTAGCAAGCGACCGAGTGCCGCTTATAAATTTCTATGATAAAAATACGTTTATATTAAGCTTGGAAAAACTTTTTCATCAGACTTGCTCGATATCAATATAGGCCTATGATAAAGGCCTATATTGTTCCTGCGGTTATGGATTGTGAAAAAAAGAACTATAACTCACGAGTGAGTTTTTTTAATTACCTATGTCACTAATTCATACGAACCACGTAGGTGTAAATGAGTTTTACTTTGAAAACATTGACGTTTGCAAATTGTTTTTGTTATATTTTTACACAATTTTCAATCTTGGCTGAATGGCGGACGAATGTTTGAAATGTCACAGTATTTAAGAGTTATTTCGCTTAAAATTTAGTTTTTTCTTTGAAACTGTGACGAAAAACATTGTGTAGGTAACTCCGGGGGTAAGAAATTTGCAAACTCGTTTGCAAAATTTCACTTACCCCCCTCGTTGCACAATGTACTATAGCACTCTTCCTATTATTTTAAAGAGCCATCAGATGCCAGTACTATAAAACAAACAGTAACCCTATTCTGATTTTACGACTTGTGACGGTTTTCACATGAACATTCAAATTTAAAAATCCAATATTCTAAAATGTATTCTGCCTAGTAGACCTCAAGGGCTCTTTTACAAATCAACATTTATAGTAACATCATATAGTGACATGAAAAATACAAAGCAACATTTATAAATACAACAGCCAATACCTAATCTTATCTACATAATAATCTTAAAATAAATAATTACTACAGTACAACAGAGATGTATATTAGACTCCATGGTTAACAATACATACGATTTGGAGATGCAAAAGGTACCCAATATCAGAGTAAATTCTAAAAATCATTTCGAGGTGTAAAGTCTCAGCAAGTGTCAAATTTTTTTACTAAATAAATCGCATGTAGACTGTTAAGCTAGCAGTCTCATAACGAATGCTACAGAATAGAAAACTAGTATGTAGCTAATAAGTTAAGTATAGCATACAATATTATAGATATATGTTATACTAGAATAATGTCCATCTTTTTTGATTCCACATTGAAGATGGTTTACGCTGATTGGTGTATACGAAATGAAATGGTCGTCGTGTGTGAAATGCGCGCCAATAACTAAGACGATCGTTAAGGTCGTATCAAAACCATAACCAATAGTTATATTAGAATCGGCCTCTACAACAGCGGAGCAATACAATTGTTCTACGGCTGGACTCGAGTGCTCGCGGTATTGTACTCGTGTTAAGTCTATATTAAGATCGTTTAGAACTTTAGATGCTAGCAGATAGTTTTGAAGTAAAATTTATATTGATGGGACTGGCACCATGTAATCGGATGGCAGGTATTGACAAATCCTATAAAACATGTATTTACCATCAGTTGTTTAACGCTGGCAACATTTTAGCATAAACATGGCCCAAAGAGTTGCTAAATTTTAGTTTTTCATTGATATTCTTTTTTTTTAGTTTGAAAATGCGCCCATACATCTCATGACTGGAGCAAAAAACCTTAGTTTTAATTTGTTAGTAATATTGAAGCCAATTGCAGTAGCTTCCATGAAATACATAGAAAACATAAAGGATGAGTAGGACATTTAACTTTAAACGCATAAAGCGGTAGAAATTTTACAGATGTCGGTGAAATATAAAAAATATTCCAAATTTTCTCTCAAATGTCCCATGATTGGTGCCGATTATAGTTTTACAACTTTCTATTCTGCAATGTAAAGAACAATAAAGATTCTGTCCAACTGGTATTGTTTTTTGCTAAGTTGAGAGGGATATTGAGTTACGTTATTTTTGTAGCTATGGAAGCATTTAGTTGGAATGAACTATTCTCCAGTACCTAGTCGTAGTTCTAGCTCATGAAATACGGCGTTGCGTGAACAAAAGATTTCCTTTGGTAGTTTGCTACTTAGGACCCTTTGCTACGGGGACGCCGAATTCATTTGTGCTATCATATTTACACCGTTCCGAAGTAAAAACATGTAACATATAATATATATATATATATATATATATATATATATATATATATATATCGAAATCACGCTTCACGCTTAAACCGCTGAACTGATTTAAGTAGGCGAAATTTGGTATGGTCTAATCTATTGATTTAGTCGAAAATTATACCAAATGTGACTTAGAACATAAACAAACAGCTATTGTCTGTATATTGTATTATAAGCTAAAATCCCTAACCTACATCAAAAACCTGGGTAGCTACACTTCTTAAATCAATTCTTGGGTCCTATAGACCAATCCTGCCAAAAGATTCTTTTGTTCACGCAATACCGTATTTAGTCTTTTTGTTTCGTGGACACACAACTACAGGTCTTGACTTTAAGGTCAATAATTATAATTGCATCAATAAAGTGCTTTGATGTTAAGATTAAGGTCATATGTGTACCTACACTTAGGACTATTTAAAGCGTGATGACTACTTGAATAAGGAATATTTTGATCTTTGACTTATCAAATCAAGTTCGATTTTTAAATTACGAATGTTTCACCGTTGCCGCTCCATTTCCCGGCGAGTTCCGTCCACTTTAATGAGCTATTTACGCGTAGGATAAAAGAAATCACTGACATCAAAGATAACTGCGTATCCTCAACGTAGATATCGCCCCTGTATCGTTGCAATAAAGGCGGTAATGGCGAGTGGGGTAAATAACAAGCTGTGTATATTTCTGATTGTTGAGCGGCGGCGAGTCAAACGCTCATACAATACCAGTTAAAATTAAGATTCGTAATAATTCTTACTCGCGGTTTTTATTACATTATTGTCCAGACTTGGAAGTAGCTACTTGCTGGCTCAGGATTGACGAATGACCTTGGGAGTCCGTTTAATTGAAACCGAAGGAAATAGAATAATAAAAATAGAAGCGTATTTTTCTGCCGAAAATACGCCAACCTATTTGAACAGCTAAATAGTCGCGGAACCAACATTGTAATAATAAGTGTTGATTACCTGTTTGGCTGTTTAATGGATCTATAGGTTCATATGATATGGCCGTTTCAACTTTTTTTTAAGTTTGGAACTCGGAACACATAACGGAATTTGAATTCAACATTGCTGTCGCGAAATCGAGACTGCTCAATTTTTATTTTTTTTTAGATTGTATTATATTTTTATATGGACTTTGGTCAGAAAGAAAGTGTTTACTATTTTTTATTTTATAGAGCTGATTAAGTTTGAGTTTGTTTTAAAATTAATGGTGCTACTTACTGCCCATGACTGGAACAAAAAAACATAGTTTTAATACTTTAATAATATTGACACTAATTGCAATATCTTAAAAACATAAAGAATGAATACAGCCAACTTTTAACGCATAAAGCGATTGAAATTTTACAGATGTCGGTGAAATATCAAAAATACTCCCAATTTTCTCTTAAAGACCAATTATGGGAATGATTGGTGATTTTGACATACAATCTACATCTATGTATAACCCACTGGTTCATTCGTTCACCGGAGCGTTCAACCTATGAGCGATTGGAACAGCTTCCCTGATCGCCGCCGGCTCGCTCGTTATCTCATTTCCAGGGGTCATTTGTTCATCAAGCCACGCAGTTTGACCTCTCCATTCGCACATCATTTTTTATACATAACGTCCCAATGGACGCGGTTTTCATGAAAAACAAAAACCCACATCACACATTCATGGACGGCCAGTAAATTAAAAATTCAAAATAAATGAATGTGACTTTTTGAATGGGAATGAAGCTACATTCAAATTGGTTCGATTTGGCCAGCGGGGAATTTTGCTAACAGTTGCAATTGGATTTAAGTTCAATTGAAATTATTAGAGTGGAGCCACACAATTTGTGTTAACTAACGGTAATTGGTTATTGTCATGAGAGTTCGTTTGGCGTATGGTTACGGCACGTAATTGTAACAAAACTGTTGATTAAGAGCGTTGTCACATTTTCCGAACCCATATAGGATGAGCCTTGGAGAAAGATAGCTGTTAGAGAGTGTGCCATGGCATCGAGTCCTTTCTTTAACACTTTCTTTTTAAAAATAACCATTTACAAAACAAGCAAATACATGAAATGAAATGAGCAATATGCGACGCGGACAGATAGCTTCGACGCTGTCTGGCGCAAGAAAACGGCCGGTACGTGGGAGCAGTTATAGCATCTTAAATATGATAGCTAATAAGCTTGTTTGTCTTTTGTTGTGGAAACTTTGTCAAAGGACAAAATAAGTTTGATATTAAGTACTAACGTGGGCTAGGATTAACTAACACTCATTGGACCATTTATTGTCTTTAATAGAATATAAATAAATATATTTAAAAAGTCACTTTTCACATTATGCTTCTTTGTCGTACCGTACATCCGATATCGGAACGGATAAATGTGAAATTTCTCTGACGGTCACATAACTGTAAGTCTATAGATCTTCGAGCAACGCAGGGAACGGAGACGGCATTCATACTATGTCCTCTCTGCCATAGCATAGGTACAACTGTGCCTATGGCGGTGCATAAATATTGTGACTCGTCCGTACACAAAAAGAGATCGAGGTGTGCAAGATTTGTCCTTGCAGTGTGTCATGTTCTATGTATTTGTGTCGTCATTACAGATTGGATTTTGTATGTAGTGAGTGAGAAGTGCGACTGTGTGCACGTTTCCCCCGCAAAAAATGGCAGATATATTTGTACGGTAAGATATCGCTTAGGCTTCTCCCTTATGACGTGTCCGAAGCCGGTGTTGCTCGAAGCTAAAGATTCATGCTCTAATAGGAATTGCGAAATTAGCCTTCACTGGCAGAGCCGTTGGAGATTTCTATTTATTTCAATTTCTTTTCAGATTAATTTTTTTTACAAAGTAATTCTGAGAAAGTAATTGGTACAATCAATGCATTAAATATCGACAGGGACAAAGTGCCAAAAATATGTACACACTACCTTAATGTGTAGGTAATAAAGTTTTGTTTACATATTTTTGACACTTTATCCGTGTCGATATTTAATATCTTGATTGCGGAAGCTAAAATTTGAGCCCTCAGGTATGGGAGTTGCGTGGTCTGCCTGAACCAGTACCTTTAAAACTATTTACAACCACTACAAATTATAATTATACTGGAAGTGATTGTCTGTTATTAGAAAATAACACGTGGCGTATTATTATTTAATTTAAAAACCTAATAATATCTAACACTACGGTCATATAAGTTTGACAATCAGAACTAATGATGAACCAATGAACCAAGATGTGCCCCGCCGAGTTTCTTGCCGGTCCATATTGGGATACCCTCCTCCAATTGAGGGGGGATTTAAATCTTCTCGGGTAAAGGTTAGAGCCGCTGTAGCTTTATTTGACGTTCATAAGCGAATTGTAATCTGCCTACTTGAATAATAAACTATCTTTATTTTATCTTTATCAATTTGCGCTCGCGGATAAAAAACAGTGGTAAGGCATAGGCTATCTGCCTATAGCCTTATTTCTCGGTGCTAGTATATTAGCTACCTGAGACAGGAAACTAACCAAACAACTAGGAAGCGATGGAGTACGGCCAATTTCTTGGCAAAACTAATATTGCCCCGGGAGCGACCCGAATTTAATCAGCAACGCAGGAGATAACGGCCAAATGTCCCGTGCTCGGGGACAGGTTTGTCTTCCTACTTACAGTTCATTTGTTTATTCGTCTAAAGTGTAATTATAAGGTAGGACATTTTGATAAAACATGTTATTGTAGTGGCTCTGTGAGTTGTAGACCTCGCAAGCATAACTTAAAACTGAATAAATGTACGGCACCACCATTTTGAAAAAAAAAAACAAAAATTGAATCGACATAAATAAATATATTTGAACATGATCATTGAACTTGCTCACAAAATTTCACGAGAATCGGTTGAGAATCGTGGCCTTTAGCAGAGGAGAACAGAGACAACATTCCAGCAAACGAAAGCATTGCCCAAGCTGAATCGGAGACCTTCGGTTATCCTCGGTCAATAAACCTAGTTTCGAGTTTACTAGTAGCTACCGACGATTATACTCTCCACCATTCAGGCACCATCAGATCAGCTCGATAGTACCAAATTACTGTAAGTGGTTGGAAGATAAAAATTACGATCAGGTGGAAGAATTATTAGGATATGTAGCCCTAGCCAGACTACACAAACATACACACACACACGCACACGCACACGCACACGCACACTCATATAATAACTCACTAAAATGTGATAGCCTTGAAAAGTAAAGGTCAGCATTTCATGAACTGTCATTAATAAAAGTCTATTTAGCCTCCAGGTATATTTCCAATTACTTTTTCTTTACTAAGTACAATATATTTTTAAAAATAATATTCCAAATGAATACAGAGCAGACCCTCATTTTGCTGCGAGGTTTTCCTTGAATACTTTTTATCCACAAAAGGCCACAAAGTACCTTGTTATTACTTAAGTAAGTGGATTGGCATAAATAAATACCTGTTATATTTACTTATACAGGGTGAAATGGTTATGTTTGACCATATCCGGAGGGGTGAATATGGGTGGAGACAATTTCGCGCTTCGAATTTGACAGGTAAACGAGATGTGCGCTGGACAGCTCTGATTGTCAAAACTTGACGTTTGACAATTCAGTGACCGCAATACATATGGCGCAGTACATCAGCGCCATCTGTTTTGGATGAATAAGGATCACGTTTTTTTCTTAGATTTTACACATCGATTACAAATTTACAATCAATTCTCTTTGGTCATACTGAACCACTTGTATTATGAAAATCAGCTGTTCCATATAAAACATTGACATGTGGTTCACCAAAATGTATGAGATGGTAGATTTTTTTTCGCGATTTTGGGGTTGGCCTTATACTCGTAAGTAGTATAAGCTGTTCGATATGACCTACATCCACCACCTCTCAGCCAGGGATCACCAATTAACAAGAGTCCGGTCCGGTTTTTAAAATAAAATGACCATCGCTGTTCGCTACTTAACTTTATTAAATAAGTCATTTAAAAATATAGGTTGGCGGTCTGGGTCCGTGCGTGGTAAATCATAACAATTTCACCCTGTTTTTAAAATACATCTGCTGAAATAGTGAGTTCTATTGTAAATGTTTTTATTTAAATCATAAAGTCCGTCGTGGAACACAACAAAGTGAGGGAGTCTCATAATAAACGTCATATTTCCATAGAGATTTGTCATTCATTATGACATTTTCACACCGTGTCATTGTTAATGCCACGCAGAGTTAGCTTGGTCTGATCGTATTAGATCCCATTACTAAAACATGCTATAGCCTATATATTACTATCGTATATCGATGAACACAAATCCAAAAGTAATAAGTTCTTGGCAAAAAAAAAACATTTTTGGTTCAAGCTTTTATCGCTAACTGTACTTTTCTTACCACAGACAACTAATACTCATCGAGACAATTCTAAAAACCCCAAAAACAGGTTGCGTCATTTCATCCGAGTTCCGATGGCCACCTCCTGGCTCCATCATCAGATCAGCTCGATGGTACCATAATATTGCATTGTCACCCGACTTATGCAAACCCAATTATGCAAATTTTCAGTTCAATCGAAAATCGGGAAGTGGATCAAATATAGCTTCCAAGATTTGATATTAACAAAATAACATACATGGCAACATGGTTCCATTTTTATCACTTGTCACTATACCCGTCACTTTCGCGCTTACATACTTGTAAGAACGAAACATGTATGGTGACAAATGATAAATAGCCGACTGTCCGGACCGATACGACCTTCAAACCTTCAAGAAAAGAGCGTACTCACATCTTAAAGGCCGGCAACGCACCTACAACCCCTCTGATGATGCGGGTATCTATGGGCGGCGGTAATCGCTTACCATCAGGTGATCCGTCTGCTCGTTTGCCTCCTCTATCATAACAAAAAAACTGTGCCCTACAGCGATGGCAGCATGGTTCCATTTTTATTACCTGTCACTATGTCTGTCTTTCGCGCTTACATACTCGTTAGAACGTGACATGCATGGTGACAAATGATAAATAGCCGAACATATTAGCCATACAGGGCAAGTTAAATAAAAGCTTGTAAAAATATCGATGCGACAAAAGTTCCTTTCCATACTTTATTTAAAAATATATAAGACTGAAATGTTTTATGGGCCATTCTCCAGATTTGTGTTTGCGTCTAAACTACGTCAAACCACAAATGTATGAAAAGTTTGACGGAGTTGAGTCTGATCGCATTCATATATTTTGAGAATGACCCATATTAGTCCTAAAATCGAACTCTCGCATTGCAATCTGTTCGATTCAACCGCAATAAATGGCTTTTAAAAATTATCTGAACCCCTTTAGCTAACATCGAGCTATCTCGAGTTTATTTCGATTAGGACGTAACTCGGTAATCGTCTAAAAGGAACCGTATAGTAAAAAAAATACAGTTATTTTTTGAATACATTTTAAGTAGCATTTCCTTAAGGCGGTTAAACGATTACAGTATTGGAATCGCGTGCGTCTGGCAACTTCCATATTTTGTTCAATTATTATTACTAAATATAAGATTTGTGTATTTTATTATCATGGATGCTTGAAAGATGAGTAACGCTAGTACGATCCGAGTCCGGCCGATGCGTTCAACACATTATTTCCTGTGATCGGTGATCGGTGATCACTTGATACTGATACTCTATAGAAAACGAAGACTCGGATCATTCTAGACTGAGTCATCCTTTACCCGCCTTGAACTGAAGACTATTTAAAAATGTAAATGGTTACTTATAAGGCTGGTTTGGACGCAGGCGGCGCGCGGCAAACGGCCATTCATACATCGAGCTCGACCAAATGTATTACAGCCTTGATTTGCCACTCGCCGCGCCGCACGCCGCTTGCGTCCAGTTCGCTGCCAGTCACATTTTTATCGTAAATAACGGACCACGATGTAACTAACAAGGGTGCGGAGTCCTCCGGAGTTGCAGGCGTGCGTAGCTTACGGAGCCTGCTTACCATCATGCGGGCGGTATGCTTGTTTGCCACCTACGTAGTATTAATAAAATTGTTACTAGAAGGTCCTGAAAATGAACGCTAGAGTCTTGTTTATTTGTACCCGATATATTTGGCAACGGGTGCTTTTTATCGAGTCTGGAAAATAGCGCTCTCTATACGTGAAAGTTATGCTTTGAAAATACTGTTTACTAAGAGCATGTTTTCATAAGAGTTTCAAAAGGAATGCATTTACCGTGTTCGTAATTTACATATACCTACATGTTAACATGTTTTAATTTAAGTCATTTTCGAGTCATTTTAGGGTTCCGTACCCAAAGGGTCAAACGGGACCCTATTACTGAGACTTCGCTGTCCGTCCGTCCGTTCGTCCGTCTGTCACCAGGCTGTATCTCATGAACCGCTATAGTTAGCCAGTTGAAATTTCTACAGATTATGTATTTCTGTTGCCGCTACAACAACAAATACTAAAAACAGAATAAAATAAATATTTAAGGGGGGCTCCCATACAACAAACATAATTTTTTGCCGTTTTTATAAATACGGAACTCTTCGTGCGCGAGTCCGCCTCGCACTTGGCCGGTTTTTAGTTTAATTAAATGGGTCGTAGGTACCTAATCGCGTAAGTAGATAAGTTTCGTTAAAATAGAACATCAAAACCTTACGTCGTCTTAGTCGAAATAACGATCTTCTCTTTTCCTTAAAGAAAAAATATATAGTCAATTAAAAGACTGACAGCTACTCAAAGAAAACACCTTAATTACTGCAAGCGAAATTTAAAGTTGTTAAAAGGTGCTGTTTGCGACCCCTGACTCGGGGCAAACAAAGCGAAACTTTGTAGAAATATATTTGTAGATGTAGACAAGTCAGGATATAATTTGTGGTGAAGTTTCTTTGTGCTGGTTAAAAGTTGGTGGAAAGTGAGCGAGAGTTTAACACTGAATGGCAGACAACGTACATCAAAGTCTAAATACGTAAAGTTTATAGAAGTGGACCCGGGTACGTCCTTAAACTACGTCCACAAGAGAGGTATGGGCATTGTGAATGTCATCTCGCTCTGTGTGGTAGGGCACAGCACAGCGGATGACATTCCAGATCTAGAGCAGAGCACAACTGGGGAAGTACCTCCACCTTACAGAAAATCGCAGCCAAATAACACTAGACCCTACTCATAGTGTTGTGTTCCTGCCGGTGAGTAAGGTTGCCAGAGTTCAACGAGGGGGAGGGGGGTTAGGGTCGACATCGCGCATGTAACTCCTCTGGAGTACGGCTACGGATACTGCTTACCATCAGGCGGGCCGTATGCTTGTTTGCCACCGACGTAGTATATTAAAAAAAAAGTACCTGGTCGAGAAATAAGTATGGTAACCATTATATAAAGAAAACTCTCAAAATCAAAATATATTTGTTTAGCATGCATATATCATGTCCGGATAGGTATCTTTAGGTAATATTAGAGTGCCGATAAAATGAGTAATTTGGTTTTGGTACTTTTTTTTATAAAATGGTTTAGGTCTCCCATCTGGGCAAGTCTCCCGGACTCCCCCTAATTACTGGCCGAGTCTGAGCAATGTTGTTATTTTTCTGGTCAAATAATTCCTAGAAATAAGATTTAAACTACAACAAGTAATAAGTCTCACCACAAGTTAACACAATAAGTTTGAATATGAAAAAAAAAACTTTTCTGGAGAGCCAAAACAGAATTAGCACTTTTGATTGTCAATATGTCCTGTATATTGGTAAGCTATCTGGACCATTTTTTTAAATTTAGCATTTTTTGACCTCTTGTTTTGGATAAGTAAAAAACGTTAAATTTTACTATCTCAAAAGAGGGTATTTATGCAAAATTTATCTGATCTGTTTTTTTTTCTAATTGAACAGTACATATTTTAAATATAAGGTATTAAGTTAAAATCCAATAAACGGATAGTTCTGTTACTTTATAGACAAAAACTCGTATACGTCTGCAATTTAGATGCATAAGGCCTCAAGTCACCAACCGCCATTTATAAAAACAAAACATTTGAGAGGAAAGACTAAAGAAAAACTCGGATGTCAAGTTAAGGCTGACGAGATATATACCTAGCGAGAAAATTGAAAATTGTCTAATCCAGCCTTTATTACCTTCTGTATGTCAGAAACTAAAAATAAGAGTAATACCAGAGTTAGTTAAGAAGCAAGAGACTGCGTGAATTATTATCATTAGGCCAAAATCGCATATTGGTCGGACGTTCACATCCGACGTTGTGGACTACGAGGCGAGCAGCATACAAATCAATATCTTTAATAAACAATTTGACCGGTTTCCCTAGTTACATATTTCCACTATTTCGAGTCTGACTATTAAGTATCGTTCGTTATCAGTTTTATTATTAAATTTATTAGGTACTGTCAGTATCGGGAAATTTGGGAAGCTGCCAAACTGGCTTTAAAACAGATGTCTGTAAATAATTTTCAACATAAGCGCGCCGTTATATTATTGTAGTCACGTTTGAAAACATCGACACGATCGAAGTGTCAAAAATATGTTTACACGACCTTATTTTTTATTTTTATTTTTTATTTATTTAGAAAACAAACAGCCTTTTACAAATATATCCCATATATTTTTGGCACTTTGTCCGTATCGATATTTTAAGACGTGACTGTACTTTTATTATTCATAACCTTGCTACGAGCATCAATTATCTATGAATCATTTGTGTTAATTTGTCGTTTTTACTTAGGTAAGAAAAATAGCTGTCGAAGGAAATCGTGTCTGCATAAGAGAGAAGTACGAGTACCTAAGTCTCGGTCCGAGAATGGACCAAGACTTAGGTACGCCGCACCAAGGACAAAAAAAATATGCGAAGTTGAGTGCTTACCTTCACTAGTTAATTGAAGCTGGGCGTTTTCAAAAATAAATATTAAAAACCTGATTCTTATAAATCTGGACTTTCTTTGGCTTATTTTAGTCAGAATAAGCATATTAATTACTCAGAATAATTTAACCATAAAAAGATATGTTCCAAAATGTCCGTTCCACTATGTCGCCTTTTGGTGTGATATTTTTTCACTTGTATGTGGCTGACGTAGTGAAAACTACAGTTTCCATACAAATTTTTGGAACATTTTTTTAGCATCAGGATTAAATATGCTAATGATTATGAGTTAAAGGAACCCAAAAACACCAGGTTCTGTGAGAATCAGGTACCTATAAAATATTTCTTTTTAAAAGCTCAGTTATGCAATGCACTTGAAGAAGAATATAGAGATAAAATATAAAATGATTCAGGTCAGTTCTTCTATAGTTTTATGAATAAGGGAGTTATTAGCACAGTATAATAGTAGCAGTAACCATCTCTCTGCCCGGAAATGTAATAATTTATGTATTGTATAGGTATCACTTAATTGCACATGAACGAGTTTATACATAAGGCACAAATCAAAAGTAAAAGATATACGTAAGAGGTATAAGAATGTACAAAGGCGTGGGTGAAATCGAAGTCTACCTCATGCGATGACAGTTACGTTGGAGCGGCCACATTTAAAAAATGGTGGAGGGTGGAGTGGCTAAGCGAATCTTTTATTCCGAGTTAGAGGAAGGCAAGCGAAAGCAAGGCGGACAACTCCTCAGGTACAAAGACGTGATTAAACGCCATATGAACAACTGCGACATTGAGCCCCTACAGTGGCAGAAGCAGACCGCCAACCGCCCTGGGTGAAGATCTTTGATAAGGAAACAAAGGGATATTTTTGAATCCCGTCGTCGAACAGAACTGGACGACAAGAGGGATGAGCTGAAAGCCCGACCATCAGCGGTGATCAGCTATAATTATATTGATGGTGTCCTCTCGTGCCCGTTGTGCGCACGGGTCTTTGCCAACAAGATCGGCTACGTCAGCCACACGAGAGCACATGAACGCCAAAAAAGGAGCTGAAGCAGTCGCCGTGGCCGAAAACGGTCAGGAGCATATATACGGTCTTCAGCTTAAGTTTCCCAGGCATGGTGGTCGATTTCAAATGCTGACATGTCTCGCTTAACACAGTCTTTAAAGCGCAGCATCGGTCTTCCAACGTTCCTTTTAGCATACGCAACTGCACCAAGCAAGACACGTCGAGGTATTCTAGAGGGTTCCATCCGGTATATTTTAATAACTAACTAACTATTGTGGTGCAGTGATCCAAAGAGGGTCTTGGCCTCGAAAACGAGAGAACGCCACCTGTCCCGATCCTGTGCCACTTCCTGGCAGTTATCGGCTTTGATTTGGCACAGATCCGCCTGTACACTGTCGCTCCAGTGGTATCTGGGCCGACCCACTGGACGGCGACCAGTCGTTCGTCCCAAATAAGCTCTCTTAACACCCCGATCCTCACCCATCCTCAGTAAATGGCCGAACCAGCGAAGTCTGTAGCATTTCGTTTCGCCGATGATATTGGGTGTATTTTAATAAGGTGTAAAAATCCTGAAAGTTAATCGACGACCGGCTTGGCCTAGTGGGCAGTGACCCTGCCTACGAAGCTGATGGTCCCGGGTTCAAATCCTGGTAAGGGCATGTATTCGTGTGATGAGCATGGATATTTGTTCCTGAGTCATGGGTGTTTTCTATGTATTTAAGTATTTATAAATATTTATATATTATATATGTCGTTGTCTAAGTACTCTCAACACAAGCCTTATTGAGCTTACTGTGGGACTTAGTCAATTTGTGTAATAATGTCCTATAATATTTATTTATTTATTTATTTATTTTATTTATTTAAAATCTGTGTTTTACATGCAAACCAGTTAGTGATAAATGCGTTTGTATGTAAAAGCGCAACTAGATTTGTTTTCGCACATTGTACGGCGAGCATACTCGCGAAGAGTTATTTTTCATGTAAACGAGATGGAATAAAGGGGGCGCTATATTTTACGCTTGCTTTTTGCCTCGAACAATACATGAACATTCCAAACGGTTTCCGAGTACACGCGAGTTGATAAATCAGATACGAATCGTAATAAGAAAATATACAAAATTGTCACTCTTGACACTGAAATATCCGATCCATGTCGTATCTGGACCTAATATTCGACGTATATTAAAGTACGAATCGGGCCGTAAACATTGACATATATCTAAGGACGGGCCTTACGGGCACTAAGAATGGTGCTAGTTCAGTGGTGTCACTGACGAATTCGATCCAATCGTGCAGTCTAACGCAAAGAGTTGCGACCAATCGCGCGCGCGATGCGAACTCATCAACCAATCGCGTTGTGGCGTTAGAGTGTACGATTGGCTTGAATTTGTTTGCGAAACTGCCTCACCCACACTTTAGAAGCCATGGCAATGTTTCCTCTGGCAGATAGCCGTAGGACGTAAAAGGTTTCGCTCGGGATACACTCTGCATTCATGACGGCTTGAATTAGTTCCGTGTTTCAAATAAGTAAAGTATGTTTTCAGGTCTCGCCTGTTGAATGAAAATATTTTGTATGATGGAGGTTGCATTCAATACAGTTATAATAAGTACGAAATTTTGGACTGAATTCGCTGAAAACTGATTTTTTGATGCCGTCGTGTATAAGTAGGAGCCTGGTTTTAGATTAATAACTTTAATAACTTTTTACGAGTTTGATTTCATTTTGATACAACCTCGAAGATCGCTCACACTGATTGGTGCATGCAAAATTAAGTGATCCGGCCCGATTCGAAGAATGATAAAGACACGTTTAAGATCTTGGAAAGATCTTTAAAAGATCGATAGTTAAACGACATGTCAAAATTGACGTTCATTTCGATTCCGCTGTGATCCCAATAAGATCTATCTACGATATTTCTAATGTCAAAGTGACATTGGTTGCCCGAATCGAGCTGCTTTTGTCAATTATACGACATACAAACGATATCTAAATGAGAACTTATCGTTATCGTATCTCATTCTTCGAATCGGGCCGGTCGTTAAGGTTGCATCAAGACCAGTTCAAAACTGTCACAAGTTATTATATCTGAATCGGGCTCCAGATATTACACATACTTATGTGTTTATTAAGAGGCCTTCACCTAAGAGGGGTTCCTGATGTACCTACAAATTATTTATAAAACAACTAACAATTCCAAAACTAGTAAATAAGCAAAAAAAAAAACAAAAATTGGTTTACTAACCGTCATAAAGTAAGAAACAAAATAATTGTAAGTATTAATTTTGCGGGAAATAAAAGGCTTTTTATTTTATTTTTTATATGTGTTTATTATAGTAGGTATAGCTGAGAAAATGTATTGTAGACATAATGCCTGCAAACTTGTCCGTTTACAAATTGAAATCAATTTATAACGCAAAAAAAAATAGGAAACTTATGAGAAAACTCCGAATTTAATACAATTAACTTACAATATTTTACCTACATAAGATTTAATAAAGTTCTTTATTTTTCCTTTATTACAACTGTTCTACTGTAGGTAACTCTGTTATTATTACCACTGCGTTACCATTGTGCCCCACAGATCTATTAGGATAATTTATAAAATGAAATAATATCTTAACATTACTTAAACTCCCAAAGTTGCTTGTTGTTTACCACTAACAAAACAAGCCTGAATTATTAAAATATAATGTTCTATTAAAGTAACACAGTTGTTGGGGCATCCCATGTTTTACGTCGTTACAGTTTACACTGTTCACGCACCGCATAACCTTACGTTTTAGTACATTCAGACGGCTATTAGCGGCCGCTATTAAGCTCGAAAGTAGTCACAGTTTTCTATTTGTATTTTGCCTCTTTCGCACTCATGCTCATTATGTGACCGCGGCCGGCAAAACGTCCCACTTTATCGCTTGCCATAAGGATGCCTTCGTATAAATATACAAGCAAATCTCGTCCCTATGGCAAGCGACAAAGTGGGATGTTTTGCCGGCCGTGGTTCACATATAGGTACGTGATGGGTCCCTTTTTACAAGCTTGCAATGTACCTATGTATGTAGATACGGGTCAAATCTTGCAAGTTAAATTTGACCCACTTCCCGGTTTCCGATGAACCTGAAAATTTACATACATATGTAAGTCGAGTGACAATGCAATATTATGGTACCATCGATCTGATCTGACGATGGAGACAGGAGATAGCCATAGGAACTCTGTGATAAAACAACCCAACCTAATTGTGTTTGGGATTTTTAGAATTGTCTCGATGAATTAGTTGCCTGTGGAAAGAAAAGTACCGTCAGCGATAAAAGCTTGTCCCAAAAATTCAATTTTTGCCAAAAACTTATACGCACAACAATTATCTTTAATCGTAAGCATCATTTTAAACCTGTGCTCGATATAGTAAATATCATGATTCTTAGTACTCACTTACCTACATAATACCGACTAGAACCACTATTACCTCGTATGTGAATTACAGCTATGCCTCGCACAGGCATCGAACACAATAACCCAAGGCGTGGCTCTGAGCCATACATTCTATTATATCATATGATTCTCTGAGAAATTGCTTTAGGTAAATCTCGTGTGGAACTGCACTGAACTGAGGTTTGACATGACTAGACTTGGCACTTAGGTAAATGGCAGACAACACAGTAAATGTTTTAATGTGTAAAGGCTGAAGGTGTTTATATTCTGAATTAAACTTCTAGCAGTCTGTTTTATAGTTTTATGTAGGTAAACAAATAATAATAAAGGGAAATATATTATGCATGACAAATAAAAAAAAACCGGCCAAGTGCGAGTCGGACTAAAAAAAAAACAGAGTTGGAATGCATTTTTCTCTCTGTCAAACAAATAAATCAAAGGAACTTTAATAAAATTGTTGTAAGTATATTTAACTACCAAGAAAAGCAAAAACTATAAATATTTACAAAGTTTTGGTAAAATTAAGTTGATATTTATCAACTAAATCAAACCTTTTCATAATAAGTTGAAAAGTTTTATTAAAAATCAAATAATAATTTTCGTAAAAGCAGACAACCCTGAACAAAGTTACTGACAGCTCATATTTTACCGAAAAATATATTATATTTAGATCACAAAAAACTGTAAGACAGCAAATTAACAAAAGTTTTAATTGAATTTGGTACGGTACCGTAATATATAAGTTTTGTACGGAGTTTTTGATTGGTTACTGAAAGCGACAAAAACAGTAAACAGTACCTTTATAACACTTTGTACTTTGTTATTATTTGGATTAAAATCCAGTAAAATATTGACTATTTTAGTCCTGCCTGATTTAATTATACAGTCGCCAAGGTGCTCACAAATATCGGAACACGCCTCTATTGACATGGTGTTAGAGTGCGTATTTAGATATTTATGAACACCTTGGCCGCTCCGATATATCTGATGGCGACTGTACCTACACAATGTAATTGTATCGGACTAAGCGAGCGCAAAGCGTCTCCGTTTCAGCAGCAAAAAATATTTCGTAGTAAACAGGTATATATATATGTGACCACGGGAAAAGGTACCTTATGGCGGGTGACGCTTACGCTGTTAATCACACTCATATACGAATACGCTGCTACGCGTCGCGTCGTAAGTGCCAACCGCCATAAGGTAGGTACCTACCTTGGGACCCGTGGGACGTCACATATGTCTAAGACTAAGAGGTTTATTCTGATTTTAATAAAAAGAAAAAAAAATTGGAAAGTAGAATTTGAGCATTTTCAAATGATAGGTACGCCACTTGACCTAGTCACTAGACTTTAAAACTTCCCCCCCCCCCCACCTCTCCTTAAAAATTAAAAGACTTTCTTTCAGTGTGTCTGGGTTAGCGTTGTTCATAACTATTCAAATCGATAGCTTAAGAGGCTCGAGATATTTAGCGATACACAGACGGACGGACAGAGTCACACAATATGGGTTCCTTTTGTACCTTTTTGGTACGGAACCCTAAAAAGATAATAAAGTCCGCTAAGTTAAAACCACGGATTCCTTAGGATTTACGAAGTATTAATTAAAATCCAACTGTCCATACCAAGCTGAATAAATCGAAGCAAAGGAATGGCTAAAGAAGATATTGATTACCAAAGACTAGTAAAAAATAATGACTGACAATTCTTACACCAAATTAGACGTATAATTATGACCTATGTGCTGAATGAAAGATTGTTTTGGTTTTTGACGCTTAAACGAAGTCATTTAGAATTTTACTAGTTTGTATATTTTAAGTAAGGTACTGCTAAATGACCAATATATCCCTCAGCATAATGTTTATGTAGGTATACAGAGGTAGGTATGCAGTAATTCAATACGTGCGAATATTTAAACGGTGGTTGGCATTATATTGACATAGATTTTGCTTAGAAATACAATGAAAATATCAACCATACAAAATAATTCGGCCCGCAATGTAAAGCAACACACAAGTTACGAGCTTTTTAAAGTAACTGTCAACGCTTGTTGACTGTCTACGTCTGTCAATAATTACAATATGGCGGTCAAATTTTCGAAATGTCACCGTATTTAAGAATCATTTCGCTTTAAACTTAGTTTTTTTCTTCGCAAGTGTAATGAAAAATATTGTGTTTAACTCCAGCGGTAAGAATATTGCAAACTTATTGTATGGAGGCGGCTCTGTACTGGCAACTCTTAAACTTCTTTACTTCCATAAAACTACTTTAACGAACCTCAATCCAATTTCACAATGTCTTATTGTGCTGTAATATATCTAAACTTTGAGCCTTATTCTTGAGTAAGAAGATCGTATTTTCAACTACAATATTGCCTAGTTAGGTACAATGTTTGGAAAATAACTTATCTGGCTGCAGATGGGCATCGGTTTTCTCAATATACCATTCCTATTATTTAAATTTCGACTTTAAATAGCCCAGTAATAGAGTTGCATTTGTATCTTAGCATTGTGAGGAAAAGATTTTAATTAGTCTTTATTTTGAACCTTAGGATTTCGAGATAAGGTCCTATATTGTATCTTAAAATAGAAAGAGGTTTTGAAGGTTATCAAGAGCAGATAGACTTTTAATTAAGAGAGTTTAATTACCGCAGTGTCAAAGGAGATGCACAGACAGATCATTTCCATTCGTTTCATTCCGTTTGACAGTTTTTGTGATTTATTTTATTTAGTGCAAGTTAATTAAATTGAAATCACTTTGCGGTGGGTCTACTCGACCCAGAAGAACAGGGTGCCTAGCCAAGATGCCAATCGTTTGCGCTACTACAACGTATATGAATAGTTGTGAATATTTTGCATGCTATAGATTATGGCTAATTAAGGTGAGAATATTGTCATAACACTTATAAACCAACCATTTTTATTGCAAAATAAAGTGATTGATCGATTGATATGTCTCTCTTAAAGGCCACCCCACAATAGCGTCTTTTGAGCGTCGGCGTCTTTAGCGCTATGAAAAATGGCGTCGCTGCGCAATAGCGCCAACGTTGCGTCGAGTAGCAGCCATAGAGTTGACTAGACGCCGACGCTCGGGAGACGCTAGTACGGGCTGGCCTTTAGTGCGATAGAGAGACAGCGTTTCGTTGTGGTAGTGATACGATTGACATCTTGGCTAGGCACCCTGGAGCCTGATTCAGATCTAAAAACTTGTTACGGTTTTGATCTTATTTTGATTCGACCTTGAAGATCGTTCACGCTGGTTGGTGCATGCGAAATAAAGTGAAAATCGTGCATGAGATGCCAAGACGATCGTCAAGGTCGTATCAGAATCAAAATCAGTTTAAAACGAAGAAACAAAATGAAGGAATTCAGAAACATCTTTGGTATATATCATAACACAACTAAAAAATGTTTCATTCGAAACACTATTTATTCTATCTAAACGGCCCGATTCGAAGAATGAGATACGATAACGAAAAGTTCTGTAGAGCTAAGATGGTCGGATCTTTATCATTTGTCACCATGCCTGTCACGTTCTAATAAGCGCAAAAGTGACGGGCATAGTGACAAGTGATAAAAATGGAACCCTCATGCCACCGCTGTAGGGCTAAGATGGCCCGCGTTTTATCATTTGTCATCATGCCTGTCACGTTCTAACAAGTATGTAAGCGCGAAAGTGACGGGCATAGTGACAAGTGATAAAAATGGAACCATGCTGCCACCGCTGGTTCAGATAAGTTCTCATTTAGATATCGTTTGTATGTCGTATAATTGACAGAAGCAGCTCGATTCAGGCAACCAATGTCCCTTTGACGTTACAAATTTCGTAGATAGATATTATTTTGACATGTCGTTTAGTTAAAGATCTTTTAAAGATCTTAAAAGTGTCTTAATCTTTCTTCGAATCGGGCCGCAAGTGTTACTTGATAATATGTTCTATCTTCTAGAGTATAACTTTTCGTAATAAATAACCCATTATATTTTTAATGACCCTATTACTAAGACTCCGCTGTCCGTCCGTCTGTCTGTCAGTCTGTCACTAGGCTGTCTCTCAGTATCTCATGAACTGTGATAGTTAGACAGTTGAAATTTTCACAGACGATGTATTTCTGTTGCTATAACAACAAATACTAAAAAGTACCGAACCCTCGTGGGCGAGTCCGACTCGAACTTTATTTTACCTTTTATGATTTTTTCGGGTTAAAAAATCTTCGAAAGCTTTTATTTTTATTTACTTGAATTGTCAGTGACCAATTTGGAGTAAGTCTGTAGTGGTCACAGGTTGGCCTGTTGCCAAGGTCTGGAGTACTCTGGAGCCGTCTGGCATCTTCATTAATACAATGAATTTAATATTAGTGCTTCGCGAGCTCTTTTATTTTGGTCTGAGTATCATAGGCTTTTCTTTAAGCACTCCGTTTATTTAGTACTTTAATTGCTATTTCATGTTTGGTGCGTCTTTTATAGACTATACTGTTAGTTTTGAACGTTGACGGTTTTGTTAGACGGACGGAAAGCGTATTTTATTGAAAACTTTGCTCCCGCTGCGCTAAACGAAGTTGTCGCTTTCCGCCTCCGTCGAGCAGAAAAATAGTATGCGCACCACGGAAAGAAACGTAGGACATTCCATCCCGCGTGTTTGCCACCCTCGCCTTTTACACGCGGCACGCATTTTCGTACTTTTCCTCCCTTGGGACACAAATAACTATTAAATTGTTTATTGTACCTTTCCCACAGCGATGTTTCTTTGTTCAACTTTTTTCGATTTTTGCCTATTATAGAGCTAAAAACGAATTCCATACAAATCTTTAAATACTCCTAACTCTAATATTTGAAAATCTAAAAACTTAAACGAAAGGGCATAAAGTGGTTAACATACATAAAAATTCATAAAAATATTTTCTATCATGTTAATATCCAGAGAGGAAAATGGGGACTACGTTTGTATGAAGAAGGAATCATGCGTCACGCGACGTTATCCCCTTTCATCTTACGCAATATTCAAACGAGCCTATGATGGTCGTGCTTTTATCGTCTGTATTCCGTTACGTTCTAACAAGTATGTACCAAGGTGATGACGAAAAAAATTCAACCATAATATTCCGTTTTCTACTCGTCGACTGTAACTACATTAAGATTTCGTATACCAAACTATAATTGCGTGTTTTTCATTTTTCCCAACTGAACTACATATCATATTCATTTCAATACGCTGTATGCAACTATAAAATACTAGAAAATAATCGACCAATCACGTCTCGCCGCGCTCCCATAGAAAAGGCTAAACGGGCGCGGGGCGGGACTAAATAGACATTAGACACACGTTTATGTCTTTTGTACTGAATTTTTTCTACTGAGATACTTACCCACTTTCATTAATTATTTAGGTTTTATAGTAAAAAAAGTATTATTTTAGATGACTCGTAGAAAAAGTATTGTATACAATAGTGATATAATCAAGCTTTTCAGTCTCATACCTTACTTAGGCAACTCAGCAAGCTTCGTTAAACACGATACTCGATTGTATAAAATACTATTAAGGACCTATTTTTAGAATACGAGTCTCTCCTTCCTAGCGTTGTCCCGGGATATTGCCACGGCTCATGGGAGCCTGGGATCCGCTTGACAACTAATCCCAAGATTTGGCGTAAGCACTAGTTTTTACGAAAGCGACTGCCATCTGACCTTCCAACCAAGAGGGTAAAACTAGGCCTTGTTGGGATTAGTCCGGTTTCCTCACGATGTTTTCCTTCACCGAAAAGCGACTGGTAAATATCAAATGATATTTCGTACATAAGTTCCGAAAACTCATTGGTACAAGCCGAGGTTTGAACCCGCGACCTCCGGATTGCAAGTCGCACGCTCTTACCACTAGGCCACCAGCGCTTCCATTCCATTTTTAGAATACGAGTACGTCTTCTAATATACTTAAAATCCGTTCTCCGTTTAGGTAAGAAAGTGTTTTAAAGTTTAAATGTACTACACCGTAACTAAACACGTGTATTATCATTATTATAAATTAATCTAATTTTGTAAAGCGACCACCCTTTTAAATATGCAATAAGGTTGTCTTCCACACAACCCTCATAACATCTACGTAACCAGGGCATCATAAGTACCAATCATAACCGCTTGGGGTAACCCAACAAATCGCATGCTACTAGACGGCGTATACACGACTCGCGGGCGCCATGCATTCACGCTTAGTGTTGGCCGAACGTTAATTAGAATTGAAAATATTGAAAATTAATCATTACAAATTGAACCGTAATCTGTAACCGTCCGTTATGTTTTACATGTAATTTGTAATGGTTACATTTCAATATTTTCAATTCTATTTAACGTTCAGCCAACACTGCGCGCTCTTATATTAATTTAATTTAATTAATACGCAACCGCTAACAGTCATGGCAAAAACTCATTTACTTAACTAAGTTTTAAATATTTAAAAAAATCGAGTCTGGGGTGAGTGGGTAATACTCACATAGAAAGTAGTTTTGAATGCAACTGTAGATTTTTTGAAATATAATAGCCCTTGTGAAATATATTAGAAATTTAAAACTCTCACCATGAGCTGTTACTTGTAAAAATTAAGTTGTTATTTTGGAAGGTAGACAGACGTCCAAATGTGGTAAGTGTTGTAACTTCACAACCAAAAAAAGGTTTACAAAGACAGCTTTTCTGGTTGTCTGGAAGATTTTTCAAAATGATTTCACTTATTACATTTTTTTTTATTAATTGTTTTGTTTCTGCTACCCAAAGGTTGTCTGGAAGAGATCGCTCTTTAGCGATAAGACCACCTATTCATTAATCACTTGTTTTTCTTTAAGCTGCATCTTTTACTGAGGTGTGCTAATAAAGAGTATTCTATCTATCTATTAGCGGTAAGATTGTGTTTGTGTGTATTATACATATTCTCTTGTGTTTTAGTTTTTGAAACTTCCAATGAAGTCCTATGTATTATGTCCAATAAATTATATGTACGAAGTCTGTGGGCGGCGGTCTACGGATAACCCAAAAGGGAGCGGCGCAACTTTTCGTGTGGTTTTGGTGTAATTTAATTAAAGGCAATGGCGTTTGTGTTCTTACTCTGTGGCGGAATAAAACGTGTTTATGTTGTACTCGTATTAATATGTCTATCTAACGAATTTCCGTGTGTTTAGTGTACATATTGTTATTCTTTTAATTGTCGGAAATTTTGTCGTGTTGGTTTGTTACATCTTTATTTTTAAAGGATGATTAACGCTAGAAAGGTCCGGGTCCGGGCGGAGGCGTCCGATGCTTAAAAACCGGCCAAGTGCGAGTCGGACTCGCGCACGAAGGGTTCTGTGCCATTTACTATAAAAACGGCAAATAAATTACGTTTGTTGTATGGCCCCTTAAATATTTATTTTATTCTGTTTTTTAGTATTTGTTGTTATAGCGGCAACAGAAATACATCATCTGTGAAAATTTCAACTGTCTAACTATCACGGTTCATGAGATACAGCCTGGTGACAGACGGACGAACGGATGGACAGCAGTCTTAGTAATAGGGTCCCGTTTTACCCTTTGGGTACGGAACCCTATAAACATCAGCCGTTCTAACGTGAGTCAACCTTAAGACGACGCATTGTAAATTTTGGCGTCAGGTATCTTGTCTTATCACTAGGGTTGCCATACTTCCCGTATGTACGGGAAACTTATATAAATACTGTCACCGTATTTAAGTGTCGCGTCCCGTATTTTTACCTGTCTCGTTTTTGTCCCGTAAATCAACACCATTGTAGAAAACGTATAAAAATGCTCACAATCATCTCTGTTTAACCACATTGTTTCTATACCTATGTAAGTTTAAGATATGAGGGTATGTAAGTACATACCCTCATATCTTAAACTTACATAGGTATAGACTTATATAGGCATGCAAGTGCATGCAGTTTAAATTTATAAAATTGAAATAGATCGCAGACAGATCTAGGCTGAATTGACTTTATATATTTGTTTTTTCTTTCAGGTACGAATTTTGCGACTTCTACATACGTGAAAAACAAACAATTATTGTAAGTTAAAATCACTTTAATCGACTTTATTTTATTTTAAACAATCAATGAATACTTGATTTAGGTGTGCTATAATGAATATTTTATTTATCTATTTATTTGACTTTAAATAAAGGATTAAAAACTAAAACTTGAACTAGATTCTCAGCCTTCGAAGAGACGTTGGCTCTCTTTGCACGTTCTACCGTCTGTACAATGGGGAATGCTCCGAAGAACTTTTTGAATTGGTGCCATCGTCTCGTTTTTATCACCGCACCTCCCGCCAAAGGAGCAAAGCTCATCCTCACTTTTTGGATACATGGCGCATCAAGAATCATCTCGCTTGTTTCTTCTTAGAACGTGCAGAATGTGGAATGAGATGCCTTCTGAGGTATTTCCTTTTGCCACGGCTCATAGGTCCGTATGGCAACTTGGCAACTAATTTGGTTAAGATGTTTCCCTTCACTGCAACCTCCAGATTGAATGCTCTTATTACTCTACTATCAGCGCTTTTAACATTAATAAAAAATATTTTTTCTACTCATCGACTGTATGCGCGTTTATGTCTTTTGTACTACTTTTTTGTCTACTGAGGCACATACCAATTTCAATTATTTTTTTAGTATTAAAGTATTATTTTAGATGACTTGTAGAAAAAGTATTGAAAATAGTGATATAATCAAGCTATTCAATCTCGTATGAATGAATGAATGAATGAAAGTTTATTCACACGTATCTTACTTATGTGATGAATCAAAGTCCTTGGCACAAACAATTACTTTTATTTTACTTCAAGTTCTTACTTCATCACTCTTAAACAACCTTAACAAACCGTAGCCTTCATACTACATGTTACTGGTTCAAACGCCATAGCGAGAATGCCCCTTGCAGTATATGGTACGTTATAATATACTTTTTCGTCATTCGAATCGGCGGATAGAAGAGAACGGTCATTTTCGCGAGTACCGTACCGACAAATGTTCGGGTACACACAAATCACATTTTTAATCAATACCCACTGAATATATTTTGTTTAATATAACACATAATTATTATAATTTATTCTCGAAATCCTATGAAATATCACACATAGGCAACTCAGCAAGCTTCCTTTCTTTCTATTATAACACAATTGTATAAAATACTATATTCTTATTTAATTTAACCCTAATAAAATAAACTTCTCTACTACCGACAGTACTCATCAAACATTTCAAGTCTCTCATCTGTTTCTCTGAATTTGTATTCAGGTACTAAGTTCGCGAATCGTACTTGCGTGGGTGTTTCACTCCACGTTCTAGATCACCTCACATAGATTCAGCATTGTTATAGGTAGATATCGGAACATATCTCCGGGTTTGAAAAATGGGCGTTTTTGTCACCAAAGAATTTATTTTTACAGGTACTCAGATATCCATTGACGTTTATTCGCCACATAGTACTTATTCATTGTATTGTTACGTAAAGCCCGACCTGAAATATATGATCATTGTCAAGAGGGCGCTGTTATTCTCATGTATAGGGTGACAGTTCAGTTTAGTATGAAAAATTTAGTTCCAATGAAATTTCGCAATATAGCGCGTGATCATATATTACTGGTCAGGCTTTAACAAGTACTATGTAAAATATTCATTCACAGGATAACGCTCACCAATATAGATTCTCTTAAACTGACTTAGGAAGTACTCCGATGAAGACCGAATCGTTTCGTCGAATATTTTACATGTTGCTTAAAAATATTATATATAGATTTTTGTTTGTATTTCTTAAATAATTAATTGAAATGAGATAAAGTGCGATTAAATATGTTCCAACCTTCCGGGAGTTTGACAGAGCCTTGGAGATTCCAGAATAATAATTCAATGCAGTTCAATGTAAGATTCGTGTAAAATGTATGATCTGGTTTCCGTCTAACATAGACTCCGCTTTAATCTAACTAAGTATTACATATTCACGCATACATACCATCTGATAGAATTTGTTGAAATAATGCCCTATATTTTATTATTCCTTAGTCGTGTACTATGCTAGATCTAGACTAGATTCTGGTGTGTAGCATAGACTTACATATTCACGTCTCACAAACCAGCTGATAGGATTGTTGAAAGCTCTATATAATAGTATATAGTATTCTTTAGTCGTGTAATATGCTCGATCTATTGTGTAACATAGACTCCGCTTTATCCTCATTCAGTATTACATATTCACGTCTCACATACCAGCTGATAGAATTGTTGAAATGATGCTCTATACCTATATTATTATTTAGTCGTGCAATATGCTAGATCTAGTGTGTAACACACAGCTGATAGGATTGTTGAAATGCTAGTCTACAAATTATTCTTAGACGACTTTGATAGGTGTATAAAATGAGAAGTCTCACTCGTGTGTTACTCGTTATTTGGCAAATATCAGACGGTATGCTTCGTTTTTTTTATCATTATTATCATTAGAAAAAGGGTAAACAATTTTGAAGTGTTTTTACTGAAATACGCTTTAAAAAATATTAACTATTACTTATGAAACCAAAATATATTATGTACTTAATTATTCCATATTTTGCTATGACTTATTTTTCATTAGTAGAAATACGAAGTATTTGTAATTTTTTGCATCCTACATATTTCCGTCACGGGCGCGTTTTTATTTAAAAAAAAAGTTTATTTTTTCTATGGAAAAGTGGTACAAACCGAAATTGATATTTTAAAGTATTTAGATAATAGATAGATTTGCACGCGCGGGTTCATCCCATCCTCGTCGCCACTGATATGGCTCGGGAAGACACAGGTGATACACTACGTTACTGTTAGCGAACTGAGCCCCTAGTGTAAATTTATTCGATTTCAAAACGTGACATACGCGTTTGCGTTGTCTCATTTTGTACGGGATTTAGAAACAGCGCGCCAAGCGGGACGTTTTGGAAACAAAATCTCATACAAAATGAGACTTAACGCAAACGCGTACGTCACGTTTCGCTATCCAATAAATTTACACTAGGGGTACTGGTTTATTTACTTCGTTAACTGGTTCATAGTTATACCATGCGTAGGTACTTACACCTAACTATATGCACAAGTATATGACAATTATTACCAAAAGTATGGACAGTTTGTTGTAGGTATTTACGAGTAACAAATCAAAATTACGTCTGAAACAAAGTGGGAAACTAACTTTCTTTTGGCATTGCCACGTTTTCGCCATTAGAATTGTTATTAGTTAATTAATAATTCGATGCGCAGAAAAAAAAACAATCTAATAAAAACCCAAACAAAGCTTTAGTAATTTTTATTCTTACGCAACAAAAAAAAACGAATGAATTTAAATTCAAATCACTTCTTCAAAGGGAGAATTTTCATTAAATTTACGAAAAGAAAATTGTGTTCTTGAAAGACGTCTGGGCACTAGAATCCATGAAATAGCACCAAATTAGAAAATAAAGTATTTGTGAGAATCCGTGCCATGAAGATTGTTATGATACGATTAGGCCTTTTGGTGTCGGTGGCTTAGTTGAGGTTAGTGAGGCGCCACGAAGTCATTTTCGGGAAAAGGAAAACATAGGTTTAAAACGGGAATATCAAGATAAATTTTTAGTAACATTTTTTGAACCTTTATATTTGGTACAGCCTCTGTAAGTAAAATCATCGTCGTCATCATCAGTCACTCTTTGACATAAAATTGTCGCTTCCTTGACATTTCAATTATCCAGATTTCACTGTATTTCCCAAACATTTAAATTACTACAGGTTATAAAATAAAGTCGCCCGCCACATCTATCTGTCTGTATGTTCGCGATAAACATAAAAACTACTGAATGGATTTTCATGCGGTTTTCACCTATCAATGTCTTCTTGAGGAAGGTTTAGGTATATAATTACTTAAGGTTTAGTGTAACCCATGCAAATCCGGGGCGGGTTGTTAGTACGGTAATAAATAGGAAACTAACTGACCTAATACAATACAATACAATACAAATCCTCTTTATTGCACAACCTCTGAAAAAATGTACATGGAAACACATATAATACATGAAGATAGAGGTAAACAACAGGCGGCATTATCGCTACAGAGCGATCTCTTCCAGACAACCTTTAGGTAGTGGAGAAATGAAACTTAAATTAACTAATTAGGAGTTGCAAAAAAACTAAACAGCAAACTAAATTAAAACTAAAATACCCTTAAAATTAATACCTACAATTATTAGATTTTTAGAAGTCTTTTACAAGCTTTTATTTATTTTTTAACTACGTATGTATGTGTATGTAATGTTTGTACGGGTCAAATCTTGCAAGTTAAATTTGACCCCCTTCCCGGTTTCCGATGAAGCTGGAAATTTGCAGTCGACATATGTATGTCGGGTGACGATGCAATATTATGGTACCATCGAGCTGATCTGATGATGGAGACAGGAGGTGGCCATAGGCACTCTGCGATGAAACAATGCAACCTAATTGATGACCTAATGAATATTAGTCTCTTGTGGAAATAACACACTGGACAACCGATTATTCTTAATATTCCCCGACGCCAGAAATATTCCCATTAAAGGCACGTCACTAGACGCTTACGGATCCACTCCGATCTAGTATATTCTGGATATAGGCGGTTTAAGTCAACGATAAAAGCTTGTACCAAAAATGATTTTTTTACCAAAAACTAATTTAAATAGCACATCACTATACGAGTAGATTATATAAATTGTGACATCAATGAAGTTGGTCTCTAATACGCTGTGTCAGACACTTAGCCTGAAGATCCCTTAGCTAACGAGAAATTAATGTCGGGGTTTTCATTTGAAAAGTAATTGCTATCAATTTTATTGCTTTTGACTTTTAGTCATTGTTAACGAGAGTTAGAAACCTGATGTCGCAAGTTTCAAAATGTTATTTAATATATTTAAATTTGTTTCAATGAATAAAGCCAGCATTTTAACTCCCGTAGGCTACGGTGAATGTTTACCATCAGGCGGGCCGTATGCTGGTTTGCCACCGACGTGGTACAGAAAATATATAATGATATCATGAAAGTTGCGTCTTAACGCCATACAATGTGCGAGACTTAACGTTGTACAATGTGCGAGACTTAACGCTGTACAATGTGCGAGACTTAACGCTGTACAATGTGCGAGACTTAACGCTGTACAATGTGCGAGACTTAACGCTGTACAATGTGCGAGACTTAACGCTGTACAATGTGAGAAGTGTTTTTACCTGTATACAGAATAAACTTTCACTTTCTATATCTTTAATATTGTATTGCATATAAGATTATTTCCATGATTTATACAGAGATGGAACTTAAAATACTTGATTTAAAGTGCTGTCTACGTGAATCCCGAAACTTAGCTCCCACTAGTATTCTTATAGGTAGCTTGCTTTTTTAACTTTAAAACTCGCTCACTTTCAATTGATTTCCCCCACAAGTATCTTATGTTTATAGTCTCCAAAATTAGTTAGTCTTATGTTTATAGTTGATAGGCTCCAAAATACCTACAGATAAAAAATACATAGTAAAACACGACGATCTCGAATTGACCATTTACGACACATTTTTTTTCTCCATCGGAAGTGTAAACGAATCTGCAGGTTTTCCCAAAAGTTTCTTAAAGAAGCTTTTCATACAAAAATAATGATAAACATATTTTTGCGTTACAAACTTTTATAAGTACATATTTTAATAATATCAGCAGGATTTCCCAAGCCTACTTCGTGAACCGCGGAGACACGGACCAAGATATATTGGTGATGTTTCTGATGACAATTCCCCTGGTAGGGGACAGGGAATCCCTATAATTGAATATTAAATTACGTTTCTTGGCGACCGCGGCGTAACTTAGACAAATAGGATACGGTTGTGATACGATCTGGGATTTTTATTAGATATTCCCCGAATAGTGGTAGCCGAATACCGAATACCGAATATTTGGCCCCTCTCGGCCAAAGCGCCAAATATTCGGCATGACATGTGAACATTTTGAGTCACAATTATTATGAAAACTGTTCACCAACAAAGCACAAAGCACAACAAAAACTATATCTTAGCAAGATATAGTTTTTGTTGAACAGAATTAATCAATGTAAATAGATAAATAAATTAGAACCATGATAAAAATAAAATATTTTGTAATCAACAAATGCTGAAAAAAGATTATAGAAAAGACTTTTAAACTTACATTCTCAATATTAAATATACCTACTTTTTGGTTATTTTTATTGTGTAATATTTATTTCTAGGTATGCCCACAGATATTCGGTATTCGGCCGAATAGTACGCACCATTCGGCCGAATACCGAATATTCGGCAAAGTGGCCGAATAGGCCGAATACCGAATAGTTGCCGAATGATCGTGGCATCTCTAATTTTTATATTCTTTTGGAATTTGCTACGCCGTAAAATGTGTACTTTGCTAATACAGAATGATATTAAAATATGGGTAATAATTGCATTGTATGGTCGATCTATCGAGGTAATTAATTCTGTTGAACTGTTCTACTGTATTGGCGTTATTCACAGACGTGTGTCAAATGTAACAAACCGATAATCATTTGTCCCCGAGGCTTGTAAAAGGTTGATAAGTTTTATGAATAAGGGGTTGAATCTACATACCCATCATTATCATAGACCTACCTACTGCGAACTATGTTCAACGTGTTGCCTCTCTGTCGCACTTGTAAATTTGTAAGTGTGACAGGGACGCAACACGTCGAACGTGGTTCTCGGTAGGCTTTGTAACGTTCATGGCAGACGGTTAGTTGCAATGACCGTGGGAAACATGTATCTATACAGGTTGTTAATTTAGTCAACTGCAATAATTTACGGAGTGAATATTATAGGTCATACTGAGCAACTATTACTATACCCCGAAATCGCGAAGAAAAATTGAATCTCGCATACATTTTGGCTGGCTGATCTTGATATTTTGTATGGGAGAGTAATTTTTTTTCGTGATTTTGGAATTGGTCCCAGTTTTAGTAAAAGTTGCTCAGTATGACCTATTATATTCACCCGTAAATTATTGCAGGTGACTAAATTAATACCCTGAATAGTTACTACCTATTTTTATAGCTCGTAACTCTCCGCCTAGGTAGCCATTAAGTGTACTTAGATACATGAACGTACTGAAGTTCCTCTGTTTTTTGGAGTTCTATACCCAAAGGGTCAAACGGGACCCTATTACTGAGACTCCGCTGTCCGTCCGTCCGTCTGTCACCAGGCTGTATCTCATTAACCGTGAGAGTTAGTCAGTTGAAATTTCTACAGATTATGTACTTCTATTGCCGCTATAACAACAAATACAAAAACATAATAAAATAAATATTTAAGGGGGCTCCCATACAAAAAAGTGATTTTTAGATAATGATACGGAACCCTTCGTGCGCGAGCCCGACTCGCACTTGGCCGGTTTTTTTAAACTATTAGCAATAAATAACGCTTGCGAATTTTCGGTTGAGGGATTCAAGCGTAGGTAAAACTAAACAATTATTATACGCACACACCATTACACATACACTTACACTACATATACACTTTATTACATTTTCCTTATTCACTCTTTATCACATTATGTCATTTTTTATCACGTTCCCAATTTTACCCTGTATAGTAGGTAAGTTATCGGAAATCTCCAATATATCGTCACAATATTGACTTACGAGCAGGTATTAAGGTACGGTATCGTGCGAAGGCTTAGGTGAGTGGTGGAGACAACGCTATGCGCTTATTATAGCGACGTCCCGCTCGCAGATCAGAGCGACGTGCGAATCGCATCCGCTATACACCAGAGCACGACCGCCATTCGCTTCAAATGAACTTTTGACTTATAAACCTGACTTTTATGGCTATTTTCCTTTGAAAGGTTGCTGGCAGGGTAAAATACACGGGCCATAAATATCAAAGGCTTTTGTGATATCTTTTTTTATATACACACAATATGGGGTTTTAAAATCAATGTTCCTCGCAAAAGGCAGAATGTAAATTGTTTATTTTAACGCAAAACCTATGAACACCGAACTTTGTTTTAAAACTGCGATAAAATATTGTATTAGCGATTATTGTTTTATGCGTAAAAAGTAGAAACTGCCAGCGTTCCCGGACCCGGGCACGTCCTTAAACTACGTCCAAAAGAGAGGTATGGGCATTGTGAATGTCATCTCGCTTTGTGTGGTAGGGCACAGCACAGCGGATGTCATTCCAGATCTAGAGCAGAGCCCAACTGGGGAAGTACCTCCACCTTACAGAAAACCGCAGCCAAATAACACTAGACCCTACTCATAGTGTTGTGTTCCTGCCGGTGAGTTAGGTTGCTAGAGCTCAACGCGGGGGGAAATGCTAATGGAGTTACAGGCGTACATAGGCTACGGACACTGCTTACCATCAGGCGGGCCGTATGCTTGTTTGCCACCGACGTAGTATAATAAAATGCGTAGCCTTTCGCTATAAGTTATTCTTGTGTTCGTAGAACGTGCCTAGCGGGTCGCTGGCTAACCCGCTCGGTGGGTTTTGTATTTGTAATAGGTTTTGTTTAAAAAAATTGTTTTAAACCTAGCTTTTTATCGTGACAATAAGATACAAAAAAAATATGGAGAATGGAAAATATTTGACATATATTTTTTTTTTTATATTTAACATTGTATGGAAAAATACGAGCTATACTTCCCTCTTTTAGGTAGGCCTGGCAATTTCCTTGACTAAATTATGCTACAGATGTAGTGAATAATCCTTTCCCATCTTATTTTTTACAGAAACGTACAAACGTGTTATGCTATTTCAGTCAGTCGCAGTACAAAATGTACTGAGGTTGACTGAAGTAGCATGACAAATACGAATGATCCCGAGAAAGTACGATGGGAAAGGATTATTCACTACATATGTACCTACCGCGATTATGATGTTCATTCGGTCACTCATTTTATCAAGAATATCGACAGATGCAGCGGCGGCAACGACAACACCGCAACAGTAACGCAGCTATATTTGACGTCCGAACGCTACCTTCAAGGGTCCCACTTATTACCAGTTCGCCGGACGATATTTGCCTGCCAGTTATTCGCAAAAGCTGACAATCGCGAATAACTGACAGGCCGATATCGCCCGGCGAACTGGTAATCCGTGGGCCTCTTTACCCTTAAAGTCTGAACAGTACAATACAATACAATACAAATACTCTTTATTGCACAAATCAATACAGAAACAGTACAAATAATACAACACATAAAGAAGAGGTAAACAACAGGCTGTCTTATGGCAAAAAAAGCGATCTCTTCCTGACAACCAGTAATATATGATCACTCCGATCATGCGCCATATTGCGGAATTTCATTGGAACTTTTATCATACTAATCTGAACTGTCAACCTATGTATGAGAATAACTGCGCCCTCTAGATAATGATCATATACAGGGCCCGTACTTTTCATGCCCTTGACAGAAAAATGACGTCACGCTACATAGAGTATGATTCCAATTAGTATTTTCGTAATAATTAATCATTTATCAACCTCTTTAGGTAAGATATACATATACTTGACAATCAGTACAGAAACGTTTACCTGGCATTCATCTTATTGTCACTCAAATAAATAATAGACTATTAATTTATTAAATAATACATATTTTTGATTTTTAACAGATTTAATCTCGTAACAAGTATTTATTTTGATACCTGTAAATAAGTAAATTATCTTTTGTAGTATTGTAAAACAACTACCTGTATGTTAAATTACGTCATTTTTGAGTCAACGGCACGAAAAGTACGGGCCCTGAATTCATATATTTCTGGTCGGGCTTTAAATCACGCTGAGAAACGCTAAGCATCTTCATTTCAATATTTAAATGTTCTCCACGTGCCTTGCCTAGACCCTCATCTGCCACAGTTCGATCTTTATATCAAAACCTACTCGTATAAATCATTAGACTCTTACGACACGATCCCAGTCAAGGCACGCACGCCCGATTTATGATGCTCGACTATTGTTACAATAACGATTGCGACTTTAAACGCTGCAATTTGCCGACGGTTTTCGCTATTTCATTGCAAAGGCAGGCGGTGTCTGATCGGGACTATATAAATGGTTTTGTTGGCAGTATAGTTCGTGTTCGAAGCGAACTGCACCCTCACATTGGGTCACAAAAAATCACGACAGATCACGTTGGGAGAGAGGGGGGTATAAGGAGACCTCACGTGATACTTTTTCTCGGCTTCGTTAAACATAAATCTTCACTTCGCATTTAAAAATAGCGAGTCTATTTTACGAAAATAACATTACATTCATATCAATAATAAATAAAAAAGATACATACACAAAAACAAAGATAAACACGTGACAACACGCAAAGATATACACGTGAGATTATGTGGGTTGAGGAAGGGGTAGCCAAGAACCTCACCAAATATCACCAAGGGGGAGAGGGGTAAAAAATTCGCCGAAAAAATCTCGCGTGATTTGTGCCCAAACCCTAAGTCCGACGAACTCCAGATTTGATGAACACCCCAGCGTTTTTCATAGTTTTGATGAGCAGCGCCACGCGTGGTAAATCAACGAATTTCAAAGGCGCTATTAATGTCATAAGGTATTTAACAAAATGCGGGCTTTTTACAATTTGCCTTCGGCAATGTCACAAAATGCGTTTGACGACGCCATTTGTAAAAGGAGGATTCTTAAAATTTGACTGCGGCATCTATACAATAAACTGAAACGTAATTAGTGGATACCATACGTGTCTAATTATTCTGGCATAATTATGTCCACGATAACAACATCCAACTAATGTCTCATTAGCTAATTACGAGTATAGTTGCGTGTCCCATCTACTTACCTAACGTCTGCTTTGTTAATTAACCAATCATAAGCCTTATCACAAAGATGTAAGGTCTGTTAATGGTCAGTTAATAGTTTACCTATCGTCTACATACATATTGGATATTGGACGTAGTTAATTCACATTTATTTATTACTTATTAGTTAGGTACCTACACCTACTAAAGTCTATTTATTGGATGGTATTGTTGTTGTCGTCCTAAGGCACCCCAGAGGTGCAAAGGGCCTTCACAAACTCGCGCCACGCCTTTCTATCTTCAGCTGGCCTTCTGGCCTCGCTCCAGTTCAACCCGACCGCTCGTAGCTCTCTTAGGACGGACCGTTGCCAGGAGTGTTCCGGGCGCCCGGAGCCACGGCTTCCGTCTGGCGGTTTCCAAGCAAAAGCTATGGTAGCGTTATTCGTTTCCCCTCTTCGAATAGTATGTCCTATCCATCTCCATTTCCGTGTCGCGATTTGGATGGATAAATGGATTTGGATGGTATTGTACTTATAAAATAAGGGTAGTTATAACATAATTTTTAAGAAAACAAAAACCGACTTCAATGAGTGAGACCGGTGAAAGAAAGATTTTTGTTGATTTTGGGTTTCATACAATGAAATTAAAAAGACCGGGAAAATACCCGCAATAGGGTATTCGACTATAATAAATTATTTCACACCATGCATGAAACACCTAATATTAAAAATGGCTATAAGTTTGCTTAAAAGAGATGAGAAGTACCATCGATTCCTCATGGAATCCATCATCAAAACTCAAGCTTGATAAAAATGTGCTTGAAAATCTAACTGGTTCAAAAACATGCGAAGAGAACAAATTGCCAAACGTGAACTATGCGGCGTTGAAGCGTTCCATTCTGTTCATCATCAGCAGTTCCGCTTCATCAAATGTCACGTCTATAAATGTAAATGTTTGATTTGATGATGAAAATACTAAAATCACTATATATATGCCTTTAACATTTGAGGAGTTCCCTCGATGCCTCATGGACCTCATCATGAGGACTGAGTTTTGACAAAAACGGGACCAATCTGTATATATATAAATTTAAGCAAAAAAATAATTTTCAAAATCGGTTCAGAAATGACGGAGTTATGAAGTAACAAACATTAAAAAAAAACATACTCACGGAATTAATAACCTCCTCCTTTTGAAATCTTGAAGTCGGTTAAAAACAGTAGCATTTCATTTCAGGGCTGTGATTGTAACTTTAGGTTTGCTTTGTGATTAGAAGCAACATTTGTTTGATGTCGCAACAGTAATGCAGCTGCAGTGCCAGTTGCTATCAGAATGCCACCTTTAGCTTTAAGGTGACGTGAAATTTTATATAAATTTCTCGATAAATGACATTTTTGACGTTTGACGAAATGTCTAAATCGATGTTGCTGCCCGGAGCTTTGACATTTGCGGCAGTAATGCAGTAACCCCGGCTCGTACCAACGAATTTTTCGAAACTTATTATGTACCTACGAAATATTTACCAGTTGCTTTTAGTTTAGTTATTTAGTTTCCGAATGCGGTACCTGGCAGAGAAGGTACGTTCAAAAACTGTTTATGACTCGTTCGCAGCGGATATTACGCCTGCGGTTCCGTTCGGAAAGCACTTGTGCTTTCCTGTCGTGGTGCACAAGGAACAGCAGAACCAGAATACGTAGTAGATTATATAAAAAGGGGCATGAAATAAAATAACCCCTTTAGTCAGAGGCAAATTGCTAGGGAAATGTACAGAAATATATAATATTTAGCGCCTAGCGGTAAGAGCGTGCGAAGTTTTTCGGAACTTATGTACGAAATATCATTTGATATTTACCAGTCGCTTTTCGGTGAAGGAAAACATCGTGAAGAAACCGGACTAATCCCCACAAGGCCTAGTTTTACCCTCAAGGTTGGAAGGTCAGATGGCAGTCGCTTTCGTAAAGACTAGTGCCTACGCCAAATCTTGGGATTAGTTGTCAAGCGGACCCCAGGCTTCCATGAGCCGTAGCAATATGCCGGGACAACGCGAGGAAGAAGAAGATTTAATATTTAAGGTTATTTTACAGTATTTATTCAAATAGACTTTAAAACTTAAAGACTAAAGAAATGAGTACTCGGGTCCGTCGCCGGCTGCCAGCTGCAGTGGCAGGTTTATTTATTTTATTTTTTTCCCATATAGGTATACAAGATACACTTATGTCCGTCAATGTACATTATTGTTACTTATCAGTATGTAGTAATTAACACTAAGTCAACAAGGGTCGTAATACATAATACGTAATACAACACGCAACTTAAACACATGAGAAGTTAAAATAAACTACTATGAATACGAATTCAAATGTAATACTTTTCAGCCTCCTCATGTCTGAGAGTCGTGACCACCACACTAACACTAGACCCTACTCATAGTGTTGTATTCCTGCCGGTGAGTAAGGTTGCCAGAGCTCAACAAGGGGAGGGAGGGTTGTTAGGGTCGGCAACACGCATCCTCTGGAGTTGCAGACGTACATAGGCTACGGAGACTGCTTACCAACAGATGGGCCGTACGCTTGTTTGCCACCGACGTAGTACAAAAAAAAACCATAAGTGGCATCGCAAGTCCCCAACGGATAAGTCGAGTTGAATGCGTTTTTTTAATTAAGGTCAGTTTGTACCTTTTTGTATTTGTTTTCAATACATTCGGACAATACGCGTCAAGGAGGCTTGAACTCACTAGGTACCTTAAGGCTTGTTTACATATTGATCAAGTGTTTAGTGCGAGTTCAAACATTTACGTACAATTTGCGTTTAGTACAGTGTAAACAGGCCTTTAGCTATTGATTATTTTAGGGTCTGTGCGGAAAGAGAAGAATCGTGGAATGTCTTATTTAGTAGCGTTTTTTTTAAACTTTTTGATTGATATTGATTTGTTTTTTTTTCCTAAATGGCTTTTACTCCTAGCCAATTTTAGCAAGGTGGATTATGCCAATGATTTATGTTTGTCATCTTGACTTCACTCCCTGACACCTTTGTCGACACGAGTGTACCCTAAAAACTAGTGTCATGTCTATAACGCGACTTAAGCTGAGCGGCATCCTTTGTGGAGTATCTATAATTGGTTACTTTGTTTTTAGGAATGTTTTATTCGATGCTGACCTGCTGTGTTGAGCACAGTGCTACAGAACAGAGGGTGCAGCTGCCGGTATTGTTCCGGCTCCGGAGCCACTCCGAGCGTTTCCGTTACGCTCCTTGCTGCTGTGTTTAATACAGCGCCCTGTTTAACTATTTATGATGAGCAAAACTGAGATTTTATGTTGGTTTGTAAAATAAAAGGGTAACTCATGTTTTAAGTCCGTCTAAGCTAACTTAGCACCGTCTTGTGCATTGCTGTCTCTGTCATCATGTGTGATTGTGAATCCAGTTAATTTATACTACATAATATGTTGTAAACTTACCATGATATTAGATATTGAGGTTGCAACAGGTGGTTTTTGGACCCGGGTACGTCCTTAAATTGGACCCGGGTACGTCCTTAAACTACGTCCAAAAGAGAGGTATGGGCATTGTGAATGTCATCTCGCTTTGTGTGGTAGGGCACAGCCAGTGGATGTCATTCCAGATCTAGAGCAGAGCCCAACTGGGGAAGTACCTCCACCTTACAGAAAACAGCAGCCAAATAACTCTAAACCCTACTCATAGTGTTGTGTTCCTGCCGGTGAGTAAGGTTGCCAGAGCTCAATGAGAGGGGGGCGGGTTTAGGGTCGGCAACGCGCATGTAACTCCTCCGGAGTTGCAGGCGTACATAGGCTACGGAGACTGCTTACCATCAGGCGGGCCGTATGCTTGTTTGCCACCGACGTAGTATAGAAAAAAAACAATTGTTTATTTTACAGGTTAACCATATTGTAAACATTAGCAATAGTATTAATCCCACGAATGCTGTTTCTGCACTAATCACGGATACGTAATCGCCACATGTGGCTCCGCGGCCATCGGCTTACGGTAATAAAGGGCCAGGGCATAAAGCCGGTCGTTAAACTGCTTTAAAACTGTAATTTTGGACCCAATGTCAATAAAACATACTTTAATTTATCAAACTTACTTCTGGGACCCATTTCTCGAACGGTATTACGTCGAGTGAGAATACGTTTGTGCCATACGCTATTTACATTGGCTTGCAGGAGAGCGAAAAGAAGCAAAAAAGTTTTTTTTTGTAAAAGTTTTATATTCAGGAAATATTCAACTTGTCTATCATATAGCCACATTTAATATTTATAGTACATACCATACAAATATTTTAAATATAGTGGTTAACATGAAATAGAAGCATTTTTATTATTGCCATATCCGTTTATGATAAGTAAATGTTAAACGTACGATGTATGACAGGACACGTGTACAATGAATTTTCTGTTAACAGAGTGTAAATTATTAGTCATATCTTATAGTATATGTCGGGTTTGTCTCAACTTTCTTAATCCAGAAGGCCTATTATTCCTTAACTGAACTCCTGACTGAATAGCTTTAAAAAACAATCCAAAGAATCTTTGACATGTATTGATATTTTATTTTATTTCTACAGATTTTTATTATTTACTCCTGACCTGTGTTATTATTAAATTACTATTGTTTTATGTTATTTTTATGCATGTCTTGAAAAACGACCTGCAATTTTTTGACAAGATAATCCATGGTGTCCCAGTCGGTCCCAGAGCATATATGTGGTGTACATACCGAACCCCGAGTCGCAAACCAATCGCCAGTCTTAGAGAGGTCGGATCCAAGAAAGTACCAGTATTAGGTGAAGGATGGGCATGTAGCCAGTAGCCAGTTTCCCGGGGCTCCGACTGTCAAAAGCCTCGCGTTATCTGGACCTGTACTGTACATACTATTGGAAGTATTAGAGCAAATTAAATAATTTTCAGAAAATATTTTAATTTGTTTTTATTTCAAGTAGAACCACTATTATATAAATTATAAAATGTACTGTACTGTTGTTTAGAAGAGTAAGTTAAATCACAGTAAATATTATCCCAGCTACTTGGTGATTTTGGGTTGTCTGGAAATAGTTCAAATTAAATATTTCTCCATTCATTCCCGCTACTTTAACCTCTTTTCAGCAAAAACTAAGCGTCCATTATAATATCAGCATTAAACCACTTCACACTTCCCACTTCCCTTTTGCATCCCACTTAAGCTCTCTATGATTTATTACGGTTTTTGTCCGTTCCTAAATATTTATGTCATTTAAAACAACCTTTAGCGCTGATTCGCCCGCTAATTACGCGCAAGTCCTTAGAAATTTGAAGAATGGACTTTATTGGTCTAATTATTAGGTTGAAAGTTGGTAGTGCAGTGCGAGATTTCAATTATGCAACGACGGCCTGCGGGCAGCGCTGGCTAATCTCATGAATACGACGCGTGATACGGATTTAGAACGCATAGATGAAGCAGAAACTTGATCATTTTAGACCCTTTTTGCTTTTTGACTTTGAATTATTATTATTATTATAATTTTTCTTGGTCATTGATTAAGATTTTATACCTATACCTAATCCTAAATTACACAAAATTCACATTGTTGTTGCATATTTAATTCGGTTCAATCTGGAGTATTCTTTTTCGTTTTAACCCTGAAATTGGTAGCTATTAAGTTAGTTCTCGTTCCCCGATACCCTTCTAGGACGTTATCCTTTCGCTCAGCATCAAATCTCTACTAATAAAATACTAATTCTAAATCTACTACTTCAAAATTGAAGCGTCAATATCGCTTCGAAAGTAAATAGTTACGTGTCTAGTAAATATCTCTATATTGATGTTACAGCCTCAACGAGCCGGACGTCTCCCGGGGCAAATAATTCTTCAATCAGAACAGCTCACACAGACATTTCTGATCCAAAGCCCACATGTTTTGTGTTCTAGTTTTCAATTCGTCTGTATAGTTCGTGTGATCCACCCTTTGTCGAATCTAACCTTTTTTTATATATTTTTTTAATCTTTATTGCACATAAGAAAACACACTGTACAAAAGGCGAACTTAATGCCATAAGGCATTCTTTACCAGTCAACCTTTAGGCAAAGCAGATAAGTTGTAGGCGATGCAAAAACATGAGGTATATGATACAATTAGGTACCTGTACGAACACAATACAATCATAAGAAATACATACACATATATATATATAAATAATATTGATACAAATACATATACATACCTATACCACCCAGTATACATATATAAAATCAGATGAAATTACAAAGCAAAGTGCTCACTTAAGGATTTTTTAAAAGCAAACCTGTTCGAAAGGCGAGCTGCCTGAATAGAGAAAGAATCGGACATGTAGTTGTTGCTAGCTAGTAAAGAAATATGTGGCTGTGCGAGTAGTTGCTAACCCAACAGTCACGTCCTATGAACGTATATTTCAACCTTTTAACCTTTTGAACGCCAAGAACACCCAAAGGCGTCATTACTTGTCGTGCCCACAGCGCCAAAGACAACTATAGGTATTATGGCGAGCGCTGTCAAAGTAACCTCCACAAGTCCACACTTTCAGTAAAGGTTTACATTAGCTCTCTTTCGCCCGGGATCTTGGCGCTTGGGTGATATTAGTGTTTATGACATAAAGCGTTCAAAGGGTTAAAGAAATGTGAGACGTTTGTATTTTACCCTATGTCTTCTACTTCAGTTTGTCCATCACCATGAGGGTTTAAATCCAGCTCGCTACTCGCTAAATCGAGCTACTTTTAGTATGGGACCAACCCCAAAATCGCGAAAAACTTTTTGGCTTTTCCATAAAAACACCGATATCTGCCAGATTCAGCCAGAATGTATGAAAAAGCCAAAATTCTTTTGCGATTTCGGGATTAGTCCCATAATAAAAGTTCAGTGTGGCGAGTAGAATCAAGCGCTGAATTTAAATCCCCATGGTGGGAGAGACCCTGTAAGTATAAGAAATTTATATTTTATGCCAGGAAATTGGCGGTGCAGACTCAAATAAAAAAAGCAGAGAACTCATCAAAACAGATTTGGAAAGTAGTTAACAGACACCGCAACAAAAGTACCGGTAAATCGCCCGAAAATATGCTATTAAAAAATGAAGATCCAAATGGGCAATCCTCAATTGTAAACTGTCCCAGCGCTATTTGTACAATGTTCCTGGAGCAATTCTGTGAAGAAAGTGTTTCAGATACCACTGGTAATCTTGCTCTGTCAATACTTCGTACACACGTTGAAAGAGTAGAAAATGACATGGTGTTTGAGCAGGTGAACCCACAGGAAATTATCGTGATGGTCAAGAAACTAAAATCCAAGACATCGAGCGGGTATGATGGTATCCCAATCACGATTATCAAAGATAATATTGATATCCTAGCGGGTCCACTAGCACATCTTTTTAATCAGTGCGTTGAAAATTCTGTCTTTCCAGACCAATTCAAGATAGCTAAAATTTTACCAGTGCACAAAAAGGGTTCGAAAACTGATCAGAAAAACTATAGGCCCATATCACTTTTACCTATACTATCTAAGCTGCTTGAAAGGGTCATGAAGGACAGGCTCACTAGGCATCTATATATGAATAAAATCATAAATGAGAGACAGTTCGGGTATCAGAAGAGTAGAGGCACAAATGACGCGATTAGCACTCTCATTGCTGATGTAGTTGGCCAACTTAACCACAAGAAAAAAGTGGCGGGAGTTCTGCTGGATCTTAGCTCCGCTTTTGATATGGTCAACCACAACATACTGCTATTGAAGCTGGAGCACTATGGAGTCAGAGGCAACTCGCTGGCCCTATTTCAGGCGTATTTAACAAACAGAAAGCTCTTTGTAGAAATACAGTGGAACCATGATCAACATGAAAAAGTCCACAGATCACGCATTGCTAACGCACACAGAGGGGTTCCACAGGGCTCCATATTAGGCCCTACTTTCTTCATTGTTTTTACAAATGATCTTATTAATTACATTGAAGATAATGTCCCCGACACCACCTTAGTTGTTTTTGCGGATGATACGAATGCCGTTATATCTGGAAGTAGCATACCAGAATTAAACATTAAGGTTAATTATGCTTTGGGAACATTCACGAGGTGGTTTCAGGCTAATAATTTGAAACTAAATGCCAAAAAGACCAATGTAATGTTATTTAGAACCACAGCCAAAAATAAAGATGCATTGCAGATTTCCTTTGAGGGCGATAAGATAGAGCAGGTGGAGGCTGCCAAATTTTTAGGGGTGTATATTGATTCCTATTTAAATTGGAAGCCTGAATTATCTGCTGTGATAAACGCAGTAAATTGCGCATGCTATGCACTCAGAAGTCTTAGGGATGAGTTGCAACAGACTCAACTGAGAATGGTTTACCATGCACTGGTCGAATCCAAATTGCGTTATAGTATCCAACTCTGGGGCAATAGTTACAAATATAATGTACATGCTGCTTTCATTGCGCAGAAAAGAGCTATTAGAGTAATGGCAAGGGTACCACAGGAGACTCCATGTAAACCTTACTTTTTAGACTTCAGAATCTTAACTGTTCCCAGCCTGTATATACTGATTATACTCACGGACTTGGTTAAAAAATTGCACTTGATTGAAACTATAGAACAGAGGGATAGACGTTTAGCTTCAAGGCGAAGAGACTTACCTCAGATCGTGAGTACCAGACTCAAAGTAGTCAAGCACGCTGCAGGGTACCAGGCTACTGTACTATTTAATAGGTTACCTGTTGAGTTAAAGTCAGTCACAAATAGCCAAATTTTCAAAAATAAGTTGAAGTCTTTCTTGGTAGAGAAGTGCTACTATTCGGTAGAGGAATTTGTGAATTAACTAAATTTTTTAACATATAAAATTATAATAGTGTTTTCATTTTCTAAATTTACAATTTGACATTCTACATTTATATTGTAATTAAATCCTAATTCCCATTTTGTTACTTTTCGTGTTTTTATGTTTTAATTTTAATATTAGTTGCATGTTTGTTGTTTTTGTTCATGTAGTTTTAAGTAGTTTTATAATAATTATAATTCAAAATTCAAACACAATGTAAATATTGTTTATGAATAAATAAATAAAAAAAAAAAAAAAAAAAAATTATAAAAAGTGAATGTAGATAAATATTCATCTGTATTAAGTAAATGCTTCATAAAATAATAATTTTGAATTCATGCAAAGATATTAAAAATATATACTTTAAATTACGCTAAATGACGTCGGAAATTATCTTTGCTATGAATAGTTTTTATTGTTTCTGTAGGGAGTAGGGAGTGGAGTTCATATTCAAAATAGAGATGGCAGCCCCCGACGGATTTTCTTGGTTTTTTTATTAAGTTAAAGTAGTCATAGCATAAATTCTTTAAGTCGGGGGTTTCAAAATTATTTTATCCTTTTTCAACTACGTTTTAACCGTAAGTCAGGCGATTATTTTTCTGTGCATATTTTTCTCATTAGTCACAGAAAAGGAAAATCTTTTACCGACAAATCTTCAAAAAATTCGCACGGCATTTGTACGGGACAACAGTGGACAATCATGGAATGCTCCATTAATAGTTTCATATCGTTTATCAAAAATGGTGGCCTGGTCTAGACACAGCCATAGAATCGGTCCGGCGCGGACTAACTTCTGCTAACTTCATATAAAAGTTACAATTGGTCCGGCGACATGACGTGGAGACTAAAGTCGTCGGGTCGAATGTGACAACTTTATGGAATTAGGGTTAAAGTTATTGCGAAAACTTACTTGATATCTGGTATGATGATGTTTTAGAGTATGTTAGTAATATTCTTCACTTTAAATTATTATTATTATGAGCCTACACGGTGTCCCACTACTGGGCAAAGGCCCCCCCTCGATTTCTATTCGTCTCGGTCTTGAGCAATCTCTGGCCAGTCGTTGAGATATGCGTCCAGGTCGTCCCGCTATTTCCGTCTGGTCTGGGCCTACCAGATCCTCGCTTTACGAACATACATTCTTTGTTTTATGTATGTACCTACTTGTTTTAAATATTCCTTCAGATAACAAAAATCGGCACAAAAAGCATTCGACCCAAAAACCTTTTGTAAAGTCGAAACTGGAACACCGTTAAAGCGCTCACGAACACAGAGTTACAATAAACAAAAGACATTTAAAAAATAAGGGCTCGTATACACGGGCCGGCTTTGTCGGTAGACTCCCTAATTAAGGCGCGTCTCCGCGGCCCGACGAATGGGATTCCGAATATAATTTTGTAAAGCATTCGGAGCCGTAACTGAATTGGTGTGAGGCATGAGCGAATAGCGATGGTTTATAATTGATTTAACTGTTAACGATTTGCATCAACCAGTTAATTATCCAATTAGTCTTAATATGTATTTAAACTGTTTTATAAACTTAACTAAGTTGCATTCATTATTGTTCAGCAGCAGTAGCGCTCTCAATCTCACGAATGTCAATAACAAGACAGTTTTTGTGGTGTGGGCTGTGGCTGGGAAGATGTTCGTTAATGTTTTTACACATTCACGCAGAAACGACTGAAGGAAGAATGAAAATGTATAATTGGGTGGGAATTTAAACAAACAAGGAAAGGAGGGAAAAAGTATTTGGTTATAAAGAAATAATCATATACTTACTTATAATGTATTTATTGTTTGCAGGTAAGTAATATTAACTCAAACAAAACATGGAGTTTTGGCTATGCGGCAAAAAGGTTTGTTTAAAAAATACAGTTAGGAGATAAGTACATTTACCTACACATCATCCTGGTCTAACAGGCCAATTCTACCGTACACTGGCAGAATAATGGCATTTAGTTGTCGTGCGTCTTGCTTGCGCCAATATATGTAAAACGAGCGAAATGCACGTTAACTGCATTACATCATTTAGGTGTCATTCTGATGTCAGTGTACATTCAAAATGGTCTGTAAGTGTTACGAAGACAAAAAACGTGGAAGCTGTATTTGAGAGACTGCCGCAGAGGAAGTGGGCACGTGAAACGTTGTGGGTGCGTAGTCAATGTGCGAACGAGGCAGCCTGTTGCTTATTTTTTTAGCATTGTATTGCAGTGCTTGGATGGTCTGGTCCTTTGGAACGACATGGAACACGACCTATTGCCTCTAAAGGACTTCAAAGCTCACGATATCGAGCAATATTACTCCAGTTTCGTTAAATTTTCTTAGACATTCAGATACGTTCAGTGATTTTCGAATTCGCAACATTTTTCCCTATATCACACCATCTCATTCTTTGCGGCCCATATTATGTAAAAAACTATTGCAGTAATAAATACGTTCGTTGTAGAGTCGGGTCGAATTGGCCAGATGTAATTGCATAGTTTCAAAGGTAACCAATTGCCGCTTGTTGCTTGGACCAGCGCTTGCTGTGCATCTCAGGGAGATAAACAAATAATCCCTCAGTGCCGCACAGACTTTACGCCTAACTGCCCACCGCTCTAAATGGATCTCGGCTGCGCTGGGCTCAGAGGGCTTACCGCGAACAACGTTCGACATGTTGCCTCCCTGTTACGCTTACGAACGAACCTAAAAGTGCGACAGAGAGGCAACACCTTGAACGTGGTTTGCAGTAGGCTCTCAGAGCTAGCGGTGTGTAAACTTCAGAACAACCTCAAAATTTCCGAAAATTTCGGGAGACTTTAATGAGAAAATTCTTATGTAAGTTTGCACTTCAAAAGTTCTCGTTCTGATTTGGGATTATGCATAAGATACCTCGGTGTTTTTGGTGCGGGAATGATTTCGTTTTTTTTTTAACTTTCTTTATTGTAAAATAATTACTAAGCTATGAAATAAAAACAGGGAAGTATCAAGCTCTAAATGTGCTTAGAAATTATAAAATAAGTAGTATCGGTTTTTATAGTTTTCGCCAATTTTTTGACTAGTGTAAAACCTTCCCGCTCCAAACATCCCGATATGATTATTACTCAATGTTCTTATACCATACCCCATTTCATTTACCATGGTGGATTCCACTTGAAACTGCACAAAGATAACCATAATGTGGATCTATTGTTTACCAATTGCTTTACGAGGCATATTACTCTACCCAAGAATTTATGGGAGATAATTTTACATAATAAGAAATATTAATTATAAGTAGTACTTTGATCTCCTCTATAGGTTAAATAAAATAATAATCGTAATATATTATACTTATATGTATTTAAAAAAAATGTTCATAAATGGGTACTACTATATTTAATAACTTTAATCCTAGCTAGCTATAACAATACTTGCAATACCCTTTCCAGGGTGCCATGTGTTTTTTATAATTTAAATGTAATAACTATGTACCATGGCTCGCAATAACTGATTTCTGATTTCTCTTCAAAGCCCGCGTGTAATTAAATAATAACACAAAGATCAATACTGGACAGTAACATGTAAGACACGACGCCACAAAAAAAGGATGCCGTGTATTTTTTGTTATCACTACTATTTTCCAACCAATTTGACGACCGGTTTGGCCTAGTGGGTAGTGACCCTGCCTGCTGATGGTCCCGGGTTCAAATCCTGGTAAGGGCATTTATTCGTGTGATGAGCATGGATATTTGTTCCTTGGTCATGGGTGTTTTCTATGTATTTAAGTATTTATAAATATTTATATATTATATATATCGTTGTCTAAGTACCCACAACACAAGCCTTATTGAGCTTACTGTGGGACTTAGTCAATTTTTGTAATAATGTCCTATAATATTTATTTTATACAGTGTGTATTTTTGATATAACCTCAAACTTAAACTAGACGTAGGTTTTAGTGCTATAAAACAATTCTGAAAGATTTTTTTTAGTTTAGTCTTCACTACCAGAGCACAATTAATTTTTGAAATTTTTTCGACCGGCAATGTATTTCGTACATCATGCTTCATGATCACTTGTGACAGTTGTGACGTCGCGTCATTAATGAGACGTTTTGAGTTAAAACAAAGTAGTGATACATTGCTTCCTGAATTATTTTGTATGAAAAAATAAAAGTCGTCTATTTTTTATAAAACCTATGAAAGTGTGCTCATTACAGCCTAAACTAACTGCCCTTTGATTATGTGTTAATGTCAAAAACACACGCTGTATAATATTTATTGTTTATGCCTAATGACCGTCTCAAGTGGAATCCCGCCGTGGTAAATGAAATGGGGTATAACTGTTGACGACTGTTTCATTTAACATTTACCTTACTCATTGGCGTATATTTCAAGTGTCGTAGAAATGGAAACTAACTATAAGAAGATTTGGCAATAAATGTACAAAAAAATGCCTACCGAGAACATTTCATGGAAATTTTGCAATTTTTCAAAATTCTATTTGGTATTTTGCTACCAACCCCGACACTTCACCCGAGAACAGCAAATTTTTCCACCATGTGTGAGTTGGGTAGCTTTACACCTACAGTAACTAAGACTCGGTGCAACGTGGATTATCAGACCATATTGAACCTTAATGGTACGAGATAAGGTTTACCAATAGTTAAGAGTATTTTGAACGCTCTTACTGTTCACAGCTAATCCGATAGACGTACTCACAGTCTCACATACAGCACGTTGCGTGAAATAACATAAAATATTATTTTTCGTTCTTTTGATATCGAAAATCGCTAAACACCCTGAGTGCGGGGGAGCCTTCCGGGCAAACTTAAAGCATATTTTTGCAACGGTTTTTAGCACGGCATGGCAACGTCGCATAATCAAAATAAAGCAATGGTTCAATGTGTATTACTGGTTCATTGTTGCCTACCTTAGCTAATCCGACAGACGGACTCCATTCACAGCAGGTTCTGTATTACCAATTCAGAATTTACTATGATGTAACCTCCCAAAATGTACGTGTAAACTAGAGATGCACCGTATATCCGTTTACTATCCGGTATCCAGCCTATCCGGCTATACTTTTACTATCCGGCCGGTTACCGAATAGTTGCGTAGTATCCGGTCGAATACCGGATAGTAATTTAGCGCGATATTCTCTGCTTTTCCTCGCGTTGTCCCGGCACTTTGCCACGGCTCATGGGAACCTGGGGTCCGCTTGATAACTAATCCCAAGATTTGGTGTAGGCACTAGTTTATACGGAAGCGACTGCCATCTGACCTTCCCACCCAGGGTAAACTAGGACTTGTTGGGATTAGTCCGGTTTCCTCACGATGTTTTCCTTCACCGAAAAGCGACTGGTAAATATCAAATGATAATATCAAATTTAGCGCGATGTTCATGAATAAAAATATCACTAAACACTAAAACATCTTATAAATAACAAAAAAAGTTAATTCACAAGCACTCGCAAAGAAATATTAAAAAAACTTACTAAGAAAATTGTAACGTACCGCTATTCAATACTCACTGTAAGTGAATTTAGTTCACTTACCTATCTATAAATGACTGCCTATAACTAGAAACAAGTTGCAACCTGCATCAAACTTCAAGAAATCGCATGATCTAATTTAATTAAGTTTTGACAAAACTTTTAACCGGATATTCGGCGGACCCAACGGCCGGATATCCGGTATCCGGCCAAGCCACTATCCGTTGCATCTCTAGTGTAAACGGAGGTAAAACTTGAGCTGCTCTATATAATATGTATATAACAGGTTGGTTAGCATTGTAAACAAATGACGTGAGATTACTTCGGGTTTGAGTTCAGCTAAGCTAACTTTGCACCGACTTTAATAACACAAAGTGAGGCGTGGCATTATTAACGTCATGTAATCTTAGAATTTTGACAATAATTTTAACTTTTTCACACTTTGCCAATGCAAATACCTGGCAGGTAGGTTGGTCCAATTCTACGTTTATTCTCATGCCGAATGTTCAATCCTTCCGTTCTAGGCCATGGTACATAGACAATATGCCAATCGCTTACGCTTCTTAAACGAAACGCAACTGTCACAGTCGCACTAATATGGAAGAGTGATAGAGAGAGATGACTACGCTACGCTACGGAGAGTTAACGATTGGCATGTTGGCTAAGAAACCTGTATTTAGTGGGTTATGATATAATGTTATTTGAATCGGAATGGGACCTGCAAATCTAATTATTTCTATGAAATTATTTTTATAACCGTGCTGTCGTTTTAAGCCAATTCACTGCTAATCACACGTTGTCGTTTTGCCTCTGCGGAGCAAATCCACGTTATCGGCTACGACGTAGCGTTATGATCGTAGCTCAGCGGAGAATCAATTCCGCAGCTTCGTAGCGTGAAAAAAGTGCTACAGCCTACGGCGTAGACGAAGGAAGACCAGCGCTAGCCCAGCCAGGCTAGCACCACGCTGAGTCGGGACCATTTCGTGGCTTATACGAGTATGTTATGTTTTGTTCCCTACTTGTTGTTTTCCTCTTTTATTTTGCCACGAATAAACGCTCTCTACTCGACTCTACTCTAATCTACTCTACAACTATGCTCAAATCATCTCGATGAATTTCACTGTGAATTATATTTTTTGTGTATCATATTTTTATAAATTTTTAGAGTGAGTTGAATCCCGGAGATAAATCAGGGATTGCAGGGAAGAAACACAGGCACAGCAGAAAAGTTAGTGGGTGTGGGTAATTAGTGCATTTATTTTTGTAATTTCTATGAAACACTAGAAAATACTTAGCTCTAACGAGGCGGATGAAACTTTCGTGGAATCATCGCTTCACGGATGCTTTAGTAATTACGAGTAAGTACTTCCTTTGCGTAGAACTAAGCAGAATACCAACATTAAAACAATTTAGGATCTATACTTAGTAGTGTATTTTCTATCTCTCGAAAGGGTCCCGTACCCGGGTACATTAAACTACGTCCAAAAGAGAGGTATGGGCATTGTGAATGTCATCTCGCTTTGTGTGGTAGGGCGCAGTACAGTGGATGTCATTCCAGATCTCGAGCAGAGCCCAACTGGGGAAGTACCTCCAACTTACAGAAAACCGCAGCCAAATAACAGTAGACCCTACTCATAGTGTTGTGTTCCTGCCGGTGAGTAAGGTTGCCAGGCCGCGTAGCGAACACGCAAATCGCTTACGCCCCGTAGCGATCGAAACGCAACTGTCACTGTCGCACTAATATGGAAGAGTGATAGAGAGACGCAAAGCGTTTCGTTGCCGTAGCGATAGCGATTGTCACATTGGCTCGGCCGGCAGAGCTCAACGAGGGTGCGGAGTGTTAGGGTCGGCAACGAGCATGTAACTACAGGCGTACATAGGCTACGGAGACTGCTTACCATCAGGCGGGCCGTAAGCTTGTTTGCCACCGACGTAGTATTAAAAAAAAAAGGCCAAGTACGAGTCGGACTCGCGCACCGAGGATTCCGTACACACCTGTAGGTATATAAGTAAAAGTTCACCCATCACGACAATCGAGTCATATCGAATCATTAGAAATAAGTAAGTAAGTAAGTAAATATTCTTTATTGCACCAACAAATATAAAAAACAACAAACATAAATATATTTATATGATATTATGTAACTATAAAATTACGTTTTTCGCAGTTTTTTTCTTTATCTGTGCTATATATAAGACGTTGCTGTGTACCAAATTTCAAGGTTCTGAGTTCACGGGAGTGCCCAGTAGGTTTTGATTCCCTTGCGAGTGTCGAAAATTTTCGGAAATTCGCGGCATAAACGCCTGTATCTTTTGATTGCGTTGGCTTAGAAGTTTAATTTTTTCACAGCTCCAAGGGACAATAGACCTGAGTATTTGATTTAAATTCCAGCTTGATACCTCGACGCATTTCTGAGAAAAAGGGTCTTGACCGACCGACAGACGGACGGACGGATAACAAAGTGATCCTATAAGAGTTCCGTTTTTTCCTTTCGAGGTACGGAACCCTAAAAAGGGTCTTTACCCTTTCATAAAAACACATATTGTAGTGTTTGCCGGAGCCAAATAACAAGCTAAAAGCTCGCTATAATAAAAGTCATAAAGCATCAATTTGAAGCGTTATTTGCTTCGTTTTTCGATACAGGGTTTTAATTTAACGAGCACATATTGGTTCCACGTAATATCCGATATTAAACCTGCATCTGTGGGACTTTGTGTGCATAGTGGAAAAATACGATTCATTTACGGGATGATCGGGATATTGCATCTGGACTTAAATTAGTAATTAATATGAATGAGTTAATTAACTACTTGACGGAGCACATGACAATCAAGGTCACCACACATTTTAAGTACACCCATACAAATTTAGTATAAAAGAAAGAAAGAAAAAAAATATTTTACGCCACAACATAGTAACACCATTTGGACGCTAAAATAGGATCCCCATTCAGCATAATACCGCGGCAATCCGTGGCGCTGGTTTTCTGTGGGGACCTGACTTAATCTAAATAGAGTTCATGCACACACACACACACACACACACACACACGCGCGCACCCGCGCAAACACACACACACACGCATACACACACACTCACATACACGCACACACACTCACACACACGCACACAGACACACACAGACATGCACACAAATACACAATCTCATAATCACTATCACGCATACACAGACGCACCCAACTACAGGTTCCTATTTAGCCGTAAGGCTATTATTACTACAACTGCTCTGTCGTCGTAATGAGTAATAAGTACTTCTAGTTTTTAAGTTATAGATAATTAATTAAATAGTTACAATTGTTACAAACAACCACTGTTTATTATGGAGGAGCGGGACTTCCTGACACAGGTATTTCTTACCTACTAGGAAGACCCAACCTTGTTTGTCATATGTGTACCAACATTTATGAAATAAATCATTTTCATTTTCATAGCGACACGTACACCAACAACACACGAATAAATTAACATTCAAACATTATTGATACGTCGGGTATCGTGTGCGTATCACACCAGAGACAGAGCATCAGAACCTTCAATAGTGGATGACGAGGGCTTTCAATGAAACATGATGTTCAACTCACAGTCTTTACTGGGCAAGACTGATTACAAATCACAGCACACGTTATATTTCTTATGGTAAGCTAGCCAGTGGGTCTAACCCAGGAACCGCCAGCGACATTATCTTCTTCCGTTCTCGTCTAGAGGTTGATTGACAGCATAACTTATATATTGCTATTACTTCTATTTTTTTTTCGCCCTCTTTTATAATATTATTGACTTTCCTCTAGTCTATTGTACTCAGTGCTATATTTGTCTACCATTCTTCATCTACTCAAAGGTTAACTGTAAGAAATCCCTTACAGGGACAAGTTCGCCTTTGTACTGCTTGTCCTGTGTCATATTTATATTTTGTCTTTTGTACAATAAAGAGTTGCTCAGTATGTCCTCTATTCACCCCGTTAATTATTGCAGGTGATTAAATAAACGCTCTGTAGAAGAGTATGCTTTACTTTCTTACCTGGTCTGAAAAGAACTGGTAATTTTATTAAATAAGAAATTTGGTTCACAAAGTACCAGCCACCAGCATCAGCCGTAAGTGTTTAGTGTTAATTATAAGCCTGAGTGGACGCTCGAAGCGGAGCGTTCGGCGGGGCGTGCAGCGTGGCGTCGGGCTCACAAGTGACGTGAGCAGCGTGCACTAAGGCCGCTCCTATACGCTTGCATTTGTTTAACATGCACGCCGCACGCCCCGCCCCGCTGCACGCCCAACTCAAGCGTCCACTCAGGCCTTACACTGAAAATGCACGTCGACTTTATCAATGAATTCATTCATAATTTCTCCATGCAATTTCGTAGCTCACTGTACATTTAGCAATCACTATAGAGCTAAAAATCCTTTAAATGTGAAAAGTGAATAAAAGTTTCTATTCGTAGAATCAAAGGGATAGCAAAAAGGAGGGAAACTAAAGTGCACAGCTAGAATGCGGAAAGTGGGGAAATACGGGGTGAATTTTTTTAGGTGCTACTAAGATCTATACAGGTTGTCTCCCGCCATGGGACTTTAAATGCAGGGCTCGATACTACTCACTAAATCGAGCTACTTTTACTATTGCCCGAAAATTTAATTTATTTTCAGTTGTACAGTCAGCATAAAAAGTAGCGGATCACTCAACGCTTCAAATGTATCTATTCATAATATTCTGTAACAGCTTAACAAAAAGTGATGGTTTTATTGTAGAACAATTAAAGACGGTAAAATATATACTTTTGAACGTGAATTTGAAGAGATTTATTTATATTTAGAAAAGTTATCCGGAATAACAGATACTTTTGGCGCGTTATTCATCCGCTACTAATGATGCTGACTGTACATCGTTACCCCGTAAACCATAATAGTATAATTTTATAATAAAATAGCTAGTGATTTGTTGAGGGATCTCACAGAAGTATTTAGTTTCAGAGTAATTGAGATAGCTAAAAGTTGGCAATGGCCATTTCTTCCGTCGCAAATTTCACGCGGCGCGCTATATCTTTTGTCCCCTTCTAATTTCCTGGCTTTACTCCCCCCTCTCAAATACAGAATGCACAACTACAACCAACAACCTAGTGCTTCACATAATCTTCCTGTTTATGTGAAGCACTAGGTTTTAATTAAGTCCTAAATAACTCGGTCTAACTGATATTAGTTTAGCAACCAAGTTCAGGATTGAAACGTTTCTCGGCTATTCGGTTAGCCGTAATATTTCGAAGTTACATTTTAGTCGGGACACTCAAAAGCAGTCAACCATCTTACTTAAATTGATTATTCTGATAGTAACGCAAAATGTACAATAGAATAAGCATCGGCATTCAACGGGGAAATGCGGCCAGCCTGCTGGGCACACTGCCTGCTGGCGGCGAGTTAGAGGGTGGGTTTTTATTTGTAGGGTCTTATCAACAATAGAATTAGCATCGCCATTCAACGGGGAAATGCGGCCAGCCTGCCGGGCATACTGCCTGCTGGCGGCGAGTTAGAGGTTGCTTTTTATTTGTAGGGTTTTTTTAATGTTTACTTTTAGAGTAAGTTGACGTAGCCTGTTGCAGATTTTACCGTTGTATTGTATTGTGACGACGCCTGTAGCTGATTATGAGTTTGTGTTCACCTGACGAAGCCTGCGTTGCGGATATAAAATTATGGTCCCTGAATAAATATTCATATCTGTTTCAGTTTAACATTTTATATTAATCAAAAAAATATTTTTTGTAATTTTATTGCAATCTACAATATACAGGATTGCCTGTCAAATATTAAAAGAACGATCGAAATTGAAATGATGTCAAGTATAACTTTTCCTTTCTGCCTACTATATTATTGTTTGTCCTTGTCACAGTCTCATTTTTTTTAATTCCCCACCGTAAATATTAGTACGGTTTATGGTGGGCTAGTAATAACCCAACCAAATTCTGTGGGTTGTTTTTGGTAAGTATATCAGGAATGTTAAAACGAGTTTTTTTATTATGTCGCATTGCATATGTTCTGTTCGTCACGGGTGCACGCGTATGGCACATCTATAGAAAATACCTATATTTAGGATTGTCATACGTCCCGTATATACGGGACTGTCACCATCGTACACGGTCGGATACAATCAGTTGAAAGTCAGAAGGGAGCTAGCACTCGTTACATATATCTTTAAACTGCTTAGGGGAAAGATATACAATGCGGATATATTGGGGTCGGTGGGTATTTGTGTTCCGCGCTCTTGTGTGGCGCGCCGTCAGCCCGGGCTGCTGGCCGTGCCGCGCGGGCGCACCAAGTTACTGCGCGAGGCGCCGATGACACGCGCCGTGCGTACCCTGAACATCATAGCCACACATATAGACCTATTTTCATGTACGATGAGTGAATTCACAAAAGTAGCTGTATTAACTCTTTGTTATATTGAATAGGTAGTATGTAGGTTAAAAATTTAGTTGTTAGATATAGGTACTTGTTTTTTGTTTGTTTGTATATTTAATTTGTTGCTACATTATCGCATTGGGTTCAGCCTGTAATGATAATTGTATGTGTGGAAAAAAAATAAAAAAACAATATTTAAGTATAGAGTCCCGTATCTTTTCTCGTCCCGTTTTTGTCTCTTATATCAGATCCCGCTGCAGAATACTTATATAGTTAAAAGGTCACAATGTGTGGTTAAGCACCTTGTTTCCTCACCTATGTACTATACTTCCCGTATTATTTATGCTACAATAAGGTGAGCATTTCAAAGCATATTTGAGAAAATGCATTGTTTTTATTAATTATGATAATTATCTATATCGTGCAGGATCATTGATTGAGTAATAACCTTTTCGAATTAGATTATACTGTCCGCGTTTTCGGGCTCGCTCAGACAAATAGCACACTTCTGCAGTCTATTCTAGTAGCTTAACATGTCTCTTTGTCTCATGTCCATTACTGTTTAAGTACCAGGAAAACAGAAGCTAGGAGTATGAGGATGCATTTCCTCGCATTGTCCCTGCTAATGCAGGCGCTGAATGCCGGAATTACCGCCGCTATACCTAACTGGCCGTATATTCCAACGCTTAGCAAGCATTTAGATTCTTTGGAAAATTATACAAGAAACTTGTTACTCGTGTTCAGTGCAGATCAAATCTTGAACATTGGGGTTCAAATCCAAATCGGTAACTCTCAAGGTCCTCTATCATTTACCTTCATTCGATCCGTAATAGACCCCAAAGCGTATTCTGATTGTAATAACTGCTTACGAATTTGGTCTGGTTTTGTTATGGACACGATCTGTCAACGTCAACATTAACGTTTCAGGTTGAATCATATAACAAATCCAGAACAAATTTATAAATGAAGATGTATTAAGAAGTGAAGCCACTCAAATTTTTAATACCGGTGGGGGAGGAGGGTATCAGCGTCAACTGCCCTAAAAATTGCATCAAAAATATTGGTGGCTCCACTTCTTAAATCCATCCTTAGGTCCTAAGGACCAATCCTGCCAAAGGAAATCTTTGGTTCACAAAACGCCGTATTTCATGAGGAACAATGGGCACTAGTCACTAGTATGGAATATTCAGCAACTATTCGGCTATGGAGGGTAGCGGTAAGGAGAACATTCTATGTGTATGAAAAGTGTCCACCAACAAACCTTAAATAGGAGGCGCCACAATACATCGCGAACATATTTTTGACTTTGATAAAAAAATTCAAATCACTGACAGCGCACTTCACCGTCACATCATCTATGTTCATGTCATGTTATGCTACCCTAGCGCCACTGGAGACATTCAAAATATTATTTACAACTGCCAGCTAGACACTTTAGCAACAGTTCTCCCATAATAGGTTGTTCTCCTTACCTCTACCCTCCATATTATCCATATTATCCATATTATCCATATTACTCCACATTCGGCCGCTTATGATTGTCAGAATGGCACGACCCGCATGACAGGTTTAACATGACGTATGATGTGGAAATAATGAATCAATATTCTTTATATAAATTCTAACGAAATATACAATTTTTTGCTCTGGTTTCCTTGAAGCTAATGCTCGCATGTGTTCAGAACGATGGACATAACAGACCGCTCCTTACACGCCACAAACCTAGCTCTATTTTTCAAAAAATCGTATATATTTAAATACTGTGTTCACAAAACCAGTCTTAATCCGTAGAGTTAAGGTTTAAATTCTAGTACGAGTTCTGGGGAGGCCGTAGTTTGTAGTAAATAGGATAGGAGTCGTTAAATTGCAGTAGTCTTGCGGAGATAAGCTGTTGTTTATGTGGGTTAATGTACATACAAGTGGTAGTTTTATGTTGTACTGGTATCTTCATGTTTCGAGATTATCAGGCAAAATTGTAAAGTGCTAAATGCTACTACGGCTAAGTGTGTAGCATATTCAATTCTGCAAGTAGCAAAATTTTATAAGTGACTTACATAAATGTATCGTAATTCTTTCACTCTTTTTAAATTATGGCTTCAGTTCAGTATTAGGAGCTTTAATTATGACTAAAATTGTACGGTTAGACAGTGATTTTATCAGCTCTTTCAAAGCGATAGCTGGACTTTACAAGTAGCACGTGGACTACCGTCCGTTGACTCCAAAATGGTGGTTAAACGCGCTTCAAGATTAATTCTCCATTCATTGCACACTACCATATTAGTTTACTGTATAATACGCTATCGACATTACACTTTAACCGATATTAATGAGTAAAAAACAAAGAAATTAATCACGAGGCGTGACTAGCAAGATGGCGCTCGAACCGGAAGATGTATGTATCGGAATGGTATCGTAAATTAATATGAATTGGTCGCAAGCTTGCATTTTCGCATTGGTGCAGTGGTGATTGCAGATCGGCATTGTAACACTGCAAACAGTCGCAGTGTGTAAAAGGGGTTTCATAAAATTTATGAGGAATATAATTAGATAGAATAGATAGAATACTCTATATTGGCACACCTCAGTAAAAATATACAAGAAAAATAAACAATTGATTAAATTTTGAGGCAGACAACAGGCGGTCATATAGCTAAAAAGCGATCTCTTCCAGACAACCTAATACTAATAATTACTATCAGTTATTTCGTTAGTTTTTTTAGAGGACGTCAAAAGGAAAAAACGGAATCCTTATAAGATCACTCGTGCATCTGTCTGTCCGTCCATCTGTCTGAGTGTCACAGCCTATTTTAGTTTTGAATGATTCACGGTTAAGTTTCACTAGATTTAAGTCGGCCGGGATATGAACAACCCGTGAACAAGATGCCTGTAACTGCGTCGAAATATCGGGAGCTCATAAACAATATAAATGGTAATCACTGTTCATATCCCGGTCGATTTAAGTCAATTTTTTTTTCAGAGTAATTTTTTTTTTATTAAAAGACATTTGCGAGGTTTACCAAATATAATCGTTCCTCATTAGATGTTAAAGCAAAAACGTCATTATCTTTTCTCATTTAAAGCACAAAGTTCTCTGAAATTGGCCGTTTCTTTACAAAGAAAACACCAGATTACCAGATATAATGTTCGTTTAATATTTCAGGCGCATTTTGTTAATTAAAGGCGTACGTTTCTCTTGTTAATTATGAATAACAAGTTTTTGTAGTAAGTTTATTTGCACAATGTTGCTACACCGCTATGTGTGTGTTTGTCTGTGGCAGTCTTTATGTGTGTACCTACAGTTACACATTTAAAGGCTGACATATGTTCAAAAGCTAACACAAAACTCCCAGAGCGCGTAAGAGATACAACTGCAGCGTCAGCGTCTAAAGCCTTGCACCGACGCCCCCCGTGAGTATCCGATTTATCTATTAACGAATCAGAGATACGCCTGGCTCCCAGCCAACAAGGATATTCACATAGCAGTGCTGAATGCCAATTCTAGAGCGGTTTCGAGATTTGTACTCATAAGGGTTTTAATATTATTTTAAACGGGAGGCCAATTCAGACTTACTTTTTTACATTAAAAATTTGTCTCGTTCGCGACAATTCTAGAACGGACAAGTACGCACGAGCGAAATAAAAGACATCACTTAGATATCATTTTAATGTCAGATATACATTCGAATTGGCCTCACGTATTTAGTCGAATAATCGCTCGACATGATTCGATTTTTATAAATCATTTTGTCATGTTGTAGTCTCACGTGAATTTCTCTTAAGGGGTAGATCATTTTTTTCTTGTTACGCATCATGGTTACGTTCGTAACCTGCGCCACTTTTTGAAACCCTGGCGGTTGTCGTATAGTCTTGCACTTTAATTCTTGAGCCATTTAGGGTTTACCTTACATTGGACATTTCATACCGTTAGTATTGACTACCAAATTAGCTTGGACCTAATTGAAGTCGGTGACTATACAATACAGGATAACATTAAAACATGCTGGTTTGTGGTAGTTATATAGCCCATTTTATCATGAGCCGCCTCGTAAGCATGTTCGCCGAATGTTTTGCTTGTTGTGTCGTGTGCTGTCGTAGAACATTTTTTTCAACAAATTGTGATACTGCTTTCTATTTGCTGACAATATAGAATACTCGTACAACAAAAACTCGATGATGTCTATACCCAAATTAGCCACTCAACAGATGCAATTGTTATGGAATGTGGAATTAAAAGGAGTGAAATCTCTTATGGTAAAACTGTTGCAAAAGTGTCCAGCTGTCAGCTATAAATAATAGTTCCAAATCTCACCAGAGTAGCGCTAGCGTAGCTAAGAACCTAGGCGTTATTGACGGAGTGAAGTGCGCTGTCTATGACTTGATTTTTTTTCAAGTATTCTAGGTATTGTAGCGCCACCTCTTTAAGGTATTTTCATGACACTTTTTGGTACATGGAGATTCCGAGTTCCGAGTTATACGACTATACGTAGACTACGGAAGGTGGAGATAAGGAATGGAATCTCTATATACCAAAAACCTCCATATACCTAGAATATTTGAAAAGAAAATCAAATCATAGACAGCGCACTTCACTCCGTCAATAACGCCTAGGTTCTTAGCTACTCTAGCGCTACTCTGGAGAGATTTGGAACTATTATTTATAGCTGACCACTGGACACTTTTGCATAAGGTCTGCCTATGGAGATTGCGTTCCTTAACTCTACCTTCCATAACGTAGACACTGACAACTGTCAAATTCATTTATTTAATGACGCTATCACACAGCAGTTATATGAAGTGATATATAAATCGTGTCATTCACGACGACGCGTGCTTTGATTCGTATGGTCATGTTATTAAAGGTTGGTTTTGACAAATCTACACGTCATCGTGGATGACAAGAACTAACATGGTTTAGCAAAGCATTGCTCGCACGCGAACGGTCGTCGTGCCTCGTGAATATCGCCCAACTTATGCATTCATAGGGCGGCTAACACGTACGCGGAAACGGAATAACGTTATGAATTTTGCAATTGTTTCATCTTTATTGGTACTGTGAGTAAATAGGCTTTCTGATCTCTGTTAGTTATTGCTTGTGAAATGTCGTTGTTATTCCTCTGGGTATTTATTTCAGGCACTTTAGAGGGGACGGGTGCTTCTCCATACAAACGTAATCCCCATTTTTCTCTCTGGACATTGACATTATGAAAAATATGTTTATACAATCTGATGTAGGTATATTAACCATAGCTATGCCCATACGTTTGACTTTTTTCGATTTTTTTATTGTTGTAAAAATTATGAGCGAAAAACAGATTTCATACAAATTCTTAAATGCTCATTACTGTTATCATAATTTTAAATTCGAAAAAAAATCAAGCGTAGGTGCATAGCTGTGGGTAATAAACAACAAACTGTGTCAAAATATTTTCAATAATGTTAATATCCAGAGAGGAAAATGAGGACTACGTTTGTATGAAAAGGCGCTTTCGTCTTAATACTTAGTTAGGGAAACAAAATCTAAGTTTTTTTCTGAATATAGCTATGACAGATATACCTTGATTTGTTTTAATTATGATGTTTGCTTCAGTTGTCAAACTGAGACATTCAAATAGACAACCACGTACCAAGGATCGGCTCTAAAAAATATAAACTAGATATGCCAGCGCAAAAATGTCTTAAAAACTAAAATGACTAATGAACCTACATCACTGAAAATAAGAAAAAATGTTAGACTTGTTTCAGTAGTGCTCAGCCCAGTTACCTATTATGGACGCCAATGTGACGTTTAGCGTCGCATAAAATAGGCCTACCAAGAGAAAGAGAAGAAAAACTACCCGGAGCAGATTTTCGGATTTTGATTCCGGAACCTTCCGGATCATGCGCATCCAGGTTGGTGGGTTCCCGTTCCAATGTTACGGATCCGAGACCGCCATAGAAAGGTGTTCGACTTCAATGTTCCGGATCTGGGACTGTAAACAGGAACATTCGAATCGCACAGCAGCATACGCCACGGGATTGAAGAGGGCCTAATTTAATCCCAGACTTGATCCCTAAGGTGTTAGACCTCTTTGGAAAATTCCGAAAATGTTGAGTGACTGCGACATCCGGCCCACAAAGGAAGAAATATTAAGCGATCCCTAAGCATGTTTTTGGTGTTCATGGATGTGGCAGTTACACAGAATGTAGAATTTACAAAAATTACAACTCCAATTAGCAACTAAAATTAACTACTGACAACTCTTACCCGATCTGGGGACACGTACATAGCATTTCACCAACTAAATGATATAAATATAAATTGAATCTAGGGTAGTATTTACTATTATATTAAATATATTTATTTATTTATTTAATCTTTATTGCACAATACATGAAGGTACAAATGGCGGACTTAATGCCTTAAGGCATTCTCTACCAGTCAACCAATATTAATATATATAATAATATAATAAAAAATATGTTCTTTATTTTCCTGTACAAAATGGATCAATTTATTTATTCTCCACAACTTCACTAAGCTCATTGACTATAAATGATACATTATTAACAATTATCAAATAATTAATTAATAAAAAATTATATTCATTGAATTATTTGTAAATGATAGATAAACGAAATTATAGGTAACAATAATAAAAAAAGCGTTGGCTGCCTAGCGGTGAGAGCACGCGACTTTCAATCCGGAGGTCGCGGGTTCACCCCGGCTTGTACCAATGAGTTTTTCAGAACTTGCGTACGATATATCATATGATATCTACCAGTCGCTTTTCGGTGAAGGAAAACATCATGTGGAAACCGGACTTATCCCAATAAGGCCTAGTTGCCCTATAGGTTAACAAGTTAGACGGCAGTCGCTTTCGTAAAAAACTGGTGCCTACGCAAACTCTTGGGATTAGTTGCCCAGTGGACCCCAGGATCCCATGAGCCGTGGCAATAAGCCGGGACAGACGCTAGGAAGAAGAACAAGGTAAATAAGCTCTTTATCGAAGATTTAAACAATTCATTACATATTTTAAGCATAATATGTCCAATAATTCAGTCGGTATGCCGTAAGCATGCTCCAATAAACAAAAAATATAGACATAAATTGGGCTCTATTTTCAAATAAAACGCTAACAAAATTCTACCAAGAAAACATACACTTGGAAAAAGGTAAACATAGCGAATACAACCCGCGAAACGAACACGGATGTTGTTCCCAACGTTTACCGAGGCTCGGGCAAGTTTTCTTCTCAACCAGTATTTGAGTAGTAAATTAGTTTTTGCCCAAAATTTCATTTTTGGTACAAGCTTTTATCGCTGACTGTTATTTTCTTTCCACAGGCAACTAATACCCATCGAGACAATTCTAACAACCCGAAGTACACAATCACAGTTCCCATGGCCACCTCCTGTCTCCATCATCAGATCAGCTCTATGTTATCATAATATTGCAATGTCGTCATGTATGCAAAATTTTAACTCGATAAGTGGGTCAAATTTAGCTTCGAAAATTTGACCCACACTCACATGCTTACATACTAACAGGGCAAGTTAAACAAAATTTTTATAAATATTGACAACAGCGGAACAAAAAAGGGTTATGATTTTTTCATCACACTAATTAATTTTCAATCGTGGCTGAATGCCAAATAGGGCGTGCTTTCGATGCCTAACCTCTTAAGAAATGACAATATGGCGGACCAATGTCTGATATGTCCCCGTATTTAAGAATTATTTCGCTTAAAATTTAGTTTTTTTTTTCACAAGTGTGATGAAAAACATTGTGTGTAACCAGTATAACTCCGGGGGTAAGAATATTGCAAACTCGGAACTTTCATTCCCCCCTCACTTAACAAACTCGTTTCCAATATCTCACTTACCCCTCTCGTTGCACAATGTACTGTACACTGTACACTAACAAGTGGGTTCATTACCGTATTCTAGCGCAACAAATTTCAAATTCAAAGTGATTTCATTTTCTGATATACACACCTACTATGCGAGGTGGGGTGGAATAATCACTATGTTAGTACATGATTCTCCTTAAAGCTTCTGGGAACCTGGTAACCCTCTTAGGTTTGTGCATCAGGCTGCACTGTGCACAAACAGAGCGTATCGGATGTACGGAACTGCATATTATGAATACTGTAACTCTCGAGGGAACGCCTAGACTTGAATTTAGTGTTAACAATAAATATAAGCTGGGAATAGCGGATAAACATCTCCCGAGATTAGTGTTAACTATTCTTGTTTGTATTGTGATTCAAGATCAGCCTCGCGAAGCATGCGACGAGTGTATACACGGTCTTTTTTTGTCCGGTAATTTCAAGGGTGCTTTCCTGAGCTAAAATTAAGTAACTTTCTCAAAGAAACCGGTATTCTAATTAACTCCATTTTGGAAATAATCAAAGATTTATTTTTATTTCATAATAGGGCCTATTTACATATTTTAGTATGAGTTTATACATTTGCAGAGATAGTACTCGAGTTTAGTAGCAGCTTCAAGTACTGTCTCGGACGATCGATATTCGTTATGTCATTGATAATGTCATAGTTTTCAATTGTTTGGTCGGCTTAAATTTAATGTCCGTGTTACAACAACGCTATAAATGACTTTTTGCGAAAATAATAATAAAATTAACAAATAACTTTTTCTAACTACGAGTAAGCCATTCAGTTCCCTTAAATGTACTTAGCCATACCCTGAAGTTAACGGAGTTTAAAAAAACCACCGTGTATTTACAATGTGTAGTGAAACATGTCCAACTGTGAAACAAACCCAACTTGTCAGAAGAACATTTCGAAATTCAAATTTTCTATGGAAAGTCAACTCTTTATGCCTACATTTTTTTAAATTTTCAGCCTTTCTCTACTGACAAGGTCGCTGTGCTAAAGTTTATATATAATAAAAAATATGAACGAGGCTTAAACATTTTTTTGTACGGGCTACGTTTTACAAAGAATAACTTTTTTCTGTTTCCTCTTTTGTAAGCAGAAGTTTTTTATAACACTTATTTTCTACCAGGTAAATTGGATGTGATTTTTCGTGCTATTTTAAAACGGTTGGTGTAACTAGTGATATACCAGGGCAACACTCTAAACAACTCAAACACCAGGCTCGCATAAAACCATAACAGCTATGAAATAGCTTGCGGTAATTTGATGGCAGGTTATTAAGCGATCGTCGCTGGGGGACAGCTTTTAACCAAATTACCAAGTGAGTACTAGCCGTGGAGTACCCCATGCAGACTCCACACTTACATGCGCTATATTTACCGGCTTTGAAAAAGATTTGTAATACGTCGGGATATTAGTTTTTTTTATACAGCAGGCAAACGAGCAGACGAATCCCCTGATGGTAAGCGTAATAGTCGCCCTCGGGCACCACACACCCGTTGTGGTAAACCTTTTTATTTGTGTATTTTCTCAATTATTGCATTGATGAGAAAAATATTTCACTTTTGCACCTTGAGATTACACTAATCAGTTAGGTACATCCTAGTTAATTTTTAACTTAAATTAGCAGACTTTTACTCCTAAAAATGTAATTTGACCCAGCGTTAACGAATGTCTTCGTTGCCACATAGCTTACGAGCTTTTTCAACCGATTCTCGTGAAATTTTGTGAGCAGGTTTGTTCAGGTTAGGTTAGTAATACAGTGGTATAAATGACTTAATGACCAGTAGGGTCTATGGCACTTAAGACCATTATGAGTTCGCTGTGATATGACTCAACGAAGTATTTATTTATTTTCACATTTTTAGAATTATGAAGCTTCGCGAGGTTTACAACTCACAGAGCCACTAGTTATTAATAATTGTAACTTACAAGACTACTGTAGATCATAAACGTGAACGCAAAAATGAGCGATAGAGATGTCATGAGTCATGACCGTGGATTGTCTTACATGCTCCGTCTAGCAGTAAAGTGATCTGTAGCACCAGGCTTGCAGGGTGATGTCGTATTAACCTTAATGGTCAGTCTTATGTAACCTAATTATGGGGCGCAGTAAATATTTCTGCTATCCTGGCTAACATGATAGGTGCGTGAGTTTATACGCTCGCATACATAAACGTGTGGGAGCCGGGACTTGGGTTACACCTGGCCGCGTAGCCAACAATCGTTAACGCTCCGTAGCGTAGCGTAGTCACTTCTCTCTCTCACTCTTCCATATTAGTGCGACTGTGACAGTTGCGTTTCGTTCGCCACGGAGCGTGAACGATAGGCACGTTGGCTACGCGGGCTGAGCTCCTAGTGTAAATTTATTCGATAGCGTGACGTAACGAATGCGTTTGCGGTATGTCTCATTTTGTACAGGATTTAGAAACAGCGCGCCAAACGGGACGTATTGGAAACTCAAAATCCGATACAAAATGAGACTTAACGCAAACGCGTACATCACGTCACGTCAACGAATAAATTTACACTAGGGGTACTGTAGTACCTACGCTTATGTTTACAAAACAATTAAATATAAGGTAACAAATTAGTTACCGATATTTTAAGAGATCAAGAAAACTTTTCATATCATTTATTTTGTTTTCATTTACCCAAAATAAAATAATATAAAAATTAACTGACACACGGATCATAATTCGACGGGCGAGGTATAATCGTTAATGTTATTGATATTATCGTCGGCTGAGCATACGTTTGTGCCGTAACCATTTATGAGCAAAATCGTTTTTTAATGATACCTAAAATAACAAAAAAATATGCTATAATTGACACTAACCGGTTTAATTTTTTTTTTCAAAAATATGCCATGTCTGCATTTTACTAGGATAATTTACACTCTGTTAACAGAAAATTATCACAAAAGTTGTTACGTATCAAAAACTTTATTTTAGGTAAAGGTTTCAGGTTGGTATTGTACGTTTAACATTCACCCATCAAAAATTGATACGGCAATAATAAATAATAGATTGTTAACCAAGGGATGAAAGGTACTCATTTCTGTCGAGGTAATACGAGTCCGAGACTGAAATGGTGTCTTTCCCCCGAATTAAACACTCTACTTTTCATTTTGAATACGAGGAAAGTAAAAAATATGTGTATTTGAAAAAATATGACTAGGTATGCACTTTAATTGACGGGAGGTTTTCTTAAGGTTTACAATGTATAACATTTATACTATTATTGTACTTGCTTCTGTTGTTTCTCTAATAAAGAAAATAAAAATAAAATAAATAAAGGCAGAAGGCAGTAATTTTGGACACGGCGCGTATAGTACGTCGGTTCCTCTCTCTGCGGCCCTGACCACCGGCAGCTTGGGCCCTGCCCCGCTGCTGGCGGCACCCTAGGTTAGGTTTTTTATAATGTGTTTATATCTTTTGTATTGTTTTGTAAGTGTTTTTATATTTTACTTTTATATCCATATTATAAAAAATCCTAACCTAAGATATTAAATAAATGAATAAGGGTACTTTCAATTAACAATTTAGGTAAAAGTAGGTATCTTTATTTATGGAATGGGGAGTTAAATATCAGAATGGAAATTGAACTACAAATCCATTTAAATAAATAAATAAATATTATAGGACATCATTACACAAATTGACTAAGTCCCACAGTAAGCTCAATAAGGCTTGTGTTGAGGGTACTTAGACAATGATATATATAATATATAAATATTTATAAATACTTAAATACATAGAAAACACACATGACTCAGGAACAAATATCCGTGCTCATCACACTAATAAATGCCCTCACCAGGATTTGAACCCGGGACCATCGGCTTCATAGGCAGGGTCACTACCGACTAGGCCAGACCGGTGTAATATCAAATATCACCACCGTTCACCATTTAATATCAAATTTTATTCAATTTTTTTATTGTAATATAAAAGAAAAAAACGTACTGGGAAAGTAAGATGCTCTAGTGCAGAAACGTGTATTCTTCTGCACACTTTTTATAACAACAACAACCCACTTTCAGAGCATGATAAATGATAAATACTTTTATTTCATGATTACCACTATATTCAAAATATTTATATGGTACTATAAATAGTAAACATATGCACATAAATGATTAATAACTCGAAAATTTCCAAAATATAAAACTTCTCGAAAAATTAAGCTTTCGCTCTTCTGCAAATCAATGTACTTACGTGGCATATGGCACCAACGTATTCCCAGTCTCACCCGACATTACAAGTGCGAAAAATAGGAAATACGAAACGGGTGGCGATAAATTACAATACGACTGAAGGGAGCGTTTTAAATCGAAATAAATGATTTTATTATTATTATTTATTAAATCGACACGATTTGCGAATTACCTATTTGCACATTTATCGTACAACTCGGCATAGTTAGGTAATGTGCTAATTATCGCACAAGTGCGGTAAAGTAGCAACATATGTAAGTACTGTAAATATTACTACATAATTTGATGTATATTGACCGCGCGTAAAATCAAACCAAACCAAATAAATCTCATAAAGGCAAGCTGGATGTACAGTTTGCCTTTATGAGAGAAGTGAACCGTAGGTATGTGTCAATCATACAAGTAAATATAGGGTACCTAGGGGTAGGGGGGTAGGGTAGGGTATAATAATATTAATAATGTAACTTAATTAATTCTTGAATGTATAATACCTGTGTGACTTATATGACTTATATTTATGACAATGGTTATTTTATTTTATTTAATAAAATGTTCTTAAGCATATACCTACGGCCCGATTCGAAGAATGATTAAGACACATTTAAGATCTTGGAAAGATCTTTAAAAGATCAATAACTAAACGATATGTCAAAATTGACGTTTATTTCGATTCCGCTGTGATCCCAATAAGATCTATCTATGATATTTCTAACTTCAAAGTGACATTGGTTGCCCGAATCGCGCTGCTTCTGTCAATTATGCGACAAACAAACGATATCTAAATGAGAGCTTATCTAAACCAGAAATTATTCTTATCGTATCTCATTCTTCGACTCCGGCCGCTATTTGTATGTCCTTTCTCGTCTCAAGTTACATGCATTTAATGATAACACATTTTTTACCGGCGTGACATTTTTCGTATGGAATTTATGCAGGAACACGCAACACACGTTGCACGATAATGACATGAGGGTGCGTCAACCGTATTTTGGAAAACAGATTTTGGTGTGAAATGTACGTTTAATGTCTAGTACCTGGGCGACCGAGCTTTGCTCGGTTACAACTATTTATTGTAATATGGTGGTGTATAGGTGACAATCTTAACTATATTTGTTTACTAAATTAAACTTGTCTAAAACAATAAAAATTAAAAAAATATATATAAACTTGAACATATAAAAAAAAAACAAAAGTTCGTCACCGGGCGAGATTCGAACCCGTAACACTCGTTTAGCAGTCCGCGTCTTAACCCGCTGGACCAGACGGACAGTGGCCGGCGATACGAAATTAGCGACTATATTCTGCGTCGTAAGAAAAACGCATGAAAACTCGAAAACACGCGTTTTCCCAAACATAAGACTAATCTAGATCGATTGTTTACCCCTAAAAACCCCCATATACCAAATTTCAGCAAAATCGTTAGAGCCGTTTCCGAGATCCCGGAAATATATATATATACAAGAATTGCTCGTTTAAAGGTATAAGATATAATTCTATATCTTTATAATTTTAATAACATAAATATGGCCAGGGTAGATGGCACTTTCTGGCAGTACTGGAGGAGCCTACATGCATGCATGAATAGTCAACTACATTATAAAATAGTTATTAACATAGGTTTAGTACATTAGGTAAAAAGTTACTAATATAATATGCAAATTTAATTTTGCAACAAATGTTTATTATAAATCTCTTAATGCACTACATCAGTCCTTTTTCCAGAAATCGTCAACAACCATCAAAACGGAATGTCCATGCCCTTCAAAACCGCGGGAACTTTATCTGCCAATTACAATATTAAAAAAAAAAGTCAATGAACGTTCGAAAATCATCAACACATAAAATTCTACCAAACGACCGTTCGTTCGTAAATCCTTAATATCTAATTCAAGTGTAACATCTTTATGGACGCTACGATAAACAAAGATTCGCGCGATGTAGGATATTCGCAACGCCGCCTTTGTTTTTTTACACAACGTCGGTGGCAAACAAGCATACGGCCCGCCTGATGGTAAGCAGTCTCCGTAGCCTATGTAGTTATGTACGCCTGGAACTCCAGAGGAGTTACATGTGCGTTGCCGACCCTAACACTCCGCACCCTTTTTTTTTTTTTGTTGCCCAGGAAAAATCTTCGAAAGATTCCCCAGCGCCAGGGGAAGCCTGAGGATATGTGAGGTTTCTACTCACTAAAAAACCTGGGGTGTTCATCTCTCTGCCTTTAGGGTGGAGTCACGGGCACGTGGTGTCAATCATCCGCAACCCCACCAGCAACACTCCGCACCCACGTTAAGCTCTTGCAACCTTACTCACTGGCAGGAACACACTCTGAGTAGGAACTGTTATTTGGCTGCGGTTTTTTGTAAGGTGGAGGTATTTCCCCAGTTGGGCTCTGCTCTAGATCTGGAATGACATCCGCTATGCCATGCCGTACCACACAAAACGAGATGACATTCACAATGCCCATACCTCTCTCTTGGACGTAGTTTAAGGACGTACCCGGGTCCAAAAACCTGACAGGATATTGATTAAACCTCTGTTAAGCGTTTTGTATGCCTCATTCCAAGAGTTTGATACGTTTAAGTAAATGTATAGGTATGCCCCTTTCACCCATTTTTTAACTGTGTACCATCGAGAAGGTATAATATTATTGCGAGTCATAATTCATAATCAAAAGTATGACGCGCAACGCACCGCACTATTAATATTCATTGTATCGAGTGACGTCATTTGTTGCCTGTCGGCGAGTCGATATCATATTTCGCAAATAATATTGCACTGTAAACATTTTTGGAAATGCTTAAAATATATTTTCAAAATATTTTTCATTCAAAATGGAGTAGTAAATTTAATTATCACATTCAAAATTTTACACCTACCTATTTTAATTTTAATAAGTAACATATTTTTTTCCAAGATTTTATTTAACTTGCCCTGTTAGTATGTATGTGACAAATTTTGCAAATTTAATTTGACCCACTTTCCGGTTTCCGATGAAGCTGAAAATTTGCATACATATGTAAGCCGAATGACAATGCAATATTATGGTACCATCAAGCTGATCTGATGATGGAGACAGGAGGTAGCCATAGGAACTCTGTGATAAAACAACGCAACGATAATGATGTTTGGGGTTTTTATAATTGTCTCGATGAGTATTAGTTGCCTGTGGAAAAAAAGTACAGTCAGCGATAAAAGCTTGTACTAAAACTGAAATTTTTGCCAAAAACTTATTTATCCTTTGACTCGACTGCCAAGCCTAACGTAAGTGATTGTCAGGCGAAAGGCGCTACATACTGAATTCAAGCAGTATTGTCAATCACATACGCTCATACGTCGTCAGGTAGACGTGCTCTAAAATATCTAAATATGCACTTTAACGCCTTGACAATAGAGACGTGTTCAGATATTTAGAGTGCCTTAGTCGCTCCGATATATCTGATGGTGACTCTACATGAGCTTATCAAGCTGGCTTAATCGCCTGCGCACCACTTAAAATCTTTGCTTTACTCATCATATCAGCCTTTTATTGCCCACTGCTGAGCATAGGCCTCTCTTCCAGTACGCCACTTATCCCGGTCCAGCCATCTATCTAGAAGTGACCCGCAATCTTCCGAATGTCGTCCACCCAAAGCCACCGGACGCCAGGCACTACTTTCGTCTGAAAGTATTGCTTTACTAAATTATTTTAAGTAAAACTACGCATAAACAGCCACAGCACAGATTTATTTCACGAACTAAAAACTAAATTATTACAAAGACTCAAAATACTCGGATGAATTCGGGCTGTTAATAATTTGAGCTAGTTCTCGCGAAGTCAATTCAACTTTTACAGAATTCGAGGAATTTGCTGAAAGCGTCTCCATTTAAACTTCAGCATCTCTGCGTTTAATGATTCCTTTGTTAGTTGGTTTAATAATTTATAATAACTACGTACTCAATTATATTGTTGGTATTTACCTACTTTCATTTGTTTGCCATAGGTATGTGACTTTAATCTTCAGTACCCCTAGTGTAAATTTTATCGATATCATAACGTGACGAACGCGTTTGCGTTAAGTCTCATTTTGTATAGGATTTTGAGTTTCCAAAACGTCCCGCTTGGCGCGCTCTTTCTAAATCCAATACAAAATGAGACTAAACGCAAATGCGTACGTCACGTTTCAAAATCGAATTTATTTACACTAGGGGTACGGGTATGTACGCTGTTATTCGATAAGTCAATTCATTTATAAATAATAAGTTAATTAAATACATAAATATTAGAGGACATCTTACACAGACCGACCTAGCCCCAAACTACTTATATAGATAAATACATACTTATATACATAGAAAACATTCATGACTCAGAAATAAATATCTGTGTTCCTCACACAAATAAATGCCCTTACTGGGAATCGAACCCAGGACCATCGACTTTATAGGCAGGGCCACTACCCACTAGACCAGATCGGCCATCTTCTTTAGATAAATATATGAGAAATTTTAAAGAAGATAGCGTTGCATTTTAATATAGAAGTATGTTATATAAGCCTAAAATGCCCTAAACTGTAAGGCCCAATGTGCATTACAATGTTTCAATCTAATTAAAACCTTTCATAAACCAAATAAAGTAGCATTTCTGTTGTTTCATTGTTTTCCCGAACAAACGAAATTCTTCCCAATTTACTATACAACAAGGTTCAAATTAAAAATAGGAAAAAAATTATGACGGACCTAACGAGGTTGAGTTGTGTATATTTTCATTGTAGGTCTAAGCTAGTGATAAATTCCAATTTGACGTTTCGTAAATTAAGAAGCTTTCATACCATTCATACACATAAAGATAAAAAAGCAAACATGATAAATATACAGAATAACGAGGCATGGAGATTAAAACTCTATATGAACCTTTTAACCGCCGTAGTCATATATACATACAATATCCAGCTCATTTCGCCGCAATCTGATATATAAGACAAAACTTCGTGTAACTTCGTACCGGCGGCGACACGAGCACGCTCGTTTAATAATTCTGAGCGGATAAAAGGTTAAATTTATTTTTGAATTTAGAATTATTTCTCTCTGCTTTTATTAGTAATCCCATCGCCAAGTTTTAACGGAAAAACAGATCTTAAGACCCCATCGACGAATGCCGTTACATGACTAAAGCCTGATATGTTAAACATTTGTTACACACACAACACAAATTGACTAAGTCCCACAGTAAGCTCGATAAGGCTTGTGTTCTGGTATTTAAGTAGAGAACTGATGTAAGCTATGCAATTAATAAATAAGTACTAATTTCTAGTGAAATAATAATTTTTAATTTAATTTCGATACTTTACAGTATTCGTGAGAAAACTCAAAGGGTACTCGTATCCTCTTGAGTTTTGAATGGTAAAATGAACGAATATCATATTAATTAAGTTTTAATTATTTACATAAATTTCGAATCGACTTACATAGCTTCAAGTTATTTCAATATTTAGATACAAACGCAATTGGAATAACTGAGTTGTGTTCAATTACATTTGAATAATTAATTTTGGTTACTTTATTCCCTACAGACAGAATATGAACATTAAAAGTTTCACAAAACTTATGTGTAATTGGGCTGATGAATGAATGAATTAAAATCATTATTTTCAGGCAACTATTGGCCCATAGATAAATACCTTATAAACTAGCATACACATTATAAGATATAAAATATATCTAAAAACACACAATTATGGCTGCAATGCAGTTCGCAACCCCACAGTGTCAGGGAGGCGGAATCGGAACCGCCGGAACTTGACATTCTTCGGTCAAAACTCCTCCTTGGTGAAGGTTGCTAGGTGTTCAGTCGGAATGCTCACCACAAAATAATAATTCACATTGTGTCGAGATTCCAACTTGACGACCCTCAGGACGAATCCGAACTTGACTCGTACATACTTTACGATCTCTTCTACCTTCGTAAGGTAGAAGGCACGTAGGTTAGGTAGGTCAGTAGCTAGGTAGGTTCTAAATGTTAGAAGGTTCAAATGTTTTATGCGTAACCGGTGAACGATAGTGTATCCTTGTTTTTGGTATGCTCAGAGCATATCAGCTGTTGCAGTGTACCGGAGAAGCGCTTTCCTGGGCTCGTTTACCAATCCAATTCTGGTGCAATTTTTGATTCAACAAGTACAGACAAAAGATTTAACTTGTGACCCATTTCGTACCTCACAGTGACAAACAGCATGAAAGTCGCTAGAGACCTCATACTATTGTCACTGTGACTAAGTACAAAATGGGTCACAGATTAAATCTTTTGACTGTACATAATGATGTATTAACACCGACTATCCTTGATTATTCATCTGGAAATTTACGAGTAGGTACTAAAAATTTTTTTGTACCTACTACACCTAGTGCGTGCGTGCGTGCGTGCGTGCGTGCGTGCGTGCGTGCGTGCGTGCGTGCGCGCGCGTGTGTGTGTGTGTGTGTGTGTGTGTGTGTGTGTGTGTGTGTGTGTTAAGGGATTATAAACACCTTCTAACAGTAATTTTGCATTTAGATACTTTAACTTTACATTGTACATTTAATTTAGTATTGACCAAATTAGCTTGAAACCTAAATGGCTTAACAATTTAAGTCCGTGACTGTACCAACAAGCGATTAAATAACTTATCCAAAAGCGGGCGCTGCCAAGAAACGGAAAAACTTTATGTCCACGTCCAAATCTTTACACTTATTATTTTCGCGGTAACAAAGGACATCTGCTCCTACATCCTGAAATATATTTAACGTGTCTTGGCAACTTGCCTTTTCGTAATAGGCTAGTTTCCCAGAGGAAAATTAAATATTTTAAAGCAGCCATCGAATTAGAAATACTTATAGGTCAACCGTTTAACTTGGGCGTTTAAGAAGTTTTTATGAACTATTTTAGCGAAGTTATTATCTGTATCGGCTACGGATTGGTTGAAGGCTTGACTGCATGATAGTAGTATGTTAATGGTACCAGTCATGGGACATTTTAGATAAAATTTGGGGTATTTTGATATTTTTTCGGCAACCGTAAAATTTCTACCCCTTTATGCGTTAAAAGTTGAATGTCCTATTTGTCCTTTATGATTTTTATGTATTTCATGAAAGATACTGTCCTGGGAGGGATGGCGCCATTAATTTCAAAACAAAAAGAAATCAATTAAACATAAATGGTAAAATATTGCCAGTGTTTGAAAACTTATGATAAATACTTATTTTACAGGATTTCTCTATACCATCCCATTACTGGTGCCTGTTCCATTATAAGGGTGTTTACTATAAGTATGTATGGATTTAAGAAAGGAATAAGTTTTTGGCGATAATTGCATTTTTAGTACAAGTTAGCTAATATTCGTCGAGACATATCTAACGACACCAAACACAATTAGTTCGCGTTGTTTCATCACAGAGTTCCCATGGCCACCTGTTTCCGCAATGAGATCAGCAAAACTCATTAAAAAACCTTTTTTTAAATATTTACCTTAAGCTATTTCAAATGGGTAAAATTATAGCTTAACTAAAAACATAGTCTCCAATGCCTGCTGAAACCGATTTACGGGTATCTATTTATTTACCCTTCAATGGGTTTCAGCAGACGTTCTACAGGACATCAAAGCTCTCCAAACGGCCTCTACGTGTTGGAACTATATCCCCAGGCACGCCTTATAAAAGACTGGACTTAAAACCCCGAGAGTTTGTAACGGAGATACAAATAATCATAATAATTATTATTTATTATTTCCTTTATTATTATATTAAGAACGGTTATATCCGAATAATAACGGTTATATAAAGGAAATAATAAATATTATAGGACACTATTAGGTACAAATAGCAATACCTACGCTTAACTGTCCATCGGTACAGTTAACAGTGTGGGCGATGGTACACAAATTGACTAAGCCCCACAGTAAGCTCAAGGAGGCTTGTGTTGTGGGTACTTAGACAACGATTTATACAATATACTTACAAAAACAACAACGATTATGATCGTTCTAAGCACTGTAAATAAGCGCTAGCCAGGTTTACTCAAAGTTCACCGCAACACAAGTGTGTAAAGCAAGCTTTACACTGGTATTTTACATAGGCTTCAAAGCCTGTATCACCTTTATATATTTTTCTATAATACACACCGCAATTTTAGTCTACATATTACCTATTAAACTCCCAAGGAACGAACAAATTAGTCTACCTTACGCCACGTAATAAATCTTTATTGTTACAGAGCCCGGAATTAAGCTGTCAAAAGAAATACTTCGGTAAGTACCTCTTATCTTATCTTACCACATTAATCTTATCTGCACCGCGCTCAAAAGATCAGAAAATACCTGCGATATTAATTTAAAAGAGAAATTTACGAGAAAGTAACGCGCCGTTTTCCATTTTAGAGAAAATTAAAATGGCATATTGTGGCAATTTATTGTAGAATTTTACCTCAAAAGGTAATTTGTTTACAACGTCCCATCGCTTAGTGTTATTAGTGTTATTATTACCGTCATTTTGACGGTTTATTTATTAACTTCTAAGGCTTTATAGGAAATCTACGTAGTCTTGCAAATTACTTGTTAATTTGAAATTAGTTTTTCGTGTTTAACGGCAATCTTTTTAGAGTCCGACCAAGCTAAGTTGGCAGCGTTGTTAATAGCCCAGGCTGTGCAAGTGTTAAGTAAACGTCATAATTTGATAGAAGTTTGACGTTTAAAATAACACTTGCACTGTTTGGGCTGTCAAAATCGCTGCCAACTTGTCTTTGTCTGACTCTATTACATTTAAGGATTCTCCCATCACTGGAATTCTTCTTAAACACATGCAAGAAAATAATATAAAACTTTAACGGCAAAATCATCTTATGTCTAGTGTCCATTTCTTATCTATCCTTATGTTGGTATGCCTTCTAATTGTAAAAACTGTCACCTTTCCCGCTCTTTTTCTAATAAACTGTACATGTCCTGTGTTGTCTGTGATGTCCATAACATTAAATGTTCTTTGTCTTAGGTACCTACCTACCATAAGTCCTTTTACCAAACCAAAATGTATCATACACCGAACATGCTTATCGTGCGTGGTACGTCTTGAAACGTCGTCATTGGCAAAATCCCTCCTGCCAAAACACACAAGAGGGGAAAGCCATAAAAAAAAAGGATTAAAATTAAACCTACTTTCAGGAATTCTATTATGTGTTACGCTTAGAGAAACCTTGAAGAAAACTGTATCGGATAAAAGATCTCATTGAGTAGGTAGGTTCGTTGGCAATGTAGAGCAGGGAAATTGTTTTAAGTGAAAAAAATTACCAATCTGAACAAACACTGAACTGTCGCCTGCGGTATTTCCGGACCGATACGTCCTTCAAACCTTCAAGAAAAGAGCGTACTCCCATCTTAAATGCCGGCAACGCACTTGCAACCCCTCTGGTGTTGCAGGTGTCCAAGGGCGGCGGTAGTCGCTTACCATCAGGTGATCCGTCTGCTCGTTTGCCTTCTCTACCATAAAAAAAAATCGAATGACAGTGAAAACGAATCAATCGAAAGCCAACTCACCCCGTCTCTGCACGCCGAACAGCTGGTTGGTACCAACACTCTCCAATGGCGAGCTGATGCTGGGGTGGCTCTGGCGAGGGTTTTGAGCACACAATTCGACAGTTTAAGCGAATTTCTGTCTACCACGACGAACGAGCTTGCGCATACGGCCATGAGCAGCCATCGAAAAAATGTTTTCCCGACACCTCTTCTGATTCTTCCGAACCGAACCGTTCTGAAACCGTCGTTTCGCATATTCGCAACGCATCGTCTCACTCATTTGGTTCGGCCGGCTCATTCGACTCATGAGTGGGAAAGAGCGAGCAAGTAACACTGAGATAGATATATGAGTTACTGAGCGAGTTAAATCTCCAATGAGTGAATTCAATCAAAAGATATAGTTAATTTAAAACACTCACTCGTAAACGACACATGTCCTTTTTAAAAGACATTAATAAGCAAAAGAACTCGAGACTTCGCCATTTTGAAGTTCAAACCGGAAATTCAACGATAAAACCCAAATATATTGGTTGTCACAAAAAAAGCGCCGTAATCATAATAAAGAACCCTAAGCACTGGTAGTTTCCGAACGTCATACATCTTCCTTGGTGTTGCCAGTGCGAACGATGATAGATGTTGCCAGGGAAATTACCTACGTGGAAAATGCACTTTCAAGATGGCGAATATGAAGATTTATGTACACACATGGAAATTATACGTAACGGGTTGCTGTTTATTTTGCTTTCCTTTTTAAGTATATTCTTTCTCCTCGTATATTTCTTATAAGACCCATTTTTGCACATTTGAATTTCGAACTTTCTTTCATTTTTATTAAAAACTCGAATTTAATTATTATTTGTATAAGTACGCTGGGACTTGCAAGGTTAAACATTTTGCCTACCTTCGAGAATATAGCGTGTGGTATATTGTATGATGTATTACAATATAATAAGGACCAAAATTATAATGAAATAGATGGGTAGGTATATAAACATTCAACTGACATCTATGTCTGATATTACTAGTTTAATTGATATATATTTATTTAGCTTTTATTGCTAGATTTTTTTTACACAAAGAAATTAGAGAAACTAGAGCGTTCATATACTTTTTGTTTGCAGGTTCGTTCTATTCTTAAAATGAGGGCTAAAAACTCGCGTGTAAGTAACTACATTAGTTCGTAATAGCGACGTGCATATTAAACAGACCAGAAGTGCCTCGAGGCATGTGACGTCCATAATGCGCGCGTTTAATACTCCCCATGTGGAATGCATCTTGTTATGAAACCTAGTTCTAGTGATGTGACGTTCTGTGGACTCCAGGGTGGGATGTTCCCAGTAAAGTACTCTTATATAGGCTCTAGAGTTCTGTGACAGCCATAACCATAATGCGCGCGTTTAATACTCGCCATGTTGAATGCATCTTGTTATGAGATTCTTTCAAGTGATGTGACGTTCCGTGGACCCCAGGGTGGGATGTTCCCAGTAAAGTACTCTTATATATAGGCTCTAGAGGTCTGTGACAGCCATTATGCGCGTATTTAATACTCGCCATGTTGAATGCATCTTGTTATGAGACTAGTTCTAGTGATGTGACGTTCCGTGGACCCCAGGTGGGATGTTTCCAGTAAAGTACTCCTATAGGCTTTGAATCTGATTATGCTACCATATAATTACGACATTTCTATAATACCTACTACCTTCCCTACTAACACTTCCTAGTATCATTAGTAGTAAAGTTATTGACAGTGTATGCAGCTGTATAAAACGTTATCTAGAATGAAATTAACTTTGTCGTCGTTTGTAAGTAACCATTTTCCCTTGTGTTAGGGTATTAATATTCCTCTATGGCATTTTTCCCCAGTACATCACTATTCCTTGCCTCGTCGTAGCGTATGAAGTTAGCTGTAATATGTCTTGCGTTTCGTGCTCTCCTAGTACCTATTTGGTCTGATTTAATGCTCTTCAAATTAGGTTTTTATGAAAGAATTTAAAACCAAAGTGCACTATGAAGAGTGCACAAGTATAGTTGTCTTTTTGAGGGTTCCGTAGTCAATTATTAGGAACCCTTATAATAGTTTTGTCATGTCCGGCTGTCTGTCCGTCTGCGGCTTTTCCCCGTACATATTATAACAATTGAAAGCAAAGGCCAATTAACCATTTTGCAAATCAAACAATGCTTTTGTTCTTCGATGACAGTCCAAAAATCTCCACACATATCGTATAATGTATTCAGCCACGGCCTTTCTGCCTGTCCGTCTAGCCGAATACAATTGAATTTTTCACTGGCCCATGGCGTATTTGCCTACTGTCTGCCCTATGTCCTAGTAATAAAATGGCGTATGTATACAAAACATGAAACCGAATAAAATGGTCATAGTGTGCAGGGCAGTTACGTCCGAAACGTCTCAGTTATAATGAGAGTAATATTAACAAAGGCTTAAGCGCCTGCTGCAATAAATTTCCATTTTCCAGTTTCCCATTAGTGTTACTTACATCGTTTTATAATTCGTTTCAGTGTTGGTCGCGTATTATCATTGCTATTTAGCTCGAGCGCAGTTGAGTCGAATTTCAATTTCATTCTTTATTTATTTACTAAAAACGGAACTTAAATAATTGTAATAACAGTTTTGAATGACTCACTAGACTTAAATCGACCGGGATATGGACCGTGATTACCTTTAGTATTGTTATCGAGCTCGCGATATTTCGACGCAGTTACGTGCATCTTGTTCAGAAGTTGCCCGTGGTAATAGGTAATCACGGTCCATATCCCGGTCAATTTAAGTCAGGTAATCGCGTATAATTAAGTTTTTAAATTTACCTGCGAAGTTGAGGACGGCGTTGTCCCGGTGGTCTCGAAGAAGACTGGGTAAATTTGATATCAACATCTAGCCGCGCGAATTTTTCACTTGGTCTTGTTTATCAACTTAAACGTTTCGCACACTAGGGATGTACCGGATTAGTGGATAGTTTTTTTTTTATTTTACATCTTGCAACGATACATTTTGTTAGGACCATATTTATAAACAATTAATGTTTACAGCATAATAATACACCTCAGAGCTCAATGCCAGCACCATTGGTTTCATTTTTGTTCAAAAGTAACAGTAGATATACAACAAATATACACCGTGGGCTGGTAAGAACCGACAGATTTTAACCACGCATTCCTGCGGTCATAAGGAGCAAAATATGTTATATGGTTTTGGTGAAATTCGGTATAATTTTGTTTTTTTGAACACGACACATTATTACTTAATCTTTCTGGTTTAACCTTTCTGGTCTTGACTGGAAGAGAATGCCTTATGTATTGTGCAATAAACAATAATTATTTATTTTTAAGGTCTTGGCAAAAAAAAAAAACAAGTAGGTAACTTTTTTTTTATATTTACAAATAAAAATTACGAGTATCATTAAAACTGTATGTAAACTCTCCTTTGTCTGTCTTGTCTGTCAGTAGATATAGTGTAAGTGTAGGTATGGTGGCAGCGTCGCAACCAAAAAGGTGTTATTCACTAAATTATCACAACAAATTTTCAAAAGAATTGTCATTATGTCATTAAACAAGACCAATTTCAGAAAACTGTATGAAATTTTAGTCTCTAAATGGGGTCAGGAATACACCTTCAAAATCTGTCGGGTTTTATTAGCCCACGGTGTATATAATAGTAGAAATAACAAACCACTGAAAAAAAGATAATCGCTTAATTTCGATTAGTATTAGCGTCTTACTGATCGTCACACTAATGTAAGCAATTGCAATGGCAACCACTATGTCGGCATATTAAATACCTAATGAAATTACTTTTGTGTGGAAATGGAAGTCGCATTTGCGCAGTTCGGTAAATAAGGGAATTTAAACGTGGCAGCCATTTGGTATGATAATTAGCTTGATAATTGGGTTCAACTGTCAATTAGAGACTTGGAATATTTAATATGAATTTGTATTGCACATTAGTTGACATTAGGGTTAAAATCATACGGCCTGATTTGAACTTTAAAATACGTCAAATATTAGGTCTAGATACGATAGGGATCGGATACGTTTACGTGTCTAATGCATATCGTATCTAGATCTAATATTTGACATATCTTAAAGTTCGAATCGGGCCGAGTCTTTATTATCCGCAATTCGGACCGTATCTAAAAACAAAGTATTTAAAAAAATTAAATACAAAAAAAGTTGTCGATTGAACTGTCAATTGATGTTCGTTATTTCCGTATCATTTTATTGTAATTACTTTGGTTTTGTTTTATTGCGGTAATTAAACTTAATTGTTAGTATACCTTAAAAGTGAATAATAGCTTTGCGATTCTAACGAAATAACGGTTCTGTTTCTATGAAATTCCATTTCGGGAGAAAACGGTTTCCACTAACTAAATCTTAACAAAGCACTTTGATTTTGTTGTCGATCGCTTCAGCATAATATATTCTAGGTTTCGCTTTAAAAAAAACTTTTTCTGGCAGATTTTGAAAAAAAAAGAATAACCTATAAACCTAGTTTTTCATTGTATCAATAACATACAAAACATATAAAAAAATCATGGAGAATGGAAAATATATAAAAGTGGATAAACATTTTCTCTTTTTGTATGAACGATCACGATCTTCCCTCTTAAGTGCTTAAATGATTAAAGTAAAACATTAACATTTTTCACGCTGATATAGATCTGCCAGTTTTGACACTTAGGGTCTCCCCAAACTAGTCGACGCCGTTTCGGCAAATCGCGTACGGAAAAAGCTTTATGTCAACGCAATAAGAGCGAATAAGTCGTAAATCGGCTCGGCCCACGCGAAACGACGTCTTTCGACGGGAAAACGGCGTTTTGCCGTAAAGCTGTTCGCATTCGTACGACGCTGTTTGCAGCCTACCGCACACGTTCGCATTCATAAATCTCCTTATACCGCCGTACGGTGCCGGAAAGAATTGAACGGCTCCGATCACGGCCGAGTGCCTACGATAAGGACCGGTCAGAGCTGGCGGAAGCCGTTCAGCGTCTTCGACGGCCGAACATAGCTGACGACGGCCGAACAGAGCCGATGACGGCCGAAGTAGCTACTGATGCGTTTGTATTTGTTCATTTGAATTATTACCCACATTAATTTTGTGTTCTGTTTTTGAAGTGTTCGTCTTAGCAAATCCAATAAGAAGTCAAATTTTGTTGCGGTCATTCCATTTTTGGATCGAGTCTCAAACGAGGATATCGTAAATTAAATTCACCTTCACTTAATCTATATTGCCACAAAGAATCAACCCACGGTCGCCTCCGCTTTTGCTGCTGTTCTAGCTCTTCCAACAAGTAGGCTACGATAAAAATGCTGGGAAGCCTTTTTTTCCATGCCCGTCTACGTAAAATATCCATCATCACAGGTTATTATATAATATGTAACAACTACCAAGGAAAATAATCTTACAGGTCTGTTCAATTTCAAACTCAGGTTGTTACTAACAACCAGTCTCCAAAAATGAGATTTACGATTGCCGATCACCCGCTGTCCTACATCTGTTCGTCGGACTCAACGGCTGTACGTGTGCTGTCTGACGTCTCGACGGCAGGACGGAGCACGGGAGAGCCGACCGTCGCTTTACAACTGTTGCGATAGCAAGTCGCAGGCGATCGGGCGTCTCTACGGCCGCAAGGAGGATGAGACTGCTAAACGCAGGTGTCCAACCGCGGAGACGGTCGATCGGCTAAATGCGAATAGTGTGGTGTAAAACACTCGGCGAAAGCCGACTCCGCGTCGACTGGTTTGGGGAGACCCTTACCTAACTCTCATCTCCAAATATATATTAGGGCTCATTTACATCCATAGGGTTAGTTTAGATCCATTGCTGCACTGCAATAACCTGAAGTTACACCCAATTCAACCGACCGATCAAACAGTGCAATGAGTTATCGCACCGTCTAAACGAGCCTTAACTGTTAAAATTATACGCGAGAAATACGAGATGGCAGGTAACTGGCAGGAATCCGGATTGGCATCCCTAAGGGCCTGGCTTACTTTTCGGTTCCGGCGCTAAAACATGATGTATTTTCTCTATCTTAAAACCCAGGTCCCTGGGCTTCGGTTGAAAATTAAGCTTAATATATACGGGGTATTCAGTATCTAACTAACTAACTAACTGCTTTGGCTCAGCGATCCAAAAATAATCTTGGCCTCCGAAAAGAGAGAACGCCACCTGTCCCGATCCAGCGCGGACCTGTCCGAAGTGACGACGGCTCCTGGAGGATCCGGAAAAATGCCGAGATCGAAGAGTTGGTGGCTGAGCCCAATATCATCGGCGTAACTAAATCCCACAGACTTCGCTGGCTCGGTCACCTACTCAGAATGGGGAAGGGGTATTCAGTATGGCTTGTACAATCAGCATGTATACGTAGTCGGATGAAACAACGTGCCAAAAGTTCCTGACCAAAGTAATTGTTACAGTCATAGAGAAATAAGAAGTACGCATAGAGTGCTGACTCCTTACATCAGTTTTGGTACCAAAACACTTATGGCGTTATTCATAAACGCGTTACTGGCCTGAATTAGCTATGAATAGTTTGTCTTTATCTGTCATTTTGACGTCTGTATTTGTCAGAGTGGGATAAAACATAATTTAACTAAATCAGCAGTGGCAGCATGGTTCTATTTTTATCACTTGTCACTATGTCCGTCACTTTCGCGCTTACAAACTTGTTAGAACGTGACAGACATAGTGACAAATGATAAAGAGCCGACCATCTTAGCCCTACAGGCCCGTAAAGTTTTATGAATAAGGGGGTTATTATTTTCGTAGTCGACCTCGAGTAGAGTACTGCTACTTGACAATAGACGTTGCGACAAACGAAAAGTCTAATGGTGAACAATTTTCAGCTAATATTATAACCGGATTAACCGGAACTCTATTTTCAACTCCTTCTGCTTGTAATATTAGTTATAAATTGTTGGGAAATACAATTTTCGTCAGTCGCGACACCCGAGACATCTAGTGTCAAGTAACGGTACTAATAATTCTGCTACTCGATTTGATTGATACCAAAACTGACGTATGGAGTGAGCACTCTATTACTTCTTATTTCTCTAGTTTGACTGAGGGGTCGTCAGTTTCTATTTATGTAACTAAAAAACTTGTAGTATATAAGTTATAATAAATGACTACAATGTATGAAAATGTTTTTTACAGTACATATGGGGCTACTTTATAGCACTAGTGCGAGAAGTAGCATATTATGTTACTGTGTCGAACATTTAAAGGGCCATATGTACTGTAAAACGTTGTACGATACATGTGCGAATAGGTAATTCGCAACTCGTGTCGATTTAAAACACTCCCTTCGGTCGTGTTTTAATTTATCGCCACTCGTTTCGAATTTCCTATTTTTCGCACTTGTATCGTAATGTACTATTTTAACATAGATTTAAATTAAGTCTTATTATTTTCACGTCTTAAGGATTCAGGCAAACTATTAAGCAAGTATGGAATTCTTTTCCTAAGGGTTCTATCCCCGTAGTGGTTACTAATTCTAGGAACGGATAGATTGCCTGAAGTCACAGCCTTTGTGATGTAAGCATTAGAATTATAATCTAAATATTTTATCAAATAAATTAAAAAGAAACACACGTCACTAAATACAAGCTAAAAGTAAACTAAATATATGAAAAGGCCCCTGTGACAAGGCCTCGAAGATGCTGGCTGCATTGCCCCGCTGAACTGTGGCAGGTGCCCGGACGTCTTTGCAATAATCCATCAGTCTCATTGACCTCATTGTTCACCCAAACTTCAATTCAGTAGACGGTTATACTGTTCACTTTTTCTACAATAATCCTAATCCCTGCTGCGACCTGTTCATGAGGTTGCACCTGTAAACGGGTTCCAGCAGGCGTTCTACATGTCATTAATGCTCTCCAAGGGCTCTACGTGTTGGATCTATATCCCCACGCAAGCATTTTAAAATACCGGGATTTATAGACCCGTGAAATCCAAGGAAGCACCTAGTAATAATAATAAACATAATAAGTATTCAAGTGTTCTGTAAGCGGAATATTAGCGAGGCAGAGCTTGCTTATGGTGCGTTGATGCAAAAACTCGAAGTAGCCAGCACCCTGCTGCGATGATCGGGATTAAGGCCTGAGTATACAAATAGACGGTGTGATGTAACACCCCTTGAATCTGGCGACATTCGGCGCACTTCTGGTCTGGACGTATTCTCACGGGTCTTGTTTGATTATTAATTAGGTTAATGATTTTTTGTGGCGAAGTTAATCCTAGGCGCCAGGCTAGGCAAGGCCTGAGATGGAGCCGAAGGAGTAGACACATTCTTTCTTGTGACTTAGCACATGAAACACGCAATCCTTAGACTAGGTTTCGCCTAATTGGTTTTTCTTCTTAATCTATAACAAGTCTCATAATCCGTGTGTTCATTGAGATAGTATCTCGCGTTAATACCCACGCCTTAGGGATGTGTTACCTAGTACATCTAGCCAGTCCTAGTTTCCTAAATCTATCTTATGCTTCGATACATATTTATTATAATGCTTTGTTAATATAAGGCCGTATGTTTGTACCTATATATTCGTCCTGTAACATTATGTTACAGACAGGAGCATCGCTGCTTGAATTTAAAAGCAGATCATTTTTCCTCGTCCTCATGAATTAATCATTGGATTGGAGTTCTAGAGCCTGATTCCGGTGAGGAAATTAGCAAAAGCGGGTGCTTCTGATACTTTATGGTTTAAATTTCCATTCATTTATTGCCTGACTGCCTAAAAAGTGTTGAAGGGTTATATTATTTTTATTGAGATTTATATCATAAAGTGATACAATTAAAGAAACAATTAACTCACTACAAAGCCACAGGAGGTGGCCATGGGAACTCTGTTGTGAAAAAACAAAGCCAACTATATTTAGAGTTAATCGAATTTAAACTGTCGTGAGACATTAAAATAATTCTACGAATTCTTCGGGGGAGATCTTGCGCTGTCGTACCACACCAATATGCCCGCCTACTACGACAGCGCAAGATCTCCCCCGACCGGTTCTAGCGCGCGCGCAGCGAGCGACGCGGCGCGGAGCAGTACGCGATTCATGGCCGTCGTGAACGCTGCTCGCATTGTTAGTGTAGAAAGGAGACCTAAGCTCTCCGAAACATGTCGCGCGAGTGACTAAAAATACGTGGGTGTAATCCGTAGAATTATTTTATATTTAGGGTTGTTAGAATTCTCTCAACTTGCCTGTGGAAAGAAAAGTACAGTCAGCGAGCTTGTACCAAAAAAATTTTTTTTTGCCTAAAACTAAGTACATACAACGGAATATAGTTGGTTGGTTTTCCGGTATTCTATTTTTAAACAGCTCGTGTAATTAACTCTACCATTTTTGCTGCAAATATGAATATTTTGGTTTCTATATTTTTTTTATAAAGGTTATTCACATGATATATGGCATCCCTGTATGTTACATCGCACGCACGCACGACGTCCAATTTATTTCACAGGCAGTCAATATTTACTGGCGTTATCAAATTATGCAAATATAGCGTTTAGCTACAGCGGTATTGCTTATCTGTATACCTGACACGTCGATTCGGTAAACAACGAGGCCTATTCGAGTTTTTGAAATCTCAATGTAATATAGTATTAATTTGTGTCGTAGTGCGCGCGCACTAATTACCACAGCCAGCAATTTTAGAACGGTGTCAAATTAAGCTGAGCTTTTTAATATTCGTATAGGCCTTTTAGATAATTTGAATTATCAGTATGTAAAACGATGCCTCTGATTTAAATATTTTATGCTATTAGTTTGTACTAAACCAGTACTGTTTAAAGGCCTATTCACTCTATAAGCTTATTCAAGCTAGCTTTGGCGATTCGACCTAGATGTAGCTGACAGCCGTCATTGGGAGCTTTTGAACTGAATTTTATTTGTATTTTTACGTTGCACATTGACCACAGATCACTTATATTTCAGGAGAAGATTTTAAACGTTTTATAACAAAAAATAGGAGTTTATAGTTTGTTCGCGTTAAGAATGCAGTAACATTATCATTGTCCGCTCACCTAACCACGTTGGAACCAACCAAATCGTTCCTGATTAGAAAATCAAGTTTACAGTGACCAGTTGAAGGCATACTTTCTAATTAGGAAAGATTTGATTTGTTACGAGCATCACTAGACCGGCGGACGATGATGATTGTACAGCATTCTTAACGCGCTGACCATACGCGACAGGACGCGCCGACCATACGCGCCCTGTCGCGTATGGTCAGCCATTAACTGCTTTAGGATCGGAGTTGGTAGTTACCAACACAACAGTAGCAAATAGGGTTGAAGTGGTTCTCCCGCCTGCGAATGTGGGCACCATCGAACACATAGTACATAATGTCCCCTCACAAAGTATAGATTGTGTCATTCACGAAGACGCGTGCCTTGACTCGTATTGCCATGTTATTAAAGGTTAGATTTGGCAAATATGCGGTCATCATAAATGACAAACTGTAGGCCATGTTAATGACTTTAATACCCCAAAAATGTGGTAGGAAAGATATACGAGATACGTCAAACAGAGTAAAGTGTAAGAAGAAGACAAGCAAAGCAGACCCAACCATCAGATGGGAATATTATTTCCGAAGGGTAGAGAGAGACAATGAGGTTTAAACATGAACTTCATAACTCGTAGTCTGTAAATGGTAATCCATGGTGGTGACCTAAAACGCGCTGTCACATCGTTTGACGCTTTCAAACCGTGTTGATTAACGGGCGATGTGAACAACTATGTGGCTACCACCAGTTCGGCACTTACATAAACGCGAGAGATGTATAGAAAGTAAATTACGTTCAAGATAGCGTATATTATGTCAGTTTTGACACTGTCAGTGACTCATGGTACGGGTACTTGCTTGCTTTTGGTATGACGGGATATTGCAAATTTACTCTATGTTGAAGATTAAGTAGTTGTGAAGACTAAGTAGGAAAGCGGACCCTGGCGCTAGGCCAGGAAAACGCTAGGTTGAAGAAGACTCTTTGTTGTTATGAAAAAATAACTACCTAGTTTGGTTTATGTCATTTTTAGAAGCTTTTATTTATATTGCCCTGCGGCGGTATCATGGTCGCATTTTTATCACTTGTCATGTCTTGTGTCACTTTCGCACTAACATACTTGTTAGAACGTGACAGACATGATGACAGATGATAAAACACCGACCATATTAGCCCTACTGTTAGTATTTATGTTATTTTGGTAGTGTCAAATCTTTGAAGCTAAATTTGATCGACTTCTCGATTTCTGATTGAGCTGAAATTTTTTGTAAGTCGGGTGACAATTCAATATTATGGTATCATCGAGCTGATCTGATGATGGAGACAGGAGGTGTCCATAGGAACTCTGTGATGAAACAACGCAACCAAATTGTGTTTGGGGTTTTTACAATTGTGTCGATGAGTATATATTAATTGTCCGTGGTAATTAAAGTACAGTCAGCGATAAAAGCTTGTACCAAAAATTAAATTTTTGTCAAAAACTTATTAAATATAAGACGACACGGTGACCAAGTAAAAATTATTACTAATCTGATATCTAGCTATTTCAGTTTATTATTTAAGTACTTAAACATTTAATGGAGTGAATGGTGTCTGTAAGTTATTTGTAATATGGGCCTTGTTGCCTGATTTTAATTTTAACCAATTACAAGTCCAATTTGTAAGTACAATTATTTTTAATTCTCCCACTAGAGACTATCCGAGAGGACCTAAGTCAAATGATAATCGTTTATACAAAACGACAATCTAAGCTTTACATAATACCTCACAGATTACAATAATGATAATCTTAAAAACTAGAAATCATTTTAGCGACACAGCAGTTTTTTACTGCGTCACCTGTTCTTTTTTTAGGGTTCCGTAGCCAAATGGCATAAAACGGAACCCTTATAGTTTCGCCATGTCCGTCTGTCTGTCTGTCTGTCTGTCTGTCCGAGGCTTTGCTCCGTGGTCGTTAGTGCTAGAAAGCTGAAATTTGGCATGGATATATAAATCAATAAAGCCGAGAAAGTCGTACAATAAAATCTAAAATTTTTTTTTTTAGGGTACCTCCCGTACAGGTAAAGTGGGGGTGAAATTTTTTTTTCGCTTCAACCCTAGAGTGTGGGGTATCGTTGGAAAGGTCTTTCAAAACTAATAGGGGTTTTCAAGAAACATTTTTTGATAAAGTGAATATATATTCGGAGATAATCGCTCCGAAAGAAAAAAAAAAGTGTCCCCCCCCCTCTAACTTTTGAAACATAGGTCCAAAAAATATGAAAAAAATCGTGGAAGTAGAGCTTAAGAAAGACATTAAATGAAAACTATAGCGGATATGATCAGTTTAGCTGTTTTTGAGTTATCGCAAAAAGTTTTCCCTTCATAGTAAAAAGACTTATTTTAATTAGGTACTGATTATGCAAATTTGCCTATTTGTTTAACTCAGGTGAAAAGTACCGTTTCATCCCTTGGTTAACAATTTACTATACTTTAAGCTCCAGTTTAGCTTATTGTGACGGAAGAGTAACTACGGAACCCTACACTGAGCGTGGCCCGACATGCTCTTGGCCGGTTTTTTAATTAATTTATTTCAAAAAATACTTATGACTATATACATACAAAAGCTTCGCCAAACTGAAGACAGTTTGTTGGCGAATAGTGCGCTCTCAATTATTATTATAACTATTATAAGTAATACTCTGTACCTTATATTAGGTACCTACAGAGTACAGAACAAACTTCATATAGTATACTTAGGTTAAGTTTTAACAAAATTTGCGTGAATACATCAATTGTTCAACAAGATCGGTTTTTATTACTGTACAGCTAGCATGTGTACCTACTTCATCTCATGACGGCATCTGATGTAGGATTCGGCAGAATCCCACGGAACCGCCGAAATACTACACCCTTCGGCCAAAAGCCCTTGCTCGCGATTGATTATGAAATAAAAACATATTAAGTAAAACGAAAAGATCAGTACCATAACAAGTTATTGAATCTCAATCGGATTCCTGGTTCCTCACAAAAACTCTACTAACAACTTTAAAAAATTATACATTGCTATTATGCTTAACATAGCATCGGCAGCTTTAACACAAGTATTTGTAAACTGCATACTGCATCGAGCTTAGCCTGCTGTTTAGCACCTGTACTAAATAGTTGCTTTGACTTCGTTTCGATAGTTACTAGCTATCGAAATACCACACCCTTAGGCCAAAAGCCCTTGCTCGCGATGGTTTATGGAATAAAAACATAATAAATAAAATATCAGTATCATAACAAGTTATTCTAACTATCTCCATCCGGCCCCTGGTTCCTCACAAAAACTCTACCTACTAAGAACTTTTTAAATGTACACATTGTTGCTATTATGCTTAGCACAGCATTGGTATTTTTAAACTGCATACTCGAGCTTAGCCTGCTGTTTAGTACCTGTACTAAATATTTGCTTTGACTTAGTTTCGATAGTTACTCGCTATCGAAATACCTTGACTCGGTAAGCTGGAAACTAATAGGAAAGTTTACGAATACGCCGTAAGCTGATAGTATCTGTGTTGAATAATGTGGGTATCCTGGGAGTTTTCAGAAAATAGACCCAATTAGTGTGAGTAGTTAAGAAAAGTTAATCGCTGTCGGTTTTGTGACGAGAATTAAGCATAGCTTATAGTATATGAAATGCTAATAAATAACAAATAGCCGAGCCGAATATAATAGGTGAGACCAAAGCACATTGTCTCCGTTGGCTGGGCCACCTCGAAAGGATGGGTGACGGCCGGCTTAGGGTCTCCCCAAACCAGTCGACGCGGAGTCGGCTTTCGCCGAGTGTTTTACACCACACTATTCGCATTTAGCCGATCGACCGTCTCCACGGTTGGACACCTGCTTTTAGCAGTCTCATCCTCCTTGCGGCCGTAGAGACGCCCGATCGCCTGCGACTTGCTATCGCAACAGTTGTAAGGGTCTCCCCAAACTAGTCGACGCCGTTTCGGCAAATCGCGTACGGAAAAAGCATTATGTCAACGCAATAAGAGCGAATAAGTCGTAAATCGGCTCGGCCCACGCGAAACGACGTCTTTCGACGGGAAAACGGCGTTTTGCCGTAAAGCTGTTCGCATTCGTACGACGCTGTTTGCAGCCTACCGCACACGTTCGCATTCATAAATCTCCTTATACCGCCGTACGGTGCCGGAAAGAGTAGAACGGCTCCGATCACGGCCGAGTACCTACGATAAGGACCGGTCAGAGCTGGCGGAAGCCGATCAGCGTCTTCGACGGCCGAACATAGCTGACGACGGCCGAACAGAGCCGATGACGGCCATAATAATCGTAAAACATTTTTGGATCGAGTCTCAAACGAGGATATCGTAAATTAAATTCACCTTCACTTAATCTATATTGCCACAAAGAATCAACCCACGGTCGCCTCCGCTTTTTCTGGTGTAGGTGCTTTTCTCTTCCAACAAGTAGGCTACGATAAAAATGCTGGTAAGCCTTTTTTTCCATACCCGTCTACGTTAACTATCCATCATCACAGGTTATTATATAATATGTAACAATTACCAAGGAAAATAATCTTACAGGTCTGTTCAATTTCAAACTCAGGTTGTTACTAACAACCAGTCTCCAAAAATGAGATTTTCGATTGCCGATCACCCGCTGTCCTACATCTGTCCGTCGGACTCAACGGCTGTACGTGTGCTGTCTGACGTCTCGACGGCAGGACGGAGCACGGGAGAGCCGACCGTCGCTTTACAACTGTTGCGATAGCAAGTCGCAGGCGATCGGGCGTCTCTACGGCCGCAAGGAGGATGAGACTGCTAAACGCAGGTGTCCAACCGCGGAGACGGTCGATCGGCTAAATGCGAATAGTGTGGTGTAAAACACTCGGCGAAAGCCGACTCCTCGTCGACTGGTTTGGGGAGACCCTAAAGCGACGGTCGGCTCTCCCGTGCTCCGTCCTGCCGTCGAGACGTCAGACAGCACACGTACAGCCGTTGAGTCCGACGAACAGATGTAGGACAGCGGGTGATCGGCAATCATAAATCTCATTTTTGGAGACTGGTTGTTAGTAACAACCTGAGTTTGAAATTGAACAGACCTGTAAGATTATTTTCTTTGGTAATTGTTACATATTATATAATAACCTGTGATGATGGATATTTTACGTAGACGGGCATGGAAAAAAAGGCTTACCAGCATTTTTATCGTAGCCTACTTGTTGGAAGAGTTAGAACAGCAGCAAAAGCGGAGGCGACCGTGGATTGATTCTTTGTGGCAATATAGATTAAGTGAAGGTGAATTTAATTTACGATATCCTCGTTTGAGACTCGATCCAAAAATGTTTTACGATTATTATGGCCGTCATCGACTCTGTTCGGCCGTCGTCAGCTATGTTCGGCCGTCGAAGACGCTGATCGGCTTCCGCCAGCTCTGACCGGTCCTTATCGTAGGTACTCGGCCGTGATCGGAGCCGTTCAACTCTTTCCGGCACCGTACGGCGGTATAAGGAGATTTATGAATGCGAACGTGTGCGGTAGGCTGCAAACAGCGTCGTACGAATGCGAACAGCTTTACGGCAAAACGCCGTTTTCCCGTCGAAAGACGTCGTTTCGCGTGAGCCGAGCCGATTTACGACTTATTCGCTCTTATTGCGTTGACATAAAGCTTTTTCCGTACGCGATTTGCCGAAACGGCGTCGACTAGTTTGGGGAGACCCTTACTTGGGTCGACCAACTGGACGCCGTCCTGTTGGTCATCCTAAATCCTAAATCGTTGGGTGAATAGAGTGGAGGCAGATCTCCGTGAGCTCGGCGTCAGCGAAGGCTGGCGCGAGTCCGCTCTGGACCGAGCAAAGTGGCGTGTTCTTGTGTTGGAGGCCAAGACTCATTTTAGGTCATTGCGCCAGCCAAGTAAGTAAGTAAGTAAGTTTATGAAATGAACACATAAAGTAAGTTTTTATTGAAATTTAATGCTTAACTATTGTTAAAAAACTAACAGCAATTAACTTTTTTTAACAACTCACGCTAATAGTGTACCCAATACACTATTTTCTGAAAACTCTCAGTGGTAACCCAACAAGTTCTATAACTAAGCGGACATAGTCAAAAAGAAATATGTGTTAACTCTCTCTCTCTTTCTTTCTTCCTTTCTTACACATTTTATGTCTTATTCTGTTGCTATTCTGTTCTGTTTTAGTTTTAAGTTTTAGTTTTTAATTTTGGGTTCTCTGAAACCCAGTGCCGCGTCTAACAGACACGGCTTATGCTGAGCGGCATTCTATTTGGTGTACGTGTCATTATTTAATTTATTGTTTTTTTAGGCCAAATAAATATTCTCCTATTTTCTTCTTTCAATTTAACTATATGAAAATACTTTACAATATAAAGAGGATGGCTAAAAGTATAGGCGTTTAAAAATGGATTTTATCGCTTTTAAAACACGTAAGGCGCGGGTTACACTTTTTTTACGTTATATCATTAATCATGTCACGAAGAAAAACAGTGACGGGCCGCGTTCGTCACTTGCGCTACATCATCTTGTTTTTGCAACCATGTTTTACGAAAAATTTGCCTGAAAAACCTTCCAGCTTTTGAATAGATTATTGGCTATAGCTACTTAAGAGGCAACAAGAGTGGTCATTTCTCCATTTTTCGAATGTACTCGACTGTTTCCTCCGTGGTTTTTGAAGCTATAGCGATGATTTTTTTTCAACATAGATTAGTATTATTAATATCTGTGTCGGACTGTTTTGCTTTTTTTGTTTTTTTTTGTTTCTTAAGGCGCTAGTGCACTACAAATAACGCAAAAACGGACTAATTTACTAGATCGCAAAGAGAAGCATGGTGTTCAAAAGTGACATCAATTAGCCTAATAATCAAAACAGTCCGAGTCCGACACAGATAATTTAATTACCATTTAGATCTCAAAACTTCGTTACATTTGGTTGAGTTTTGGAGGAGGAAACAGTTGAGTACGAAACATCATTTTTTGAGATTTTTACGTATTATGCTATTTTTTTTTTTAATACTACGTCGGTGGCAAACAAGCATACGGCCTGCCTGATGGTAAGCAGTCTCCGTAGCCTATGTACACCTGCAACTCCAGAGGAGTTACATGCGCATTGCCGACCCTAACCCCACCCCCCTCGTTGAGCTCTGGCAACCTTACTGACCGGCAGGAACACAACACTATGAGTAGGGTCAAGTGTGATTTGGCTGCGGTTTTCTGTAAGGTGGAGGTACTTCCCCAGTTGGGTTCTGCTCTAGATCTGGAATGACATCTGCTGTGCTGTGCCCTACCACACAAGGCGAGATGACATTCACATTGCCCATACCTCTCTTTTGGACGTAGTTTAAGGACATACCCGGGACCATATTACCTACAATAATTCATTTTAATCGAAGGTGTTTATTTACTCACCTGCAATAATTTACGGGCTGAATATATAGGTCATACTGAGCAACTTTTACTATGGGACCAATCCTGAAATCGCGAAAAAAAATTTACTCTCCCATAGAAAATGTCAAGGTCAGACAGCCAAATTGTATGAAACAGCAAATTTTTTTTTCGCGATTTCGGTGTTAGTCCCATATTAAAAGTTGCTCAGTATGACCTATATATTCACCTCGTAAATTACTGCAGGTGACTATATAAACAGCCTGTATTATGATGCGAAAGTAACTCTGTCTGTCTGTTTGTCTTTTACGTCTTTAACCGCTGAAACGACTTAGAATTTTAGATAAAATTTCTGATATGAAGATAGTTTGAGGACCGGGGAAGGATATGGGGTAGTTTTTATAATTTCACGTAGATGAAATCGCAGACAGAAGTACATAATATTTTTATTTTATCTTTGTAGCAAAAATATTTTAAAAAGTAAAAACAGAACTGAAACGCCGATTTTACAGCTATTAACAACGAACAGAATCAATACGGACGCTTCACACGATCCCAATTAACAAAAGGGATTGCATGTTGCAAAGAGATTGCTCCCGAAGCCTGCCGTGTCGTTCCAAAAGCTTTACTCGGTTCAACCATTCGCTTTGTGCATGACTGTGTACACCATCCTGATATATGGCTGATCTACACGATGAGACATCCTACTGGTGCACTAAGATGGGCCAGCGTGTAGACAGGGTAAAATGTCGGATGGCTTATGGCGCGGCGGGATGGCGATGGATGGCCACGGTGTCAGATTTTCATCCGCACATCATAGGTTGTGGGCTAGCGATGGTGCGTAGGCATCTACAAGTGGCCCATTCCATAGTGCGTGCTCTCAACCATCACATGGCCTCGCTGGTCCAGCGCTGGGCCATCGTGTAGAGGAGCTATTAGTCATTGTTGAGCAGATCGTGAAGCAGTGGTCATTCACCACGTACTTGATAAGTAAAATTATTAAAACTTGTGAAAATATAATTTAATATAAGGACAAGCAAAAATAGACAGTACTTAAGGGGCCGATGCCAATACAGGTCTAGAATGTACGATCACGGACCTTGAATTGAATTGTTGACCCATTTAGGGTTCAAGCTAATTTAGTTGTATGAAACGTCCAATGTAAAATAAACCGTAAGTGGCTTAAGAATTGAAGTCCGCTACTGTCCAAGTTTGCCTGTCAAATTAATCAATGGTCAAATATATTAAGTACGACCAAAATCGGAATGATGTTATTCAGAAATAATATGTACAGTGACGTCTGAAAATATCGGTACGAAAAATGTGCCAAAAGTATGTATACACTACCTTAATATACATACATACATATAATCACGCCTATTTCCCGAAGGAGTAGGCAGAGACCACGGATTTCCACTTGCTACGATCCTGACATACCTCTTTCTCTTCCTTCACTTTCATGACATTCCTCATACACGCTCATCGGTTTAGAAGTCGTGTATACATATTTTTGACACTTTTTCGTATCGATATTTTCAGAGGTGGCCGTACCTAATTGCGTTAATAATTTGCTTTTATAATAGTATGTTCCAAGGTAAACGCCGACCGTATCTCCTGAATTCAGCTTTTCGTACTTTTCAACCCGCTAACCCTACGTTTTAGTACGTTCGAGCGGCCGCTGCGAGGCCAAAAGTGGTCACGTCTTTCATTTGTAGTCTGCTTCTTTTATAGCTACTCGTACTCATCAATTGTTTCTATACGTGATGGCTTTGCTTTTGCACACTCTACCAAAGAAAAACAATGACTCATAATAACAATATAATAATTTCGCTAATTTTGACAATATAAATATTTTTTATTTTATTTATTTGTTTGATATATAGAATTTATTCTAGAAACATTCTAGACTAGTATTTTTTATACAATTGTTTTTTTTGTATGACGATATTTTGTGAAATTCTTAGTATTACATTTGATCTATGAATGATATTCATTAGTATTATATATGGAATAATATTTACATCAATAAATTGCTCTGACAATTAGCTTAAGATAATTATATGTAATACTGTCTTACTATTCATAAGTGTTTGTTGCTAGGCCTACATGAATAAAGTATATTTGAACTGAACTGAACGGTTTGTGTGAACCGTGTGAGGGTTCACACTTGTATAGCACCAGACTGTGACGTCAGTCAGTCAGTGTCTACATCTTTAAACCGTAAAGGATTTGCGACACTGGATGCGTTCTATGGTCTGCGGTCAGTTCAAGTTAAATTGAAATGTATGTATGTAATGACTTGACCGCAGACCGCAGAACGCATTCAGTGTGGCAAATTCCTAAGAGAATGGATGTTCTTTGAAACCGTCGAGTAAGAATTAAGGCTTCGAGGATTAGAGTCGCCTTTAAGAGCTTACCCCTGTGTCGAAAACCTCGGCCAATAGTCATATCTATTGTATGCGCTGGCGTTTATCTGACTAGGCTATTTGTACGTTACTTACAAATAGCCATACATTTCATTTCATTTATTAATTGCATTCCATGGTACATACAGATGTTATCTAAAATTAAATTGTCACAACATGGACCCTGAGTAGGGTATAGCAAGTTAACCTTATTAGCTAAATACTTAAAATTACCTTACAAAACATATTATTACCTATTGCCTAATATCTAAATTTAGTAGTCTACGTATACTTCCGAAAATATTTTTAAATACATTACAATCATTCGTTTAAATAGTAGTTATTCAATGTAAATAACTATACTAATAACAACAATACGGATTAAAATATTATATTTAAAAAAAAATGCAGGGATGTCAATAAACAAATAATAATAATAATCGAATTTAAAATGTCGCGAGTCATACTAACACTAATTTCTAATAATAACTAGCGTGTAATTAGCTAAATAATAATAATGTCAATTCATTAAATCATTCCATTACATTGAGACAAAGGTAAAAAATAAATTGATGTGCCCCTCCCCCACAAAAATCGGCAGTCTATTTTATACAGAAAATTACAGACAAGGCGTATCCAGTTGTTAAATCCTCCAAGTATTAAGGGAAGTAAATGCTATTAGGACCGATGAGGCGTTCGTCTCACAAGTGCATTTGCCGACACCACAGACCATAGAACTAGATGCCGTAAGTATTAACACGGTCAATATTGCCTACCACCAAGATGGCCTGTCTTGAAAACAGTGATTCTCTATAATTCAGCTTGCTATGACAGTGGACCGACGCCTTTGATGTTTGCGAAAATGCCGACATCGCACAAGAACACAGTAGGATTGTCACAGACTTTTACATATCTGCCCAAAAGGACAGCTGGATAAAACCATGTCGGCAGCTCTGTAGTACCGAGCTACGAAAAATGGCGATGTATGCAGCTCGGGTGCGTGCAATTTGTGGGATCCAATTGTAAAAGTAAAAAATAAAGATTTTAAAGTAGAGATAAGATAGTAAAGATAGGATTATCTTTGCCAACTCCGCCTAATCATTTTTTTATTATAAAAAATAATACTAAAACTTATTTTAAATGTTGTACCTATATAGGTACGCCCATGAATTCTATAATACAATTTATAGCGGAATTATTATTTAATGCTTGTTACGGCAAAATTTTGTACTGAAGTCGAATATAAGGAATGTATTTTGCCAAATTTTATGAAGTTCATAATTGATAATGGGTATTGCCTATAGTAAAGTTCACGTTAAACTGGTTGGTCCACCGCGAAACAGGACTCAGCCTGGCATGCGATGCACGCGGATCAATCTTGATTGCCAATAATGTTCGCTGATTGCTTCACGAGATCGCAGGCACATTGTTCCGTTGAAATTAACTGACCGTTTGTGGACCTTAGCTGAAGGAGATAAGGACTATGAATGGTTAGTTCTTACGGTAATTAGTATCCGCAATATGCAAGCTTTGATTTATGATCGCCTTGTGCTTTAGAACGCACTCTGTTACATGCTTTTATTTACTTGCAATGTAAGTACCTAAATATGTTTGTACGGATCAAATCTTGCAAGTTAAATTTGACCCAGTTCAGGGTTTCCAATGAAGCTGAAAATGTGCATATATGTTTAAGTTGTAGAACTCGAATCTAGTCGCTACACTGCGCTAATTTTATTTTGGGACCAACCCCGAAATCTTTTTTTTTAGCTTTTTACATACATTTAGGCTGGTATCAATGTTTTCTATGGAAAGCCAAAATTTTTTCGCGATTTGGGAGTGGTATAGTAAAAATAGGTCGATTTAGCGAGCTCTTCATTTAAAGCTGAGAGATATACTTTATCCCCCTTATTCATAGACGTGTACTAAAGTTACGATGCCGCTAATAATCGTTTGTCCCTTTCCATCATACCAATACGTTGGAAAGGGACAAACGATTATTAGCGGCATCGTAACTTTAGTACACGTTTATGAATAAGGGGTTATATGATTTCATAGACCTATATACAATATATGAACTATATGAAATGTATTAAAAAAATGAAAAATGATATAGATATGAAATATATATTTGTAATAAAAATACGTGTTTGCGTAAATATTTGTATACATGATAGCTTCCCATCTGCACTCTTCAATTATTTTAATTATATTTTTCTGTGTCCCTGATAAGCGCATATAATGTAACAAACGAATTTTAATTATATTTTCGATCTGACGAACTTATGACTACGAATAACCAAAAGGTACCACATTGTCGGTTGCCGATAAGCTTAATTTCAAATTGAAGACTGACAATTGAAAATTGACAATTGAAACAAATTGAAAATTGACAACCGTGGCATTAAGTCCACCTTTTGTACTATAAGATTGTTTTTTTTTTGTGCAATAAAGATTAAATTAATAAATAAATAAATATAAACCACCAGAAATAAAACAAAACTCGACACGTGTTTTGCCTCTCTACGATGCATTGTCAGGCCCCAGGAGGCCGATTTTCGAATTTAAATCGTTAATAGAATTGAAAACGAGTGGTCAATAACAACAAGACTACCAATTTCTATCGATCGTATTTCAAAACTGCATTTCACCGTTTTTCACCGATTTCGAGTGACGAAATCGAGCGCTAGAAATTAAAAAATCGGCCTCCAGTTTCACTACGGTGACAATTGTCACCTGATAATTATCACGGCTCCATATAGACCGTTTTTTTAGCATTATAAAGAGGGTAAGCGATTTTGACGTGTCTTTTTGATAGTGTATGATTTATAATATATAACTATTATAAATCATACACTATCATTTACATTATTTTGCTTTCATGAGCAATATTTAATGATTTATATAAAGCGTTATCCAATAGAAATCCAATAAAAACGTGACAGGCATGGTGACAAATGATAAAGAGCCGACCATCTTAGCCCTACTTCTAGACTTTGATATGCCAACTTCACAAACATAGCCATAGGTTGGGGCAAGATACAGCAATCCGACCTTTCCTTCACACCTATAGCCGCCGTGCGTAGTCGTTGCCGAGTTCTTAGGTACTAGGATATATGCTAAAGGAATCATTACATAATTTATTAATGTAAGACATAGGTCATGTCAAATGTCAATTTGAATAAACTTATTTGTCAACAATGTATCCACAAACAAATTTATCAATTATTATAAACCCTCACGTCACTCCCGAAACTGTCCAATCACACTCAAAAGATAACCAATTCCAAACTTTTCAAATTTTCATTTGGAATAATGTTGAATGGGAGCAAATCAGGAGGATCTCATTAGTGCAGGCATCCATCATCCGCGATGACAGCCTTCACGCCAACACAAAGGTAATCAATGAAAGGAGTTTGTAGTCTGTACATAAATACCTATACTTAGGACTTACAATAGTACATATTCAGTGATATAATGAAATTAGGCAATAATTAAATATATTAAAGGCAAATTAAATTATAGGCAAAAAGCAAATTAAATTAATCTTCCTGGCGTTGTCCCGGCATTTTGCCACGGCTCATGGGAGCTTGGGGTCCGCTTGGCAACTAATCCCGAGAATTGGCGTAGACACTAGTTTTTACGAAAGCGACTGCCATCTGACCTTCCAACTCAGAGGGTAAACGAGGCCTTATTGGGATCAGTCCGGTTTCCTCACGATGTTTTCCTTCACCGAAAAGCGACTGGTAAATATCAAATGATATTTCGTACATAAGTTCCGAAAAACTCATTGGTACGAGCCGGGGTTTGAACCCGCGACCTCCGGATTGCAAGTCACACGCTCTTACCGCTAGGCTACCAACGCTTCAAACACAATTAAATTAATAATTTAGTCAAAGTACAATTTAAACGAATGCTAATAACAAAACCTAAATAAACAAATTAATTATAAATTATGACTTCTTCCAAATCATATCATCCGCTACTAGTTCTGTACCCCTAGTGGAAATTTATTCGACAGCGTGACGTGACGTACGCGTTTGCGTTAAGTCTCATTGTGTATGGGATTTTGGGTTTCCAAAACGTCCCGCATGGCGCACTGTTTCTAAATCCCATATAAAATGAGAGTTAACGGAATATCATGTCACGCTATCGAATAAATTTACACTAGGGGTTCTGCACCTAAATAGTCTAGGACAAATAAATAGTGTATATTGAAATTACTATGCCTAAATAAGTGTATTAACCAAGTGAGACATTTGTTTATTACTAATTTTATTTAATCACTACTTTAACTTATTCAGCGCTAATCACGACACATTGTCGTTTAGCCTCTACGAAGTATTTCTGCTACATACTGGAAAATCCATGTTATCGACGACGAAGCGCTACGGCTATAGCTTAGCGGTGAATGTGTTAAGTAACTTTTCTTGCAACGAATTGGAATCTAAATAGAGAGCGGAATATATCAAAGGCAAGCGACGTAGCAGCTACGATTAGCAGCTACGCCGTAGCAAATTGTGAGGCAGATTGCATGCTAAGACTGTCAGGCCAATTCTAACAATATAATCTGATACTGATCTAATCATATCTATTTAAATCTTAACCGGCCTCGAGGAGGTCGATTATTCATCTAAAAGTTTGTTATAGATCAAAACCTTAACAAAACTAATAAATCAGAATTGTAGTCATTTGGTATCAATATTACATTGCGTATTAAGGCGGTAAACAAGAATGGCGAGGTCTTAATTAACACGAGTTCGTAATTCTTGTACCGCCCGTGGCACACACAATGTTTCTCATCACACTTATGAGGAAAAATATTTTTTTTTTTGGCTCTTAGCGTTGTTTTTACAGTGTAAAGTCGTATCTCGAATACCAACAGTATTCAAATTAGTGATAATTAGTTATATAATTGTATTACTTGTGATATGCCTATTATGTTAACTTTTTCAATTATTTCGATTTGACATTTTATATTAATTTAAATTTATTTAGTAATATTATATTACTGATTGACTGTAAAACTGTATTTTAAAATCCCCATACTGTATCGATGCAAATAAATAATTTCTGATTTTTGAACAATTCCTTAATACGGTGACATTTCAATATTTCAAACATTCGTTCGACAACCTTTTCGACATCGAAGACCTGTGCCGCGGATAGGTCTGTACCTTTTTGTTTCAGCCACGATTGAAAATTGTGTAAAAATATTTTACACGGCTATTTAATTAATGAAATTAAATATTTATAAACATATACAAAAAATAAAATAAACGTCAGTATTTTAAAAGTATAAGCGCTGGTGGCCAAGCGGTAAGAGCGTGCGACATGCAATCCGGAGGTCGCGGGTTCAAACCCCGGCTCGTACCAATGAGTTTTTCGGAACTTATGTACGAAATATCATTTGATATTTACCAGTCGCTTTTCGGTGAAGGAAAACATCGTGAGGAAACCGGACTAATCCCAACAAGGCCTAGTTTATCCTCTGGGTTGGAAGGTCTGATGGCAGTCGCTTTCGTAAAAACTAGTGCCTACGCCAAATCTTGGGATTAGTTGTCAAGCGGACCCCAGGCTCCCATGAGCCGTGGCAAATGCCGGGACAACGCGAGGAAGAAGATTTTAAAAGTAATTTACATATAGGTACCAAATATTTACCAACTCCCCTCCCTGGTAAATTCTAACATAATCCATTAAAGTAGCACGTCTGCAACCGCCAGAGTAATCAATGTTAATTAAATATTTATATCAGAGCTCCACCAAACATATATTTGTGTTTGTTCAAAAGGCGTATTGTAAATAACTCCAATTTCATCAATATTTTTGGACAGAATAATTTAAAACTGTTGACGTTCACAACTCGAACAAACATACGGATTAAATTGCTCTTTTATGTCGGGGAATGTAAACTGCGGCGGCATCATGGTTCCATTTTTATCACTTGTCACTATGCCCGTCACTTTCGCACTTACATACTTGTTAGAACGGGACGGGTATGGTGACAAATGATAAAGAGCCGACCATCTTAGCCCTACTGAAATATTTAAAATCGAATATATTATAAAATAAAAGACAAATGGCGTCAACGTAGTAATTTACATACATCATCACATGAATAAATATTATAGGACATTATTATTACACAAATTGACTAAGTCCCACAGTAAGCTCAATAAGGCTTGTGTTGAGGGTACTTAGACAACGATATATATAATATATAAATATTTATAAATACTTAAATACATAGAAAACACAAAAAAAAGCGCTGGTGGCCTAGCGGTAAGAGCGTGCGACTTGCACTCCGGAGGTCGCGGGTTCAAACCCCGGCTCGTACCAATGAGTTTTTTGGAACTTATGTACGAAATATCATTTGATATTTACCAGTCGCTTTTCGGTGAAGGAAAACATCGTGAGGAAACCGGACTAATCCCAACAAGGCCTAGTTTATCCTCTGGGTTGGAAGGTCTGATGGCAGTCGCTTTCGTAAAAACTAGTGCCTACGCCAAATCTTGGGATTAGTTGTCAAGCGGACCCCAGGCTCCCATGAGCCGTGGCAAATGCCGGGACAACGCGAGGAAGAAGAAAGAGAAATACATAGAAAACACCCATGACTCAGGAACAAATATCCATGCTCATCACACGAATAAATGCCCTTACCAGGATTTAAACCCGGGACCATCAGCTTCGTAGGCAGGGTCACTACCCACTAGGCCAGACCGGTCGTGAAAAACACATATTCAAATATCTTTGACTGTAAGGTAAAATACCCAGTTCTATAAATTCCAGCGGAAACATCAGAAAAGCAACGGTCGCGGGAAATGTGCTGCTGTTTTCACGGATTTTCCACTTGTCTCACTTTGCTGGACGTTTTAAGACTAATGTTTTGTCACTGGCTGTTAGAAAAGATTCTTTTAAATGTACCTCAGTATAGATAATAACTACCGTAACATACGTAGCTTAAGAGGGAAGAACAGCTTTTAAATCTAACGAAATAACGGTATTTTTTCTATGAAATTCCATTTCGGGAGAAAACTGTTTTCAATAACTAAATCTAAACAAATAACTTTCATTTTGATGTCGATCGCTTCAGCATAAAATATTCTAGGTTAATAGGTTGCGCTTTATTGAAAAAAAACCTAGTTTTTCATTGTATCATAGAGAAAAAAAAATAAAGAAGAATCATAGAGAATGGAAAATATTTAGAAGTGGAAAAACGTTTTCTCCTTTTGTATGGACGATTCCGTGGTATATTAATTTATTTATAAGCCAATATGGCTTAGAAATAAATTAATATACCACTTAGTTTTTACTGTTATGGACCATTGGACCATGAAGACACATCGTTTAGTCGCATCACATATAAAAAGTAATAAGAGTTATGTATGTGTGTTTTAGTTTAAATAACTCTATACACGGTGTAACACGAGGAACGCGAAAGATTTTAACCACGCACTTCTGAGGCCAAAACAAGGTAAAAATGTTATATGAGATTAAATAAATTTCGCCAAACGCAAGCATACGGAGGTCGGGGGTTGAAACCCCGGCTCGTACCAATGAGTTTTTCGGAACTTACGTACGAAATATCATTTGATATTTACCAGTTGCTTTTCGGTTCACCGAAAACATCCTTCCTCATCCTTCTTCATCCTTCAGGAAAACATCGTGAGGAAACCGGACTAATCCCAACAAGGTCTAGTTTACCCTCTGGGTTGGAAGGTCAGATGGCAATAGCTTTCGTAAAAACTAGTGCCTACGCCAAATCTTGGGATTAGTTATCAAGCGGACCCCAGGCTCCCATGAGCCGTGGCAAAATGCCGGTACAACGCGAGGAAGAAGAAATAAATTTCGCCAAAAACTAGGCGAAATCCAGAAAAGTTTATATGACATTTTAATCTCTAAATGTGATCAGGAATACACTGTAATCTTTCGGTTTCCTCATGTTACACCGGGTATATACCAAGATTATTTCCTAAGTCTGTATTGCATGTAAATTGTAAAGCCTAGCTTCAGGCTTTGTCTTTTGTTGCCTAAATGAACTCACCAAGGCAACAGAAATACCTCAAGGTTATTCCTTCCTAAAGATGCCAATCTCATCCACTACAAAATCTTAAAGACATTCCGTAGCCGACACCAAAGACAATTTAATTACTTTGATGACACGCAAAACCTTCGGGCTATTTTCGTACCCTTGTTTGTGAGTCCCTTTTTGGGTGAGCTGACCCTTCAAAAGGTGCAGGTGTGGCTGGATTACAGACCACTTGTCTACAAGACGGAACATATGAGATAAATTATAATATAGGACTATGTAGCCATGGTAAATAAGTAATTCAACCGAACACTTGATGGCCTAATGGAAAAGCTACTTCCAAGCTTACGGGACTAACACTTTTTTAGGAAATTTGTACAAGATTTCATTTGATATTCACCGGTAATTATCGATGATGATTTTTTTAATATCTTTAGGAAACCGGACTAATCTCAAAAGATTAGGTTCCATAAGCGGAGTTTGGGCTTATTAGAATGAAACCACGGAAGTTCTAAGATGATAAATAAACAACTTAAACCACGTATGTTGTTGATTTAACATTTACGTCTGATAGTACGAACTCATGCATTTTATAAATATCACCAAAAATTTTGTTCATACTTATAAATAGGCTGTTTTTGTATAAATACATATATAATATATTACGCTCTTGCATATGCACATAATGTAAGTATATTTAGTACATTAGGTACTGTGCTTTAGTTTCAGTGGATATTGTGCATGTATTTAGTATTACCATGTCCAGATTCTATCTGTGTATTCCTATAATTTGCCTCTGTATTGCTATTTAAAAGTTCAATTTTTTGAACAATGTAAACATGTTGTAAAATACTACCACGTGTGACGGTTGTTGAGCATGTTCACACTTAAAATAGCTCATGTGGGTTGTTCACGTTTGTGTGGAAAAAATACCAACTCTGCCAGAAGAAACGAAACCCCCTTATTTTGTTACGCTTATTATGTTGATAAAATACGCCAATTTTTTATATTGTTTAATAAAAATGTTTTATTTTACTTCATACTTACAAATAACATGTTCAAACAATGTAAAAATACTAACTTAAATAAAAATCAGAAAATATTTTTTTTAGATTTTATACAACACAAAAAAATCAGTGGTTTAGCACCTTTTTGTCATTGAGATTATATATATATATATATATTTTTTTGTATTTTATGAACATAATAACTGTAACAAAATGAGGGTCTAAAAATTAAAAATGTTTCTTGGACCATCCTACTACCCATCTTGAATACTCTTTATAATGCGGTGTCTTTTCTGGGCAGTCTTTAGGCCAATATATTGACGTGTTTCAATCGTGAACACCTGTGTTCCCGTGTAATGCTGATAGTCAAGGGTTTATTTATGATGTTGGGAAGTTTGCGTAAATCACACGGATATAGGCTTAAGTTGGTAATAACTAATCGCAATATTCAAAAGTAAAATACGTATTCTGTATTTGAAAAGGATATGATAAAAAAGGTTAATTAAAACGGAAATATTACTTTGCTAATCCGCGAAATAATAACCATGTTATCCATAATATAGAATATGCAAGTAAGTACGGGTTAGCATTGATTGACTAGCACGTTATTATTTCGCGGAATAGGAAAGCAATATTTTTATTTTTATTAATATGGATTTCCGCAAAGTAACGCCTCATTGTACTAATTGTTTAGAAGCCACTAGCAAGTTATTACATTAAAGTAGCTAGATAATTGTAATATTAATTGAAACTATCATTTAGAAACATAGCCGTTCACTAAAACCTGTACGTTACGCCTAAGATGGTCCGTTCTTAACCTACTTTCAAAATTTACTTTTTAAATGGGTTCAAATTTTACGTCCAAGTCGCAAGTAGGTACCATAGAAATATCTGCAAGTCCATAATAAATTACAAGCAAAATAAATTATAAAAATAATGAAGGGCCATCTTATGCGCAAGTATGTATGAGGATATTTAAATAAATACATTAACAATAACTAATTTCGCTGTTTTCTGCAGACAAAAGAGACGCTAATAATAAGGCAAAGCAGTTGTCCAACGAGAAATATATTTAAAAAAAAAAACGAAACGGTCGCTGACATCGGCCTGCGGGGTCAGCTCGGCGCCATGACAAGTCGTCAGATCAAAAATCTCTTTTATATTTTTTCCTACTCCTCTACTGTTATCTGTCATTTATGCATTAATTAACACGAATATAAGAACATACATAAAAGGTTTCAAGAAAAGTCTATATTGTCTATTCCTCATAAAAGCTCTTGTGCTTTTAATCGCTATAACGTTACTGCGATTAATGGCTACCAACCTAACAAAACCAAAACGAATACAGTTTTAAACTAAGTGCATTGCTGCCAACTTACAAAATATTCATTTGGTTGCATAGTTAAAATAATTACTTCATAAGTCAGAAACACGCATGTGACACCCGTAATATAGCAACACCCATAGCCTACGAAGACCGTTTAGCGTTGCTTGTTAGTCTCCGTAGGCTACGGTGGCCAAAATTGAGAAAAAACTGTCCAAAAATTTAATTTAGCAAGTAGCAAGTACCAAGGCCTCATGAGTTACGAGGGGGCGGGCCGGGCGCGTAACAAGGTATACTCGCGCGTCTTGGCTATATACTTTTGTTTTGTTTACCAAAATTAAGATTTATTTTTATTGACTCGTAGGAAAAATATTGTATGCAACGTTGTATAAGTAGGTCAAAAAATGCTCGTGGCGTATTCCTTTACAATGTTCGCCTACGCCTTCGGTTCCGGCTCACATTGTAACTCACGCCACACGCCTTTTTTGACCCTTCTTATACAACTGTTGCATAAAATACTATAATATTTATACCTTTTTCTATTGCCGGCAGCAATGTTTAGTGAAACATAAACATTGTTCACATTTTAACGGCCCGTCCTAACTGAGGCTGTTTCTGTTTGCCGACGGTCGTGAGCCACCCGATATCCATTATTCTGCCAACCGTGGATGTCAATCGACTGTTACTGCTATAGTGGCGACATCGGCTCATTAATGAATATTGATAATAGCCTGTTCAAATATAACTATGTATAGGTATCGCTTTCAGTACAAACACAATAAATATTCTGGTTGACGTAACTGGTGACCGAAGAGCTGGCGGCTTCCTCGCACAACGTATCAGTATTGCGATATAACGAGGAAATGCCGCCAGCATCCTTGGTACAATGCCTCAAGGGCCTATTTTAGATATAAGCTAGTTATAGTAATCATCTGTATATATCCATTATGTATATTGTTATTGTAAATAAAGATTTTAATTATATATTTAAATGGATAAGCCTTGAGATCCTCCGTCGTCTCCGTGTCGTCGAGGGTTGATCCGCAATGAAAGTGAACTGGGTTTGAAATATACGTAATATGGGTCTCTATTGTTTCCCATAAAGTTTTAAGTCATAATGTATTGTTTGTCCGCATTTTCGTTAGTCATAATTTGGTTTTTCTCAGAAACGCGTAACTTTTCAGGATTGCCATAAAACAAACCTAACCTAACCTAACCAATCTATAGGATAATCTAAGGAAATTCCTGAAAAGTTAACGGTTTCAGAGTTATGACTAATGATAATATGACTATCATTACATTATGACTTTCAATAATTATGTCAAACAAAGGGATCCGACGTAATATACATTATATTTCACGTCCAGTTCATTGATCGTTCGAGTCGCAACCCACGATAAAGCTTATCGATAGCTATCAATACCAAATCAAAATAGAATCTAATAATAGTCTCGATTGTCTCAACAAAGTAATAATTATTAAATAGAGGCTATTGTGCAAGTCGGCGAGAGGTAGTAAATCACGGCGGCGATAACTAACGTCTATCTGATAATAGCCCCGTAAATTGTCTATTTCGCTCTACCGCACCCTTTCTGGATCATATTCTTTGATAAAATAAGATAGATTTTCTCGGTTACAATATGGTCGGCGTGTGAAACTAAATTGCTTTTAAAATGAAATAAATAAATAATTTCTTTATTCAGTTTTCATTTGTTAGTGTGTGTGTATCTTATAAGCTAATAGGGCATTGTATTTGTACAAAAAAAATAAGAATACAAAAACTATTACAAAATTTTATATCATTTTCTAATATAAATACTGACGACCGACCGACCGACGAATTGACGACCGGCCCAGTGGGTAGTGACCCTGCCTATGAAGCCGATGGTCCCGGGTTCAAATCCTGGTAAGGGCATTTATTCGTGTGATGAGCATGATGGATATTTGTTCCTGAGTCATGGGTGTTTTCTATGTATTTAAGTATTTATAAATATTTATATTTTATATATCGTTGTCTAAGTACCCTAAACACAAGCCTTATTGAGGCTACTGTGGGACTTGGTCAATTTGTGTAATAATGTCCTATAATATTTATTTATTTATTTAAATAATAAACATCCCCACAATGGGGGTTAATTAATGCGGACATCCAATGAAGAAAAGACTACCTGGCCTATCCGCTTACATACTGTTGCTTACATAGTGTGCTGTTGGGACTACCCTGGATTCTGCTTCTTATGGACATGATTCCTTTGCACATCATGGCGTGGAAGTCCTCTAGGTGGGCGTCGGCAAACATGCCAAATGCGCTGCAGAATCTAAAATATATCTAACTGAATGTTACAAGAACTAAATTTATTTTTATGACAATTTACAATAACCTTACACAGTTTAGATATAAGTATGTACAGTAGTTAGCATCGAGAGTAGCGTAGGAAAGAACGCTCCAAAAGTATCTAACATCCTGTAGGGCTAAGATGGTCGGCTCTTTATCATTTGTCACCATGCCTGTCGCGCTCTAACAAGTATGTAAGTGCGAAAGTGACGGGCATAGCGACAGACGATAAAAATGAAACCATGCTGCCGCTGGAATTATTTTCCAAATAGAGATATTGGTATCTCCACAGCTCGCGGTCAAACGTATCGGTCATAGTCTAATTGTTGTATATACATGAACACGGGGTGTTTATTTAGTCACCTGCAATAATTTACGGGCTGAAAATATAGGCTATATTGAGCAACTTTTGCTATGGGACCAATCCCCAAAATCGCGAAAAAAAAACTCTCCCATAGAAAATGTCAAGGAATGACAGCCAAAATATATGAAACAGCCTTTTCGCGATTTCAGGTTTGGTCCTATAGTAAAAGTTGCTCAGTATAACCTATATATTCACCCCGTAATTTTTTTTTATACTACGTCGGTGGCAAACAAGCATACGGCCCGCCTGATGGTACGCAGTATCCGTAGCCTATGTACGCCTGCAACTCCAGAGGAGTTACATGCGCGTTGCCGACCCTAACCCCCTCCCGCCCCTCGCTGAGCTCTGGCAACCTTACTCACCGGCAGGAACACAACACTATGAGTAGGGTCTAGTGTTATTTGGCTGCGATTTTCTGTAAGGTGGAGGTACTTCCCCAGTTGGGCTCTGCTCTAGATCTGGAATGACATCCGCTGTGCTGTGCCCTACCACACAGAGCGAGATGACATTCACAATGCCCATACCTCTCTTGTGGACGTGGTTTAAGGACATACCCGGGTCCAAAAGAATTATTGCAAGTGACGAAATCAACAGTCAGATTTCATGTCAACAAACAGTCAAACAATCTTATACAAAACCTATAGTTAACCTGTTAATCGGTTAGCCTCGGGTTATTAGAGAATGGTGGTAAAATTTTGACACGTAGTCTTCCTTTCCTTTGATGCTAACTGTACAGAATTATACTGTACAGCACAACGTACAGAATTTTCAGTCTAACAAAACCTATGTTGATGTTACTATGAACTTAAGAAAGTATCTTCCTAAGTCAATAGCAACATTTACATGCATCTACGCATCGTGTAATGAAATAAAATGAAAATAAATAATATCGCTATATCCACTCACATGATTCCAGCAACTAAGGTTTCAACATTTCGCACCTCTAAAATGATCGTCGCAACTCGAGTTGCGAACGGAGTGTATGCGGTTTTTTATTTCTTATCTGTGAAGGGCTGCACAGATATGGTGTAAACAATTATTAAAACACAGAATACCAACGTGACAATATTTAAAAAATGTTTCAACCACATAGACATAACCACAGTATTTTTTATCTATGTCACTTTGCAAGTTGTTCGGAAAAGTGCGTGTGTTAAAAGTTGCTGCGTGTTTTAAAATGCCGTAAGTATTCAAATTTACATATTTCTGTTAGTATTATATATTAAATTACTCCGCGTTTATTGGTCTATTAGATTAAAACTATATTTTAGACCTACTTAATATTGATGACCATAAAATCTTACTTCAAACCAATAACTCTGTAGATTTTTGGCGTGTTTCCTATTTTAATGCCCTAGATTTCTATGATTACCAAATATATCTTGAGCAACCTATACTCATTAAATAGTTCGATTATTAAATTACATTAATAAACAATAAAATGCATTAAATCACTGTGTATTATCCAGGATTAGCGAACAAACCATGTGACGGAAAATTGTAAGTACAAACACAGCAACTCTGGTTGCTTAAAGCATTTCTGTACATCGTAAGGCATGTGGTACACTAGACGTTGCATACGCGTTTTGGGGTGTTTGTTACTACTTACTTATAATTTCTATTTACTAATATTTCTTTGCTATATTGCCCGGATCCTGAGGTAGCTTGCCGTTTTTCGTCTGGCAGTGAATGTGTTAAAAGTTCCTATTTCTGTTGAACATCTGCACCGCGCGACTTTTGTGTCTCCGACCTAAATAGGTAGCCATCTTTGTTTTTGACATGGCGCAGGTCAGTTTGTTTGTTTATTTACGTTTGTAATCAGTATAATTTCATGTGTTAATAGTTACTATTTGCTTATTGTGCTTAATTTGTTGTAAAGTGTATGTTATGGTGTATATATTATACGTGTTAGTGTAGTTATAAGTTAGTTCGGTTGTTGGTGATCGGCCGTTTTAAAAACACCAAAGTTTAATAGGTATGTAAATACTCTTTTGTTATTTTAACTTATAAAGCCACTATCATTGTGATAATTACATAAATTATGTATTTTATTTCAAGGTAATTAGTGTCTTAAACTGTTTTTTACTATATTTTTGTACTTCAGTGTCTAAATTAGCCACAAAAAAATCACGAACATAGCACATAGTTACACGCCAGGTGGAGCAATTCGAAAGTTCCTTATCAGAATTTGAATCAGTTTTACTCTGCAATTTTATAGGTGAGCTATCAAGGTTTTTAGTATCAATTAAAAGCTTATTAAGCCTTCTTTAAATTAAATACAAAAAAAAAAGACATGTTATCGATTTAGATTTTTTATTAAAAATAGTTTTCTACTATAACTCGGAAATTATTCCTTTGGGTAAACTTCGTGAATTTTTAATAATTATTTTTATTATAACAGCAAATAGCTAAAGTAAGAAAATAAATTTCTTTGTTTCTTTACCATTATAAAACCGAAAGAATTATTCCAAATGCTTAAGCAGAAGCAAAGTTATCGATTTTTGAAGATATCACGACACTGTGCCGTCGTATCTGCGAAATGGCAGAGCAATTCAGGGCACCTTTCGTTAAAATCGGAATCATGTGAGTGGTTAGGCGATTTTCCACGGGTAAAGGTACCTTTTGGCGGTTGGCGCTTACGCTGTTATTAACGACGCTCCCATACTAATGTGGTCTTACTTAAAGTAAGTGCCAATCGCCATAAAGCCTTTACCCGCGGCCTTTTTATACATATGTATGAATAAATACACCACATACATTTATTTATTTATTTAAACTTTATTGCACGAAAGAAAAAAATCTTACAGTACAAAAGCCGGACCTAACGATACGGCATTCTCTACCAGTCAACTTTAAGGCTAAGCAGAGACATTCACTATGAAGTATGAATACACTTCCTTTATATGAGTTTTTGCTAATTACAATCATTGAACGCATAAGGATCGTTGAACTCGTTTTTCTCATCATGCATTCGTAAAGGTGATTGATGACTGCTGTAAAACAATTTAATTTATCTACAGCCCGTGACAAAATCTACTACAGTTTAATCGGTATCCAAGTTGGTTTGCGATAAGTTGAATTTGTAACGTCAGATATCCCCGTGTATTAATTGAATTGGCTGAGGTACGACATTTAATTCAATTGGGCGCTTATCTGCGCCATTTGAATGCATTCGTGGATGCTGGTATGCGTGAGATACAAATTACATCTGAGATTAGAGCGGAACTCTGATTCCCTGGATACATCGCGTTTTGTAATCTGGTTTTGGCAAGAAACTTATAGATATTAACTGGAATTTTCGTAAAGCAAAAGTTCAAGATTGATTATTGTTTTTGTTTGCACAAAATACACTTACGGCTTTGTGAGCTGTAGACAGTGCGAATCCCCATTGTTCCGCCATTTTGAAATATATCCAAAAACGGAAGCAACAAAAAATCTATACTTATGTATCAAATTGAACCGAATCAACTTACCAAATTTCCCGAGAATCACATGAAAATAATAATAATAATAATAATAATAAAATTCTTTATTGTGCACTACTAAAGAAAAACTCATAATACAAACAATACAGGACTTAAATTAGTAGGTAACAACAGGCGGACTTATCGCTATAAAGCGATCTCTTCCAGACAACCTTCAGATAGCGAACCGGTGGCAAGAAATAGGCTATTGGGCAGTGCAAAACAACAATAAAACAAGTATACTTATAATATGTTAATTTTAAATTATAAACTACAAACAATAAAACATACACTACATAAACTACATAAATTATTTAAATTACAATAATACACTACATAAACCTACATAAATAAATATTAAGCATTCTAGGGAGTGAAGTAACAACCAGGTAGAGAAAATAAAGGAGAATTTAATGACCAGGACTAAGAAAGTGATAAATAATGCTCTTTAAGACGTTTTTTAAAAATGGTTAAGGATTGAGCTCGTTTTATATCAATGGGCAAAGCATTCCACATTCTTACAGACTGGAAAGTGAAGGATTTGATGTAGAACTTACTAGATGACCGAGGGGGAGCAAGAAGAAGATTTTGAGAACACCTAACAGACGAAAGAAAACTAAACCGCTTTTTAAGGTAACCAGGAGTATTAGGAATAAATAAGGTACTGTAGAGAAGAGAAAGGATATGCGTATTACGTCGAAAACGTATCGGTAACCACTTGAGCTGTGACCGAAAGCTGGAGACATGGTCAAATTTCCGTAGCCCAAAAATGAAACGAATGCACACATTTTGAAGACGTTCAAGCTTGTTTAATTGCTCTTCTGTAAGATCGAGATAAGATATGTCAGCATAGTCTAGAATAGGAAGAAGAAGTGATTGCGCCAGCGCCATTTTAGTGGCAAGCGGTAAAAAGTTGCGGAGACGCCTAAGCGATCCCACGGCAGCAAAAATTTTTCGTCCAACCTCATTAAGTTGCGGACCCCAAGAAAGAGTACGATCCAAAATCACTCCCAGATTCTTAACTTGGGACGAGTACGGGATCTGGACCCCATCGAATAAGATAGGAGGCAGACTCTCAAAATTCACCTTTGCTATATTCATAGGGCTACCAATAATAATGACTTGAGTCTTCGCAGGATTAACTTTAATTCCATAACAGGAGCTCCAGTGCAGAATGCGTTCTAAATCAGAGTTGGTGGATTGAATCAGAGAAGATAAGTTAGCAATCGGGCACTGTGAGTAAATTTGGAGATCGTCGGCATACAAATGATAAGAGGAAAGGAGGTCACGAGAAATAGAATTAATAAAGATAGAGAAAAGGAGGGGAGACAACACGCCACCTTGCGGGACGCCAGCCAGTGTGTTGCACCACGATGAACGAGTGTCCTCAATTTTAATCCGTTGCCGACGACCTTCCAAGTAACTACGAAACCACCTAATTGCAGAAGGAGATATGTTAAGGCTACTTAGTACCCCTATCAATATATCAAAGTCTACAGTATTGAAAGCGTTAGTAAAGTCGAGTAATGTCAGTACCGTAAGCATCCCTTTATCCATTCCTGAGCGGATGTCGTCTGTGATTTTGACTAGAGCTGTAGCCGTGCTGCAACCAGATCGGAAACCGGATTGAAATGGATTAAGAAGGGAGTTTCTATTTAAGAACGAAGTAAGCTGGAAGTGCACTAGGCGCTCTAGAACTTTAGAAAGAAAAGGCAAGATAGAGATTGGTCTGTAATCAGAGAAGGAAGACGGATTCGGTTTTTTTGGAATGGGAATTACGTCGGCATCTTTCCAAGTATTTGGGAAAGAAGAGGAGGAAATGGAAGCGTTAAAGATGCTAGTAATTATAGGGACAAGAAGGTCTAGAAGCGGAATGATCATGTTGCGGCCCACACAGTCGACACCAACGACATTCGAGGTAATGTAACGGATATTCTTCTCAACATCGCTGGTAGTGAATGGCGTAAAAATAAAGGGAGAAAAACCAGGCGTTGGAGAAGAAGAAATACAAGTAAGGGTTTCAGCCTTACGTGAGCCGCTAAGAAAAGTGGAAGAGGAAAAATGCTGATTAAGTAGGTTAACGTCTAAGTCAATGAGAATAGAAGAACTGCTAGATTTACCAATACCATATGTCTTTAGAAATTTCCAGATTTTGGCAGGTTCACCCCTTTCTACTGACTGATGAATGTGGTGCCTTTGGGCGTCACGGCACACCGTACTGCAGCGATTTCGTAAAGCATGGTATTTGGCTTTGTTCTTGTCCGTGGGTTTCAATTTGAACTTGCACTTAGCTAAATTCTTTTTCACTATTAAAGCTCTAATCTCATCGGTAAGCCAAGGAGCTGGTAGATGTTTAATTTTGATTGGCCGAATTGGAGCATGGACATCGTAGAGCTCAATGAGAAGGGAATTAAAAACCGCCACTTTCTCATCAACAGTGCCAGCGTTATCGATAACGCCCCAATCAATTTTACAGGCATCTTCAAGAAGCTTAACGACGTCAAGCCGACTAAAATTACGCTGAAGAACAACTTTCGGTTTGGCTTTTGGAGGACGAATTTTGTAAGAAAGGAAAAGTAGATCGTGGTAAGAGAAGGAATCGGCAGAGTGTTGACTGTATTTTGCAACGTGGGAGGGAGATGAAACAAGAGTGAGATCAAGAAGTGAAGGGGTACAGTTGGGAAAGTGGTGTGTGGCATTGGAAGGTAAAATAGTAAGATTACATGCTTCCACGAGGGATTTCAAAGACCTTGAGCGTGAATCGTTTTTCAAAAGGCAAGTGTTAAAATCCCCCATGATAACATGATGATTATAAGAAGGTATGAGATCTTCGAGTACCTTTTCGAAAGAAGAAAAATAGTCGATATGGAGAGAGGGAGAGTAAAAAACTCCAAGGAGAATTTTTGTATGAGAAATATTCAATTCGATGAAAAGGTGTTCAGCGGTATTAAGACAAGAGGTTGAAGCAGAAATTACTGAATAAGGAACATGTGACCGAAGGTAAATGGCCACACCACCACCACCTTTACCAATGCGATCATTTCGAATTAAATGGAACCCCGGCAAAGAATAAGAAGTTGAAGGCAGACAAGGTTTAAACCATGATTCCGAGACAAGGATAGCATGTATTCCGGTTAGATCAAAAGTAGTTAAAAAGTCATTGTAATGAGCGGGAATACTTTGCGCATTAATATGTATGATGTTTAAGTTTTTAGGGACATCAGCCAATTGACTATTAAGAGCATCACGCAGAGGGGGTGGGAGGCTATAAAAACTACCATCATCGTTATCTGAAGAGAAAGATGTAAACTGGTCAGAAGATAAACTGCTTTCGCTTACTAACGTCATTAAATATAAATTAAGATATGTATATATATATATATATATATATGTTATATACTCTAAAAAGTTTTCAGTATAGTTGGCACAAGCCAAAGTTATGCCAAACCCGCTATCCACCAGCAGTTCATAAATATATAAAAAAAAAACAGATAAAAAGAAAAGCAGTAAAAATTGAGAAAGTAGATTAACAGCTCAAACATTATCAAGAGGAAAAATAACTATCCAAGTAAATATTCGTATTTGACATTTACACTTCGTGAAACGGAACGCGGCATCAGAATGGCAACATTAACATGAAGAAAAAGAAAAATATGGACAGCTGTCATGTCATGTCGCTCAGTACACGTCGAAAATCACAAACTCAATGTATTATATTATAAAATTCACAGTCCACCCACAATAACATTAATAACAATAAAAAAAGTAAGAGGTCAAAACAACGAATACAAAGTGGGTATAGAAAAAAAAAATTGAAGGCGAGTTATAATCCTACCGAAATAAGTGGTTAGGCTGTTTACAAGAACGATCGGAAGCAAAACCATAAATGAATCTTAGTGAAGCTCAGATTAAACGCGCGATCTTTGAGTCCTCTTGGCCCTAACTGTGGGTGGTTGGACTGCTCCGATGCCACCAGTAGAAGCCTCCTGAGGGTCTGATGTCGCCGCCGGGAACTGCTCCACATCCGCCACAGTGGTAACGCAGCATCGCTTACCGGCCGCATCAAGGACGTACACGTTGCCGTCGCGGGTCCAGCATCTCCGTATTCCCAGGCGCTCACGGGCAGCCATAAAGACAGCATGACGCGGCGCCGTTAGGAACTCAGACATTGTGACACCGGAGCCCTTAAGGCACTTCTTAGCGAACCAGACAGAGTTCCGCACAGAAACATCGGCGAACTTCATTAGTATGCATCTGGATTTGTTATTGTGTGGCCTACCAACTCGATGACAGCGGCTTACATCATCCACTGCCAGCTTGCTCTCGAGATGTCTGTTCAGAAGCTCCACGGTGCTTGCCAGAGAATCATTCTCAGACTCGGGCACGCCATGCAACAGCAACATTTTCCGCCTTGAACGCATCTCTTGCTGATCCAACTGCTGTCCAAGAAAATTTACTTGCTTCTGCAAAGCCTCCAGGGAACTCAGGATGAACTTTTTGAAGGCACTGAAGTCCGCTGACACTGAGGCGATGGTGGGACTGGAAGGAGCTGCCTTATCTATTTCACTCTGGAAGGCTGCCATCCGTTTCTTAAAGTCTTCAGCCAACTCAGCCATAGATTGTTTAATGGACTCCATTGTGATAGTTAGAGGTTATGTTTTGTGTTGAGCAAGTGATTTGATTTTTCCTTACTTTTATTTAATGGAGATTAAGAAGAACTGCTGGTAGGTGAGATATATTACTTGGTCATTAAATACCAATTAAATAAGAATTAATTAGACACTTTATGTTATTAAAAATAAATTAAATATGCAGAGGTTTTGTTTATGTTTTTCTGCACCTACCCAAAAATGTGACTTATAGAAGAAAAACGGCTGGAGAGCCGAACAGATTTTTATTATACCACGACAGTGGCAAACGAACATACGGCCCGCCTAATGGTAAGCAGTCACCGCACCGCTTTGCCGAACAGATACACGAAAAAAAATTGTTCAACCTAAAACGGAGATATTCGCTTTCCAAACAAAGACAAATACAAAACGGCAAAAAGAAATGTTTTGAGACTCGACCATTAAAAAAAATCTGTCTCTTACTGCAACCTGATTATCTTGAAGTTAGTAATGTAAATTCCCTTGAAAATGGCTATCCAGCAACTTTCAAGGTGTACGTGACGACGTTTAAGGGAGTATTTCCGCTATTCAAGCTTTTGCTACTTTTGCTTTGTGTGCAAATTCCGGTAAATAAATTTCTCGATTTTTGGTAAACAGGTATTTCCAGTATATTGCACGGTGTATTGGGATTTCAAAGTAACGAACTTTCTTATTAAAAAGTTACGTTGGAACAAAGACTTACAAACTTACTTGTAGTACATACTTAACTTGAAAGAGGGTATTCATAAATATGCTTGTAATTTTCATGTGATCACCTTTTTAGGGTTCCGTAGCCAAATGGCATAAAACGGAACCCTTATAGTTTCGCCATGTCCGTCTGTCTGTCTGTCTGTCTGTCTGTCTGTCTGTCCGAGGCTTTGCTCCGTGGTCGTTAGTGCTAGAAAGCTGAAATTTGGCATGGATATATAAATCAATAAAGCCGACAAAGTCGTACAATAAAATCTAAAAATTTAATTTTTTTTAGGGTACCTCCCCTACACGTAAAGTGGGGGTCAATTTTTTTTTTCGCTTCAACCCTAGAGTGTGGGGTATCGTTGGAAAGGTCTTTCAAAACTAATAGGGGTTTTCAAGAAACATTTTTTGATAAAGTGAATATATTCGGAGATAATCGCTCCGAAAGAAAAAAAAAATGTGTCCCCCCCCCTCTAACTTTTGAACCATAGGTCCAAAAAATATGAAAAAAATCGTGGAAGTAGAGCTTAAGAAAGACATTAAATGAAAACTATAGCGGATATGATCAGTTTAGCTGTTTTTGAGTTATCGCAAAAAGTTTTCCCTTCATAGTAAAAAGACTTACTTTAATTAGGTACTGATTATGCAAAGCCTATTTGTTTAACTCGGGTGAAAGGTACCGTTTCATCCCTTGTTTAACAATTTACTATACTTTAAGCTCCAGTTTAGCTTATTGTGACGGAAGAGTAACTACGGAACCCTACACTGAGCGTGGCCCGACATGCTCTTGGCCGGTTATTTTTTTAACTTTGTATCAAGTAGTTATTCAATTATTCAAAATTCAAAAATTTATTCTGCAAGTAGGCCTCAAGGGCTCTTTTACAAGTCAATACAACATTTATAGTAACATCATATAGTGATATGAAAAATACATAACAACATTTATATATACAACAGCCAATACCTGGGTAATCATTACATTATAATAATCTTAAAATAAATAATTACTACATTAAATTGAAATTAATCAAATAAAAACGCAAAATCCATAATGACAGAGATTTCCCAGTGTCTTATAGACACCTTGACGGGAGGGCTGGCAACTACCGTGGCCAGAGGATAAGCCTGGCCAGCCAAAAAGATAACGCTGCCAGCCTTCTAGGCACCATAACGGTGACCTGGGGAGTATCTTTTATTTATACGAGTAAGTTTATTTTAAGATGTATTGTAAGTTAGTTTTAATATTAGTGATTAGTTTATTTATTTAGTTTCTTATATAACTTGGTATATTAAAAGTTCTTAAATATATTTTTAAAGAAGAGTTCATGCCATAACAGACTAGAAATGAATGATAAGATGACGGATGAGAGAAAGCAAAGGAGTATTACCACATTTGTTGTCACTCGTGTCCCGTTGTCCCTGCTACCTTTTTTCAGTGAAAATAGTTTTTTATTCCAACAAAATAATTTCCTGCAACTACAGCGCACTAATTAAACCTGCGCTAACAGTTTACTATCAGTCTGCTATTCTACTTTGCCACAGAAATAAAAAAATGTCAAAGAATGATTGTGTAATATGAAATTACTGAACAAAACGCGGCATATTGCGACGCATTACCGCGGCTCGGCGAGGTTCGCACGCTCCGTCGGCAGCGCGTTTGATCCGCGCCCATGCGTGCGGCCACATAACACGCTTATTTTTATACATTTCTAGGACATAAGCAACTGGTACCTAGTATCGCACTTTGTAACCTTGTTTTAAAAGCATGTAACGGATGATGAACGAATAATTTTCGCGTTTGAAGCGTTTTGATTCAAGTCATTCGTGCATGATTTTAAGACTGAATTTTACTTTTTACACATACCTGCTTAGCTTATATAGAACATGAGCGAAACGGGTGTCATAATTTGTCAAGTAATTTTCTTACAAGAAGGTACCATAAAATTACTTTGTTATCATATTCATCATACAAAAATTTGCACTTGCCGATATTGGAATATTAACTAGAAGAAGTAAAGGTAAAAAAATAAGTTACTCTATCTTTGTTATTTTAGGCTCGTCATATAAAACAAAATCTAGGTGAAAGTAAATATACTAGTAAGAAAAGAATTAATCACAAAAAAAAGCAGCAGCTTATCTTAGCGAAACAAATACGAGTATCTTTATAGATCAGTAGGGCTAAGATGGTCGGCTCTTTATCATTTGTCACCATGTCTGTCACATTCTAACAAGTATAAGTGCGAAAGTGACGGGCATAGTTACAGGTGATAAAAATGGAACCATGCTGCCATCGCAGGCAGAGTTAAATGAGAAATTATATCCCAGCCAAACGAGAATGGTAAGACATTATGTTATCTGATAATCTTACTTTACTGCCAGTTAAATAATTACTGCACGTGGAAAGGCCCCGTAATCCCCGCGATTTATCTTTTATTGTATTTGCCTGTGTGTGTTTGTCAGACATTTTAAACATTTCATATTAACGAGAGCGGTATTTTAAGAGGGGGCTAACGCAATATTGTAGGGTTTATGTTTAATTATTACACACATCAAAGGTCAAAAACAATCACATGGAAACTAGACTATATTTTCTAGGGTACACTAACAAGCAAAGGTACCCAACTGTCCGGTTCCGATTTGATTTATATTTATATATGTTATAGAGTAGTCTAAAATAACAGACACGTATTTTTTTTAGCTGCCCAAACTCAACCTATGGGGAGAAATTGTCCTCCAAAGTACTAAAAAATTACTAAATCTTCTAACTCCTATAGAAAGTGATGCTCAAGCAACTTGGCTTAAACTCATTTTTTCCTAAAAAAATCGACATTCGAAGTTTTGATGAGCACGCGAGCCTTGATTTGTATTGCCATGTTATTAAAGATTAGATTTGACAAATATGCGCGTCATCGTGGATGCCACGAACTATATATCGTTACCTTGCATACCATAACTAGTATAATCTTGGTTCAAAATATCTAGAGATATAGCCGAACGATCTGACGAGCAAACTCAAAACTTTAATTAGAAGTATATTTTCAGAGTAATTGAGTAAAAGGAAAAAAAAACCCGCGACGGTCATATCTTCCATCGCAAATATGGAAGGAAGGGTTAAGGAATAGAATCTCCATATACCAAAAAATGTCCAACAAAAAACCATAAATAGGTGGCGCTACAGTACCTAGAATACTTGAGAAAAAATCTAATCATCGACAGCGCACTTCACTCCGTCAATAACGCCTAGGTTCTTAGCTACTCTAGCGCTACTCTGGAGAGATTTGAAACTATTATTTATAGCTGACAGCTGGACACTCTTGCAATATTTCTAGCTATGGAGATTCTATTCCTTGCCTCTACCTTCCATAATCGCAAATTTTGCGCGGTGCACCATCTTTTATTTCCTTGAATTTCCTGGCTTATATGTATGCTACATTTATATTTTAAGTCCAGATGACGGGAAATAATTTATTTCGTCTCAACGTTGCGTATTCTGTACATAAAACGGCTTCACACATATTTTAACGTAAAAGGTGCCGTGTCTCTCAGCAGGTGAGGTGAGTATCAAACGATATTTTACGGTCGAATAACTATTTCACACTAAAGGACAAACAAGGGTTGTTGTGACTTTAAGCAAGGTATCAAGCCGACTGGTGCTATTTTTGGGATCAAATTCTATCGACTTAACCACGACTTAACTTTATATAAATCTTAAATCCTCCAAGTGAGAAATGGATAAACCTTCAGTCAAAACGAATAACAACTCATTCATGGCCGATACAATGTGCCTTCACTTTAATTTCTTTTAAAGTTTATTGCACCATGGTAAAATGCAAAAGTTACATTTGTAAATAAATAAAACAGGTCACATTAAAATTAAATATAAATAAAATAAGAATTAAACTATAACCTACAAAACTAAATCTAAAATAACCCGTTTTGGATCGTACCTGGCACAAAGGTCCCCATTATTCCCGCTGAGTTTCCTCGCTGAACTGCAACAGAGACCTGCTGAGCCAGATACGACCCAGAACGATCGCAGACCCATAAGCAGCATAATTCATTTCAATGATATTTTACTGTAGATTGTAGCGTTCTTACGTAACTAGCGTCCAGTTATGATTCACGACGGTGATGAATATAGGGCTTGAAGCTCTAAGTCCACACTAAATCATACCGCACTCATTTCCTGCTCTTAAGTACATCGTGTCAGAGCGCTCTCAATGGCAAATCTCATGAAAGTAATGGAGTTCTTAGTTTTAGTTTCATTAATCACAGAGTGCCCGGGGCAGACAAATGCGCCGGACAAATGTACGGTATTTCCCGTGTAGCTATTGTTACGGGAAAAGTTCGCAATGTCCAATTTGGAGACCAATTCTTTACAAGATTTCATAAAGTTTTGATCTTATTTTGATACGATTATTAAGTGTGAGCATCATCCGCTATAATTAATGCTGACTCCTTTGGTTGAGCCACCTTGACGAAGGACGAAGATCGGAACCTAAAAAGAGCGTACCTCGGTCGCCTAGCAGGAGGACGTCCTATCGGACGCCCCAGGTAGGTATCGCTGGAGGGACATGGTGGAGGCGGATCTGCGCGAACTTCGAGTCAACAATTGGCGAGAAGTCGCACAGGACCGAGAAAAGTGGCGCTGTCTTGTGTCGGAGGCCAAATCTCATTTTGGGTCGCTGAGCCAACGGAGTAGTATGGTATTTCCCGTGTAGCTATTGTTTCTCGTACTAGAGAAATTCGCGACTGCCAACAAGATTTCAGATGTAACGTTGAGCCAAGGTATGGTTAGACCGGACCGATATAGTGTTATGAGTTATGAGTACGATGCTTGATTTATACAATACAATACAATACAAGATAAATACTCCTTATTGCACACCTCAATACAGAAACAATACAAAATAAATAATACAGCACATTAAGAAGAGGCAAACAACAGGCGGTCTTATATTATTAGACGGTATTTATATAAATAATCCTTATTTAATTTACTCGTTATGTTGAATTTTCTTGCTTTATAACTTTTTTCTATCTAACCATTTGTTCACTCTATGTTATTTTGTCTTTTTCTTCTTGTCTGTTACTTTCCGGTCGCTGGAACCCACCAGCAACATGCTGAGATGAGGCCATTTCCTGGCATTTTATGTTTTTGTTATATTACGTAATATGTCTCGTTTGTGTTTACGAATAAAAATAATTCTATTCTACTCTATTTCAGAGGTGGGATCGTGTTGCGAAATATTTTCACAAAATAGTAAATCCTTCTCTAGCGTTTTCCCCGTTAAATCCTAAAGGAGCACAGGCTTTGGCAAAACAATTTCTAGAATATTCTACAAAAGGGTAACCATTACGGCTACTGCGGGCTAAGCACGGTCACATTTTTATCGCCTGTAACTATGCCTGTCACGTTCTAACAAGTACGTAAGTACGAAAGTGACAGACATAGTGACAGGTGGATAAAAAAAAACATTTATTGCAGAACAATGATCCATAGAATGTTAGTAAGTAACGATTTTGGCTGAAAAATGCAACCATGCTGCTACGGTTTGCAAAACTTTAGCCTATTACCGATACGTTCTCCGAATCGTGGTTAATTCTCGACAAATAAATAATTGATGATCCTCTAAGCACTTTGTTCAAGTTTTCAATACCCCGATTACAATCGCAAGACTGCACCCGCAATTAATCGTGGTGTTTGAAAAACGACCATATTCATAGACCCGTGAATTTTAAATTAGAATTTTTGATAGCCTTTCATGATATGCCTAGGAATTCCATGATCTGGCGGATTTAACGATTGGCCGCCAACATATAGAAGATTGTAAATGTGTGGAAACGGTAATAGTAATCGCTTATCTCGGTGGTCAGTGGGCTGGAACTTGGAAGCCACTGGAACAGCGCTTTAACTGCTAAAGGGTGCACGAATCTAGCTTTACGGAATTTACGTTTTAACGATTATATTGGACTTGGATTCCAAATATTCCAATCTAATAGATAGATGTATATAAATATATGCTGTTTATGTGTGTACGATTATATTGATAATATTATTATTTAGATAATTTTTTCTTTTTATTCACGTTCACTAGGTGAAAACGACGTGAAAAGAGCGTACCTGGGTCGCCTAGCAGGAGCACGTCCTATCGGACGCCCCAGGTATTGCTGGAGTGGCATGGTGGAGGTGGATCTGCGCGAACTTGCTGTCAACAATTGGCGAAGATAAATACGTATTTGCTCTTCACATTAAACGAATCTCGTAATATTTGAAGTAAATATCTCAAAATTAAATATTACAAAATCTAAATCTATATATTTCCCAACAAAATGATGTGAGTTTGTGAGAGGGATACTTATCGTGCCCATTGGGCCGTAAACCGATACAGGCGTGGAGTTTCGCGCGGAAACACGATTGGGTACACTGCGGAACACGGACTGATAAATACTGGGTAATATGATAATATCGTTATTTTACTGAGAGCCTAAATTAACTGCCAGATACAATATTCTGCAACACATAGCACTTTATCTACCAGTTAAGCTTATTTGAAGATTGTGAAACGCCAACGCTGACTTTATTCGTCAGATAAGTGGCAAGTAGTTTATTCAGGACTTTACTTGGACATTGTGAAACAGGCCCTTAAAAGGGAAAACTGTGTTAACGTCATCTCTCTCTATCACTCTTCCTTATTAGTGGGACAGTGACAGTTGCGTTTCATTGCTGTCTCAGTAACTGTCTATAACCCTAGTCTTGTCAGATATAAGTACTCGTAATAACAATTTGACGTGAATAGAAGTTTGAAACGTCATTAGCGAAAAAATATACCAGGGGATCAGCAGAAGCCAGGAGCGTGCCGATCGCCTAACGATGCTAATGAAACACGTCTATCGCTCGATAAGTAGACAGGTAGGCAGCCACTCACTGTACGTATACCTACAACTTGTACAAGATTCGCAGCGAAAATAGTAGTGAGATTTAATGTAAGTATAATCAAGAGTATACTTCATTTTAGATAAGTCCAGGGGTCGGACAAAAAGTGCGGATGACGTAAAAATGACGTAATCGTGCACACAGGATGATGTTTGAGTTTGTATTTAAACTTCCGTGTGACATGTAGTAACAAAGTAGTAATGAAGAAACAAAATAATCATAAATAAATCCATGGAATTAATAATACAGGTGGTAGGGTGATGTAGTGAATAAAATAAATTTCACGAAACTTGTTACCATAAGGTATAATTATTTGAAATTAGTTAGAACAAGTCTGTGGGATCCTCAGATAAATAGGTTTAATAGTCAAAAGTGGGAACAGTAGGTAAGATTAGTAAAAATAAAAAAGATAATTTGATGTTATTATACTTATTATTTAATGAAATTATGCATAGATGACTATTTTTCTAACAAGTCTATTATTGTTGTCACAGACTTAAAATATGCTACAATGCTACAATAACGAAGTCAAGTTATAGTTCATCTGATTGACAATGTGTCAGTCAAAAACATATTTACTCATTTCAAGTGGCGATATCGTTTAATAAAGAGGTTGATAAATGATAAGTGATAATTGTTTATGAAAATCAAAAATACTATTTGAAATCATCTATAAGTGGTTTGACGTCATCCGCACTTTTTGTACGACCCCTGTAGATAACATTAGACTAGTAGTTGTACAGCGATATTGATACAACTTGAACGAATACAAATTGTAGACAGTTCATGTCATCCACGATGACGCGCAGATTTGTCAAATTTGACCTTTAATAACATAACAATACGAGTGACACCTGACATCGAGCGTAGTTGACCACTGCCGTTCTAGGTATTTTATATGGAAACTTTATTTATGTATTGTAAACTACAATTATTAAAGTATTATATTTTTTATCAGTTATGATGTGAAAGAAAGAAGATTCGTGGATAAATTGGGTAAAAGTATTTTCAATTTCGATATTATATTTAAATCTTTGTAAAAAAACTCTAGGTTTAGTCCTATTATAATGATCACCACTGTAATTTAATAAAATAAACAAATACATATCCTTGTTATTGATAAGATGCCACACATTGCACATACTTTGTTTGACTATTATCATCAACCATACGTACCAGGATAGCATAACACATTCATAAGTCTGTTACAGGCAAAATAGAAGAAAGCCGGGCCGTTCCTATCGAGGTTAACTGGCCCGTCGAGTTTAGGGCCGGAAATAGAATCTGCGGGACGGATAGCCTGTTCACGAAAGATTGCGCCGATGTGGTCACGGTTTACCAATCAAAAGGAAATTCTCACTTTGAAAAGTTTGCATGCATTTGCCTCCCTTATTCCTATATTAATTGACAGGCCAAGATTCTTGCGAAATGCGAAGATGCGAAAACCAGTAAACTGTCGGCCACCAGTGATTGTTAGTGAGGTGTTGCCGTATTTAGAGGTGAAATTGAACGTATGTATAGTTACGCTCTTCTAGCGCCCAAAATTAGGTAGCGAGTTAGACAAGGATAACATACCGTAAGAAAAACAAAAACACATTCATTCGGGAGCGACCCCCTATTCCGAGTTCAGTCTTGATTTTTAAGAGGTCGTTTTGTAAAATAAAATGCATGTTAGGTGCTTTTTAGTGATTTAATCTTAAAAATAAAAGTCTTATTTCGATAATTTAATAGCAATTACCTTCAATCATTTATCAGTTTAACGGTGGTAGTCATTTTTAACAAGGAAACTGGAAAACGGTCACTCTTCGAAGTTTGATTAGGTCTGGCTAAATATGGGCTAAATGCGTAAACATTACAATCATTTTATTATGACATTTAAATAGCTTATTTAATGCTGATTCCAATAATATATGATTTATATATACTTTCATGCATAGATAAGCTTAAATCGATGATTTTGTAAAATCCTCTTAATCCGCGCTGACCGCTCATCAGGGTCCCGCCACTTGACTGCTTTTGCTCAAATCCGCAGAGAAATCATTCACGCAGAGGGATATTCGGCGGGAGTTGCTATCGCTGGACGTTCATAAGTCGAGCGGGCCAGACGGCATACCAGCGATTGTACTTAAGCAGTGTGCTCCTGAGTTGTGTCCCGTGTTGGCGCGCCTTTTCACACTCTCTAGCAAGAAACGGCATGTTCCATCTTCGTGGAAGACGGCCCTTGTGCACCCTGTGCCTAAAAAGGGCGACAGATCGGACCCATCGAATTACAGGCCTATCGCTATTACCTCTCTTCTCTCAAAGGTCATGGAGCGTATAATTAACGCAAAGCTCCTGAGATACCTAGAAGAACACGACCTGATCAGCGACCGCCAGTATGGTTTCCGCCACGGTCGCTCGACTGGTGATCTTCTAGTGTATCTCACACACCGCTGGGCTTCGGCCATTGAGAGTCAAGGTGAGGCATTGGCAGTTAGCCTAGATATAGCGAAGGCGTTCGATCGGGTCTGGCATAGGGGTCTCCTATCGAAGTTACCATCTTATGGACTGCCGGAGGGACTATGCAAATGGATCGCTAGCTTTTTGTCCGGCAGACGCATACGAGCCGTAGTAGACGGAAGCTGCTCCGATAGCATGGACATTAACGCTGGCGTTCCGCAAGGTTCTGTGCTATCCCCAACGCTGTTTTTGCTGCACATCAATGACATGTTGTCTAACGACGACATTCATTGCTATGCGGACGACAGTACTGGGGATGCCTATTACACAGGCCGTGCCAATATCCCTCGTTCTGTGGTGCTGGAGAGTCGTGAAAAGCTTGTGTCGGACATTGAGAGCACTCTATCCAGAGTTTCGGTGTGGGGTCGGGACAATCTAGTCCGATTCAACCCCACCAAGACACAAGTTTGCGCGTTTACCGCTAAGAAAACCCCATTTACTGTGGTCCCACAGTTCCAAGGCTCAGTCCTTACCTTATCAGGGAGTATTGGGATCCTCGGTGTCGACATTTCCAGTGACGTCCAATTCCGTAGCCACCTGGAAGGAAAGGCTGCGCTGGCATCCAAAAAACTGGGTGTGCTCAATAAAGCAAGGCGATACTTTACTCCGGGGCAAAGACTGCTGCTTTATAAATCGCAAGTCAGACCCCATATGGAGTATTGCTGTCACTTTTGGGCAGGAGCACCTGCATGCCAGCTTGGACCATTCGACTCAGTCCAAAGGCGCGCTGTACGAATCGTCGACGATCCCAAACTCACAAGCGGTATTGAACCTTTAAGTCTAAGGAGAGACTTTGCCTCCTTGTGTGTGTTCTACCGCTTGTACAATGGGCTGTGCTCTGAAGAATTGTTTGACATGATGCCAACGGCCGCTTTCTATCACCGCACCGCTCGCCGTCGGCAGGGTGTTCATCCTCACACCCTAGAACCTAAATGGTCGCGTACTGTGCGGTTTAAGAGGAATTTCCTCCCGCGAACGCTTCGGCTGTGGAATGAGCTTCCTGCCGAGGTTTTCCCGAGGGGCTACAGTATGGGGTTCTTCAAAAAAGGAGTGTACAGGTTTTTAAAGGGTCGGCAACGCGCATGTAATGCCTCTGGTGTTGCAGGCGTCTATAGGCTACGGTGACTGCTTACCATCAGGCGGGCCGTATGCTTGTTTGCCACCGTCGTGGTATTAAAAAAAAAAAAAAAAAAAAAAAAAAAAAAAAAAAAAAAAAAAAAAAAAAAAAAAAAAAAAAAAAAAAAAAAAAAGTTTCTATAGACATCGTCATCAACTCATCAGGGAAGTATGGGTCTAATTTAGCTTACAAGATTTGCCTACCTATTTTATCTTACTGCGTGTACGGAATAAGCTTTTTACCATCAGTTTATTTGTAATTTTCTGTGTCATTTTGTGTGAAATTTCGTCTAAGCGGAGTCGCGTAATAAACGGTTGTACTTTCATAGTAGCTCGTACTAAAACCAAACATGTGTCTATACCATAGAGAAATATAAGTAAAGACAGCACAGCACAGCTAAACTGTGGAATGAACTGTCGCCTGCGGTATTTCCGGACCGATACGACCTTCAAACCTTCAAGAAAAGAGCGTACTCCCATCTCAAAGGCCGGCAACGCACTTACAACCCCTCTGGTGTTGCAGGTGTCCATGGGCGGCGGTAATCGCTTACCATCAGGTGATCCGTCTGCTCGTTTGCCTCCTCTACCATAAAAAAAAAAAAAGAAAGAGAGGTAACTCCGTACATCAGTTTTCTTATCAAAACGCGAGTTATTTCGTAGTAGACATCTAACGTCAAGTAGCGAGTACCGCTACTTCACACTAGATGTCACAAGTGTCGTGACTGCCGAAAAAGAAGGATTTGAAAATAGAGTTCCAGTTAATCTGGTTATAATATTAGCTGAAAATTATTGAGCATTACAGTTTCGCGACATCTATTGTCAACTAGCAGTACTGATAAATTCCGCTACTTGACGCTAGATGTCCGCTACGAAATAACTCACGTTTTGGTAGGAAAACTGATGTATGGAGTTACCACTATTTCTTTACTTACATATATTTCTCTATGGCCTTTACTTACGTCGCTATAAATGGTTGGTTGTTATATACTAAGGGCCAGTTGCACCATGCCCATTTGATGTACTGATCATGTGTAAATATGGCGCTAGCGAATGCTAACTGCATATTTGGGTTGCACCACGCTATGTGTCCGTTAAAAAGTTACGCTGCCCTTAGGGCCAGTTGCACCATGCCCATTTGATGTACTGATCATGTGTAAATATGGCGCTAGCGAATGCTAACTGCATATTTGGGTTGCACCACGCTATGTGTCCGTTAAAAAGTTACGCTGCCCTTAACCGGTGGTAGAGCACTGGTTAACAGCAAAGTCGTTCGATAAATATGGCGGCGCTTTTTGGAAATCGTCCGTATTTCACGAATTTATGTTTGATTATTAAATAATTTGAGTAAAAAGTAATGTAAATTATTAAAAATATATTTATAACAATAAAAAGGTGGAAATATCTAAACGCAAAAACGTGTGATAGTTGACATAATGGTTTTAAATGTCATTTTAGTTGCGAGACTACTTGTGTTTCATAAAATACATTAATTTGTTCCGGATATTCAAAGAAAAGGTGTGTTTAAATTGAAATCGAGTGCAGAATGAGTTTAAGTTGAGGATAAGACCAGATTGATGCTATCACAGGTTAACAAATACGTCCCATAAAGTGAAACTCGACGGCATGTAATGAACACTATTTATCGACAGACTGGTCATTAAAATCAATTTAAAACGCTCTCTGTTTATTGGAATCAAGATAAGAATGTTATATCCCTTGGAAATATTAGTGGACTAACTATGATATTCGAAAACAGCGAGATGACAACTATTAACGTATACAAAGTCGGCCTCTGAAAATCGTAACCCAGAAGAGAAGTGAACTATATTTATAACTATAAAATCACATAAAACAAGATGCTACATATGAAATCAAGTATTTTAGTGCGAAGAAAATGTATTGGACAATTACAGACCAGTCGGCATAATAGGTTATATATAAGTGGGCAAAATGTGTACCTAATGTAAAACTGATTATAATACTTCAATTCATACATACTTGCTTGTGTTTTATTTGCTTTTACAACATATCTTATTCATTAACCCTAGAAACAACAACTTTGCAAGTAATTAACTAAAACAGTTTTATTTATGGTGATATTTATATTTAAATTAATATTTATTATAATACAAAGTTACAATTAGATTTAACAATTAACAGCTCCAAAAATCTACATTTATTTAGAGTGTGGGCTACCTGGGTATCTCTTATCTTCAATTATTACATTATACCTATTATAGGGTCCAGTTAGGGTATTATAGGCACCCGTTAGCGACATGGCATGGCAGGGCGTCCTTCAGCATATTGCCGAGGCATCCCTACACATTGAGCTCTGCTTGTGAATGTCAAGGTATCCCTCTGGAATTTTCAGGTTTACCACAGTGTCTTAGAAATGCCAGACGTTCTTAGCATTTGTTTGTGTGAGGGATGCCTCGGCATGCCCTGACATACTTACCTTGATACTACGCCAAAGGATCTCTTACTGTGTCTATACAATAGTGGCCTCCGAGCCTAATAAAGTAATTCTTCTGGAAATATCGAATATACATGAGAACAACTGAGTAGTTTAATAGGTATAACCTGCGGTGGCAGCATGGTTCCATTTTTATCCACTTGTCACTATGCCTGTCACTTTTGCACATACATACTTGTTAGAACATGACAGGCATGGTGACAAATGATAAAGAGCTGACCATCTTAATTGTTTCCTTTCATACTGGATAACATTTATAAATATAACAGTCAATACCTGGGTTAGATAAAATATAATATGGCTTCCCTTCTGTCACTTGATTTTTACTTGTATTCAACCAGTCATACAGTGAAGTCGCATATAAATAAATTACAATGTAACAATTGTATGTAACCCTAGCCATGTATAGGAAATAACATAACAGTTAATTAGTAAAAATATAATCCATAGGTCTTAATTTGCAAAAGAGCATTACAACATACTTTAGAGAATGTGTAAACCCATTATTTTTAAACCTGACTACACATTTATTATACACACGACTGACTACTGACAATACCCTACCTACATATTAACCCACCAATCCCTATTCATCATCATTTAAAACCTAACATACCTAAATAGCTCTAAAATCAGTCATAATAAAAGGCCCTCAGATTGATTTTATTTGTTTTCCCCATACCAGTTTTTCAACAGCCCATGCATGTTTCATAAATGATTTATATCATGATCACCCCAATAAAGAAAAATTAAATAATAGTTGGAATAAACAAGTGAAGTCACCAGTATGACAGAAAATATAATAAGTAAGTAGGCACTTAAATATAATTGTGAAATAATATATTATATGTCAATGAGTTGTTGATTTCTCTCCGGATAACCTTTTGCCTCCATTAGTCACTACCTAAAAAGGATTTAGTGTAAGATAGAAAATAAAGTAAGATAAGGTAACTAAAAATGTATTTTATTATCAAAAATTAAATTCAGATATCATTTATAATACTTTATTTTTCGCAACAAGTTTTTCCAGTTAATCTAGTGTATGATTCTTTGATTTCTTGAATCGATTCACTTGTGTGTAACTTTCATCTTGTATTCCATATCAAATGGTGTATATCAAACCTGAAAAGAAAGTAACATGAAATTATTGTGAATAAAAATATATTGTGATCCGTTTCAACCATTGGCAAAAAGAAAATGCTTAGATCAAGCAGGTTTAAATTAAAGTACAAAAGTAACTTGAATATCTGCTACTAACAGAACTAACAGTTATGTATTATTGTGTCAACAATATATGTAATTGGAAATGTTGCCCCAACTGTCGGTATTTGTAGGTAGCGTAGGTAATTCCTTGTGCTTAGGGCTCTGAAAGTAGTTAGGGATACGTATTAAACGAATAAGATAACTTACCGGGCAATGCAGCTCCTTGTTTAATTCGGCTTTGCAGCTTGGAAAGCACTTGGCCACTGAACAATCGTAGTCAGCAGTTTCACTTTAAAGTGCCATGAAGATACATTGTTTTTAATATAATCATAAATATATAGAAGATTGGCATGGCATAACTTGTGTAGTATTTAGATTTAAAACCTGAAAAGAAACTAGTTCGCGCCTACAAAAGTTTTCTCGTTATTGAAAAATTTGACAACTCTGACATTTATGACTGGGTTGCTATATGAAAAAATAATTCTACCATAAAAATTTTGGTAGGAACGCGTTCATAGTATGGCCTCACGATTAGCGACGACATTCTGTTATTTTATAGTTGGTGCAACGCATTTTATTTAGCAATCGTTAAGACCCCCACGTAAGCGTTAAAATTTAGCGAACTGTGCTTACGTTAGCAGGTGGTTTGGTGCAACTGGCCCTTAACCGGTGGTAGAGCACTGGTTAACAGCAAAGTCGTTCGATAAATATGGCGGCGCTTTTTGGAAATCGTCCGTATTTCACGAATTTATGTTTGATTATTAAATAATTTGAGTAAAAAGTAATGTAAATTATTAAACATATATTTATAACAATAAAAAGGTGGAAATATCTAAACGCAAAAACGTGTGATAGTTGACATAATGGTTTTAAATGTCATTTTAGTTGCGAGACTACTTGTGTTTCATAAAATACATTAATTTGTTCCGGATATTCAAAGAAAAGGTGTGTTTAAATTGAAATCGAGTGCAGAATGAGTTTAAGTTGAGGATAAGACCAGATTGATGCTATCACAGGTTAACAAATACGTCCCATAAAGTGAAACTCGACGGCATGTAATGAACACTATTTATCGACAGACTGGTCATTAAAATCAATTTAAAACGCTCTCTGTTTATTGGAATCAAGATAAGAATGTTATATCCCTTGGAAATATTAGTGGACTAACTATGATATTCGAAAACAGCGAGATGACAACTATTAACGTATACAAAGTCGGCCTCTGAAAATCGTAACCCAGAAGAGAAGTGAACTATATTTATAACTATAAAATCACATAAAACAAGATGCTACATATGAAATCAAGTATTTTAGTGCGAAGAAAATGTATTGGACAATTACAGACCAGTCGGCATAATAGGTTATATATAAGTGGGCAAAATGTGTACCTAATGTAAAACTGATTATAATACTTCAATTCATACATACTTGCTTGTGTTTTATTTGCTTTTACAACATATCTTATTCATTAACCCTAGAAACAACAACTTTGCAAGTAATTAACTAAAACAGTTTTATTTATGGTGATATTTATATTTAAATTAATATTTATTATAATACAAAGTTACAATTAGATTTAACAATTAACAGCTCCAAAAATCTACATTTATTTAGAGTGTGGGCTACCTGGGTATCTCTTATCTTCAATTATTACATTATACCTATTATAGGGTCCAGTTAGGGTATTATAGGCACCCGTTAGCGACATGGCATGGCAGGGCGTCCTTCAGCATATTGCCGAGGCATCCCTACACATTGAGCTCTGCTTGTGAATGTCAAGGTATCCCTCTGGAATTTTCAGGTTTACCACAGTGTCTTAGAAATGCCAGACGTTCTTAGCATTTGTTTGTGTGAGGGATGCCTCGGCATGCCCTGACATACTTACCTTGATACTACGCCAAAGGATCTCTTACTGTGTCTATACAATAGTGGCCTCCGAGCCTAATAAAGTAATTCTTCTGGAAATATCGAATATACATGAGAACAACTGAGTAGTTTAATAGGTATAACCTGCGGTGGCAGCATGGTTCCATTTTTATCCACTTGTCACTATGCCTGTCACTTTTGCACATACATACTTGTTAGAACATGACAGGCATGGTGACAAATGATAAAGAGCTGACCATCTTAATTGTTTCCTTTCATACTGGATAACATTTATAAATATAACAGTCAATACCTGGGTTAGATAAAATATAATATGGCTTCCCTTCTGTCACTTGATTTTTACTTGTATTCAACCAGTCATACAGTGAAGTCGCATATAAATAAATTACAATGTAACAATTGTATGTAACCCTAGCCATGTATAGGAAATAACATAACAGTTAATTAGTAAAAATATAATCCATAGGTCTTAATTTGCAAAAGAGCATTACAACATACTTTAGAGAATGTGTAAACCCATTATTTTTAAACCTGACTACACATTTATTATACACACGACTGACTACTGACAATACCCTACCTACATATTAACCCACCAATCCCTATTCATCATCATTTAAAACCTAACATACCTAAATAGCTCTAAAATCAGTCATAATAAAAGGCCCTCAGATTGATTTTATTTGTTTTCCCCATACCAGTTTTTCAACAGCCCATGCATGTTTCATAAATGATTTATATCATGATCACCCCAATAAAGAAAAATTAAATAATAGTTGGAATAAACAAGTGAAGTCACCAGTATGACAGAAAATATAATAAGTAAGTAGGCACTTAAATATAATTGTGAAATAATATATTATATGTCAATGAGTTGTTGATTTCTCTCCGGATAACCTTTTACCTCCATTAGTCACTACCTAAAAAGGATTTAGTGTAAGATAGAAAATAAAGTAAGATAAGGTAACTAAAAATGTATTTTATTATCAAAAATTAAATTCAGATATCATTTATAATACTTTATTTTTCGCAACAAGTTTTTCCAGTTAATCTAGTGTATGATTCTTTGATTTCTTGAATCGATTCACTTGTGTGTAACTTTCATCTTGTATTCCATATCAAATGGTGTATATCAAACCTGAAAAGAAAGTAACATGAAATTATTGTGAATAAAAATATATTGTGATCCGTTTCAACCATTGGCAAAAAGAAAATGCTTAGATCAAGCAGGTTTAAATTAAAGTACAAAAGTAACTTGAATATCTGCTACTAACAGAACTAACAGTTATGTATTATTGTGTCAACAATATATGTAATTGGAAATGTTGCCCCAACTGTCGGTATTTGTAGGTAGCGTAGGTAATTCCTTGTGCTTAGGGCTCTGAAAGTAGTTAGGGATACGTATTAAACGAATAAGATAACTTACCGGGCAATGCAGCTCCTTGTTTAATTCGGCTTTGCAGCTTGGAAAGCACTTGGCCACTGAACAATCGTAGTCAGCAGTTTCACTTTAAAGTGCCATGAAGATACATTGTTTTTAATATAATCATAAATATATAGAAGATTGGCATGGCATAACTTGTGTAGTATTTAGATTTAAAACCTGAAAAGAAACTAGTTCGCGCCTACAAAAGTTTTCTCGTTATTGAAAAATTTGACAACTCTGACATTTATGACTGGGTTGCTATATGAAAAAATAATTCTACCATAAAAATTTTGGTAGGAACGCGTTCATAGTATGGCCTCACGATTAGCGACGACATTCTGTTATTTTATAGTTGGTGCAACGCATTTTATTTAGCAATCGTTAAGACCCCCACGTAAGCGTTAAAATTTAGCGAACTGTGCTTACGTTAGCAGGTGGTTTGGTGCAACTGGCCCTAAGTCGTACTAACCGGCCTCCACTGTACCTAGTAAAATAAAAATGACAGTTTGGAAAAAATCTCCTTATACTGGTCCACTTTAGGGTAGTGCGGTCGACTAGCAATTCGATTATGAATAGCCCAGCTTCCGTCCCTTTCCATCGTTACTCAAATGGACACGGATCGATGTGCCGTCTTTTTTTAATTATGCGACGGCGGCATTTGAATTCGGACTTTTTTCGTTTTATTTGAAAAGTTTGTACGGACGGGAGGATTGAGTTTTTATTCCATAGGGATCCCAAGAAAATATTAGATAGATTTGATATCGACTTACACAGAGTGTTCATTGTTTAATCCAAATTGCAAATGAAACCGTGAAAATCAGATTATTTTTATGGAAATATAATATAGATTTTGAATGTTAAAACACTGCAATATTAGATTCTTATGACCGTTATTCGTAAAAAAACGTCACACACAAGCCAACAACAGCATCTATATTTTTTATTTTTTTTTCCATGAAGAAATTTAATATTAATAACTCGATTCTTGTTTTATTTCATCTGTATTAAATTACAAGAAACATATTGGTGCCTACAAGTTAGGATACAAAACCGAAGCTTTTCGGTTTAAAAATCGACTGCAATGCAAAATAAATATCTATAATACTTTAATGTATTGTTATAATCTGCACAAGAGCTTATATTCCAGTACTTTCCGCGCTAGAATTATATAGGGGTTTGGATGGAAAATCCACAATAAGCGTTGAATGGAATACATAATAATACTGTTGAAAACCTGTAATCCTTCTCGTATTTTAACGTTGCTACTTACTTAAACTTACTATTTATGCGTAATTTTATTTACGTCCCGATATGTTTCGACGCGAGTCACACTGGTCTTGTCCACTTATAACTGATGTTCCAGCAAAATGTCAAAACAGACATTTGTGTAACTATCCGACGACCACGAGAAAAATGTTGTCTTCGAAACGTCGTCGGATGAAAATTATTCATACGCGACTGACTACCCGTTTTAGTGAACAACAATGATGTTTATTGCTCTCGTCCTAATTTATGTGTATGCAAAATTCTCATATTATTCATACTAAATTGTCTTTCACCTGTTAGCGTTTGATCCTTTCGCATTTTCTCAAAGGTTATCTGGAAGAGATCCCTTTTAGGGATAAGTTCGCCTTTGTCCATAACATGACACTCTTATTTTTGTTTTGTTTTGTCTGTTTCATATAAACCTCTTTATGTACAATAAAGTGACATACATACAAACTTCACGTCTACACCAAAAGAATAGAATAAGGGCCGATTTAGACGGCACGCGAACTCGCATGCGATTTTAGTTACATTGCGGACTATTGAGGTTACAACTAATTCGGCGACCGATCAAATACCGCAATGTAATGAAACTCGCATGCCAGTTCTCGCACCGTGTAAATGAGCCCTTAGGAATCGAAATCAAACGTTTTGGCACATTGTACGACAAGGTCAACACATTTTAGAAAAAGGTTACAATACTCGTACCATAATAGTTGACGACACGGTGTTATTTGCAACTTCGGGGTATGGCTAAATCAGTGATGGAAACTGAATGGCAAAGTAAATTTTCCATTCAATTTTTAGATTTTTCGTAAAAGTAATTAATAGCGTTGTTGTAATAAGGACATTATATTTAAATCCACCAAACAATTGAAAACTATGACATATCAATGACATTTCGAATGTCGATCGTCCGAGGTAGTACTTGCGTTTAGTAGAAAATCACAAGTGTTATGCTAAACACTAATCAAAACACAGCTAAACAGGCTCTAAGGCAAGTGTACACGCTGGTAGGGGCCTTATCAGATAAAAAATATATCATTGATTATTTCCAAAATGGAGTTAATTAGAATACCGCTTTCTTTGAGAAAGTTACTTAATTTAAGCTCAGGAATACATCATTGAAATTAACGGACCTTAAAAAGAACACCGTGTATAAGTATATCCTGTTTTTTCTTAGGAGTCTTAGGTATTGATAATATGTATCTCGCCTATAAGGAATTAAGGATGCAGTATTAAAATTAGCTATGGATCCCCTTAACTTTGCAATGTCTACAGAAAAGACGCGAAAGAGCTAAGCATACTATAAAATGTGTATGACCCAAACCAAACGTTAAACAGATATATATTTCTGTACTCAATCCTCCTTATCCCAAGATCCGGTAAGCTGTAATTTCACACCTGCCTGTATCTGTTCAATCTCTGAAATCTCTCCAAATCTCTAGAATCTCGGTCTCAGACTCGGTTCTCTGCGAGATTTATTAACGTTGTACTGGCGACAGAATGTAAAACAGTTGAGCTCCATAAACGGGTTTACCTTTAATGTTTGTAGAGGGATTTCTGATGCGTAGGAGACGTGCATGTAGGTATGGACCTTTATTTTTATACTTTATTGAATAAACCTGTGCTATATAATAATATGCTATGTTTTATTGTGTTGATTTGTGAATGGGTATAGTAAATTTGATAGAACCACAGAGAAATTTAAGTAAAAAAAGGGAGGTAACTCCGTACATCAGTTTTCTTACCAAAACGCGAGTTATTTCGTAGCCGACATCTAACGTCAAGTAGTGGATATATCAGTACCGCTACTTCACACTAGTTGTCACAAGGGTCGTGACTGCCGAAAAATGTATTGCCAAAACAATTTACAATTAATATTACAAGCAGAAGGAGTTGAAAATATAGTTCCAATTAATCTGGTTGTAGTATTAGCTGAAAATTGTTGAGCATTAGAGTTTTCGTTCGTTGCGACATCTATTGTCAACAGCAGTACTGATAAATTCCGCTACTTGACGCTAGATGTCGGCTAAGAAATAACTCGCGTTTTGGTAAGAAAACTGATGTACGGAGTTACCTCTCTTTCTTTACTTTTATTTCTCTATGATAGAACTGAATTAATGTTAGGAATATAACTCGATTTACAAGCTTTTTGCTGAATAGAATTTGTGCTGAAGCAAAGTTGCTAGATTCAGTTACGTATATACACACAGTTGTAGAAAACGAGCCTTGTAGAGAACAGTTGTAGAAAGCGCTGGTGGCCTAGCGGTGCGAGAGCGTGCACGTTTTTCGGAACTTACACTGAAAAAAATGAATAGCCGAACTGGTTTTGTAACTTTACTAAATAACTAAACTACGGTTATAAGAAAATAAACTTTGCATAAATTTACAAAACTATTTTGTAGTGTATAATAAATACCTGAACACTGATAGCCAAACACGGTTTTGTAACATATAACACATAGTTCGCAAGTCCCAATTTTTGTGTAAACAGTAACCAAAATGTTTGTTACAGTTATGCAAACATTTCTGGTTAAAGACATTTATTTACTCAAAAGAAATTTACATTTCACTTAATGAGTAGGTTGTTTACAATATTAGACACAATAAATAGTTATAATGTTTCTATATTATTATTCTATATTAATATTTCTTTCAGTGTATGTACGAATTATCATTTGACATTTACCAGTCACTTTTCGGTGAAGGAAAACATCGTGAGGAAACCGGACTCATCACAATAAGGCCTAGTTTACCCTCTGGGTTGTAAGGTCAGGTGGCAGTCGCTTCCGTAATAACTAGAGCCTACGCCAATTCTAAGGATTAGTTGCCAAGCGGACCCCAGGCCCCCATGAGCCGTGGCAAAAATGTCGGCACAACGCGAGGAAGAAGATGTCCTCATTTGTAGAAAACATGCGTACAACTTTTAAATTTCAAGCTTCTCAAAACTTATCAAGTTCTACGTACGGAGTCAGTCCGGTTTTTTATTTACCAACTTATTTTCCTTTTTGCATTCAACGACATCCTTAAAAAATGTATACCGCAGAACGCAGACAACTCGACTACCGAATAAAAACTGATTTAATTCTGCTCGCCACGTGGCGCATGCATAATGTAAATGCGGTAGTTGCCGGCAATGTTTTCACTAGGTACAGTTGAGTTCATAAATATATGAGCAAATCCAAGGCTTAAAAAATAAATAAGCATAGAAAAGTACATATGTTATTTTTAAATATTATTGGACATTATTTACACAAATTGACTAAGTCCCACAATAAGCTCAATAAGGCTTGTGTTGTGGGTACTTAGACAACGATATAATATAATATATAAATTTATATATACGAGTACATCGAAAACACCCATGACTCAAGAACAAATATCTGTGCTCATTACACAAATAAATGCCTTTACCAGGATTTGAACCCGGGATCATCAGCTTCATAGGCAAGATCACTACCCACTAGGTCAGACAGGTCGTTAAAAATAAAAATAAGTTTTTGACAAAAAATTCACTTTGATAGAATCTTTTATTGCTGTCTGTACTTTTCTTTCCACAGGCAACTAATACTCATCGAAACAATTCGAACAACCCCAAACACAATCAGGTTACGTTGATTTATCACAGAGTCCCAATGGCTACCTCCTGTCTCGATTATCAGATCAGCTCGATGGTACCATAATATTGCATTGTCTCCCAACTTAGTGCAAATTTTAAACTTCTCTGAAAACTGGAAACGAGTCAAATATAACTTGCAAGATTTGACCCGTACAAACATAGTTACATAGGTACAATTTACATACATACATTGCAAGATTTACAAGTTAAATAGAAGCATGTAAATAGATAAAAGCTTGTAGCGCCGACTACTGCTTCTATGCTTTTATTTCAACGCTCATCTACTACGGTGAGACCTGGTTACTTAATTGGGAAACGCAACCAATGTTGCAACCAAGTGGCCAATCCCAATCCCGCTCTAGCATTGTACCGAGGAGAAGTTTGCGAAGTTGCCGAATTTCTGTTTTCAGTAAATCTGGACCCGCTGCACATTAATTATTGTTATTATTTTAGAGGTATAAATTGTTATTGGCATGAATATTTAATATTTTAATTTAATCTTCAGTAACTATTCATTTACTATATTATTAGTTTTTTTTAATACCTATTTATATTACTATATAAACCTGTTTATTAATATTTATATGTCACTCCCCAAGGCCTTGGTAGAATAACAGCGTTGCAATTTGCCTCGTTTGCGAATAGCAACAATATGCTGAGACAGGGTCTTTTCCCTACTGCACACATTGCTGGACCCAAGTGTGTAATTTTCGGATTTTAATGTGTACATAATTTATATCTGTTGTTTTTTTTTGTTTTTGTTTTGTTGTTCTTATCGTTATCTTTCTATCTTATTTCTTTCATCTTCTTGTCCTGTGTATGTGTGCTTTATGGAATAAAAGTCATTTCTTCTATTTCTTCTTTCTTCTAATTTCAATTTAGCGCATGTAACTCCTCTGGAGTTGCAGGCGTACATAGTCTACGGATACTGCTTACCATCAGGCGGGCCGTATGCTTGTTAGCCACTGACGTAGTATAAAAAAAAGAAAAAAAAAAACAATTTAGCAAACAATGAAAACATGTCAAGACATAGATATTTCTACTGCCTGTCTAATTAATATGTGATAACATTCAGCTAATACTTTTTTGAAAAATTCCCACAAGAAAAATTCTAAGTGGAAACTTTCAAGCATTAAATTCTCGTATAACTTTCCTGAAACTTGCGAGAATTTAACTGCTGTTTTGAGAATAACTGAAATTTTGTAACCTCTTCAAATGGACTTTTCCTCCATTTTGTCACTCAAATACATCGCATCAAAGACATAATTTAAATAGCGGTAATATTCTAACATGGCTTAAACCTTTAGTCGCTTAGTCTGGAGGCCTAGCCAAGATGCCAAACGTTTGCGCCGTAGCGAACGAAACGCTAATGTCTCTATATCCCACTAATATGGAAGAATGATAGAGAGGAGAGACATTACCGTTTCGTTCGCTATGGCGCGATCGATTGGCATCTTGGCTAGGCCTTCTGATCCGCTTTTTGGTGCTGACTGTACCTCAATGGTGTACTCGTGCGATATGATTGCGGCCCCGAACGCGGAACAAAGGCCGCACTTGACACAGTTGCGGCCGCGGTGCGAGCGCACAATGCAATACAACTCAGTTATAACTTCACTTTAGTTTTTAATGTACCTTAGTAAGCAATGTGCACGTTGTTAGAATATTCTTAAAAATACAGGAAGGTTCTCGGAAGTTTCTGGAAACTTACATCAGAATTTAAAGCAAGTTGCTATTCAGAAAGTATTTTGTAGGAATTTTTCAAAAACTATTATTAAGAATATATTATTATATTTATATCAGAATAATATATTAGACAGGCAAAGGATATGTCAATAAATCCTGTATCTATTAAGATCTTGAAATTTTTTCATTATTTGCTAAAATAAAATATCTGATTTTTCTCATAGAAATTTGGCTACTTCGGAAACTTCTCCTTGACACTCTATATTTATACTGTTTTTATAAATATTGAATTCTAACAAAATTTTGGTGGTAACTACTGGGAAAAAAATCCCACCAAATAACCCCTGGGAAAAAAATCCCAGTAGTTAAAAATCGAGTAGGTGGTAATAAATCGGATAACACGAATTATAGTCGGTTATCAAAGGTAATTTTATGCTCATGGTGTCATTTTCAGGCATTTTCTGGTATTGTGAAGGATTCCTAATTGTATAATTCATAATATTGTTCATATATCTATATAGTTATTTGTATTTATATTGTACATATGTATATGTTTCTTGATGTGTTTGCATATATGTATGTGTATAATTTAGCTTTGCGTTTTGTATTTTTAGTAGTAATAACAGTAGCACTGCCTACAATATCTCTGCTTTTCCTTAAGGTTGACTGGTAGAGAATGCTCTTAGCATTAAGTCCGCCTTTTGTACTATAAGTTTTTATTTTGTGCAATAAAGATAAAATAAATAAATAGGATGTCGGTTGAATTGTTTAAATTTTATTATCATAATAGCAGAAACGCTTTATACCTAGGAAAAGTTACATTTTGTTGTATAACTGCACAAGTTAACAGCTATGCAGTACGAAAAGCAAGTAGTAAATAACTAGTAATCGAAACTCGCCAGCGCCGTGTAACAAAGCTTGCTTAGCTTGGAGCGTCGTCAAAGTTACTTTAGTGGAAGTTACAAACTTTGAATAGTATCAGCTCGAATGGCTCAATATCTTAAGACTCATTAGCACAACTACTTAAGAGGCTGTCAATACCTAAAGCGCGCACACTGTCTATTTGTATCGGAATAAATGAGATAGCACTGTCGCATGTTACTGGGCCTGGGCAAGGGAATAATAAGAAAAATATTTAAATATAAAAAGTGGATTATTAGTGTAATATTTTACTCAACAGCGGTTTAGATATAAATGTTTTGAAATTGTGATTTTAATTGCAGACCCATAAGTCAAAACAATAAAGACATAAAACCGTTTAATTGTGATTTTAAGACTAATCTTTGCAATTATTTTCTATAGAGCCGATTTAGTTCATTCATGTATGGAGTACAACCACGGTCTTTGAAATATAATTAATATGAACATATATTTTTCTTACTTGACTAAAACAAATAGTCTTTCTTAAAAAATTGTTTAAGTAACATCAATTTCAAGGACATTGGGTGTTGACAGCCTCTTAACACTCCATTAATTTCAATTTACTTCCGTTAATTTCAAGGCTGCATCCCTGAGCTTAAATTAAGTAAATTTCTCAAAGACGCCGGTATTCTAATTAACTCCATTTCGGTGTTAATCAATAATTAATTTTTATCTTATAAGGCCCTCACGAGCGTGTACACTTGCATTAGGGCCTGTTTACATATTGATTAGTGTTCAGTACAAGTCCATACATTTGCTCCTAAATGTAAAGTATTATCTCGGAAGATTGATGTTCGAAATGACAGTTTTCAATTGTTTGGTTGAGATAAATGTAATGCCCGTGTTACAACAATGTTATATGCAACATTTAATTAATTTTTATCAAAATAAAAATAATTAAAAAATTGCAAAAAAAAATATTTTTGCAAATTAATTATGCCATTTCGTTTCCTTAAACTTACTTACCGATACCCCGAAGTTAACGGAATTCAATAAAAACCCGGTGTATATGTATTGTGTACAATACGGGGTCTTCTTTCCATCTATAAGTATATTCGAAGTTTTGTATAAAATTGTACTTTGATAGCAGTATACAGCATTTCTAATTTCGTATGTATGTATATCCCTAGCTGTCCCGTACCTTATAAATGTGTGGTTTCAAAACCACTCTGGTTAGGTTATATTTAAAAATAGCTCAATCAATACTTCATAACAGTGAATCCGTGCCATGGGCTCATTCGCTCAGTTGCATTTACCCCGTTCCATGGCGATGCTTTTCTTATATTTTAAATAAATAAAATATGAGGGGTATTTAGGAATTATCTTTATGGCAACAATGGTCTTACTTTGATATGCGTTTGATTTTATATAACTATAGTATTTTTCAAATGTGAGATTGAAGACCCTAGTGGCTGAATCTAACATCATGGGAGAAAGTAAAGCCCACAGACTCCGTTGGTTGGGCCACCTTGAGAGAATGGACGAAGATCGGAACGTAAAAAGAGCGTACCTGGGTCGCCTAGCAGGAGGACGTCCTATCGGACGCCCTAGGTATCGCTGGAGCGACATGGTGGAGGCGGATCTGCGCGAGCTTCGAGTCGACAATTGGCGAGAGGTCGCACAGGACCGAGAAAAGTGGCGCTGTCTTGTGTCGGAGGCCAAGTCTCATTTTGGGTCGCTGAGCCAACGGAGTAAGTAACGTAATGCTGATAGATACTCTCAATACAATTTTGCGACATTCAGCGTTTTTAGGTTATTAAATCTTTTTAAGGGAGAAACGAAATGTTTCAGGTGCAGTTCTCTTCTTCTTTTCCTTTGCCTGTATCCCATAATTTGAGGTCGGCTCTCCTCGTTCGCATGCGCCAGGATCGTCTGTCCTGGGTTGTCTGTGGATTTAATTGGGCTCGTTCTAAATCCTTTGACACGGTGGACCACCAGGTAGCAGGCCGGCGACCTGGTCCTCTTTTGGTCTCCTGTAGGGCCAGCGCCTTTTTCACGACATGGTTTCAGGTGCATTTATGAGATACAAAATACCAACTAATATTTGCAAAGTCAATTTAAGGATTAAAAATTTCATTGAATGCATGCCAAGCAGAAATTGAAATTGAAATCTTTATTGTCATATTCTGAGTTACAATGATCTTAAAATTATGTCAGGGTAGAATCATCACAATCAACCGCGATGCGGCGTACAATGTTAATACTAAAACTAATCTTACAGCTAAATAATTATACAAATATTACATGTGATGCGAATAAAATGATTGGTACTGTGTCAATAGGTAAATTAATAAATAATATGTCATACTAACTCGACGGCATAAAGTGGTCACTTATCTTATAGTAAGCTTTGTCTAAGCACCATTTATAAAGTTTACGTCCGAATTCAGGTAGTTAAAGTATTTAAGGTTTCTTTTTTTATCGTAAAATGGTCCTATTTTGTCCTAAGTTATTTACTTACATATAACATATAGATATAATATTTGAATACATTAAACCTTAAGGACCTGTTTCACAATGTCCAAGTAAAGTTCTGAATAAGCTACGTGCCACTTCTCTGATGAATATAAACTCATCGTTGGTGTTTCACAATCTTTAAATAAGCTTTCACAACTTAAGGTAGATCTATTTGGCTGTTAATTTGTTAATTAGCTATCCAATACTTTAATCAGACTTTGTGAAACAGGCCCTTAATCATTTTAAGAATCGGATCATAATTACCCATAAGTAGGGTCTGCAACCCGAATCCGAAATGTATGAAATTATCCGGATCTGGATCCGGATTCACGGACCTTACCATACATTTCAGATCCGTCGTGCAAACCATGCCAACAAGGGAATCTATGAAGGACCCTTTTACGGTACTGATTACCGGCATTGAAAGTTAAATCAAAGCTTTAAAAAAATATAAAATGCACACAGGATCGCAACTAGCAAACTTAGACTGACGTATGTTAACGGCACCAATCATGGGACATTTAAGAGAAAATTGGGAATATTTTTGATATTTCACCGATATCTGTAAAATTTCTACCGCTTTATGCTTTAAAAGTTGAATGTCCAATTCGTCCTTTATGTTTTCTATGTATTGAATGAAAGCTACTACAATTGGTTTCAATATTATTAACCAATTAAAACTATGATTTTTTGCTCCAGTCATGGGATGTATGGCGCCATTAATTATCAAACTAACAAATATCAATGAAAAATTAAACTTAAGCAGCTCTTTGGCTCTTGTTTATGGTAAAATTCTTGTTTTACAGGATTTGTCTATACCATCCCATTACTGGTGCCTGTTCCATTATAGGGGTATTTACTATAGGTAGAGGTACACGGTGTAAACAGCATCTGCATATCAAACGCGAACTGTCAATGTTATTGCGAGTCGTAGTGTCTGAACACTACACGGGCCGCGGAGCGAGCTGGAATTCGATTGAGGTTACCAGCGAAGCTCTCGGTACATTTTGACTTCATTCATTCCCTTTTAGAGATTTCACCGATCATCTCTTAAATGGTTTCTATTTTAAAGGTGACTGAAACTTATGTGACATCACTGACAGTTATCCTTATCTAAAAATATCCCGCGGGCAGCTTTAAATATTACCCTATGGAAGGTAGAGTTTATGAATAGAATCTTCATATACCAAATGTGTCCGACAAAAGACCATAAATAGGTGACGCTACAATACCTAGAATACTTGAGAAAAAAATCTAATCATAGACAGCGCACTTCACTCCGTCAATAACGCCTAAGTTCTTAGCTATTCTAGCGCTACTCTGGAGAGTACTAGTCTTCCTTATATTAGCCAATACACACCTTTTCGCCATTAAAAAAGTTGTCATTGGACAACAAAAAATCAGGGGTATTATGCAATGTTTTGCCGTCAGAGATCAACACTAGTTTAAGCCATAGAGTAACTTAATCATAGGATGGATTGGGCATAAGTGGTGGGGGAACGGACAGAACGGGATAGTCTTATGTATCTTTCAGTAGGAGTAGCAGAGAAAGCGCTATGTTTGTCCTTGTCATAGTCTCATTTAGTTCTTTCTGCCTACTTCTAAAAAGTCCTAAGTGACGTAGACGTTTTTTGTTGCCCACCGTTTTTTATGGTTGGGTAACAACGAACCCGACTAAATTACGTAGGTTGTTTTTGGTATGTTGTCAGGAATGTTAAAACGTGTTTTTAATTTTGTCGTATTGCGTATGTTCTGTCCCTCACGGGTGGACGCGGTATAGCATATCTAAAAACGATTATATATCATCGTCTATTTTATTAATGTTAATATACAACACAAGCCTTATTGAACTTTTTGTGGGACTAAGTACGTCTTTGTCACGTAAATATCGTCGCTATACCCACTCAAACCCGTATCTGATATACGTATCTAATATATAGATACGAGGTTGAGTGAGTATAGCGACGATATTCGCTAGCGTGAGCGATGGCATATTAGTGCAAGCGAGATGTAATAGCGTAAGTTATGCAGACGTTACTTAATATATGAATTTTTTTGCTAATATTTAATCTTTTTATTTGTAAATATTTAAAAACAGGAATAACTAAGTAAAACCTAAATTAAAATTACTATACCTACAAACATATTAGAAGTTTCCAAAATTTTTAAAAGTTAAAATTTCGCAACATTTGAAACTTTCGATTCGACTCATAATTATAATTGTGGATTTCCGTCCCGTTTCTATAGCATTTTGCACATCAAACGCGAACTTTGTCAATGTTTCTGGTGACGTGGGGTTCTATTTAGGATTTAATACATTTACCGTTGAGTGAACTTTTGCAGAGGTTTAGCCATATGTACATAGAAGTACCTAGTCGTCAATAGCAGTTTACATAATAACTCACATTTTATTTGTAGTTTTAATTATCATATTACTTGACTTGTAATAAAAAAAATATAGGACATTCCTTCACAAATTGATTAAGGCCCACAGTAAACTTAAGGACGCTTATGTATTGTGGGACCTCGGATAACGATATGAATACTTAAATACCTATATAGAAAACACCCATGACTCATGAAATATCCAGAATATTCGAATCCAGAACCAACGCAACGGCTTCATTCATAGGCAGGGTCATTACCGACTCGGCCAGACCGGGCCGGGATTTATTTTACATATCTGTCTTTGGTTCACAGACACATATACCTATGGAACAAATTTTAACTTCATTAATCCAGTAGTTTCAAAACAAATAGGTTGTGACACTTGTGACAGACGGATAGACGCACGAGTGATCCTATAGGGTTCCGTTGTTTCCTTTTGAGGCACGAAACCCTATATAAACACAAGTTTATTAAGGCACATCATAACAAAATATTACTTTAATAAATTTACGTCTACCGAGAAAGCCAACTACATCTAAAGACAAACTGAACGAAAACCTAACGGAAAAGGGAAAATTGTTGTCGGGTCGCAAACAAAACATGGTGTTTTAATAAAACGTGTTTGTATCGCGGTGATTGATGTGGTAGGGGGCTGGAGGGGGGGCGAGGGGCAGGGATTGCGATCGGTCATTCGCGATCGCTTCAAGATTTATTACTTGGGACAAAGTGGACTGCCGGTAAACAAGATGTTGAATAGAGTAATTGAGAAAACTTTTTTATTGGAACCTTTTTTCTAACCTACATCCTGAATATGAAAAAATTGGATTTTATACCTACCTGTCACGGCGAATAATTGTCCATAATTATGATATGACTCATATATGTATATGAGATATGACTCATATATGACATGTATATGAGTTATGACATTTGACGCAACGCACTTTTGAGTCGTGACATATAGACACGTGGTCGTGACATATAGACACGTGGTCGTGACATATAGACACGTGGTCGTGACATATAGACACGTGGTCGTGACATATAGACACGTGGTCGTGACATGGTCGTGACATTCTTAATTAGTTTGATTAATTTAGAGGCATATGCACTCTTTAGATATGCATTTTTATTCTTCTTCTTTGTCGTTGTACTCTTTTGCAGAGTGTCGTGGTCGACTGCTGACATCATTTAATTAGCTATAGATCGTTTACCATTATTGCCCGACTGCCAAAGCAAAAAAATGTTTTTCGCGTGTATGTTATTGTTTTATTGTAATTAAACGATTCTGATTTAGAAAATACTGATAAAAATAAACGTAAGACGAAAATGTTTTAGTATACTGTGACTAAAAAAATGAAGCATAATATTTAAAAGTATATCCATAATTCGTGTCAAGAAGGTCCAATGCCTAATAAAACCAGCATCCGGTTCAAATTTAATAACTTATAGATCGCGTCATTCCCGAAGACGCGTGCCTTGACTCGTATTGTCATGTTATTAAAGGTTCGATTTGACAAATCTGCGCGTCATCGTGAATGACACGATACGGTTTTGATCTTATTTTGATATGACCTTGAAGATCGCCCACTCTAATTGGTCCTTGTGAAATGAAGTGAAATTCGTGCGTGTGATGCGCGCCAATCACCAAACGATCGTCAAGGTCATATTAAAATATGTCAAAACCAGCTCGAACCAATATAAAATGATGATATTTGATATGATATTATTTAAGATACAATTTTACATTACAGCTAAGGGGTGCCAATGCGCTATTGTTTCCTATAAAGTTTTAAGTTATAATGTATTGTTTGTCCACTTTTTCGTTAGTCATAATTTGGTTTTTCTCAGAAACGCGTAACTTTTCAGGATTGCCATGAAACAAACCTAACCTAACCTAACCTATCCATAGGATAAACTAAGGAAATTCCTTAAAAAGTTTTTTAAAAGTTAACGGTTTTAGAGTTATGACTAATGATAACCTGACTATCATTACATTATGAATTTCAATAATTATGTCAAACAAAGGGGTCCCGCTATTAAATTAGGTAGGTATTAATAAAGCTATAAGCTATAGGTAAAATTATACGATAAATATGACAATAATTAATAAGCTACCTATGTTAATTCACAAAGACGTAAATAATCTTTAAAAGTTTATGATTTTTGTCGGCAAACAAGTCGTAGTCTGGTACAAAAAATATAACGGAGTATCCGGGAACGACCTTTAAATATATAATCGACCTTCCGATGATGGAGAGGCAAAGTTTTTTAGCTTTTGAACAAACAACAAATATACTCAGAAAACATAGCATCGTTAACAAAATTCATGCATTTTAATCTTGAAATTAGCTCAAAGTGAAAAACTTAAGAAGCCCTGCTCAGTATCACTAAAAATCCTTATCTAGAACTCCTCAAAGTGAACATAGTTAAAAATTCATGGATAATCCCGGCATTTAACTTTCCACTTGCCTTCCAGTAGCTCGCGCGAGTAGCTAAACTTTTAAACTGGCCAAGTTACTATAAGGCAAGTTGGGTATTATTTTTTAATTTGACTTAGAACCACAGGATCAAAGAAACTTGGGTAAATACGTTTGCAGGAATAATTCATGAAGGTATTCGTTAGGCTTTTTGGTCCTTTGAGGGAAGTATTTATAAGAAAATCCCTCAGATTTTGTATAATGTAATGGAAAAGAGCATTGGTCATGGATTTATTATTAAGAAAATAGGGTTTCTCGTTTGTTTGATGTAGTTTATCATGTTGCCTGTTCTAATATTTCCCGAAAAAATATAACCGACGAAAACATGACCGTCCGGAAATAGTATTTTACAGTACATATGGTACTACTTTACCGCACTAGTGCGAAAATTAGCATATTACGTTACTGTGTCGAACATTTAAAGGGCCATATGTACTGTAAAACGTTGTACGATACATGTGCGAATAGGTAATTCGCCACTCGTGTCGATTTAAAACACTCCCTTCGGTCGTGTTTTAATTTATTGCCACTCGTTTCGAATTTCCTATTTTTCGCACTTGTATCGTAATGTACTATTATACAATCGTGATATAATAGAGAGCTTTTCAAACGAGTACCGTGTTTAGGCAACGACACCGCCCGTTTAGTCTTTTGGGAACGCGGTGGCACGTGATTGGTTTTTTTTTATTGTTGACTACCACGTATATCCAAATGAATCTTATAGTGAAGTTGGGAACATATGAAAAGTATGCAATTATAATTTAGTATACGAAATCTTAACTAAACAATCTAATTTAATATAATATGTATTGTTTTTGTGCGATGGCCAAGTCAATTTGTTTATTTAAAACATAATTATTTTTTAAATATTGATATGGTCACTTATAATATGTTGTTAGATTAGCTCAGTGGTGGGCAACTTTTGTCCATGAGGGGCCAGAAAATTAAAAAAAAACCGAGGCGAGTCGGAACTGCAGAAAAAAAGCATTTTGGTTTGAAACCGTTACGTCGTGCGACTTACTAATTATTTCAGGCTTCTAGTTTTATCCACAACGAAGTTATAAGGGGGTCGAAGGCATGTTTCATAATTAAAAAAAAGATAAGGTAGGTATAGGTAGTTGGGGATGGGTGGCAAAGATAGAATATTTTAGAATATTATTTACGAGAACTTTATATTAGAATGAACCACAAAAAAAAATTGGAAAATAAACTTATCGTTTCTCCTCCGAACTCTTGATATTTAAATGAAAGGATAAAACTCCGAACTCTGCAACAAGCTCGCGAAGGGTGCTCTATTAGTCTCTGGCCCGAGTGCCAATTAGCATCCAGCGGTGATCTGTGCAGGCGTCTAATGATCATCGGCCGATACTTCAGTTTTCTACAGAATTGCGTGATCACCCATCATAAAAAAAACCGGACGAATGCGAGTCGGACTCGGCCACCGAGGCTTCCGTACTTTTTAGTATTTGTTGTTATAGCGGCAACAGAAATACATCATCTGTGAAAATTTCAACTGTCTAACTATCACGATTTATGAGATACAGCCTGGTGACTGACGGACAGACGGACGGACAGCGGAGTCTTAATAATACAGTCCCGTTTTACCCTTGGGTACGGAACCCTAAAAACGAAATGTTAGATGCCTCAGCCCGGACCCGGACCGTTCTAGCAAGATATTCATTAACCCGCAATGCAAATTTATAGTGTTATTTTAATCATTTAATAAATAAATCTATAGCCTTACCTCGACTGCCTTAGCAGAGTCAAACTGACATACTCTTATTCACTTTTTCGCACTAAGTTACGCACACGCTAGCGAATATGACAATGTCCAACTGGTGGTAGCCTTACTGTCCTTGCATGTCGGTGTTTACTGGTGTATTTTTTTACTATGTTGGTGGCAAACATGCATACGGCCTGCCTGATGGTAAGCAGTCTCCGTAGCCTCTGGACGCCTGCAACTCCAGAGTTACATGTCCGTTGCCGACCCTCGTCGAGCTCTGGCAACCTTATTCACCGGCAGGAACACAACACTATGAGTAGGGTCTAGTGTTATTTGTTTATTTCTTATCAGGAATTTATATCTTATAATTAAATGTTCCATGATAAATCAATGCTGCAATTTGCAATAACCATTTATAATAACCAATAACCATGTAAATGCCCAATGGATATAATCTAAATCAAAACAGTAGAATACTGATATCAATACGAGTAGGTATAGCACCCATTCCTCTTCCAATACCTACACAGCGTGTGATGGATAGCCCGTATCGGACACCTGAATGCTGACCGATGGACATGCATCCATCTCGTCCCAAATTTGGCACAAACTGTACCATTCTCGACACAGTTACGCACCATTCGTGAGCTGTATTGCAATGACATAAGGTTTAAGAATGGTTAGTGTGTTGCTGTTTGTAGCGGGTTCAGGGGTAAGAGAAATAAAGGATTTAATCGTATGCGTTTCCCGGGGTAAGTCTATGTAACACGGACCTTTGTTAAATTCAATCGGGAGAATGTTTACACGGCATTTTTTACTTAAGCCCGCTCCACATTCTCGACAAAACTACACGAGACTTACCGAATACGAGAATGTGGAGTGAGTATTCGCCTATGTTCGTATTGTCTCGCTTATGTTCGTGTTGTCGCCGTTTCGTGTCGGTAAAAAGGCCAAACATTAAAGTGCTTTCGTGAAGTTTCGTGTTTGCGTGAAAACTAACGCTCCACACTCTCGCTGTTTTGGAATAAAAGAAATTACTAAAGGCAGATAATTTGTTTTACCTTATTCTGTTGCGATGTATATCATCATCCAATACCTTCGCCTATTCCACCGTTGTTTGATAACTTTTTTTCAATGATCAGTAAGTAATACAGCGCATAATACTGCAGCGACAGAAATTTCGACTATCTTGGATGAAAATCAAACTTCAACTGCGCAAGGCAAGAATGTAGTGGGACATTCTCGGTTTCGTCCGATCTCGGCAAATACCTCTACAAAACCGGTCTCGTGTAGTTTTGTCGAGAATGTGGAGCTGGCTTTAGATTTGCCAATATCTTAGGGCTTGGTATACTTGAGTGACTTTATGATGACTGACTATACTTAGCATAGGCGCATGTCATACTGAACAATTTTTACTATGGGGTAAACCAAAAAAAAACATACAACCGAATGGAGAACTTCCTCCTATGAAATCTTAAAGTCGGTTAAAAATCGAAAAAAATCAAACAAAGCTATGGTTAATACATATAAAATTATGTAAAAATATTCACTATAATATCAATATCCAGAGAGTAAATGGGTACTACGTTTGCATGTAGAAGCCGTTCTCCACTATCCTCTTAAATACAATGGAATCCTTAGTATAATACCAATTGAACTGCCATTAACAGTGATTATAACTGAGATTTAACTTTCCCACGCCATTTCCAACGGCCATTTTGGAAATAATTCTACGGAAACACGTCTTGGTTTTATAATTGCTCCGTGCTTCAAGCGCTCGAAAATCGAAATTCAAAGAAAATCTACGTCCATCTCTATCACTCTTGTGTTATTGGAGTAACAAGGACGTAGATAGACTATTTTCGAATTTCGCTTGCGGTAGGTCGACGCGATCCGTACGTGCTGGCCGCATCTGGCCCTGTCGTCGGCAACGCTTACACCACTTTGTTACAAGCCAGTATAAGCTTTTCGCATTATTTTTCATTTCATCGGATATTGGTACGCCGGGGCAGGGAAAATAGTAGAAAACGGTTACTTACCCTTCCTTCATTATTAATGACTAGCGACCCGCTCGACTTCGCATAGGTAAACCTTAACAAATTATACACCTAAACCTTCCTCCACTCTATTGATAGGTGGAAACTGCATGAAAATCCGTTCAGTAGTTTTTGAGTTTATCGCAAACATACAGACAGACACGGCGGGGAACTCTGTTTTATAAGGTGTTAGTGAAATATTAAAGATGTCATTTCAAACAGTGACCTCGAAGCTCTAGAATTAGATCGCGAATCTAGAATTAGCATCGTTAGAAATATCGTAGATAGATCTTATTGGGATCACAGCGGAATCGAAATAAACGTCAATTTTGACATGTCGTTTAGTTATCGATCTTTTAAGGATCTTTCTAAGATCTTAAACGTGTCTTAATCTTTCTTCGAATCGGGCCGTAAATCTGCCTATCGCGATGCGCCATTAGCACGGTTGGTAAGCCGTAATCCTGCCCGGTCTTACTGTTCACGGTGCAAGTAATGGTTATAACCGTAACAAATAGAATCAGGTGTTACATTGCGGAAATCCATATTATTAAAACAAAAAATGCTAAAGAAAAGACAACGTGCTACCGACGACTGAAACGATGTTTGACTTTTCAGTCGACGGACTTCGGATCGTTAACATCTCCTGAGGATGCCTCGTAGAGAGGCGAAATATTTACGTGTCGAGTTTTGTACTTTCGGTGGTGGATTGTTATATTTATTTGCGTATTTATTTTTGCGGTGGGAGGGTGGGAACATTAATGGCATGTAAAAATACGCAAGTAAGTATAACGGGTTACTCGTAGCACTGATTGACTAGCACGTTATCTTTTCGCGGATTAGCAAATAACATTGTTTGTTTTAATTTTGGTTTTATTATTGATTCTTCGAGTTTCGAGGGTCATTGCGATTTGGATTTTTTGTGTAGTTGCCGCCTTAGGAAAGATCCGTTACCACTCAAGAGCTTTTTTGACCATCTGCATGTGCCATGTGTTCCTAATTGATTACTTTAGTAATGCTTCATGATTATTCAAAAACCGAATGTTATTGAAGGATGTAATTATCCATGTTGTTAGTGGTCTGAAAATATTCATTATGCAAATAAAATACAACCACCTCAGAATATTTGAAATAATGAGATTTGTTTCAATGAGTGTTAAATAACAATACAGTTAGCTATAATGGCTTAAATAAAACAGAATAGGGAAGATTAACACTCTCAGTGCCAAGTGCCCCATTTCCATCACAAAATTAACAAACTGCAGGTGTGTCCTTGGCAGTGAATGTGTTAATTTCATCAATCATGCAATCTATTTAAAATCATCGTCGAGAGCGCCATCTACAATCGGAATGGTTGCCAAACTATATGCAAAAAGGTACGATTTTTTACATGTCTTCCCTATTTATTTTACCTGCCAACTTAGAGCATTAAATGCTCTAAGCCTACCAATATCTCACTTTATGGCTCAGTTTCATTGGTCGATAACTTGGTCGATATAAAGCGTGGGACTCCTCGCTGGCGGTATTACGACTAGTGAAACTCATAAGTCGATAGTTCAGTCGATATACAGCATACGGGTGACTCCCTGCAGGCGGTAAGGTGGTATAACGACTAGTGAAACTCATAATTGTATTAGTTTTGGAAATCCTCCTATCGACCAATGAAACAAAGCCATAATTTAATGAAGTCACAAAAGAAAATCGGTGGCAATGTTACGTTCAACTACTGCAATCGTAAGGTTAAAGATTTAGTTTATTTTCTTTCCATTCCTTCTCATTCCTAGCTTTTATCACGGTTTTATCTCTCGCCTTTTATCTCGTAACGTTTTTTTAACATTTCCCACGCGGACTTTTTTTATGGTTTTTTAAATTGTTCTTGTATCGCAGTTTTATCTCAGGATTACCGGTAGCTTTCTTTTATGGCGGACTTGTTTTTAGAAGTAATTCTTATAGATAAGTTGAGACTTGTTGAGTTGGCCGAAGGTGTTGTATGAAGTTTGTAGGAAAATAAGAGACAATTACTCAATATTACTTCTCTATTTCCCCTACCCAAAGGTTGTCTGGAAGAGAACGCTTTTAAGCGATAAGACCGCCTGTTGTCTGCCTCTACATTTAATCAATTGTTTATTTTTCTTGTATCTTTTTACTGAGGTGTGCCAATAAAGAGTATTCTTCTTCTTCTATTCTGTTTTTGTTATTCAATTGACCAAGACGATGACGTGTCGTGATTAGTAGTTACAGTCCCGTGATAGGTATAGTTACGATTAGTCAGGTATGTGTAAAAAACGAAGGAAAATACCTTTTAAATTTTTGAGGTAATTTAAGTTCCTATATTTATCTTTTGTAATATTTTTTTTAAAAATAGAAATGCCTATATCAGTCAGCAATACTATTCGCTTAGCATCTTACAAACTTCTATGCAGTGGGGGTCACTTTTCTCTACAGTTGACTGTACCTCAGAGGACCTTACAATGTAGTTTTGTTTTGTACACTTGTACTACTTACATTAATTTTGACTCTAAATTGTTGACTATCAAATCATATCTAAAAAGTATTAAACCAAACATTTTTATAACACACCCTTCAATTCAGTTCACCACCGGCCAAACCACGCTCCTACGTTTATTATTGCTCTGGAGCCCTGGAGCCCTAAAGTGTGAAACGTAGCGTCAATCGGGGTCAATGGTCGCGTGTAGCCATAGACTATCTCACAGAGACTCCGTAATTCAATTCCCTGCCAACGTTCAATGTCCATGAGTGCATGACTAATATAGTTGAGAAAAACACTCACTGCACGCGAATACGTAGTGTGCTCTTTGTCACACCTACCTGCGGCGGGCAGCGTCCTGTCTCTTTTTTACTTGCTTCACGTGCAGCGAGTTTTTAACTCAACTCTTTAACTTGTGAAATTCTACCCTGGTAGTTGACTTTGTCTGTGTCTAAGTTTCTTCTTAGAAATACGAGTGTCAAAATTGTTGGGTGTCGAAACATTCTATTTAGATTATCTAGTCTTCGTATTTTTTTAGTTTAACCGGTTGTTATTATGACAGTAATTGATTAACCCTTATATATGGTACGAATCAGTTAAACGATAGGAATTAGATTCATACGTATCTATACAACTATTGTCAAAAATTAATTCTTACAGTCATTCGGACTATAGAACTTAAATATTCATATTTTACACGAGTGGAAAGTATTGCAGTGAAAGCCACCGAGGTGGGGTTTTCCGAACCGAACTTCGAGTTTTTACTGTAACATACAAGTGATCTGTGCGTAGAGCAACATTTCCCGAGGGCAGACACATTGTCCGTAATATCGTGCTGACCATGTAGGGTGTGTAATATTTGATGTGCTTACAAAAACGATACATATGATATTATGAGTCACGACTGACCACCACGTCGTCGTACTAATACGTCATATGTACCACGGTATATGAACACATATAGGTACAATCGAATAGTTAGGTTAGTATCGTAGCACCAATGTGTGACAGTGTCGTCTTACATAATTTAGATGGTCCATCTAGCAGTTGAAGTGGTCTGTGTCATTAGTGGGACATTTCCCGAGGGCAGAAACATTGTCCGTAATATCGTGCTGACCGTGCATGGGTGTGTAATGTTTAATATAACATATGATTATATATATATATATATATGATTATATTTTAATATAATAAGTATATGATTATTAGTGTTGTATTCCTGGCGGTGAGAAAGGTTGCCAGAGCTCAACGAGGGGGAGGGGGGTTTAGGGTCAGCAACGCGCATGTAACTCCTCTGGAGTTGCAGGCGTACATAGGCTACGGAAACTGCTTACCATCAGGCGGGCCGTATGCTTGTTTGCCACCGACGTAGTATAAAAAAAAATGCATTTAATATTATGAGTCGTGGTATACATACATATAGTTACAATGGATCTATATCGGGATTCCTAAACGTTTTTCTCCTATTTTTTCCATTTCCTATTTTTTGTCATAATGATCATTAGTCCTAACTAGCTTAGCTCTTATGCCCTAATTAGTAATTATGGTTTCCCTAAAATGGGATGTATGAAAATGATTTGCCCTAAAGGGTTATTTCCTAATTTGACTTGACTTATTGAATATTTGTTCTAATGTTGTGTTCCATAATAGCAATTTGTCATAATATTTATTTGTCCTAAAGCCTATATGTCCTACTCGTTATTAAACCTAAACTTCGTTTACTTCACATATAGCTTACAGTAAATAATAACCAAAGCGCTTACACGGTAAATACAAAATTAAACTTACAAGCCTTATTGAGCTTACTGTGGGACTTGTCAATTTGTGTAATAATGTCCTATAATATTTATTTATTATTTATTTATTTATTTATCAATGCAAAAAATAATGATTCTAATGATTTTTTCAGCCATCAAGATAATGTATATTGAATCAATCGGTGTAAAATAATTGTTTCTGAATAACCCCTGTCCATTAGCGTAAATGTTAAATAGCAAAAGTATTCCTCGAAAGTCCGAAGAGTACCCATTGATGTTTGAAAGCGTATGGAGCCCTTTATAAGGAAATTGCGTGTTATAAGAGCCCCGGAATGGGATCTTTTGACCGTTCCCCGATCATTGACCCATATCAAAAGAAGAAAACTGGATTCGTCTTTTCTGTTTGTGTTATTTGAGGGTCCCCAGCAAGCTCGGTTCTCCATACACACGTAGTTACGCTCTCATTTCATGACGACTAGCTAGATTTTGATTAGAGCCCTAGATATACCTTATCCTATTGAAAGTTTGTACTTGGCTGCGATATGTTTCGCAATCTCATGGTATCAGTCGAAGGATCCCGTATAATGTACATATAGTTATATACTTGATTACAAATCCAAGAAATTACTGCAGCGAAAAACGAAATCAATACGTTTTCGATCTAATTGTGATAACTATACCACATATTCATAAGGCCTCTTTCCATCAGGCGAAATGAAATGAGAAAAAATACAACGTTAAAGGTGCTTTTAGGCAATACTCTGCAAAGCAGTTATGTATGTGTAGACCTTTTCAAGGAGATTGCGTGTTATAGAAACTAAGGGATGGATCCTTTGACCGCTAGCGTTTGACCCAGATGTGGTGGATGCAAATCTAAATGGAAATCTATTTTGGGTTGACGTTTGTTTATGATAGCCGTGTGTATATAGGCCCATAGCAGACTGCTTCGTACTTCGGAGCGAGGTCCGATGCTGCGATTTTTAACTTATTTGTACTGTCGAATCTCGATTTGTTTCCAAATCCGCATGGTATATCATAATATCAGATTAGCTCCGCCTCTCCGTGCGAAGGTGCGAATCGCCCGACGATGAGTGCTTTCGGACGGTGATGCGGTGCGCACCAAACGCTGTAGTATTTTTTTTTATATATACTACGTCGGTGGCAAACAAGCATACGGCCTGCCTGATGGTAAGCAGTCTCCGTAGTCTATGTACACCTGCAACTCCAGAGGTTTTGTACTTAGACCATTGACATATATCTAAGGACAAGCCTTACTGGCACTAAGAATGGTGCTAGTTCAGTCAATTCACTCAGGAATTCGAGCTAATCGTGCAGTCTAACGCAACTAGTTACTATCAATCGCACGTGTGATGCGAACTCATCAAACAATCGCGTTGTGGCGTTAGACTGCACGATTGGCTCGAATTCGTGTGCGTGTCACCGCTGTACTGGCCCCATTCTTATTGCCCGTAAGACTCGTCCTTAGATATATGTCAATGACGTAGACGCGGTTCGTCGCGCATCGCAGCTTCGGACGAAGATACGAAGAAAACCACACCATCGTACAGTCGTCGTCGCCGAACACGAATTCGTCGCTTCGCACTTCGCAACGATATGCGACGGCAGTGTGAATTACCCCGCAGTGTGAACCTATATCTACATACATACATCTACATACGTTGCTATTTTACGACCACTACCCCAGAGGACAATTCAAGTTTAAAATATCTGAACTTGGTTTGATATTGATTAGACATTACTTGGAGAGTGTCTCCTAAGCATCGAAAAACAAGAGCTAGATGCACTGTGACTAATGTTAAATCAATATCAAGGATTTTCAAAATTCAAATACGTACTTATTTAGGCCAGTACGGTTACCACGAGTAAGCGTTTGACATTTACGTTAGCGACTGCATAAACTCATCGCATTCCCTCTCTGCCTAAGTACTTAGTAGTAAAACACTTAATTGAGGGTACGAATACGAATATCTAACGGTATAAATTTTGTATCTAACGGCTCACTTCGAACAATGTTTAATAGATGTCACATTGATACGATACTGATCCGTCAGTGTCAAAAGTTTTTTTTATATCACGACGGTGGCAAGCAAGCATACGGCCCGCCTGATGGTAAGCAGTCACCGTAGCCTATGGACGCCTGCAACTCCAGACATTACCTCCAGACAACCAAAAACATTACTTTTGACACTGACAGATCGATATCGTATCGCTGTGACATCTTTTAAGTATTAATTTATTTAGAAACCAAACAGTCGTATAAACATATCAACAATGCAATACAAACGATGTACCACAACAAAAGGTAAGTAAGTATTGTTCGAATTGGGCAGTAAGTAATATCCAAGATATTGATTCATCGAAGCTTAAGGTAAAATGCGAGATCATCTTTCACACGCGCTGTTCAAGAAATAAATAAACACATCTCTAAATATGTATTACCGTTCACGTTTCGCTCGCTACACATAAGTTTATATTCTATACTGTTAACTGCCTATTCGTAAACCTTATTTCAAAGCCCATAAAGTCCAGTTAAGGTCAACAGTGTTGTTCGTACAAACTGTATGTAAAGGCATAGATAAATCCTCCGGCGCGCGCTGATCCGTGTTTGATTTGTGCTTGATTAATGGTTCTCTTGTTGTGTTATGTTGCCCTAGTACTTTGACTTCAGCTGGTATGTAGCTAATGGTGCATGTCGGAATGGAATTTCATACAACTCATTTAGGGAATGTTTTGCAAATGGTTGTATAGCATAAACTGGGGGCTTATTCTAATTGTGATAACAGGTTATCAATTTGTTCTGTAATGGATATGATCTGTCAGTGTCAAAAGTGGCATATCTATATCAAATCCAGAACAAAATCATAACTTAATCACACAAAATGACTTTCACATTCATTTCTACGAGCGCTATAACCCGCGTTTTCTACTTTGTGTGTTAAAAGGTTAAGGCCTCCCCGTGTTATTGAAAAAATAAGTTGCTCGAAATGACCCCCCTCGTTCCAGTCACACAAATTTAATCTTCGTTGAAATTAATTTCGCGTAGCCCTCTGCAAAATGTTGTGGTGTATGCTCCTGGTAACATGTTCTACCGCAACCCTTAGTTCTTGTACAGTTTTATAACACGTTTTGTAAATTTCACTTTTTACATAACACGATAAAAATAATATTGTGACAGGTGTGCGAAATTGTATTTAAATCATTTTCAAATATCAATATGCCTTGAAGTTACGAGAAGCCTTTTAAATTATCTCAAACTCAACAACACATCATATAGGTATCAAGAAAAGTACGTACATTCTCCACAGAAAATATATCAAAATATTCGATAGATTAGATTTTCCAATGTAACCGATATTGAGCACGCCTTCGTGAGCGGTAACGTAACGAAGTAAAGCAGCATTTACACGGGTGGCTGCGCGAGCGCCTCGCAATTAGCGCACCAGACGGAAAATTAACTCCTCGCCTGAAATGCTCCCCTGGTACTTCAGCTGATGCTTCAAGCCTTTTAACGCTAAATTTCGTTATTTTTAAGGAACCTATGATAGAGAAGAGGGTGAAATTTCAGCTTTTTTGCATTTTTACGTTTAGTGTGTAGACGGCATAACTCCTCGCCCGAAATGCTCCCCTGGTACTTCAGCTGATGCTTTAAGGTTTATAAGGTACCTGTGATAAGTGAAGAGGTTTAAGTTTTTTGCATGTTTACGTTTAGTGTAGGTACACTCTGTAGTGAAGACAGAAATTTTACTTCTCGTACTTCAAATAATTCAACGAAGAGGGTGCGATTTAATATTTTTTTAAAGTTTCGTACTAAAAGACGAGATTCCACCAGCGTGCAGCACTGTGCGGTACAAGCATTTTTGTACTGAATATGCTTATGCCGCACACTGGTGGAATCCCGCCTTAATTTCTTTAGCCCGCCTTAGATTACAGCGCACTGTGATTTTGTTGCTTCCGCATTGCTATTTTTAAATACAAAATAAAATAAACGCAAAAATACGCTCGTTTCGGGCGCGAATCTCTCACAACTTTATACCTTAAGGTGCCGTAGATTCTGAAGCAGAGTTTTTGCAAAATCGTACCGCTTTTTAGATAACAATACTGTTGCCAAAAATTAGCAATCTTTTTATTAGAATTTTCTCTAGAGACTTCAGCGATTCGAACCCTGATATTTTGACTTTCACTCGAAAAAAAACGAACATAGGTCTGAAACGCACTTTAAAAAAATTGTGTCAATTTATGCACAAAAGCTAAAAATATGAAAATTGGTTCTAAAATGCGCAATCTAATTTTTGAGGGAAATCAGCGATTACTAATATATGACTTACAAAAAATTAAAATTCAAAAACATATCCGCGGTCCAGAGCACGCATATCAATCTCGCTCTCGCTTACGCTCAGTTAGAGTGAGAGTGAGTGAAGAACACGAAGGTATGGGGCTTTAATAGTAACCGATTTAAACTTCAAGTCAACGATCACTGCAAAGAAATAGGCAGATTAGTAATCGTCGGGCCGAGCGAATAAAACGCCAAGTTTAAATGGAAGGGATATTCCAACCATCCATCACTGATCTCACGCGGCTGCTTCGTTATCCGTGGTTACATATACTGGGTTCTTAGATAAACCAGTGCAACGTGACCTATACGACTATCTCATTCACTGATGATCATCAAAACTCTTAGAGCCACTAACAAAACTCAAACGGCCAAGCCACATATTATGACCAAGGTGTACAGTATCTTCATGAGATTTGATAACTTTTTGACAGTGCGAGCCTTATGGTTTCATCGTGGGAACATTTTAGATGAAATTATTTTTGGTGGAATACATTTTTCTAAGACTACAAATTTAAAGTAGAAAGTTAACATGCCGATAAGGATGAAGTACGAAAATTAGGGTTTATTTTATGATCACAGGAAAATTGCATACCTTTACTCATCAAAGGTACCTAGATAGATATTCGTCGCAACTGTACGAATGTTACCATTATAATTATTACATTACAATTACTCGTAGGTACCTTTACGTCCGTACTTAAAAGTTGTCGTGGTTCCCACAATATTTCAATAATTCTATCCTAGACAACAGAACTACGGATGTATAAAGAACCTGGATAGAACGAAACATATTATCATAGCAAACTAGAAAAAAAACCGTGTGCGTATCGGACTACGTATAATTGAGGGTCCCGTACCTTCATACTGCACAAAATCATACAAGCAAAAAGGCGTATCTTCGTCCTTTTCTATGCTTGAAAAATACGCTATCTCGTTGGAGCGAGAAACTGGTCTTCGAGTGGAATAACTCAGCTCTTTACGACAGACGAATTACTCTGTGGTTTCGAGGATTAAGTAACAAATAACCTTCTGTTATCTGGAACCCGTTTCTGGAACAGCATTGGACTAATATTATTCATTCACGACTGGTCTAGTCGTAATATTAAACTAATACCGTTGGAAAAATAGGCGCCTGGATGCAAATGGGAGTGTTGAATACCGATAAATAAATACATACGTTGGGGTTCATAACATAAAATTGAATTTAATGAAAGTAAATTAAGTTAGCTACCCAAAGGTTGTCTGGAAGAGATCGCTCTTTAGCGATAAGTCCGCTTGTTGTCTGCCTCTATCACTAATCAATTGTTTTTCTTTAAGCTGTATCTTTTACTGAGGTGTGCCAATAAAGAGTATTCTATCTATCTATCTATCTAAGTTGGTATGGTCTGTTCGGAAAGAGAAGAGTCGTGGAATGTATTGGACCCCATACATACAGGTACTTCTTGAACGGCAGAATGGAAATGGATATAAAAAATATAAAAAAGAAGCACTAAACAATAAAATTGTTCACGCGCGAGATCCCCGCTATTAACGCGTATAAAAAAGAAATTGGCCGTATTGCGAAGCCGCGCCATGATATCTAATACACTCACTTTGCATACGTGATACCGCGTCGATGAGCAATTCGCTTTCATTGCAGTAGGTAGTGTAATTCCTATAGCATAGCAATAATAGCAATTTCATGTTTCCATGCATGGGCAAATCGGAAGCTTTTTTATTGATACAAAAAATTCCACAGTATTACAGCGAACGACTATACTGTGTTTATAATAGACAGTATTTATACAAACTAGGTACATGATACAGCCTAGAAAGGAAAAACAGAACAAATGTAAGAAAGAAGACTAATACAAGACAGAAGATTCTCGCTTATCCATCGTCTCACAGAACTTCATACATTATTTACACAGATCCATCCAACTACTTGCAAATAGGTACATCACATTCCGGTGCTGATGCGAGGAGCGCGTTAATATATTGTAGGGCGCGGACAAGTGGTGTTTTGCCATGGGACATAGTGCGTGTTTCAGGCACTGCTAATAGGTGACGACTTCGTGGTCGGAAATTAAATAGGGCCTTAGCCTCAGATGGAAAGAACAGGCGTACGAGCTGTGCAACCAGTTCAGGGCAGTCCAGGTCCCCCCATAAGACATTACAAACACTGTCAATAGCCCGTAGTTACGCCTCACCTCTAAGGAATTAAACCCTAAACGCCAAGCAAGAACTTTGATAGGTACAAGATCTAAGATATAAGACTATCGTCCTTTAAGGATGACTCACACGTAAAGCATCCTGGGCACCGGGCTAAGTCGTCTGAGTCGTCAGACACTTCGATTTCTATTTGGCCTATTTATGTATGGAAATATGCAATTGATTTTTCATTTTCGATTTACGAATTGCCATCTTGGCTAGGTCCCAAGGTCACACTATAGTGGCTCTCAAAAATCTATACTCGCCCGTCCTCGTGCAAGTATTATATTAGAACATACGCCGGGAAACTCCTCATCGCCCATTATTGGCTGGTACCTTTCATATGGCTTGCAATAAGATTTCCCTGGTGCCTCAGATATACATATTATATTTTCACTGGCTTTAAGAGTATTTTTGAAGCTTTATTTAAAAGGCGATACGGGAATTAAAGTAATACACATTTACATAAAGTCAGTATGGGAAAATGTGGCATACGAGTAAGTGTGACTGGCCTACACATCAGGGCCGTTAGGGCCGACCTATAGGGGGGGGGGGGGGGGGGGGGGGGGAGTATGGGGCAGTGCCCTAACTCTTAAGAAAAAGAGTCGACTTTATAGGTAAATAGTGTAACTGCTACACATTAGTTGTTTATTGCAAGTTCGTACATTTGCACCTTGCTAACTTGCGTTAAAAGGCAAATGTATGAACTCGATTGTATGAAAAGGAATACTACCTAATCAAACACGCACACGCACACACACACTCACACGCACACACGCACACACATGCACGCACACACACGCACACACACGCACATGCCCACGCACACACACACATTATGTAAATAATAATCTCGTACGTAGGGATTGCAAACCGGATTGATTTTCAATCCGGCCGGATCCGGCCGGATTTTGGCCATAGTCCGGCCGGATCCGGCCGGACCGGATCCGGATTGGTATAGGGATATTAAAGTTAATTAAATGACATATTTTTCTAGTTTTCTGCGTAATACGTATTCCTGAACCTATAATTTGAAGTTAATAAATAACTTCTTAACAATAAAATAGAACTTAGTAGTAGAAAGTGTTACAATGTCAATATTACTTTAAAAACAAAATATGAAATCGGTCATTTATTGTATTTAACCATTCACAAGTGCTCAAATTTTCGTTTACAATTATACATTTGATTAGTTTTCAAAGCCTGATGATGGGATGTGGGTTGGGAATTGGAACTTCTTGAAATGACAAGTTTTCGTAACTGTTCTTTGATTGAATTCTTTGTAACGTTGACATCCATTGTAGTAACAAAAGAAGATATTTTACTTTTAACCAAAATGATATTAAATGCGCTCCAATATTATCTTAGACAATATTACTTAGAGAAAATAGTCGACTGATTTAAAAAAATTGTTTTATCTTTAATTTAGAGAAAAGTACATTGTTCAAATGATAGGAAACAAAATACGACACGACGATCTCATAAGAAAAATAATAGAGTGTAGGATTGAAAACCAACGCGGAAAGGGACTCCCTAAGAAAAGTTACATGGATCAAATAAACAATTGGCTAGACGTAAAGTAGCATGTACCAGAAGATGAAGGAAATAGCATAATATTTATTCAAATTGTAAAGACATTTATCATATATTCATTCACACATATTGATGAGCCCAACTCTAGTCGGTTGAGTATCGCCGACTTAATCCTGCTCATTTGTTTAGTTTAAAATCTTATCACAATATTAACCTTCTCTTTAGCATAAATTACAAATGCCTTCCATGGCATCTCCATCCTTTATTTGTTCCTTCTATTACAGTATTTATGTAATCGTCATATCGTGCCACCAACATGAAAGAAGAAGAAATCCTCTTCTGTTCCCAGTAATCGCCATAATAAATATATTTTTATCTTAGTAAATTTAAACTTTTTCATTCGTTTTTTGTTCTGTTCAACTTCATATCTCTCATCCGTCGTCTTTTTCTCATCTAAAATGCACAGCGCGTGCTGCATTTAGGCGATTTTTTTATTTTACCGGATCCAGTCCGGATCCGGTGATTTTTACCGGATCCGGTAGCTCCTGAAAAGTGCCGGATCCGGCCGGATTACCGGATCCGCCGGACCGGATTGCAATCCCTACTCGTACGCCACTGTTAACACCAAGTTAATACCAACGGTGACGAAACAAAAAAAAATAGGTTACGTTGGTGTAGCCAGCGGCAATAAAAAAAAAGAACATTGCACTAGTATTGGTACATGTTTCATTTCATCTCTAAAGGCTAGTTCAGACTTCACATGACTATTTCCATCTTCAAGCAACACCGGCTTCCGACACGTCGGAAGGGTGGAGCCCAAGCGATATCTTACCGTACAAATCATTTTGCTATTTTTTGCGGGGGGAAACGTGCACACAGTCGCATTTCTCACTCACTACATACAATATCAGATGTGTGAAAAATACATAGAAAATGACACACATCAAAGATTTGTCTTTTGCACATTTCGATCTCTTTTTGTGTACGAACGAGTCACAACATGCACCGCCATAGGTACAGTTGTAATAAATACATATGCTTCGGCAGCGGGGAAATAGTAGGAATGCCGCCTTCTTCCTAGTGTTGCTCGAAGATTTCCAAACTTAGAATTTAAAATTAATTAAACTTAGAATTAGGTGTCTAAGTTCCGGTTAAGGTTTTCTATCAACGATTATCAACATCCAGAGCCCCCCAGGCTCTCTGAGCGAGTCGTAGAAGAAACACAAGAAAACGCTAAACATAAAAAGCACTTACATATTAAATTACATTGGAAACTTAAATTTTAGACGAGGTATTCTGAAGCTTCTACTACCAGGCACGGCACCCATAAACATAGCAGTAAATAAACCAAGCCTTTCAACGCGATGACTAATCATAAGGCGCTACAAAATACAATTTATTATCCTATTATTATAAGATATTCTTCGAAATGTAAGCGTATTTTGTTTGGCAAAAGCAAATATTGTAACGTCGTGAATAGCGCGCCGTCTCGAGTGGGTACGGATAATGTTCGACACACTTTATTTTTCGAGAGCTGTACTAAAATTGTGTAGCTATCGATCTAGTCTACAATTTCAATATCCACTTAGCATACGAAGCTACGAACCGATGCTTTTATGGCTTAGTGTAAAAATAAAATGCTTTAATGGATGCAAATAACGTTTTAAAAACCTTTACGCTGTTCGTGAATATGGCGTCACTTAAGGATTCATAAAGGGACTGTGCCGAAAATAGAGTGGGTACAGTTTTGTAACGGTGCCTATTTTATATTTATCATTTATAGTATGCCAGGCCAATTCCAACAATATAATATCTAACATGGATCTGGGCTATAACCGCGAAAATCGAAGTTCGTCAATTGCGGGAATTTTTCTCTGTTACTCTAATTACGTCTTAGTGAGGGTAAAAGAGAAAGATGCCCGCAATTTGCTAATTTCGGTGTTCGCGGTAGGCCCCCTGACATCATTCCATATTTTATTAGCTGTTGTAAAGCAATAGCTGGACCTTTACAAGCAGCACGTGGACTACCGGCCGGTGACTCCAAAATGGTGGTTAAATGCTTTTCAAGATTAATTCACCATTCCCTGCATACTACCATATTAGTTTACTGTATATTAAGTTATCGATAGGTATTATACTTTAATAGTACATTACGATACAAGTGCGAAAAATAGGAAATTCGAAACGAGTGGCGATAAAATAAAACACGACCGAAGGGAGTGTTTTAAATCGACACGAGTTGCGAATTACCTATTCGCACATGTATCGTACAACGTTTTACAGTGCATATGTCCCTTTAAATGTTCGACACAGTTACGTAATATGCTAATTTTCGCACTAGTGCGGTAAAGTAGCACCATATGTACTGTAAACAATATTAATGAATAAAAAATAAAAGGAATTAATCACGTGGCTAACTATCAAGATGGCACTCGAACCGGAAGTTATTCAATCTGTTTCCAATATGATCCTGATCTGTCAGTGTCAAAAGTGATTTTTTTGGTTGAAGAAATTTCATTTTTGATACTGACAGATCAGTACATGATATATTATGTCAGAAACAGATCGAATAACTAATATTGGAATTTGGAATACGCCTGATACCTACATCAAAGAGAATTTTAAATAGAGGTGGATTGTCAAAGAAAACTTTGTAGCCACAGTAAATTTACTGCCATCTTTCGACACATGATTAAAACTTTTAGAACGCCATTTGACTTTGATCCTTATTCTTTCACTGATGTGTGTTAAATTTGTTAAATATCATTTTATATCAAAAAGCCTTTTTAAAACTCCGTTTTCTGAACCACTTTATTCATAAATTTCGATTTATTCATACATTTACTTGTATTTCTTTTGTTACAGATGATCAGCATGGCCCGTCACCTGTTCAGCCTGTGTGCGCTGCTGGCGCTGTCGGCCGCCCGAGGTCAGACTGGTGAGTCGCGCATCGCATGCGCCAAACTTAACACCGGCTGTATACACTTGTCGAGAGCCAGGCCGAGAACGAGTGTGTACTAACTGCTCTCTTGTCGTCTCGTCTCGCCCTTCTCCGAATGAGTCGGGTTTTTACCGAGACTTTCGGCGAAATTCTCTTAACGAGTGTGTACAGCCGACATTGTCACTCTATACCAGGGGTTCTATATGACTTGTAAGACAAAGGGCAAAGTGATGTCAATTCGTGCTTGCATTTCGTCCGTACTCCGAGCGAGACACACTGGCGAATGATAACAAATAACATCATTTTTACCATCAAAATACATAAGTTCGAAATGCGGTTTTTCAATAAAAAAAACACAAGTAAGAGTAGACAGAATACTGTCTGTGTCTAAATGCGAAGGCCGAAGGCCGAGCTCCGCGTAGGGCCGAAGGCCCGAAGTGTCCAGGAGGTCAGTGCTCAAACACAGAACAATAGTGCAAGTGTCTAAATGCTTCTAAATGCGAAAGCCGAAGGCCGAGCTCCGCGTAAGGCCGTAGGTCTGAGGTGTCCAGGAGGTCAGTGCTCAAACAAAGAATAATAGAATAAGTGTCTAAATGCGAAGGCCAGTCTTTAAACACAGAACAAAAGTATAAGTGGCCGAAGGCTGTATAAGCACTGGGAAGAAGGCCCTCTCCGCTACCACGGACCCACTGAGTACGAGCGCCCCCCTCCCTACTACTATCCCGGACCAAATGATAGACAGTAAACTGGCCCTCACGGAACTAGACGACCTGCTGAAGTACTGAGACCGCTCCGCGCGGACCTGAGAACGAAAAGGTTATAACTACCATAAGTAATGAGCGATTTGAACTCTATGCGGTTCGCGCAAGACTCAATTTAAGGCCGAGCTCCGCGTAAGACATATACTGAGTAAATAATTAAATATCCCCGTCTAAATACTTATACTTAGTTCAACCTTCATATGTACTTAGAGCTCTTTTATTTAATAAGTATATGCCTGCTATGTGCCTACTATTGCATTAAGATTCTCGTATAATTCGGGGCGAGAAATCAAATGGTAAGGCTATATTCAATTATCCACCTGTTCACTCACACCAATAACAATTCGTCAAATAACCCTTGGGGCCGCTGAGGCGCTGACGCTAGAACCGTCAAGAGTAAATTGGCTCTAAGTGATTTTTCATGCCTATAAAATATGTACCTGTTATGCATTTTTATCCTTAGAACGTTATCAAGTTGTACGATCTGATATCGGATGTCGGATACGACCACAAAGAAGAAAAGTCTAAAAAATGCCTTTTTATCTTCTTCTTCTTCCTCGCGTTGTCCCGGCATTTTGCCACGGCTCATGGGCGCATGGGCTCCGCTTGGCAACTAATCCCAAGAATTGGCGTAGGCACTAGTCTTTACGAAAGCGACTGCCATCTGACTTTTCAACCCAAAGGGTAAACTAGGCCTTATTGGGATTAGTCCGGTTTCCTCACGATGTTTTGCTTCACCGAAAAGCGACTGGTGAATATCAAATGATATTTCGTACATAAGTTCCGAAAAACTCATTGGTATGAGCCGGGGTTTAAAAAAACGGGGGACAACACGAAACGCTCTTAGTGGCGAGATTAGGCATAAGAGTGTCAGTCTACTAATATTTCGCTTTTTTTTTTAGAAACCGAACCCCCTACCACCGTCACCACCAAATCGCCACCCACCACCACCACAGCGGCGACCACCACCGTCGCCTGGGAGACCAAGACCCTGAACGAGGGCCAGGCCATTCAAAAGGCTTTGCAGTATCTGCTGCAGCATCGGCAGCCGGATTGGGGCTGGGGAAATGATACGCATGATGTCATGCTCACTCTTCAGGTGGGTTTTATAAGGATCTCTTATAATGATCTGCCTCTCTGGTACCTGTGCCAGTGTCTACGAGCCAGATAGACACATCTGTCAGACAGATCTGACCGTATACAAGGATATACGTAGCTAAGGAGCTTGTAGCTAGCTGTGCCCGCGGTTCCACCGCGTGCGGGTCGATAATAAACATAGTAACTTAGGTACAGTCGCCAAAGGTTGTTAGGTGTTTACAAATATCTGAACAAAGCCTCCACTGTCGAGAAGTGCATGTTTAGATATCTTTGAGCACCTTGGACGCTGCGCGTCAGGCGGATTGGAGCCGGGGAATATACGCATGATGTCCTCCTCACTCTTCAGGTGAAGGTTAGAAAGATGCGGAAAGGCGAGGAGGTGTTCATTGTTTACCTGGCACGTGACTCATCGAGATACATGTGCTAGCCCGATCCTAAAGTAATTTTGGTTTGCAACTAATTAAACAAAGGTTTGATTTCGGTTTTATTCAACTCCAAATAGAATGCAGTGATTTTGTAGGCACATAATGTAATGAATTATTTGTTACAGCTTGCAAACAATACTGGGAAGGAGATAGAGCAGCAGGGATTGGAAATGCAACTCTCTGCCAAACAAATGGAGATCGAGATTCTACTTATGATGTCAAAGTAAGATATTTCATCATTTAAGTACATGTCTTATATATAATTGTATTATAGGGACATTTGCCAAGTCAGCTCATATTCAAGTGCGCGTGTACCGCGATATGAGCTGACTAGGCAGTGCCCGCGGCTACAGTGCGGGCCCCCCCCGCTACATGTAAACCAGTCTCACCTTAACCATCGGTCATATAACACTTGTCGATTTTCATGTAATTATAATATAATATAATCAGATCAGTAAATACAGTGTTTCGTTAACCTCGCTACCCCACCTTCGGAACTATACAATATAACCCTAAAGTATAAATATTATACGTTTGCCCAAGATCGAAATTTGCAAGAAAAGACGATAGAGAAATTATTCTGATCACTAGATTTACTAACCCAAAAACATAAACATTTAAAGAGTTTTTAATAATATCCTTCGAGTTGTACTAAAATCATATCTCTATTGTAAATCCTGAACTAGTGTTCAAGCTAGTGGTTAGTTGTAGGAAGGCCCTGCCCCAGAATGTATGACTAAACGTTTGGAAGCGGTGGTGGCCGAGTGGATATGACGTCCGACTTTCAATCCGGAGGTCGTGGGTTCAAATCCTGGCTCGTACCAATGAGTTTTTCGGAACTTATGTACGAAATATCATTTGATATATACCACTAGCTTTTCGGTGAAGGAAAACATTGTGAGGAAACCTGCGTACATCTGCGAAGAAATTCAAAGGTGTATGTGAAGTCCCCAATCCGCATTAGGCTAGCGTGGGGACTATAGCCCGAGCCCTCTCGCGCATGAGAGGAGGCCTGTGCCCAGCAGTGGGACGTAAATAGGCTGAATTATTATTATTATTAAACGTTTTGTGACATCAACAGGCACCATGAGTCTCCCCCACCGCTGGCCCGCCTCGCTGCCTACACCCTCGCCCTCGGTGCTCTCTGCAAAGACCCTCGTTCCTTCCACGGCCGCGACCTGGTAGCAGCGTTGCTCCACCGTGAACCTCCGCACGACTTCGACTTCGCCTATGCTACTTTAGCCGCCTGTTCGTCTGCTGCCCATGTCAGACGTCGTCATATCAGGCGGCTGCTGGATATCGCTAATGCTGCTGCTGATCATAGCCTTGGTTAGAATTTACTTTTATAACTGGTAGCCTCACCTTAGGCACTCTCTGCAAAGACGTGTGCCTTCCATAGATGTGACCTAGCTGGTAGGTAGCACCACTACTCCATCGCACAACGCGACGGACTTTGACTTCATACAACAACAACCGTGGCGGCCTGTTCATCTGCTACTCATGTCAGACGTCGTCATATCAGGCGGTTGCTGGATATTGCTTATGCTGCTGCTGTTCATAGCCTTGGTAAGATTTTTAACACTTTTTTGTGAGTAATAGCCAGCTCTATCTCTGTATCTTTAGGTTTTTAAATAAAAGTTAACAAAATGTACCCTCAAATGGCTCCTTAAACCTGTCGAGGGTAAATGAAAACATTACATGATCCAATAATGTAGGTTAAAGTCAGGTCGTTCAGCGACAGATTCAAGCGGTTTTGTATTTGGTTGGTTAACCAATAAATGTTATAACTACCCGAAAATGTACAAATTGTTTGTTTACTTTTATTTAAATACCTAAAGATACAGAGTTATAGTCGCTTGCGAATACCCGCATTCCTTCCACGGATGCGATCTATTTCAGAGCATTTTCTCTCTCTCTCTCTAAATTCTATTAATACACGAAGTGTTTCGACATTTAGAACTGTTTTAATATTTTTGGTTGACTGGTATAAACAACCAAAAATGTTACCCCACCACGAACCCCCACACGATTTTTACTTCTATTCGTTTGCCGCGCATATCAGGCGGTTGCTGGCAAAGGCGGCGCTAGGCGTTGGCGACGTGGGCCACTGCCTACGGCCTCGCGGTCCGAGGGGCCTCGCGCCTCAAATACATGTAACTGGGAAGCAACGTAAAAAAATATTAGTTATTTCTTGCGCCACCAGAGGGCCTCGCTAAATGTACCTTGCCCACACTAAATTTTGGTCTTGCCCCGCCACTGGTTGCTGGATATCGCTAATGCTGCTGCTAATCATAGCCATGGTAGGATTCGAAAACTGATAGCCTTAAATGGCTAATGCCGCTGATCAGCCTTGGTCAGATTAATAAACGCTATCTGTTAGTGATAGCCTCGCTCTGCATAAATCTACGATCCTTCCACAGACACAGCCTGGTAGTAAACTTGAATCACTCACAACAGCTAACAAGTAACAACTCATAAACTTAACACTTGACTCATAGCTATCTAATTTCATCACAAAACGCATCCTACAACAAAAACTACCAGGGTAAACACACCTTGGTTCTCTTAGTTAAACAATATTATTTATGTAGTTAGTTGCTTTCCCGATGAAATGTGTTATATAACTCGCGGTGCAGTACATTTTACCTAACATCAAATGAGGTAGTTCTGTTTTTTTAATATGTTGGTAGTGATGAAATGGTAATAACAAATCCCAGTTTTCGACCTCGAAAGCCCTTGAGATCATTGTAAAGTACATAAAAATCTATTCAATATTGGGAATTTTTCCGTTTTTGTAAAAAAAATCCACAGAGTTACGGCAAAATTCACTATGCACACTTTCAAGAAGATGAAATTTGCAATTAATTGACAATATAGTCTTAATAGTTTTAGTGAGCCAAATAGTTTCTACGGCTTCTCCAAGGTTTGCAAATTTTGAATTAACTGTAACTGCAAAAAAGGTTGTACCAGCAGTTGTGGTTGCAGGGAAGCAGGACTCACATGCTCAGCTGTTTGCATCTACAGCAATGGTCAATCCTGCTAGATTATACCAGACCGGAGATGCGTGCCGACATTGAAAAACCATTCATTGATGATCCACCATCAGATAACGATTTCGGCCTGCCTGATCAGTTTGACGAAAAAATGCTACCACATACGCTAGGTGCAAAAGAAGTGCTGTGGATTCAGAGGACAAGCGTGGTCCATCAAAGATATACAAGAGATGCGAGTTATAACAAGTTCCCTCACCGTAGGTACTGTATATTATACACACAATGATCCGAAGGGTTTTTGAGGTGGAAAACTTGGATTTGTCATTACTATTTCATCACTAATAACATATATAAAAAAACAGAACTACCTCATTTAATGTAAGGCAACACCTCTTTTTTGGTACGATTTCCATGTATTACAGCTGTGATTATGCAGTTCAGTTAAAACTACTTTATAACTTTTTTACGTAAGTACCTACTCCTTAAATAATATTAATCAATGCCACATCAAACGCCGAATAATATCACGAAATGCTCTGTGTTGATGGGATCAAAAGTATTGGCATTTCATACTTGACTTGGTAGAAAACAAAAAGAAAAGCCCCTTTGGCAAAGTCTGGTTTTCTCTTACAAACACTACGAATAATCGTCCTCTTATTTTCCGGGTAGACGCTTCAAATAAGGAAATAATCTAATCATTCGCTGGAATGTCTTGATTGGATAAGGGGACAAACAACAAGGAAAAGTGGTGCAAATAAATAAATTGGTGAAATCCGTCCCCCATCTAATTCGATTTTGATTTTGATTGATGTCACGGTCACTAACATTCCTTATGCAACGGTAGCTATGATACAAATGATAAAAATATAGTTGCAGGAATTTAAAACAATATTTTATATATATCAGTTGGTGCTGTAATTTGAATCTGTGTTTATGATTGTCTAAAGAATTTAAATGTGAAATGTAGTTTTAGATACTTTTATTAAAGTTCCTTTAGTTTTTAATTAGATTTCGATTCGAGTTTGTCTTTCCTGTAGGCCAGATCTAGATGCATCTTTATTGTAGTTGCCTAGCTGTAGCAAAGTCCTTCGAAAATGCTTCGTAGAGGCGTATTGACATTGGCGGTTAGTGAATTGGAGAATTGGGAGCATACAAATTCTAATTCAGGTTTTATTATATACACGCGGATTTATCACACCAAACAAAATTGACACCAGAGGATTTTTTCGTATTCAAGCTAGATTAAAATCTATCTGTATTACAGATACGATTTCAATGGTGATCTTGGCGTTGCGCTGCGTGGTCCAAGACCACCGCCACCGCAGTTTGCTCCATTTCGTGCGGCGCCCCATGGCCGGCCTGGCGCGCCAGCAACACCCTGACGGTGGGTTCGGGACGCAGCTGACAACCACCGCTCTGGCTATACAGGTATGGGCCGTAGTTTGGAGACGCTAATTAGAGATTAGATATTCTTCTTGTGTAAAGAGACAAGATAGGCAATCAATATGCAATTATTTACTTTCAAACTAAAATTCTCTTCAGGCTCTAGAAGACTCCGATAGTGGACCAGGTGCGCATCAGCACTGGAGCCTACCTTCAGCTCGCAAATGGCTGCTGGAGCGACAACAAGCCGATGGCGGTTGGGGCGACGTTCGTGATACTGCTGCTGCCGTTGCTGCCCTCACTCCTGCTTCCCTAGCAGCAGTCAGGCCACCGCATTGCCGGAACAAGCTGCAGGACAACCGAAATGATTCGCTAGGTACGTGATCCACTGTATCTTCAAGCTATAAATAAGTCTCTTGCACTTAATTCTTCTAAATGAGTGACAACAAGCTACGGCGTTTGGAGCGTCGTTCGTGATACTCCTGTTGCCGTTGCTGCCCTCACTCTTGCTTCCCTGGCAGCATACATACTACGACATTGCAGGAACGAGCTGCAAGACAACCGAAACAAATCGCTAGGCATAAAGTTGTTAACAGCTAAACGTCTCTTCAATTGCTAGATCTCTTTATTGGATAACATTTCATCCCCTCAAACCGTCATAGTCTTAATTTTTCAAAAAAATTCTCAGCATCATTTCTATTACTCCCTTTCTACAAATGATTTGTATCATGATAATGAATATTTTAATCGTGGTATTTCATCAGATAACAACAACGGCGACGGCAGCCTGAAGATGTCATACCTGTCGCACACGAGCAACGAGTCCGACGCGCGCAACGTATCCTTCACCTACACTCTATGGCTCGGCACTAATGTCACCGAGAACTACACTCTCTACATGATGGCTCCAAGGTACGGCATGTCTCATGTAATGTTACCCTGTGTCACTGGTCCAAGCAAACTTGCTTCACTTCCTGAGAGCACAAACGCTGAGGCTCGGCACTAATGTCACCGAGAACCCTCTACATATTGTACCGTGACTTTTTGAGCATCGTGATAATGGAATCAAACAGACCATTCGCATTTTTTTTTTCTTCCTAGAGGTTGTCCCGGTTTATTGCCACGACACATGGGAGCCTAGGATCCGCTTGGCAACCAAATTGCTCTTTTAAATGTTAACATTGTAATAATTGTTTTTTCCCCTCCCAAACAACATACGACTGGCACATAAAAACCATAAATATTTTACTAATTTCAGAAACATCTCCTTCTACCACGTAATGCAAATGGCTGCCGAACAGGACCCGAAGTTCAAATTCGAAGCCAGTGAGTGGCCGAACGGGCATTACGTCCACACGCTTGCTGGACATAAGGAGGAACCGATGGGTTACCATTATTGGCTGCTGTATCGTCTGACTGAGATTCCTGACCCAGCCAGCCCACCTGGCAACCAGCTTGTTGCTCCAGTTGGTGAGTATCCTACAAACTCCTGAAAGTCCCGAACTCTTGACAGGCTGAACCCTTGGTATGACATTACTAGTTCCTTTACTGCGTTACTGAAATTCCGGACCGGCTAGCTCATCGATCGTGACTGCCGTTGGTAAGTTTACACAACAACCAGGTTCGTGTTGGCTGCTGTATCGTTTAACCAAGATGTGCGGCTCAGCCAGCCGGTCTTGTTTCGAACTGGTAAGTTTTAAGAGTATGAATGTCTACCCCTAGTCACTCGCAAAGCAGATTGTAAACGAACTTATCGTAATAAAACAAGATGATCTGACCAAATTTGCACGGCCCTGAACATTAAGTTTCACACCACATTTCATGATGCCAAAGACCGCACATTATCACAATCAAGCAGAAAATTATGCTACAGCAGAAGAATCACGTCTCTCACGAATGAGACAAAAGACCTAGAACGCTTGATAGATGGAATGAAGAGGATTTTCTTCTGACATTTTTTTAGTTTACGGCATCATTTTTTACCCTGAATTTTAGAAGCCAAACTTTAATAACTCTTTTTACAAGGTGACGCACAATTGACCTACTTGTTCCTTCATATCTACTTGAACATTTATATTGTAAGCTATCTTTTTGTCTGTTCTGTCATATCTAAATGGTTATTCCTTTCCCTATTTCAGGTGTCGACGATCTCTTGGTAGAGGACGGGGAGCATTATCTCTTCTGGTACAAGAAGCTGTAAATCTGTATTTTCCTTTGCCGCGCTATCAGCGGCTCTTAGATCGTAGGTATCTTGGAGGACTTTGCTAGAAACTTAATAGTATTATAACGGAGGCACAAACCTAGCAGAGAAAATAATTCGACCGCAATTATCAATTTTTGCAAACTTATGCACAAAATTTAAAAGTGGTTAACAAGAGAGTATAATAACATTGTGAGGAATTTTGTCTGATTCTAATCTGGCCGAGATATGCCTCTGGGTTATAAGGCCACACAGCCGTCGTTTTGGTCTGTCGTGTCTGATACTTAGTATCTACATTTGAGAATTTACGCCAATCATGCATTTCAGGATTGTGGGCAAGAGAAGCTAGAGAAATTTAGTGTCATTAAAAACATCATATCTTCATAGAAATTTGATATTAATTATGACATTGCCACACTTTATTATAAATGGTTTACAGAATTATTTTGGTCCGACACTACTCTAAAATCCCTCGTAACATGTACACAAACTAAAGACAAATTGAATTTGCGAACGAAATATTTGACATCTGCTGTTCTAATAATAGTATCAAATTAGGATCTAGTATTTTCTTCATTATACCGGCTCATTAGTATCTAAACTATTTATTTCTTTGCTTAGGATATTGACGAGATGTCACGCATACCAAATCTTTAGTGTAGTCCATTAATCAAAAGACTTAAAAACTTAGTCAATCCAACTGTTAAATAAAACCATGTCAATCAATAATTTTCAAATGTCGCTAAGGCGATTCACCCAGCCCCAGTAAAAACCACCTATTATGTAATTTTTTTGGCATCGTGGTATCTGTGTGTGAATCGCCTAAGAAACAATGGCAACAGACTTTAACTAATATGGTTTACAAGTCTTTGTTTAAGAACAATACTTTTAATGTAAATAATTGTGTCAATGTTGGTATTTGATTGTAACTTCGAGTAAGTAGTATTTTTTTCAAACGTTGATATGTAAAATTCAGAAAAAGGGTTTTTACGTCCCGGATAATAAAACGACAGATTGGTAGAGGAAATTAGAGCAATGGAACTACAATTTTTATACAATTTTATTAGGTATCTGGGACATAATAACAAAGTTTACTCGAGTTGCTAAAAGTAGACTCTATGCCGCATGGATTTAAGTATAATTTCGAGTAAATTTTATGTGTAAAAAAAACAGGCAAAATAAAATATTATATCTATATTTCTTGCTTAGTTGAAGTTTTATGGTTTTATATTTTAAATCAAGCATTCGTTTATTTACTTAAAAAGTGTAATTTTACTAAGTTAAAGTTTAAAAAGTTGTAAAATTTACAGTGACTTGTATTTATTTACGAAGTCAAATCATACCCAATAAGTAAACATAGCAAACATTGTTTAGGAATTAAAACAATTAATAGAAAATCTTACATAATTCTGATACCATCATTTTTATACTTCAAAATATTGATGTTACTGTTAAAATTGTCGTTCTGATAGAAACTGAGTTAGTTGGGCTGCATGTACATTTAGCTCTAGAAACCTACAGTGAACTTTCCTTACATTGTGACAGTGGAAGTGGTTTATTGCTGCCAAGCGATTATAATCTTTATGCTGTGGTAAAAAAGATAATAGGCAATATCAAAATAAATTATTCGAATTATTAAAGAAACTGTATAATACATTTTTCTACTCGTCGACTGTAATGGTTGAATTATAATTTCGTATACCAAACTGTAATTGCGTAATTTTCATGTATGGGCTCTCTCAACTATAATATTCAAAAGCAAACGCTGTAGTCAACTATAATGATATTGACAAATCACGTGGCGCCGCGGTCCAGTGAAAAATACACCATGTACCTAATATTCACATATTATGCACACGTTGATGTCTTAAACAGAGATACTTCCCTTATTTTTTTTAATACAGTTGCTCAAAAAGTACTTCTTTACGTAGCTGTTTAGCGTGCGGAAAGTTGGATTTCGCGAACTAGTGCTTTTTACTTTTCCACTTGTTCCAATTCATGACTACTTTTAATGTTAGTTTCTTTTAAAAGCCGTAATCAACATAAAAACCTACTGTTAATGTAAAAATAATAAATATAAGCATATTTCATATTTTATTACTTACCACTTCATCATTATAACACGTTTATTTTTTTAATATTGATTATTGAAAAACCGTTCTTAAGAAGTTGTCTGAATGGAACGGAATAGCTGCCGAAACGCCTGTCAAAGCAGAGGCATTTTTTCTTACTACAAGAATGTTTTAAGTTTTCAAAGGCAACATTCGATATTGTTTTCGTGCAATTTAAATATACGATACACAAATAATCGTAAATAACGATACTTAGGTAATAATAGTATAATATTTTATATTTACAATTGTTTATGTCTTATAGAACATGCATAAAAAAAGTACTTGTTGTTTTTCTTATTTTTTCGCAAATGTATTAAAAAACGTCGTTCGATACACGTGCGGAAATATCATTCTTCACTCGTTCCGAGTCTTGTCACTCGCCTACGGCTCGTGGCAAGATATCTCGGTACTCGTGAAGTAATGACATACTTTCCGCACTAGCATCGAATTCTCTATCTTTAATTTTATATTAGGGACATACAGTAGAAAAAGTATTATTTTAGATGACTTCTAAAAAGTATTGTATGCAAAAGTGATATTACCAAGATTTTGCTTTTAGAGTGTCATTATGAACGTCATATTTTCATTGAAATTTGTCCCATGACATTTATTTATTTATTGTACAAAAAGCAGATAGAAATCGCAATTTAAAAAGAAAAATGTGTTAGTGTGGCCAAGATGTTCACAAATGTCTGAGCAAGCGTCTGTTATCAAGACCTTGAAGTGGATGTTCAGATATTTTTGAGCACCTTGGCAGCTCATATCTGATGGCCATAAAATGAAAGCGAATTATATACTGAAGGAAAATTGTATGGCAGTAATGAACTATTTCGATTAGTGGACATTTCTACGTGTAATCTTCAATAGTAATAGAATTTAATAATCATTTTAGACGAGACTGAAATGACTCAAATATTAAGTGCATTAGTATGACATTTTTATTGTACCTACTGAATGGTTCTTAATAATAAACTATTATAAAACTATTGTTGTTATTTATTTATTCTCATAAACCCCGTCCTCGGGCCCATTTCTCGAACGGTAGACAAGTATTATTAGTGTTGCCATGGTTACCAATACGATTTGACAGTTTTTGGACTAATAATATTAGTCTAATACAAATAACCTAATATTAGTCTAATATAAATACCTTGGTTCCGTGCTGCACGAATCTGGTGAAATCGATCACGACGTCCAAGCCCGAATAAGTGCTGCTTGGGCAAAATGGCGAGAAGTAACCGGTGTCATCTGCGATCCTAGGATACCGGTTAAGCTAAAGGGCCTTGTGTACAAGAGCATCATCCGCCCAGTCCTAATATATGGTAGCGAGACCTGGCCTGTCCTCGGAAGACATGTCCAGCAGCTTCACGTCACCGAAATGAAGATGTTGCGATGGATGTGTGGCGTTACGCGATTAGATCGCATACGTAACGAACACATCCGTGGCTGCCTCGGAATTCGTGACGTAGCGGATAAGCTGCAGGAAAGTCGCCTCCGATGGTATGGCCATATAAGCCGCAGACCAGTAGACTACGTCGGAAATAGATGCCTCAACCTCACTGTCCAAGGCCCTAGAACACGCGGCCGCGGTAGGCCTAAGAAGCGCTGGCTGGATGTCGTGAGAGCGGACATGGAAGAGAACAATTTCACATCTGAGGATGCCGAAGACCGGGCAAAGTGGAGAAGATCAAATAGGAAAGCGGACCCCAGGGTAAACACTAGGCTGGCTACAACAACGCTGGCTGGGAAAACGCTAGGTTGAAGAAGAAGAATATTAGTCTAATACGTTCGAGAAATGGGCCCCTGTCAAGTCGTTTGGGTTACCATGGCAACACACTAATAATATTAGACTAATAGCGTAAGAGAAATTAGCCCCTACAAACCCACAAATATATTGAATATACAAAAATTAACAGAGGAAACTTCTAAAAAAAAACTGTTGAATTTGAACCTTAAGCCCTGTCATTAAGATTTTCTTACTAAACTTATATGGTTTAAGTTTACTCCTTTGACTTGAGAGGAAAGCGGACGTTCGATTCTCCATACCAACGTAGTCTTCATTTTCCTCCCTGGATAATAAATAAATAAATAAATAAATAATAAATAAATATTATAGGACATTATTACACAAATTGACTAAGCCCCACAGTAAGCTCAATAAGGCTTGAGTTGAGGGTACTTAGATAACGATATATATAATATATAAATACTTTTCCTACTCCTCTACTGTTATCTGTCATTTATGCATTCATTAACACGAATATAAGAACATACATAAAAGGTTTCAAGAAAAGTCTATATTGTCTATTCCTCATAAAAGCTCTTGTGCTTTTAATCGCTATAACGTTACTGCGATTAATGGCTACCAACCTAACAAAACCAAAACGAATACAGTTTTAAACTAAGTGCATTGCTGCCAACTTACAAAATATTCATTTGGTTGCATAGTAAAAATAATTACTTCATAAGTCAGAAACACGCATGTGACACCCGTAATATAGCAACACCCATAGACTACGAAGACCGCTTAGCGTTGCTTGTTAGTCTCCGTAGGCTACGGTGGCCAAAATTAAGGAAAAAACTGTCCAAAAATTTAATTTAGCAAGTAGCAAGTACCAGGGCCTCATCAGTTACGAGGTGTCGCTGACCGGCCGGCCGCGGCCCGGGGAGGGCTGGGCGCGTAACAAGGTATGCTCGCGCGTCTTGGCTATATACTTTTGCTGTAATTTGTTTACCTAAATTAAGATTTATTTTTGTTGACTCGTAGGAAAAATATTGTATGCAACGTTGTATAAGTAGGTCAAAAAATGCTCGTGGCGTATTCCTTTACAATGTTCGCCTACGCCTTCGGCTCCGGCTCACATTGTAACTCACGCCACTCGCCTTTTTTGACCCTTCTTATACAACTGTTGCATAAAATACTATATAAATACTTAAATACATAGAAGACACCCATGACTCAGGAACAAATATCCATGCTCATCACACGAACAAATGCCCTTACCAGGATTTGAATCCGGGACCATCAGCTTCGTAGGCAGGGTCACTACCCACTAGGCCAAACCGGTCGTCATATTGGATATTGACATTATGTAAAATATTTTTACAGTATTTTAGTCTTAGCTGTGCCCGTTTCATTTTATCGTTTTTTTAATCATTATATATATATTTTTATTATTTAAAATATGTTTACACGACATTACAGAAACCTAATGCGTCATGCAACCAAGATCAAACATATTAACAACAGCACATAATAAAAAGAAGATACAATAACATTGTACACAAAATAAAACAATATTTATTACATTACACTCGAAGGCCTGGCATCCATCACCTCACAGAACCTCAAGCATTCATTTCTCACACTCGCCCACCGCCACGCAATCAGATCGCACTCCGGTGCTGACGCCAAGAGCGCATTAAGCAGTGGGAGAGCGCGGGGCAGTGGCGAGTTCTTACGCGACACAGTCCGAGCAGCCGGGACAGCAAGAAGAACGCGTCGTCGAGGCCTGAGAGATATTTTGGGGACGTCTGGAACAAATAGTCGCACTAGGCGGCTTACTAGTTCAGGGCAATCCGACTCGCCGCGCAGGACTCGACACGCAGTAACTAATAAACTAAAGGTCCGTTTGACCTCTAATAAATTGTATCCGAGGGTACCTAATAGATACTTGGTTGGGTAGAGGAATGGGTAGATAAAAGTAAGGAGCGAAAACCAATTTTTTTAATGCTCCTAACTCTTATAATATTGAAAAAGTCTAAAAGAATCAAACGGTCGCGCATAGTGATGATTAAAACATCAAATTGTGTAAAAAATATTTTAAATAATGTTAATATCCAGGAAAATTGGGACTATATTTGTATGGAAAGCCGGTTTCAGGGCGGTCGTCCCCTTCCATCCTAAGGTGCCGTATGTGGAGTTCTTGAAAAATCGTGCCGCTTTTTTTAAATAACAATACGGATGCCAAAAATTTAATTAGCAATCTTGAGGGTTTTCTCTAAGGACTTCATTGTTTTGAATCCTGATTTTGTGACTTTCACCCGATAGAAAAAAATCACGAACACAGGCCCAAAACACACTTAAAATGTGTAACAATTTATGCACAGAAGCTAAAATAATATTAAATATGAATATAAAAATGAATATTCCTTCTAAAAATGCTCAATTTTATTTTTGAGTTGACTCATCGATTACTTTTACGTAGCTGGTGACCGAAGATCTCGCGGCTTCCTCGCACAACGCATCAGTATTGCGATACAACGAGGAAATGCCGCGAGCATCCTTGGTACAATGCCATGAGATAAGGGGCCTATTTTAGATTTAAGCTAGTTACTAATAGTAATAACTGTGTACAGTCAGCATCAAAAGTAGCGGATGAAACAACGCGCCAAAAGTATCTGATATTCCGTATAACTTTTCCAAATGTAAATAATTTTCAAAAATTCGCGTTCAAAAATATATCTTTTACAGTCTTAGTTAGTTGTTCTTTATTAAAGACATGACTTTTTGTTAAGCTGTTATCTGTGTTCTGTGGTAGATACTTATGAAGCGTTATTTGATCCGCTACTTTTGATGCTGACTGTACATATCCATTATATAAATAAAGAAAACAAGTTTTGAGATCCAACGTTTATTAAATTTGTACAGTTTACAGTAAACATCAAGTCACGATAGGTACAGTCAACAACAAATACATAGTGACCACCAAAGTGCCATATATATCGGAACACATCATTATGAGGACTACCGCGTTTAATTTCACCGCTATGGGCGCTAGTGTAGTGTCCACCTTATTCATAATTTTGGTAAATCTTTTTCCAGCTTTGATTAATCACGGTAAACAATATAGTTCAATAAATGTTTGTGGTTTTAAAAAGTGCCGATTAAAATATATCCAAAATTAAACAGGTTGTAAAACGGCAAATTTAGACGTTAAAAAACCTTTGTGCATATTAGAACGTGTTGTTTTTTTATAAGTATTGCAGAATTTAGAGATCTGTTTTTCTGGACCCTACATCTACAGTGGCGCCCACTGGTGAGAATAAAAACGATAGCCATCATTTATATAGCAACGAAAGTGTGTTACAATGATATAGATATTTTTGGCTACTTTGGTCGTAGTTATATATTTGACGCTGCCCGCATATTCAATACCTAAGTGCAGGAAGCTAATACAAAACATCTCATACAATGCCTCAAAAATGGAAAAATCTCATCTTCTCATAAAAATATTGGGTAGCATTTATCTACATTTAATTTATATAATATAGTTAGATTAGTGCTTAGGTTCATAAGAAATTTAGTAAAATGTTTTTTTAAAACATCTTCAGTGTTTAAATTAGGCACACAACCTTTTTTGATGATATCAAAAATAATATAGTTTTGTGCTTACATAAAATGTTTTCGTAACTTATACATTTGTTAGATAAATAACCCTTTGGACGCCAAAAACGCCTAAAGTCGTTCAGTAGGGCTAAGATGGTCGGCTCCTTATCATTTGTCACCATGCCTGTCACGTTCTAACAAGTATGTAAGCGTGAAAGTGACGGGCATAGTGACAAGCGATAATAATGGAACCATACTGCCACTGCAGAACACTTACCTATAAGTGTAATGGCGTACGCTGTCAATGTCAATGTAACCTTCAAGATTCATAATAAGGTTTACATTAGCTCGTTTGCGCCCATAATCTAGGCGTATGATGAGTGACTATAGGGACCGTTGGAGGGTCTGCCATCTTGTGGCCTGAAACGGAACCATAAACATGTACATTTACACGTCACGTGTTTTCTTGTGCATAGAAGGTTCTGCCATCTTTTGAGCTACATCGGAACAATAAACATCACAATTAAGCCTCGCGCCAAAAATTTTATGGCTCCTGTGCTGCCTCCTACAGTTCATGCACGCTCCCTATTTTACCTATCAAAACTACACCCACATGGCAGTAACGAAGTGTGACAGTGCTATTATAAAAGTCTTATTTCCATAAGCATTATGAAAACGCTCCCAGACTGTGTCGATTGCCAATAGCTTAGACGTTTATAAACACAAACTGATTTAGAAATAAGATTACCGTTCGCTTCTTCGAGCAACACCGGCTTCCGACACGTTGCCGTGCCGGATGAAGAGATGTGGGCAGCTTGAAGTTATGCGCCACAGTTGGACTCTATAGATTATGGCGTTCAAAGGGTTAAAGGAGCTACTTAAAAATAATTCTCACTCTGTAAGTAACATAGTACGAATATTATTCAATTTTTGCTGCCATATTTCTTTACCTGTTTCAAAAGCATCATATTTAGCATATCAGTATCATGTCTGAAAAAAAACGTTATATTTAAAAATACTTAAATTATACGTTATATTTAAATTATACATCGTATTTTTATTGAATTCCGTTAACTTCGGGGTATCGGTAAGTACGTTTAAGAAAACAAAATGGTATAGTTAATTTAAAAAAACTTTACTTTATTGTTTTTTTTTTTTTTTTATAAAAATTCATTCATTTCGAACATCAATCGTCAGAGATAGTACTTACGTTTAGGAGAAAGGCCTTATAAGGTAAAAAAATAATTATTGATTATCTCCGAAATGGAGTTTATTATAGAATACCAGTGTTACTTAATTTAAGCTCAGGGAAGTACCCTTGAAATTAACGGAAAACAAAAAATGTTACGCGACACAGTTTTGTCTAACGGCATTTTAGACACAAAATCATTAATCTAATATAAATACATTATGAAAATGTCCTCGTAAAAATGGTCGCCGTATGGAAGATTCGGCAAAGGCCTGTGCACACCGAATACGTGTGTACCTTAATATTATTATTTTTTTGTACCACGACGGTGGCAAGCAAGTACACGGCCCGCCTAATGGTAAGCAGTCACCGTAGCCTATAGACGCCTGCAACTCCAGGGGTGTTACATGCGCGTTGCCGACCCTTTAAAAATCTGTACACCCCTTTTTTGAAGAACCTCATACTGTAGACCCTCGTATAGTGTATTTACTGTACTTTGACCTCTTTTTATCCAGTGACTGCTTCATACCTGCAGTAATCAGCGGTCGCCCTTATTTCCTAGATAATAGAGTTCAAATACCAAGCAAATAGGTTAAACTTACTTCCTCTTACGACCTACATATAGGAAGGCTCGCCATTTTCCCGAGAACTGATTATGAACTTAATCACAAAGACAATTATATTTCATTTGTATCAACGGTGCATGAATCGAGGCAGTACATTGTTACACAATTTTCAGCTCTAACTTCAGTGAAGAGAGTTAAAATTTGTTTGGGTTCATATTTACAATTACGCTAAGGTTTGTAAATGGGTGCTACCAAATTTAAATTTTAGTGCTACAAAAATTGTTACGTGTGTTTTTACGTAATATAAGAATTTAGAGAAGTTAATTTAACATCCTGGTTAAATAAAATATAGATATATTTTTATTGAAGTAAAAAAAAATTGAGGTTATCCGTTTTTGCAGATAAGCATATAATGTATGACTAACTTCTCTATATTCTTCAAATACAAGTACATGTTTACCGTCTAGTACAGTCAAACTCAAAAGATATATAAACGTTTAATTATACATACTTACGTACATACATCAGAGTGTAAAAAATATTGGGGATCCGTTAATATTCAGAATCGTGTTCTGATAAGGAAAAAGTAGAAGAAAATTAAACGGTTCTCCACTATTGTTACACCTTGTATAAAATAAGTAAATTCATACTTTTAAACAATATTAAAATATTAAGTTTTTTCGGGACGCATATATCAGACAATAACTGTAAACCATTGTGTTCACAGCCTAGCTAATACTACCCACCGAGATAAAAATATTATGTCTATATCGTCTGTACTTTTAGGTATTGAAATTAATTTAAACATGAACATAATCAACTACAATTTTAGTCATCAAATAACATTTTTAAACTCTTCACCCATTTTTGTCTGCAATATAAAAAAAAACTGCTTCCAAAAAACGTTGATGAGTAATGAACTAATGACTCACCACCAATGGGTGACATTGATATCCCCCCATCACCTACCGGCATGGTTTAGCCAGCGCATCGATATTTTATATCTCACCGTTGGCTGGAGGTTGTGAGAGCGGACAAGGAAGAGAACAATCTCACATTTGAGGATGCCGAAGACCGGGCAGTGGAGAAGATTAAGTAGGAAAGCGGACCCTGGCGCTAGGCCGGGAAAACGCTAGGTTGAAGAAGAAGACCGTTGACAGGAATCTATATATAATTTTTTTTTTGGCCCGATATCGAAAATTATAATTGGTCTTAAAATAAATTCAAATGGAGAAATAAGTTAGTATAGCGGTGGTGTCCGAGTGGATCTGACGTCCGACTTTCAATCTATAGGTCGCGGGTTCAAATCCCGGCTTGTACAAATGAGTTTTTCGGAACTTATCTACGGAATATCATGTGATATTTGCCTGTTATAAACCTGCATACATCCGCAAATAAATTCAAAGATGTATGTGAACTTTCCAACCCGCATTGAGGGTTTGGGATAGCCCGAACCCTTTCGCGCATGACAGGAGGTCTGTGCCCAGCAATGGGACGTATATAGGCTGAATTAATATTTTTTATATTACATAATATATATACTATGGTAGGGCAAACCTTGGCTATTTGATGATACATAGTTATTCGGTGATAGTCAGTTTTATTGTCTTTTAGCCAAGTTACCTGGTAATTTTATGACTTGAAACCATATTACACCGCATTAGCCACATTCGTGCTATTTCTTAGACATCGTATTAAGCAATAAAATTACAGGGCAACTCGGCTAAAAGACAATAAAACTGACTATCACTAAATAACCAAATATCACCGAATAGCCCAGGTTTGCCCTATTATCTGCTTAACCGACTGCTGGGAAAGTCACTTTGTTTTAAATTCCCTCAAAATTTCTAAAAATACAGACTCAAAGACCCCTAACCACAGATTTATAGCTTTACTTATATGTATAAATGAGTAATTTACATGTGTAAAGGGGGTAAAAAACATCAGGCTAGACAGGTGAATATAGTGCCCAAAAATATAATATACGAAACCTGTATTGCAGTCAAAAATTTATCTTATTTATGGGGGTTTTCTAAAAAAATGTACCACTTATAAACAATTTATGTAAGTACCTATATGAAAATTAAGGCAAGTCTAATTTTCCATACAAAATGTATTTTAGTCAGTTTTGTAGCGGTCCATACAACATGTTAACTGCGAGTTGCGTAACGAAGCTGCCAATTAAAAGTGGGACACTTTTTTATTGCTTAAATCGATAGTACTCGTAATTCTGAGTACAAATAACCCAAAATTTGTTAGGTTTAAAAAAAAGTACAGGGTACACTTTTTACTGATAATGCCCTTATAGGAAAAACTACTGCCACCTGGTGCTGCAAAACAAAATCTGCTGCAAATAAATCTGCAGCCTTATCTGATTAGCCGACTGATGGAGGAGTCTCTCTTCTCTTCCTCCTGCCCTTATCCCACGTCATGTGGGGTCGGCACAACATGTTCTTCTCTTCCATTCTCCTCTATCTTTCGTCACCTCAGCACTCACTCCTTTCTTTCTCATATCCTCTTTCACACAATCCATCCATCGTTTTTTAGGTCTACCATCCGCTCTCCGTCCATCAACATTCATTCCTAACATTCTTTTTCCTATATGGCATTCATCCCTCCTCATTAAATGCCCATACCACGCGTGATGGGTTTTAAATTCCGTCAAAATTCTTAACCCCAAACTATCAGTGACTTTTGCTCGTACGATCATGTCTGAAAATATCGATACGAAAAAAGAGCCAAAAATATGTACGTGACTTTATTCCCCATTAAGGTAGTGTATACATATTTTTGGCATATTTTTCGTATCGATATTTTCAGACGTGACTGTACTTCTTATGTTCGTGCGAGTTGCTCTGCGATTGATATGAAAATAAGACCAATTGCGAGATCATGTTGAAATCGAAGCCAGTCTGGGCATAAAACAAGGCATTTCATCAAATTAAAATGTTAATGCATTCACTGCCAGCAACCCGCCAGGCGGGCGCTCAGTCCGTAGTCGCTTTTCGCTACATACGCATTTTCCTATGTTATTGGCTACACTCGTAGCGTGCACTAAATGTGTTAGAGTCAGACCAAGATAAGTTGGCAGCGATTTTGATAGCCCAGACAGTGCAAGTGTTATGTTAAATGTCAAACATCTAAGAAATTATGGCGTTTACAGTACATATGGTGCTACTTTACCGCACTAGTGCGAAAATTAGCATATTACGTTACTATGTCGAACATTTAAAGAGTCATATGTACTGTAAAACATTGTACGATACATGTGCGAACTCGTGTCGATTTAAAACACTCCCTTCGGTTGTGTTTTAATTTATCGCCACTCGTTTCGAATTTCCTATTTTACGCACTTGTATCGTAATGTACTATTACTTAAAACTTGCACAGGCTGGGCTGTGAAAATCGCTGCCAACTTAGCTTGGTCTGACCCTAATAAAATACGCCCAACTAAAATAATAAAGGAAATATGGCAAATCAATGTAATGTGTATTCAATAATTTATTAAATAAAAATCATATCAAAAAATAAATTGAACTATTTATTTAATATTAAAATAATCATAAGTATCTCACAAAATCATATTCACTAGGTATCTCTCAGATAATCGGAATAAATAATAACAAAAAAACAGTAAGAAGGAAGAAATTGGATCTCATAAATAACAAAATAATAACACTCGAAATAAACCCCATTTTCACAACGTTTTTAATACTATATACAGTTTAAAATCACTGTTTCAAAAGTTTTCATAAAAAATATGAAACTAATAAATACCAAACGATGGCAATAAGGAGTAACGGCCCGATTCGAACTTTAAGATACGTCAAACATTTGCTAAAGATACGATTATGGAGTGTGGAATTAAAAGGAGTGAAATCTCTTATAGTATAACTGTTGCAAGTGTCCAGCTGTCAGCTATAAATGTTCCAAATCGCTCCAGAGTAGCGCTAGAGTAGCTAAGAACCTAGGCGTAATTGACGGAGTGAAGTGCGCTGTCTATGATTTGATTCTTTTTTTCAAGTGTTCTAGGTATTGTAGCGCCACCTATTTAAGGTTTTTTGATGACACTTTTTGGTACATGGAGATTCCATTCCTTACCTCCACCTTCCATAGATACGATATGGATTAGATATGTGAGTGTCAAAAGAGATGTTTCTTCAAACAAAAACTTCACTTTAGACACTGACATTTTATCCAATCTATATCGTAATGTACGAATTTCTTGACGTATCTTTAAGTCGAATCGGGCTGTATTACTGCCGCTAGAGTGCAGCACTAGCTCAAACCGTAAACCATATAGAGTCACTTATATATACTACGTCGAAAACATTGACATATATCTAAGGACGGGCTTTACGGGCACTAAGAATGGTGCAAGTTCAGTTTCGTGTAGTCTAACGCATTACGCAACTATACTCTGTATCTTTAGGTATTTAAATAAAAGTAAACAAAATCTACCCTCAAATGGCTCTTTAAGACAGTTGAGGGTAGATGAAAGCATTATATGATCAAATAATGTAGGTTAAAGTCTGGTCGTTTAGTGACAGATCCAGGCGGTTTTGTATTTGGTTGGTTAACCAATAAATGTTATAGCTACCCGAAAATGTACAAATTGTTTGTTTACTTTTTTTTAAATACCTAAAGATACTGAGTATAGTTGCGACCAATCGCTCGCGTGATGCGAACTTATCAACCAATCGCGTTGTGGCGTTAGACTGCACGATTGGCTCCAATTCGTGTGCGTGACACCGCTTCACTGGCCCCATTCTTATTGCCCATAAGGCCCGTCCTTAGATATATGTCAATGGCCGTAAACAAATTTTTGACGAGTTTTACAAATTATTTTTGACATGATGCATCAATGTTTACTGTTTGTGCTTGCGGCGCCCCTTACGTAAAGCTTTGCGTAATATTCCCAATTAAACAACCAATATTAGAGCTCATTTAAGTCCGATAAGGTTTAAAATTGGTCTTTTAAGAGTGCCTTTTAACATTTTCTACACAAAACAGTTTTAGGCAAAACATTCTAATACTATATTCGGAATTACACAACTCGAAATGTGAAAAATGGTCTAGCTAAACAGTTTCACTCATCAAATAAATACCTACACAAGACCATTAATTCAAAATAAATCAATAGGTTTGCATCGTTTCAGTTTATACTAGCTACCGTTTGGTACGCTGTTTAATTAAAAATAATACTACATTTTTTTGTATGTTGGAATAAAAAAACAAATAAATTTAAAAGTGGAAAAATTACTGCCTCGGGTGAGATTAGAACTCACGGCATCTGGATCGATACTCCAGCGCTCTGCCAACTGAGCATAATGGCAATGTTCGCAGACGTTTCTGCCTGTTAAAAATAATTTAGTATGGGTACCACTTCCGTTGGTGAATTTCCAATGACTTGGAACTGCGGTAGCCGTTTAAGAAGTATAACGCTCTTACGGTAGATGTCGGTAAGGTCCCCTAGACCAATATCGTGGGAAAATATGCTGACTATGGATGAGGTCTTGGTTGCTCAGTTGGCAGAGCGCTGGAGTATCGATCCAGAGGCCGTGAGTTCAAGTGCTTGTTAAAAATTAATTTATAATAAAAAATACTTACTACGTCAAATGTTTTGCCTAAAGACTCGCTGGCTTCTATTAATTCACTGATACTGAACTCCTTCCTTTTCACCCGCTACAATATTGACTACGTGCACGACAGTGGCGCCCACCAGGCGGCTGAATTAATCATATGGCTGACATAAGACCAAGTATTTGTGCTTTTAGTTCCCCCACCACGGTTCGCATAGCCTATAGGCTAGGTTGAATACTTAGGGCGTGTTTACACTTTGGTCTCGGCGAGGCGATTCACAATGGAAGTGTAGGCGAGCCCTAACGCCCAGGAGACTTCGTGCCCGTTCACTTTCTTGAATAGCTGTTAAATAAATAAAAATGTATTATGTATGTTTTAAACACACTATATTATTTACTATGAATTGTATCTACAGGTGAAAAAAAACGTTAAGTTAGCTCATTTTATTTTTAACCTTTTGAATGCCACGCCTATCGTACGCGACGCGTAATCGTGAACCTTGTCGGTACGCATGAAGGTTGATATTGGGCTGTAGCCGCGCGCGTCATATGACGTCTTTGCCGATCAAAAGGTTACAAAGAAAGAAATTTGCATTCAAATAATTTTTACAATTTGTTTGTCTAAAAATATTCATGTGTACCTACATTTTGTACGACAGACGAGGGTAAAACCTGTTTCTTGGAGAAATTTAAACATTAATATTTCGGTTCGGTTCCCGGGCGAGATGTTTGCGATATTTTTTAATGTAGTTTTGTTTCTTTTTAAAAATCAAAGAATGTTTCCTTTAAATAAAATGAGCTAACTTAGGGTTTAAGGCACTTTCCCTCCAGGGTCCATCATTTTTTTAGGAGTAGATTATAATACTGTACTAACTGTACCCCTGTCCAGTTATATCATCGACGGACAGAAGAGTTCGATGCAAGCGAATCGTGGACAAAATTAGCAATTAACAACGACGTAGACGGCTCGGACGACAGACGGCTTGGACGTTAGACGGCCGAGCGTAGCGAGGTCGTATAAAAATACGAGGCAGGCAATCCCTTTTACGCCGATAAATAGTCCTTGAACAACACTATAGAATATTTAACGACACAGGCGAGTGGTCAGGGATTTTATACCCCTCTCAATGCAAGTGAATCGTGTACTAAACATTGCCAGCGATGTAGCTATAGCCGGCCGAGCTCAGCGAGGTCGTATAGGGATGAGGTTATCAATACGTTTTCACGTCGATATACAGTAGACTAAATTATAGATTACAAGAGAGGTAGTAACAGACGGCCAAGCGTAACGGGGTCGTATAGAGATATGAGGCTGGGAATCTCTTTTCAGGTCTATATACTGCATTTTTCAATAAAATGAGATCTAAGAGAGCAGATTGCTCACCGAGACAGGCGAGTGGTCGGGGATCTTGTACCCTTGCTGCAGCAGCGCCAGACAGAAGCTGAGGTCGACGCAGGCGAAGGGTTGCTCCACGTTGCTGGCGCCGCACGCGCGCAGCGCCGCCTGCCGGTACGCCGACACCGATATGGTGCCGCCTTTCATTACGTCTGTAAAAGGAAGGTGAAATTTAGACCGACAGAAGAGAGGTCGTGAACTAAGGCATCCTTACGAATATTATGTTGTCGCGTTTATGTGGCGCTCTGCCGTCTTTAATATAACAGTACCTGGGCGACCGAGCTTTGTTCGGTTATAACTATTTATTGTAATATGGTGGTGTATAGGTGATAATCTACATAAACTTAAAAGTAAAATGTGAACTGACAATTATTATTATATTATTTACAATCGATTTTAACCTTACAGCACTTGTTACAGAGTAACGCCATCTATTGTCAATTTCTCTTATTACAAAGGTCATTTTTTTACTAAATTAAACTTGTCTAAAACAATAAAAATTAAAAAATTATATATAAACTTGAACATATAAAAAAAAAACAAAAGTTAGTCACCGGGCGAGATTCGAACCCGTAACACTCGTTCAGCAGTCCGCGTCTTAACCCGTTGGATCAGACGCACAGTGGCCGGCAATACGAAATTAGCGACCATATTCTGCGTCGAAAGAAAAACGCATGAAAACTCGAAAACACGCGTTTTCCTTATGTTTGGGAAAACGCGTGTTTTCGAGTTGCAATCTAGATAGATTGTATACCCCCAAAAACCCCTATATACCAAATTTCAGCGAAATCGTTAGAGCCGTTTCCGAGATCACAGAAATATATATATAAATATATATACAATAATTGCTCGTTTAAAGGTATAAGATACAAGCACAAATGGTGTATCTCACAGATTTAATACAGGCAGCTTGAACATGTCATGCTTGCTTAAAAAGTTTTTGCTTGCGGTAGCGTCGTTAATCGGGTCGCCACTTTCCTGAATGAAGGTTGAGAGAAGCGATGGCTGAGATACGCGTCATACTCGTGAACGGTTGCTGTTTGTGGAGACCGGTCTGTTTAAGCTTACCCGGGCTACATGTTGTTATAAGCATACATCGGGGTTTTTGGTGCGGGAATGTTTTCGTGTATTTATAACTATGTTTATTGTAAAATAATTACCAAACTAGGAATTAATAATAGACAGTAAGCTCCAAATGCGCTTACAAATATTAAAATAGTATCGGTTTTTATGGTTTATACCTGTTTTGGTTACATACCTGGTTGTTTGAAAACCCCGATGTATGGTAACGACAATGTGGAGAAGACCGTATATCAGGTCAAACCGTCTAAATGTTCTTTCGTCGCTTCGAACTGTTGCGTTTGTACCCATACAGCACATACAGAAAGTCGGTAGAGCAGGACCGAATATCTTCCTTTCTGACTGTATCTGAGCGACGAACACATACAACCAAAAATTTTATAAGCTGTATTTCCCTAGTTTAGTTGTCTTGGCCTCAGTTTAGTTAACTACCATTTTTAAGTTCAAACACGAGGAAGATCGATTTGGAGGAACTGGAAGTTAAGGAAGTAGGTTATTTAACAGCGACTTAATTTCACTTTACGGAATAAAACGTAATAGTAACAAAATATCTGAATCCCAGAATGTCTATTTTATTTTTTACAAGCTTTTATTTACTTTCACTTGCCCATTGTCTGTTTGTAATCAAATCTTGCAAGTTAAACTTGATGCACTTCCTGGTTTCCGATCGAGCTGAAAATTTGCATACACATGTAAGTCGGGTGACAAAAAATATTATGGTACCATCGAGCTGATCTGATGACGGAGACAAGAGGTGGACATAGGAACTCTGTAATAAAACAATGCAACTTAATTGTGTGTGAGGTTTTTAGAATTGGCTCAATGAGTATTAGTTGCCTGTGGAAAGTAAAGTTCAGTCAGCGATAAAAGCTAGTACCAAATTTTTTTTTTTTTTTTCGAAAAGTTTTATTTTGAATACTACTTTCCCAATATGTGTAAACTCACCGATGAGCCCGGCGTCGGCGGCGACCTCGTAGAAGAAGCTCATGGCGGCCACCCTGCCCCGCGGCGGGCCGCGCGGCTCCCAGTCCAGCGCGGCGCGCACGTACGCGCTCACGACTCGGTAGCAGCGCTCGAACGCCGCCTCGCGCTTCATGTTCGCCGGCCGGGAGGCTCCGCTACACAAAATACCAAAATTATTTCACAGTACATATGGTGCTACTTTACCGCACTAGTGCGAAAATTTGCATATTACGTTATTGTGTCGAACATTTAAAGGGCCATATATACTGTAAAACGTTGTACGATACATGTGCGAAAAATAGGAAATTCGAAACGAGTGGCGATTTAAAACACTCCCTTCGGTCGTGTTTTAATTTATCGCCACTCGTTTCGAATTTCCTATTTTCGCACTTGTATCGTAATGTACTATTATCTACACACATATCATAAACCTTCTATGATGCCTTCAAAATCCTTAAATACTGGCCAACATTACGATAAACTGTTTTGTTACAACCAATTTCTTATCTGTGATGATGTTGTAATTGCTTCATAACTACATCAAAATCGATTTGGTTATGACATTCAAATTTGGAACATCTCTGAGAAAAAAAGCAATTCGATTTGACATCTATTCTAATATCAGTCGAGATGCCTTTTTGTTCGAAATGAAATGTCAATTGCATACAATTTTGACATTTTAAAATTATTTTATTTATTTAAAATATGTTTACACGACATTACAGAAGTCTAATGCGTCATGCAACCAAGATCAAACATGTTAACAACAGCACATAATAAAAGAAGATACAATAACATTGTACACAAAATAAAACAATATTACATTGAGATCGGATTACGTTACTCGATATCGAGAACGTTACAGAAAATGTATGGAGAAAGTGTACAGAGCTCCAAGCGGTTAAATATGGTACTAAAATTTTTAACTGGTACCATGAGTCACTAACGTTTTTACTTTATTGTTTGTGTAGTTTTCAATACGTAAAAAAAAAGAAAAAAAAAACATTAGACTCGAAGGCCTGGCATCCATCACCTCACAGAACCTCAAGCATTCATTTCTCACACTCGCCCACCGCCATGCAATCAGATCGCACTCCGGTGTTGACGTCACGAGCGCATTCATTAGTGAGAGAGCGCGGGGCAGTGGCGAGTTCTCATACGTGAGACATATCTAATATGCGTTAGTTTGTATCGAATGATAGGGAAATAGGCCCCCGACTCTAGTCTCTGAATTGAAAAAAAAACTACGAATGGGTGACATGCGTGAAAAAAGTTTCCATTTGCCGCTATTTGATTTGTTTTAAGTATAAAATGAATATGTTTTGTTGTTTTTAAAGTAAATATAGCAAAAGTTTCGTGTAAAATGAGCCATAAAAATATTTCGGTGATGCCACCACATATCCGCGAGTTCCGCCAAGAGAGCAACGATACCCCAAAGTTGGCTGTAATTTGGGTTAGTGAATACATCATAGAAAGTTTATAATATGTATATGTAATATATATGTGTATATAATATGTATGTGTAATGGTTGACTGGCAGAGAATGCCTTTTGGCATTAAGTCCGCCATTTGTACATTTTTCTTTGTTTGAGCAATAAAGTTTAAATAAATAAATACGTGTGTAGATAAAATCGTGTATATAACTGTACATAATTAGGCATTAAAACACTCGTGTGATCCTTTTAAGAAACTCACTTCGTTCGTTTCTTAAACCCACACTCGTGTATATTAATGCATTTTATTATGTAGCAGTCACATGAACGACTATTAATAAAATGTATTAGTGTTATCACACTGGGTAGTTCGCTGCAGCAATCGGCTACCTGGCAACAATGAAATGAAGTTTTCCAGAGATCGATCTATTGCGATTGCGTCATACAGATAGTGCCGTAGAGGCGCCTAGTGTATTGCATCCCCCTGAGTTTCTCTTCATGTGATAATGATTTTTTGAACATCACAATGTCATAGTTGATTAAGTGATGTTATAAAATATTTCGGGGAATTTAATATTTTTATACAAGGTGTTTATTAATAATTTACGGGCTGAATATTTAGGTCACACTGAGCAACTTTTAATATGGGACCAACCCCGAAATCATGAAAAAAAAAAACACAAAAAGGGTTTACATAAAACGTGTTACCAAAGTTAAAATAAATAAATAATAAATAAATAAATATTATAGGACATTATTACACAAATTGACTAAGTCCCACAGTAAGCTCAATAAGGCTTGTGTTGAGGGTACTTAGACAACGATATATATAATATATAAATATTTATAAATACTTAAATACATAGAAAACACCCATGACTCAGGAAAAAATATCCATGCTCATCACACGAATAAATGCCCTTACCAGGATTTGAACCCGGGACCATCAGCTTCGTAGGCAGGGTCACTACCCACTAGGCCAAACCGGTCGTCACATATTAAAAAAGTTACATATTACAAAAACCTAGCCTAGACATAAAACGCCAGTCACGGAAAGAGAGACCTAAGCCCTCCTATGTGTACACGTTCAACGCAGCTGGCCAACTTTATTGTCACGCGTGCAATAGAGTATTTAAGAGCAAGTTCGGCCTGGCCAGCCACATTAGGGCTCATGTTAGACAACGTCCATAATGTGTTTATTTGGGGTCGCCGTCATCGAAAACGATGAGGAGGACTATAGTATAGTATTGAAAAAAAATCGATATACATTGCTACTTCAATTTTATTCATACTCAGAATTTTTCCAAAAGCTTGTCTAATTTTCATTGGTCCTGACACAATCTGCTGGTGGTATCTACATATGTAATTAGACCGTGTTACCTGATAGTGTATTCCACATTAGCGTACGTCCACTTCTCGCCCGCCACGATGGGCTCGACGCACACGGACGTGACGTGCAGCGAGTCGTTGCCGGACTCCGATTTGAAGATGCCGTGACGTGCCGCGTACATGCCCAGGCCCAGGTAGCTGGAGATATAAAATAGTACATTACGATACAAGTGCGAAAAATAGGAAATTCGAAACGAGTGGCGATAAATTAAAACACGACCGAAGGGAGTGTTTTAAATCGACACGAGTTGCGAATTACCTATTCGCACATGTATCGTACAACGTTTTACAGTACATATGGCCCTTTAAATGTTCGACACAGTAACGTAATATGCTACTTCTCGCACTAGTGCTATAAAATAGCCCCATATGTACTGTAAAATATACTGTCGACCCGGGTACGTCCTTAAACTACGTCCAAAAGAGAGGTTTGGGCATTGTGAATGTCATCTCGCTTTGTGTGGTAGGGCACAGCACAGCGGATGACATTCCAGATCTAGAGCAGAGCCCAAATGGGAAAGTACCTCCACCTTACAGAAAACCGCGGCCAAATAACACTAAACCCTACTCATAGAGGGTTTGAACCACGAGTTTTTCACACCACATACATATGAAATGTTAAATGTACCTGTGCGTGTACACGGTAAGGTTGGCAGAGCTGGTGGGCACGAGGTGTAGATCCTTGGCTGGAAACTTGGGAGTGTCGTGTGGGGACAGCTGGTATGTGATCTGGGTGGAGCCCCCGCCCAGGTCTAGAGCTGCCATAGTTTCACCCTCCATTATATCTGAAAAACAAACGTTATTATCATCGTCATCTAATTACGTCCATTTGAGGGTACGGTACTGCCTCCGAAAGTTTCAATTACATAGCTCCTACTTATAACAAAACGAACATTTAAAAAGCTTAGCAATAATCTGTTAAATAAAATAAAAGGTAAAATACAACCGCTATAAATTGTATACATGCACTGCATTTTTATACTGTATGATCAGATTGTAGCGTTAACCCCTTACTTCATGTCTTAAACAAAAGTATTATATCTGTTTAAAAATAAACATTAATAGCTATCAATAGAATTGAATATTATAACTGCCATATAGGGCTGCGCATGCGGTAAGGGGTTAAATAGATAAAAATATAAGTAACATATAGACTACCTAGCTTGCATATTATAGGAGCTTCGTCTGCCAACAAACCACTCTGTGGTTTGGCAGAAGTATATTGTAAATATTTATAAGGCATGAAACGTGAATAAACTTTTTTTTTTTATATACTCTTTAGATTTTATTGATATCTAAACAAAACTATTTCGTCACTGACTCACTCACTGATGGTCATCAAAACTCTTAGGATACTTCCTGAAGTCCTAGAAAGCTGAAATTTACTATGTTAGCTAGTATTAATACACAAGCAACAAAAAAAAATCTAAAACTTGGAACTTTTACCTCCCCAACCCCTTAAACTAGGGGATGAAAGTTTGTTCGCTACCGTTACATGGACGTAAGGTGAAAAATTTACTTACTTTACTATTCATTACTTTTTTGTAATAGGTTTTTAGGTTTCTACAATAAATAGTTCATGTAACGAAACGGCCAAGCCACATATTTTGACTAACGTGTAAAGTTTGTAAAGTTGGCTTGTACATTTAAAAGCTTGGCTCTACATGAGATCTGATAATTTTTCGACAGTGCGCGCCTTATGGTTTTATCTCTAAAAAAAATATATGATGTACATTGCCAGGCAAACTTACACCGAAAATTTGTTTGAACGAGATCTAGTAAGTAGTTTTTTTAATACGTCATAAATGGTACGGAACCCTTCATCGGCGAGTCCGACTCGCACTTGGCCGCTTTATTGTTATTTTTGTGCTAATAAATTCCTCTTATCTTAACTGTACCAATTAGTATCGAAGAAAAAATATTATAAACTGATATGGTCAAAATTCTTGTCACGTGTAAAATAACAGTGTAACATCCACTGTTACCGTGAGGGGGGTTCGCTTTATAAAACACAAATTGGTATTTACGTACACGAGAGACACGTCGGACCGCATCGTCTACCCTCCGAAGACCGGGGATCGGTCGGTTCGCATTGCACATTCATTTAGGTATGTATACATTACAAAAAGTAATTAAAATGAAATACCTCTTATGCGATTCATCCAATTTCGTTTATATAACATTTCGTTGTTTTGAATGATATCGGTACAGCAATAGTTAAATATGATTAACAACCAATTTGAATTTTATTAATTATTTTTGCCTTCCAGATTCTACTTACAATGGAATGGTCCAGATTTAAGATTGGATCCATCTGCATTCAAAAAGACTTAATTTCATCAAGTTCATAAAGTACTTTTTTTTACTCCTCTACTGTTATTTGTCATTTATACATTCATGAACACTAATAAGAACAATACATAAAAGGTTTAAAGAAGTCTATATTGTCTATTCCTCATAACAGCATTTGTGCATTAAAATCGCTAAAACGATACTGCGATTAATGGCTACCAACCTAACAAAATCAAAATTAATACAGTTTTCAAACTAAGTCTCGGGAACGTCACTTAAAAACAAAGTTCACCATAGACAATGTTTTCATTTTGATGTAACCCGCGTCTATACTTTTTTTTTTGTTTTTGCATTTTATTTTAAGTCAGTACCCGTAGAAAAAGAATTGTATGTAACGTTGTATAAGTAGGTCAAAAAATATTCGTGACGTATGCCTTTACAATGTTCGCCTACGCTTGCGGCTCCGGCTCGCATTGTAAACTCACGCCACTCGCCTTTTTTGACCCTTCTTATACAACGGTTGTATAAAATACTATAAAAATGTTTTTGCCCCTTCGTTTTCGCCGTCAGATCTACAGTTTGCAGAGCCACCGATACTTTTAAAATATGTGTTAGAATAAATTAAAAAACTTAGTAGCTCACTGTGTAGCAGGTTGATGGTGTACCAGATGAAGATGCCTTCATCCGCGGGATCCATAATCTCTATACCGGCGCGTGTATCATACCCCAGCCTGCAACAACGATATTAATCACAGTAGGCGTTGGGTAATCCGGCACGCTCAGTATTCCGGCAGTTAAGAGCCCGGTGACGATTTTAAACCAAAAATGTAAAATTGATATCAAATATCAAATATCAAATATCAAACATTTATTCAGCAAATAGGCCACAGGGGCACTTTTACATGTCCATTTTTACAAACAATAAATTAAAAAAAAAAACAATTACAAACATCGAATCTATGAAATAATAAATACTTTATTAGAGATGTATACTGTCTCTAAATGTCAAATTACACAAAAAAAAACTATGATAAAAAAATAAAACCATAAAATACTAAAATTCTTTAGAGATGTATAAGTCTCTAAGTGTCAGAGATAAAATATAAAAATATATATTAAATTATCCTTAGAGATGTAGAGGGTCGCCAAGGCTTGAATTCTTATATAAATAATTAAAAGACAAAAAAATTAAAACAGACAAAAGAATTATAGAGCGGGTCATTTAAGACGTTAAGAGGCCGTTATCGATTTTAGTCGCACAAATGTCTGATTGACAGATTTAGTTGTTGAAATTGTACACCTTTTGTTACGTAATATCTAAATAACAAGTATTGGTTTCTAGCACGTCTTCTCATTTTGTCTTTTAATAATGAGGGCGCAAGCGTGCGTCCTCGGTAATAAGTGTCGAGAAGGGACCATTTTTAAAAATCCATCAAAAAATTATGGTGGTAAATTATACAAAATGATGTATAAGAACAGTTTCACCAAATGTTGTAGATTGTTTAAGTATCAAAATTACGTTGAAATTAAGTCGATTTTCAGAGTAATTGTCACTTGTATTGAAGTAATTTCTGGAGAAAATTGATTTCGTCTAACTTTCATTTACACTACTTCAAATTTATAATAACAAAAATGTAGTATATTAAAGTTGAAGAAAGGACATGTGTAATACAAAATTACCATTTTTAGCAATCCAGACTTTACGAAATTTACAGATAAGATCGACAAAATCAATGTTAACTAAACGTTTGTCCATACGCGCGTTTACCTCCAAAAAAAATCCATCCATCCAATAGAAAAAAATCATTACTAGTGAGTATGTTTTCCGAAAATTAATTTATTAAAATGGAAGATAACAAGACGTGCTAATAGAAACCAGTACTTGTAACTTCTAACAGTTAACAAAAGGTGTACAATTTCATCGACGAAATCTGTCAATCTGACATTATTGCGACTAAAATCGATAACGGCCTCTTAACGTCTTAAATGACCCGCTCTATAATCCGTCAGTTTACACAGCCGAACGCCGGATTACAGAGCGGTTGCATTGTTCGGTAGTGCCACGTGTTTGTTTTCGTGCTTTTGCTTCTCATACAAATCCAGTAATCCGACAGTGTAACAATCCGGCAAAGAGGGATGAAATCGGGAGCCGCATTACCGAGCGCCTACTGTAGCTGTAGAACTTGAACAACACTGCGTATTTTATTATATAGCCTCGCAAGGCCCAAGGTCCTACCTGTAGGACTTATTCAGTTCGATGAAATTTAAATCATATTCAATTAGGACAGAGTTGCATTTGTTTTGTTTCATGCAATTTTCAAACAAAATAAAATCTACTGTATTCCGTGCACTATAAGTTCAAATTCCAGTGGCAAATTTTGGATTTTTCATTTCTATGGCTGGGCCTTAAGAGGATAGAGAATTTTGTAGACTTACCCGTTTGTGTTTAAATTTTTAGAATCTTCCGCGTTACACACTATCGTCATGCTTAATACGACTTGAGACGAAATTAATGTTTACTAAATACAAGAAATACAGGTTAGAAGAAGGTAATTTAAGTAAGTTTTTTTAAATAAATATTATAGAACATTCTTACACAGTTTAACACAGTAAGCTCAAGGAGGCTTATGTTGTGGGTACTCAGACAACGATATATATATATTATATAGAAATACATAGAAAATATCCAAGACTCAGGAACAAATATCTATTTGTATTCATCAAACAAATAAATGCCCTTACCCAGGACCATCGGCTTCTATAGGATGAGTACCCACTAGACCAGACCGATCGTAAAAACATTTTAAATATGGATTTCTCAAGCGATTATAATATTGTACTCACTTGTCGACTGCGTCTGAAACGGCCGCTAGCAGCTTGCGCGCCTTTTCCTGTAGACATACAAATGGTTCCTGTCAAAAATAAGCACGCACACAAAATATTCCCATTGATACATCAGAGAAGGAGAGTTATGAAGTTTTTGACATCAGATATTTGGAAATAGGCGGGTCCACACAGAGCGAGCATACGCGCGAGGCAGTTTCCTCGCGCACAAAACGGCCAGTGTACAGCGTGTATTTTTGATACGAACACATAATCAAAGGGCAGTTAGTTTAGGCTGTAATTAACACACTTTCATAGGTTTTACAAAAAATGGACGACTTTTATTTTTTCATACAAAATAATTCCGCTTTGTTTTAACTCAAAACATCTCGTTAATGACGCAACGTCACAATCTTTCAGAATTGTTTTATAGCACTAAAACCTACGTCTAGTTTAAGTTTGAGGTTATATCAAAAATACACACTGTAGACGTGCCTCGGCCGAGCGCGTATGCTCGCTCTGTGTGGACCCGCCTAATAAATAGGAATTTAAACTTCAATCAACCAATATCATTTATTTGCAAGAATACTTAATTATAATTATCTGTCATCAAATTATGAATATAATCAGGCGTTACTTTGCGGAAAATCCATACTAATTAAAACAATAAATATTACTTTGCTTATCCGCGAAAAGATAACGTGCTAGTCAATCAGTGCTAACCCGTTATACTTACTTGCGTATTTTTACACGCAATTAATGTTCCCACCCTCCCACCGCAAAAATAAATACGCAAATAAATACAACAACCAAAAGTACAAAACTCGACATGTCATTCGCTCTCTACGAGGCATCCTCAGCAGATGCTGCGGTCTGACGTCCGACAACATCAACCCGTCAACCCGTCATCAACCCGTTTGCATCTTTTTTTAAAGTTGTTATGATGAAACATGCGAACAGATAAATAAATAATAATAATAAATATTATAGGACATTTTTACACAAATTGGCTAAGTCCCACAGTAAGCTCAATAAGGCTTGTGTTGAGGGTACTTAGACAACGATATATATAATATATAAATATTTATAAATACTTAAATACATAGAAAACACCCATGACTCAGGAACAAATATCCATGCTCATCACACAAATAAATGCTCTTACCAGGATTTGAACCCGGGACCATCAGCTTCGTAGGCAGGGTCACTACCGACTAGGCCAAACCGGTCGTCGAACAGGTGCAATTAAGTAATGTGGCGCCTGGTTACGTCTTTATTAATTATAATTTAAAGTTATACAAATACATAACTCACGCAATCCCATATCAATTTCGGTTTCAATACTCCCAATGTCACTTGAATTCAGTACAATTTTTGCCGCTCTTTTAATCATTGAACGGTCTGTATTACTGTGCACCTAACGCGCGCCACGTTCGACGTATTACCTCTCTGTCGCACTTGTAAACTCGTACGTAAGTGTGACACGTCGAGCGTGGTTTGGGGTAGACTCTCTGTGATTTTTATGGAGAAATGATCCACTATCATCTAGCCGCCCAGTTCTACCCTACTATCCTCTATCAGCTAGCCGAGCTTCTTGCCAATCCCATATTGGGATACCCTCCTACAATTTAGGAGGGATTTAAATCTTCTCGGGTCAGATGTCTAGAGTAGGCACCGCACTTGGGAAGAGGAAAAAAAAAAAACTATATTTATCTCCAATATAAATCGTGTCATTCACGAAGACGCGAGCCTTAACTCGTATTGTCATGTTATTAAAAGTTAGATTTGACAAATCCACGCGTCATCGTGGATGACACGAGCTATAATCTTTTTCATTAAAAATACCTGTGGCAGTAGTCGCAGGCCCGCTGTAGCCCGAATTATAAGTGGCGTGTTGCGTCTCTTTTCCAGCGGCGTCAGGAACTCCGCCTTCTTGATTAGCTGCACTATTGTGTCCGCGCCCTAATATAAGACAACTTTCGGTCAAAAAAATTAAACAAAGTATAAAAAATAAAAGTATTTATTTATTTAATCTTTATTGCACTGTATAAAAGGCGAACTTAATGCCATAAGACATTCTCTACCAGTCAACCTTTAGGCAAAGCAGACTCAAAAAAAAGAAAAAAAAAGAGGAGAAAATCATGATGATGAGAGATCATGACTTTAACCCTTGAAGTCCCACGCGATATGGCACACACAACAATCTTACGCAGATCAACCTAGCCCCAAACTAAGGAAAGCGCGTACTATGGGCTCGAGGCGATGATGTACGTACATATATACATAAATACATACATACACCCATGATTTTATTTTTATTATTTATTTATTTAAACTTTATTGCACAATACATGAAGAGTACAAATGGCGGACTTAATGCCAGAAGGCATTCTCTACCAGTCAACCATGAGCCAAACCGAAAGATCCTAATTGGTGCAGGGTCAGAATACAGAGTAAAATGACAAAAAAAAATATCACAAAATTATATAAAATTATACGTACATAAATAATATGATTCAGGAATAAAGATCTGTGTTCATCACACAAATAAATGTCCTTACCGGGAACCCGGGACCATCGGCTTCATAGGCAGGTTCACTACAATCACTACACACTAGGCCGGGCCGGTCGTCGAACATAATCACCGCAAACATTACCATACAACATGTATGAGAAGTCCCTTGGGACTTGAGAGGTTTTTGATATTGTGTATAACTGGAACTCGAGTTCACTGATATTTTCATAATCGGATAATTCCGGGTACTTTCGGGTACCTAGTTTTGAAAATAATTCCATCACAACAAAGTTCATTTACAGTACATATGGTGCTACTTTCCCGCACACGTGCGGGAATGATCACTTGCCGTGCATATGTTGAAACTTTAAAGAGCCATATGTAATGTAAAACGTTGTACGATACACGTGCTAATAGGTAATTCGCAACTCGTGTCGATTTAAAACACTTCCTTCGGTTGTGTTCTAATTTATTACCACTCGTTGCGAATTCCCTATTTTCTGCACTTGTATCGTAAATAACGATTTCGGAATTAAATACTTGGAATTACCCGAATATAGTTTACGCAGTACTGTTATATATTACGTGCGCCATACCTTGGCAGGGTCGTCGGCGAAGGAAGACAGCCCCGGCTTTGACTGCTCGAAGTATTCCTCCTCTAAATCTAAATTAGGCTGTCCGAATACTGCGAACAAATATACAAAATTAGCACACAACACAACATCAGAACACTTTACAGCAGGGGTCGCCAAATGGCGGACCGCGGTCCGCATCCGGACCGCCGACCCATTTTGTGCGGACCGCGAGAACACAGCAACTTTTGCACTACAGAGTACGTAATTTAAAATAAAAATGTATCCCCCGCATTATCTTTGTTGACGTCAATTTGAAAACGGCCGGGCGAAGTCACTAGCTAAGATAGTCCAGATAGTCCGCAACAAAAAATGACATTTTTCTCATTGATATGTAAAAAATACCTTTGTTATTTCTGTAATTACATTTGTTTAATAAATATTTTTTCTATAAAATGTTGTGCGGACCGCGATGGTCATTTCATTTCTTAAAACAGACCCCGAGCGAAACTAATTGGTGACCCCTGCTTTACAGAGAGCTTTTTCATGGCACTTTTCTGTTTGATTCAATGTAAGATTTTAATATGAAATAAATAATAAAATACTATTAATCGTCTTTTGAAACATATTTACATAGAAGTGAGCCTTTTTCTTTGATAACTTGGAGCATATTTATAAACACCTCCTGTATAAATAAATAAAATAAATAAATATTATAGGGACATTCTTACACAAATTGACTAAGTCCCACGGTAAGTTCAAGAAGGTTTGTGTTGTGGGTACTCAGACAACGATATATATAATATATAAATACTTAAATACATAAAAAACAGCCATGACTCAGGAACAAATATCTGTGCTCATCACAAAATAAATGTCCTTACCGGGATTTGAACCCAGGACAGGCAGGGCAGGGTCAATATTCAATACGTGTCAAGTACCCAATTAAAATAGGCAATAATAGCTTTTATTTCTTTCATTTGGCCTTGAGTATAGTTAATCACAAAACAGTGCTGTTATCAGGTTTTAGTGTTATCAACACGCCGACACAAGATTTTGTAGAGAAATACACTTTTACTGTAACTTTTCATGATGCGACATATTTGTAATCTTTCACATATCTAATCAAAGTCTATTTACATATCTATTCAGTCTGTATCCTATACTGATGTATATACCTAGGGATCTTCTTTATTATAGCTCGTGTCATCCACGATGACGCGCAGATTTGTCAAATCTAAACTTTAATAACATGACAATACGAGTCAAGGCACGCGTCGTCGTGAATGTCATATATATTCGTCCGTTTCTAATCAATACAGTTAGAAAACGACGGGTAGCCTATTTCGCGTTGGTACGAGATACTGTCGCGGCTAAGTTGGTTTGAATAGGTCGTGATCTATACCTATGCAATCCCTTGATTTTGGTGTATCTAATCTCATCTAATGTCCATACTTGCTCGACAGATATCATTTGAGCATCTGGTGAATGGTCTCCACGCTTTTCTTTTTGCCTACTTTGGCCACATAGTAACTCTAGCTAACTAAATAAACTGATTAAATAGGTACGGATTATTTACGCGAGTCCTCTAGAAACGAACTCGCATCTCGAAAAACTTTGAAGTCTTTAAACGCAGTCTCGTAAAACTGAGTTCGAGGCGTGACTGGAGTTCAAACCAACTCCGCAGGCTTAGCCGCGACAGTATCTCGTACCAACGCGAAAGAGAGTACCCGTCTTTTTCTAACTCTATTCATTAGAAACGGACGAATATATATGACTTACATGTGAAAGGCACCCTGAACTTGTATGCCAGCACTCTGGAGCCTGAAGAGCCGTCTATGATGATCACTAGGAACACAAGACTATCCCTACAGAGTTATGGCTTCTACTTACATGTGAAACGAACCCGGAACTTGTATGCTAGTACTCTGGAGCCCGAAGAGCCGTCTATGATGATCACTAGGAACACAAGACTATCCCTACAGAGTTATGGCATCTACTTACATGTGAAAGGAACCCGGAACTTGTATGCTAGTACTCTGGAGCCCGAAGAGCCGTCTATGATGATCACTAGGAACACAAGACTATCCCTACAGAGTTATGGCTTCTCTACTTACATGTGAAAGGAACCCGGAATCTGTATGCTAGTACACTGGAGCCTGAAGAGCCGTCTGTGATGATCACTAGAAACACAAGACTATCCCTACAGAGTTATGGCTTCTACTTACATGTGAAAGGAACCCGGAACTTGTATGCTAGTACTCTGGAGCCCGAAGAGCCGTCTATGATGATCACTAGGAACACAACACTATTCCTACAGAGTTATGGCTTCTACTTACATGTGAAAGGAACCCGGAACTTGTATGCTAGTACTCTGGAGCCCGAAGAGCCGTCTATGATGATCACTAGGAACACAACACTATTCCTACAGAGTTATGGCTTCTACTTACATGTGAAAGGAACCCGGAACTTGTATGCTAGTACTCTGGAGCCGGAAGACCCGGCGTCTATGATGACCGCGTGGTGGCGCTCGCTCTCGTACCCGAGGCTCTTGGCCAGACCATCGAACCACTGTGTCTGGCCCGCGAACAGACCTGCAGACAAAAATATATTTACGTAAGAAATAGAATAGGCCAAGGAACTTTGCACAGGATTTATAGTGAGACCTTTCCATGAAAATATGACGTTTACAATAGCACCTTTAAACTTTGTTCTGTCAAAGATGATGTTGAGAGGCCAATTCAAACTTATATTTTGGAATCCTACACTGAGCATGGCCCGACATGCTCTTGGCCGATTTTTAATAGAATAATGTTCGACCGAAGTTTCGGTATCGGTAGGTTTCGGCATAAAAATCATGTCTTGGCCGAAGGTTCGGTTTCGCCAAAAACCGCGCCGAAACTTTATTTTCGGAGTGTCCGACTAAAGTGTCGGTATCGGCAGATTCTGAAAAAAATACCCAGTTTTTGGTCCGACACTACTTTTTAAGGTCAGCAATATGAAACTATATTTCCAAGATTTATTTTTCTAGCACTCTGGAATGGAAACTCACTTAAGACGAGTATTCATTGTAAGCATTGTTTATAATTTAGGCCAAGTCTACACTGACATGACAACCTTGAACACCTCAATTTTGATGGTATATTATTAAACAAAACTGGAAATATATGCAGATAATGAAAACAGACGTGCTTTTTGTACGTTAGTGACAAAAATATTCGGACAGCAAATGTCTCAAAACAAATAGGTCACATTCTGTTGCTATTTTCCATTGATGTGCAAAGTGCTTTAAAGCGATGGTTGCACTCGACATTTGAATTTCATACTACTTTTCATCTTTGAAACAACAATGTGATGGTAGGTACGGTCACGTCTGAAAAAATCGATACGGACAAAGTGCCAAAAATATGTTTACACTACCCGATAATATAGGGTCGTGTATACATATTTTTGTCACTTCGATTATGACGATGTTTTCAGACGTGAATGTACCACGGTGCAGGTGCCAGTGCCAATGCCATTGGCAGAATCCACCTTGCTAAAGTTAGCGTTAGACTAAAAGCCATGTATTTAAAAAAAGGTACCACCATCGCGCACACAACCAATAGGATGCCTGCACAGGTCAGTGTATACACACCTATGAGTTACCTCCTAAGTCCCAGTCATTTTTATAGTTTTGAATTTGGACCCTTCTTCTATTGCATTATAGTTCAAAATTACTCGATTTGATTTTGTCCTTTTAAAGCGTAAAGGTTAGACATTTCTAAGCGAGTTGTGTGAAGGTAGTAAACAATTTTTCATCGAAATAATAAAAAGCACAAACATTTAGGAAAATATAAATGACTAACCTGATATTAATATAGGCAATGGCAGTAGACTTGTTGTAACATTGCCAACAATGGACATATTGAATTTTTAACCAGTTATACCTTTGTAAGTTATCGCGGTCTTATACAAAAAAAAATTGAAATCTTATGGAATAAAAGGCTTTAAATTTCAAATTCAAAAATGCAAAAATGATTCTGATACTTTACTATAGGTAGGTATAGGCAGTTACGCGCGTTTATTTCGAAGTAGGTACTATCGCGACAGCATTATAGAAAAAACACAGACTGTGCGTTTGTAAGAAATCTGTTACAATAGTCCTAAATTATCACAAGAATTGGGCTACACACAAATAAATAAATATTATAAGCACATTCTTATACAAATTGATCCCACGGTAAGCGCAAAAAGGCTTGTGTTGTGGGTACTCAGATATATATAATATACAAATACTTAAATACATAGAAAACATCCCGGAGAAAAGAGACTCAGGACTCGTATCAAAAAATAAATGTTCTTACCGGTATTAGAACCTAGGACCATCGGCTTCCATCGGCTATCCACGAGGCCAGACCGGTCGTCACATAGGAATTTTAAAAACAAAACTGCCGTGAGACAGACATTAAAACTCACGTTCTTTAAGTCGAAGATTGCTCGACTAACTAGTCTCAATCAACGAGGACATTCAACGGGAGCTCGCGTTGGCGGACCGACGCAGACCTAAGGCGTGCTTCTCGTTATGATATATGTCGAGATTACTATATAGGTATAAGTATATTTGTTTGTTCATCAATTTATCAGAAATAGATAAAATAACCGGCCAAGAGCATGTCGGGCCACGCTCAGTGTAGGGTTCCGTAGTTACTCTTCCGTCACAATAAGCTAAACTGGAGCTTAAAGTATAGTAAATTGTTAACCAAGGGATGAAACGGTACCTTTCACCCGAGTTAAACAAATAGGCAAATTTGCATAATCAGTACCTAATTAAAGTAAGTCTTTTTACTATGAAGGGAAAACTTTTTGCGATAACTCAAAAACAGCTAAACTGATCATATCTGTTATAGTTTTCATTTAATGTCTTTCTTAAGCTCTACTTCCACGATTTTTTTTTATATTTTTTGGACCTATGGTTCAAAAGTTAGAGGGGGGGTGGACACATTTTTTTATTCTTTCGGAGCGATTATCTCCGAATATATTCACTTTATCAAAAAATGTTTCTTGAAAACCCCTATTAGTTTTGAAAGACCTTTCCAACGATACCCCACACTCTAGGGTTAAAGCGAAAAAAAAAATTCACCCCCACTTTACGTGTAGGGGAGGTACCCTATAAAAAATTAAAATTTTAGATTTTATTGTACGACTTTGTCGGCTTTATTGATTTATATATCCATGCCAAATTTTAGCTTTCTAGCACTAACGACCACGGAGCAAAGCCTCGGACAGACAGACAGACAGACAGACGGACATGGCGAAACTATAAGGGTTCCGTTTTATGCCATTTGGCTACAGAACCCTAAAAAGGTACAAAACTTATTAACATGTTGCAAGGAATTTCATAATATGACGACCGGTTTGGCCTAGTGGGTAGTGACCCTACCTACGAAGCTGATGGTCCCGGGTTCAAATCCTGGTAAGGGCATGTATTTGTGTGATGAGCATGGATATTTTGTTCCTGAGTCATGGGTATTTTCTATGTATTTAAGTATTTATAAATTTTTTTTTTTTTTTTTTTTTTTTTTTATTTATTCATTTTAATTAACACATTTATATATTATATATATCGTTGTCTAAGTACCCTCAACGCAAGCCTTATTGAGCTTACTGTGAGACTTAGTCAATTTGTGTAATAATGTCATATAATATTTATTTATTTATTAGTTATTTATTTATGACCCGTTTTTGCCAACATAGCCATGGTAGAAACTTAGGTTCGAAATTAATGATGGCTGTTATTGCGGTATTACTACTAATAGTAATTATACGGCAGCTGATAAGGTTATTATTTAAGATTAATATTTGCATTTACCCAAGGATTATTCAAGGCTCGGAAACCGGTTAAATTTCCAAACCGTTATCATGTACTTGGCGCAAAAACTTTTAATTTCGGTTTCGCTCGAAAAACTGTTATTTTTAAACCGGTTTTTATGAGAATTAGTTATTCAAAATTCAAATTAAAAAATCAAAAATTTATTCTGCAAGCAGGCCTCAAGGGCTGTTTTAACAAGTCAATACAACATTTATAGTAACATCATATAGTGACATGAAAAATACATTACAACATTTATAAATACAACAGCCAATACCTGGGGAAACATTACACTATAATAATCTTAAAATAAATAATTACTACAATAGAGATGTATAGTCTCTATGGTTAAAAATACATTAAATCTTGAGATGTAAAAGGTCCCCAATGTCAGAGTACTAATACTAATAAGATTTGGAGGTGTAAAGTCACTCCAAGTGTCAAAATAAAATTTATACTAAACAAATAAATCCCGTCTGGACTAGCAGTCTCATAAACAAATGCTACAGATATCAAATTTATTATTGTCAAATTAACTGGTTTAGGACAATAAAAACCGGTTTCTTCCTATGTCGATGTGTATGTTTACGTGCGTTGCGTCGGTTCTTAAAACGTTCGTGTTGTTATAAAAAATCGGAGGAAAACCGAAATAAACCGGTATTTTAAAACCGGTTCCGAGCCTTGCTATTGTGGTGCACTCATGCTAAGCTTACAGACCTCAAAATTCAAATTTGTTTTCGAATAATTTGAATATGTAGTAAATTTAAATTTCACATAAAAAATACAATACTTATTAGAGATAACCAGTTGTACAAGATTGATACATTTTACAACCCATCAAGGACTAATTATTTATTGACCGAAGCGCTAGCAAAGGTCTCTGTTTTAACTTGGGCATTTTGCTTTTGGATGTTCTACTCTACAGGTCGCAATTCTTCACTGATTCTCGGGAAATTTTGTGACCACATTTTATGATTAAATAGTTATTTATTGTCAATCCAGTTTTTAGTAAACTTTCAAAATGCCGAAATTGGCATAAAGGACTTAAGTGCCAATAGTGTCTCTGGCGCTTAAGACCATTGTGAGTTCAATGTGCTAATGACTTAACTAAAAAACATTTTCTAACCTTAACGCGAGGTCTACACCTCTAGTTTATTTAAGTTTTATTCCCACACATCCCTTTTAAAGATTGATTTTTCTTTTGTTATATGCTCATGATATGATCCCTTGAGGGTAAAAGCCTCCTCCATCTTCTTCCATTTTTGTTTGTTTGCATCAGTATTTTTCCAATTCTTCCTATGATTGCGACAATGTTGTTGACCAATCTTTTTCTTTATCTTCCCGATTTCTGTTTGTGCAGTGGACCTATTACAATTAGAGTTAACTATCAGTTAACTGTCTCAGGGCTCCTATGTATAAATATATATCTGCATCTAATTTATCAACATTAAATTCCTAGAATGTGCCCCAAGTAAGGACACAACACTTGTTTATGAAACGATCACTACAATAGTCCGACTACAATAGCAAGATCAATGGCCCACTCTGCTTTAGTACTACAGTGTGAAGTTGTAAACTCTATATAGCAACACTCAAGGGACCAACCGTTTTTTGATGCAATAAAGTTTTCGTTGTATCTCTCTTCTCTCTCTTTAGCCCTTCCCTACCCTTCGGATGTAGGTCTCCTTTCGTTTTATGCTACTCAAAGTTCTGTGCGACCTGGAGCCACTTCATCCCCACAGTCGTATTCGTATTCATATTCGCGGGCTAGGTTTCCGCAACTCGACGTCGCAATTCGCGCCTATTTTGCGTATCCCCACAGTCATTTTGATGTTGTCGTCCCAACGCATCTGGGGTTTACTTTGAAGATGTTCCTCCCCCCATGGTAGAAAGTTGTATAAAGAGAAATTAATACTAAAGTAAAACAAATGTTGACATTATAGGGATTGCCTCGTTATATCAAGTGACACTCTATGGAGTTTACACTGTATTTATATTGATGTTTGATGCTATAATCTTTAAGAAACACTTACCCATAAAATATGTCATGCATAATGCAGCTACAATGAGTAGAATGAATGTCTTCTTAAGCCGACGCGGAGGTTTCAGCACTCTGTTACTCCGTATGTTGATGTTCGGTGCCGAGCTATCATCTTTTAACTGCAAAATAATACGCTTTTTACACGCTGATAAGACATCATACGAGTTTTGGGCCGAAAACCTAGTATTTTAGGAATAATATATGTAGAGGAGGCTCTTTTTAAAGTTTTCTCGTTTGAATTGTATATATAAGTTTTGATGCATTTTTAATGGCATTTTTTTATTGGGGTTGTCAATGTTAGGGGAATCGTTCCAGCACAAACAAACATTGCAAAAAAATCTGAAATTCAAGGCATATCTATTTATAACGACAGAAACTTTGTCTAAAATATTTTGTTTTGTTAAATCAATAGTAATGACTCTTGAGTACTGGCATGGTAGATATAATAACAAGAAATTAATTATAAATATTTTACGCTGCCCAGTTGTGAAGACACGCATTAAATATGCCAACTAAAGTGCAAAATTCATTCAGTATTTACAACTTGCGTTCGTCAAGTAACAACCAACACCCTTACCTCTAAGTACCGGTAAGTACTGAATTTTCCCATATCGGGCTGACATAAACATCACAACCAGACACTATGTTAAATAATAAATACTGTACATTTAAATGTTAAAAGACGTCGTCTTTTTGTAACATGATTTCAGCAACTAAAGCCTTCCACAATTAGCTGACTAGAATCGACGTCGCTCGCAAAATTTGGAAGGCAGAAATACAGCTGTCAAAAATATGTCAGTGAAGCTGTTTAAGCGGGATAATTAATGATGCTTTGCTGCTGGCAACAGCTTTAATCGATGTAAAGAGTACCTTAAATAGCTTGGACAGAAAAAAAAATGTAGGGCGTTTTTCAAAAGTGTATTCCTCAAATTCTTCTACTTTGTTTATGAAAGCGATGTGCTTGTGCTGCAGCGTGTGAATACAGCTTGACACATGTGAGTATTTTATTTTATAATTAATAATTACAAATTTTAAGTTTGAAGGTTAAGGTTAATTATTATGCTTAATAATAATACTTAATTAGTTAATTATCAATTTAAGAAATGTTTAGGTTACACACAGCATAAGCTTTTACTAGTCCCCTTTGAGAGAATCGAAATTAAAACAAGTAACCAAACTAAGTTTATTTTATACCCAATATCGCAAAAGCCTATAATTTAAGAAAATATTTGTTTATATTATAACTACTAATAATTTGAATTTATCTTACCTTCCGTCTGCGCACATCAGCCATTGCAATAAAGTTTGTTCAATAACTAAAGATGTATTTTTACACAATTCCACTAACAGCCGTTGCCGCAGCGACTACTATATCACTAATTTATTTGTCAAGGAAAATCGTATCAACCCAACGTCTGGTCTTACTGGGCTGGGCTATCGTAGTCACGATGATTCGCAATATTTTTTAATGATTGATGCGAGAACTAGCGGGATACGATCACCAATGCAGAGTGAGGAAGTAACGTATTTACGATACGTTATCTTCTATTAAGTATTATTTATAAATATGTCGTCATAATGGGCCAAGCTGAACATACACATGAATTTAAATAGTTCCCTATTTAATATAAGCGAATACCTACCAAGTTATTACCATGCCTAAGTAGATAATTACCTATGCTACTTATATAAGTAATACAATTGTTGATAAATTGAACAGTTGATAAGCATAAAAAACCAATATAGAAGTCAAATACTTACATTCATAATAATTTTAAATAATTTAATTAATAAAAAAAGGAAAAAATATTCTTTTATATATTAATTGAATGCCCATAAATGAAATATAATAGGTACCAATTACGAAATATATCAGGTTGGTATATACATTATTGTAAACTATGGGTAGTAAAAAAAAATTGGTAGGTACTTATACTTATAATGATTTCATAACAAGCATAATAATATGTGTTATTATTAGGCCCGGTACTTATATTATGTCAAGATTAATGTATAATGGTCTTAAGGCTTCAAGGTTAAAGTAGTATCTGCCCCGCTCAATAGGCACTTATTTGACTGTTAAAAACCATTCAATCAAAACATCAATGGCCTAGGCACAAAGTTCTATATCTATAGAGCGCGGTGTTATGGGTTAGGTACTTGAAGGTACACAAGGCTGTCAATCTAATCATTTGCTATAATATATCAGAAGTATCAAACACTGATCTGATTTAAATGTCGATTTTATATAGAATATGCCTAATTATATGCTTGTTCCTAAATTTTGTCTAAAAACGGATATCATAACCGCTACATCGGCTATGGACCTACAACTCTACCATCAAAAACATACTTACTTTAATTAATAATTTATCCGTTTATGACCCTGACATTTTTTTCGAAAAATAATCTGCTCTATACAGCGCCACCGAGGTTTGAACCCAAGATTTTTTTGACCACCACACACATACGAGACAGGTTAAATGTTAATGTTTTAATGTTATGTTTTTGAGAGCCATGTTCAATATTAAGAATATGTGTCGTTTTCATGTAGGCCCTCTGGCCTACTGCGAAAACCGAAATTTCGCAAAGTTCGGGCATCTTTCTCTTTTACTTTCCGAATTTTACCTATGTAATTATGTAAAATGCTTATTTATAATTATATACTGTGTATTTTGACTACCAAGATAGATCACAATGGATAGGCTGGTCCTGATAGAAAAGCTGAAAGAATATGGCGTGGGTCGCCGGAAGCTCACAGACGACTTGTTTAAAGACGACCCGCCACTGCCGCGACTCGGCGTACGAGATGAGGATGAAGAGGAACTGTGTCATGAAATGTAAGTCTTCATTGCTATATGTATTTGGTAAAGTTCAAGCGTTGGTGGCGTAGCAGCAGTGTTAGCTGAAGGTTAATTAGAATTGACAATGAACCATTACAAATTAAATCGTATACCGTTACGGACGGTTACAGTTTACGGTTCAATTTATAATAGTTTATGTTCAATTCTAATTAACTTTCGGCCAACACTGCCTAGCGGTAAAAGTGTACGACTTTAATTCAATTCGGAAGTGCGGGTTCAAACCCCAGCTCGTACCAAACCAATGAATTTTTCGAAACTTATGTACGAAATATCATTTGATATTTACCAGTGAATCCTTCGCTTTTCGGTGAAAGAAAACATCGTGAGGAAACCGGATTCTAATTCATTGCATATACATTTTGGGATATCGCAAGGGACAATGCCCCTCGCTCGCATTACTTGCTTCATATAATAAAGAGTTGAGGGCCTTCCGCGAAAAACGAAATTTCGTTATCTGCCTCTCTATCGCTCTTCCACAGTCTTTCGAGAGGCTGACAACGGAATTTCCATTTTCTTTTTTCACTATGTAGCAAGCAAATTACACATAAATATAATTGTCATTGTCCACAGAAATCTTCTGCCGAAATGTGTTCAGTCCGAATATAAAGTCAAACCTTTACATTATTTCAGAATAAAATCCACCTGCAGCATTCCGGGATGCCAGTTCACGACAGAATCTCTATTAGAATTCGAGAACCACTACAACGCCTCACATAGATACTCGTGCAGTCAATGCAAGAAAGTCCTCCCATCGCCACACCTGCTAGACTTGCATATACAGGAACAGCATGATTCATTTTTCGCTGTGATGGCCACTAAGAAACCTTCGGTAAAGTATATGGAATCATAATGTAATATGTATTGATGTGCCGTCGCGGCTCTAGGTTTCCGGAGGAGGTCGAAATTTTCCAAGGTTTTTTTTTCCTGGGATTTTTTCCGAAAGTTCCATTTTTTTCAACTTTTTGGAAACTTTCCGTAACATACACATCTTTATTCTGTAGTAATGTGACATTATTTAGTCTTATTTATTCGAGTGGTATTATTTAGTTTTTCGAGGTTTTCGGTTTTACATCTTGAAAATTCGGAAACAAATGGTTCTTTTGACTTAATTCTAAGGAGTACGTAGAAAATCCGAAGCTGTAATCACGTGATATATTAGAACAAGTAAGATGTTCATGTTTGATGTTAATATGTATGCACAACCTTAATAGAGATATTTCTGCCAGTGCCATACATTCTGTATATCATTATTTAATTTGTACAGATATATTAATTTAAACCTTTTTTTTTTGCAGTATTGCTGTTATATAGAAGAATGCAAAGAAAAATTCATGAATGCGGAAGAACGTCTAGAACACTGTGTTAATGTTCACAGAATGCCTAAAGATTTCAGATTCGACCAAAAACCCAAAAACAAAAAGGGTAAAGCAAAGAATAAAAATAAAAAGTCGAACGAAGAGAGCTCTATGGATGTTGATACAGTTACAAAACAAAAACAATTCATGTTTACTAATAGAAAACAAAAAGCTTTTCCTAAATATACAGGAAAAAAGTTTACAACAGATAAAGAAAACACTACCGCAGATGTAAACATGGATGAAGTTGTAAAGGACTTAAAAGACAGTTTACCAACTTAATAAAACAAACTTTACATCATAACAGTTTATTTACTCTCACACTCATTACATTACTATTAAATAAATAAAATTAAGCTTATTACTAAATTTCAACATGTTTATATGACTTGCATATATTCAGTGATATTGTATTAATTTGTTATCCTCAGAGCATATATTAAAATATTTAATTTTAACAGTGTAATGGCAAACTATTCGAGATTCCTGGTTGTCAAACATCGAACAACATCAAAACATTATAGAGAGATATCAATATTGTCTATATTCCTGTCTTCTAGAATAAAAACATCTAAATATCTATGACAGGCGAATATTGCTGGTAAAATTTCATGCTTATTTGTAATCCATTGCCTGAATTCTATCGAATATTGCCTTACACTAATAATTACGAATATCGTTTCGCCCTATGAAATCATTTTTGACTGCTTATTGAAAAAAGTGCATCAACTTTACGTATCTAATTTGAATTCAGATAGTAAAATAATTATTCCGTTGATTGTCCCTAAATGAGTTAACTCATTTGCCAACATATTTGCTGCCACGCGTAAAACGAAAAACTCAAACTAATTATTTGATGCACTTTTTATTTAAACTTCTAAATGACACATCATAATATGATTGAATATTATTCAATACACGTTACACAAAAGAAATAAGGTCTAATCTCTACTTAGCCTTGCCCTGGGCGGCTACAGCGGCCATGGCCTTCTTGACCGTCTCCTCGTCACCGAGGAACTGCATGGAGTCAGTCGGCTTCATGTCTTCGTCTAACTCGTACACGAACGGGATGCCCGTGGGCAGGTTGAGTTCCATGATGGCGGCGTCACTGAGGCCTGTATTAAAATTTAATAGTTAAACTATACAATAATTTTCGATGTACAAATTTCTGGCCAGCTATTGCCACCATATTATTACATACATTGTCAACATTAAATAATTTTAAAATTAATAATAAAACCTTGCACTTGGCTTACTTATATAAAAATTGCAATTTTTTAAATAAAATTTTATATGTTTATATCTTTGACATATATCCAAGGACGGGCCTTACGGACAATAAGAATGGGGCCAGTACAGCGGTGTCACGCACACGAATTTGAGCCAATCGTGCAGTCTAACGCGATTGGATGATGAGTACGCATCACGCGCGCGATTGTTTGATTGGCTCGAATTCGTGAGTGATACCACTGATCTAGCACGATTTAAGTAAGGCCTTTGGTTGATATTTGTTATGTTGATTTTTTGTCTTTGACAGAGACTGGTGAAAGACTTCCGAGGATGTGGACACGTGGAAGAATAAAGGATGAGGCCTTTGTCCTGAAGTGGGACAATATGGGCTTATAATAAAATAAAAATTATTTGAATTTAAAGTTAAAACTAGAAATAAGTTAGAACTAAATAACTGTAATATTTTCTTGAACTCACCATCTAAATGCTTGACAATGCCTCGAAGGCTGTTTCCGTGAGCGGCAATGATAATTTTCTTGCCTTCTTTGATCTGCAAAAATAAAAAAATAAAAAATTGGTGGTATATTAACACTTGCTGGTAACTATAGTGGGAACTGTTTTTCTTTCCCGGAAATCCCGTTCGTATTTATCATGCTACTTCAGTCAACCTCAGTCCTTTTTTTACTGAGATGGACTGAAATACCATGACACGTTCGTACGTTTAAGTAGTTAAGGTAGTTTTAAAGTTTAAGTGAGTTTTGATATAGGGTGTAAGTTATTCTAGTTCTACTAACAAAAATATGGATCATCTGGTCTGAATTAAACGAATTTATATATATACTTAATAGTAAAAAGGTATAGGATTTAAAGTACCTGGGGCACAATAACATCATTCCAGTACGGCAGTGTGCGCTCAATAGTGAGCTTGAGGCTCTCAAACATCGGGAACTCTTCAGGTTTCGGGTCGCCAGCGTAGCGGGGGTCATTCACGATGGTGTCGTAGTAGGGGTGGTCCTTCTCCATGGGGGGAGGGGGCACGTCGAAGCTGCGGCGCCAGATTTGGACCTGGATTATAAAAAATAAGGTTGACTGAACATACAAATACTTTGAACACAGTCATTACAGTATTACTTAAAAACTATCTAGTAGAGTGACTCCATGTTTATGTTGGTGTTATGATTTTGATAGTAATACTGAGAATTCTTTCTCAACTTTTTTACCTGTACTGTGAAATACCAATAAAATATATCCAATATTTACCACCAGTGTTTCTTATCTGTTACCATGTTGGTGTTAGAAAAAAAGAAAATTAAGATAAACCAAATTATTACATTTCTTTATTATTTATTAGGCAGGTACACACAGAGCGAGCATACGCGCGAGGCAATTTCCTCGCGCACAAACCGGCCAGTGTAGACTCTGGGCTATTATTATTTGTGGTCATAACAATTATATAAAACAATACTGTGCAAATTTTAATTGGTGGCTCTTAATGGTTTTCAAATATTTCCTTTTATTTTATTCTCATTTATTTTTTAAAGGCATATAAATGCCTCAGCAAACACATGCCTTTAAAAATCAATTTTAAAAATATTCACTAAACGGTTTATGCAATTTCTTAGTAATTAAGTTGGTTGATTGATATGCAGTCATACATAAATACAGCAGGGACTTATTAATGGGCTTCCGTTTCTCACCCTTTAAGAAATAATAAATGACTTCTAACATTAAAAACATTATTTCGCCATACTTTTGCAAAAATAACAAAATGGAAATATTACTAACAAACAACATTTTAAGGCTTAAAATCGAGTCTGATTTAAAATGACTTGAAACTAGCAAAATTTAACAATAGCTGCCAAATAACAATAGCTGTAACTCTGACGAGAAAGAGAATTTACTAGGATAAAAGATTCTGAGAAGTAATTTAGTAAATGTGACTGTGGCCGGCATAACATCCCACTTTGTCGCTTGCCATAAGTATGCCTGGGCAGGTTATTTGACTTAATTGTATAAAAATACGCAAATATCATCCTTATGACAAGCATCCTTATGTTTCGCCAGCCGCAGTCTCAAATGAAAGCAGATTGCATTTTAGTTAAAACAGGACAAATTCCTGTCATCCTTGAGCAGATAAATAAAGGTAATTATATAAACATGATAGTTTCAGGAAAGGACATAGGATTGTCGTCATTAGGCTTGACTTTTGGGTGCTTACCATGGTTCTAGAATCCACGGAGTTGTCATATGGTAAAATATTATTTTTTTTAAGTCACAGTAAGTGCCAAAAAGTCCCAAGCTCAATCATCATTAGATGCAGAAGTTGTGGGCAGAAGCTAGTAATGCTTGTATCGTCATATAACCAACATGCATTATTGAAGGAATTACGTATTTGAATTTATGGGATTGGAGTTACAATGTTTAATCAGACATTCATTTGAAATGTTTCTGTTAAAACTTTAAACCCCCTATTCCACCTACCCCTACTGCGATATCCCCCTCAGTGGATAGGAGTATAAACTGAAATAGATGTCAGATAGTATAAGAACACGCTAGTATGTTCCAGTCGGTATCAATTCACAATCCACTCACAAACAAGCACAATACATAGAATAAAATAAATTTATTGAATAACTAAGTATACAATAGCATACACAAAAGGTGTCCGGTGAGCCCCAAACTAGGCTAGCCTGCCATACATACATACCTGAGCTTCTCCATATTTGGCTGCGGTCTCGGCCTTGTTAAGGCCGGTAAGTCCACCGTAGTGTCTCTCGTTCAGCCTCCAAGTCTTGCTAACCGGCAGGTCAGCCTGGTTGATCTCCTTCAGCACAGAGTTCAGCGTGATCTGGGCTCGCTTCAGCACCGACGTGTGGGCGATGTCGAACGTGTAACCCTCAGCTTTCAACGCCTTGCCGGCAGCCACGGCCTCCTCGCGACCTGCGGCAATTACCTAATCAGACAACATCAAGACAAAAATGAGCAAACTTTACATGTCTTTAAACTTACCCTTGTCACTCAAATCGGCGTCGAACCATCCGCAAAACAAATTCTTCTGATTCCACTCACTTTCGCCATGGCGAATCATAACAATTTTGTATTTTCCAGGCATAGTTTTCGAAAATTTCGTAACCGGTCAAACCTTTAATCTAATACAACTCTTTGATCTATCAGTCTGACACCAATAACCTCTCTTTGACCTTCCGTTATTGTTTCATCAATGACGTTTTACGTGCGAGCTAGTATTATGGCAAAGTAAACCTTATTGCTTTTAAATAAAGTATAATTATTACCTTAAATCTATAAAACCATAGACAAAGTTTTCTTACAAAGATTCTACACGATGCAGCAGGACATACAGTAATACTTTACTTTTTTTTTTCGTCCTAGTAATGCATTACTTAAATACGTCTCTTGATTAAAAAGTTACTCACATGGTGTAATAGATGTATATTCGGCTTAATATTTTGATACAAAATATTTTGGATCATTCCTTTCCCTTTCTAAGATTAGCCTCTGTCTGTTGCAATTTGCATTGCATTGTAAATGTGAAAAATATAGTCTTATTTTTTCATTATCACTACGATAATACGATATGAAAGCAAATCTTAACAATAAGAATATTGTTGTTAGTGCAGTTAAAATAATATACGATATTCCTGATTAATAACACTAAAATAGAAACCTGTAAACTTGACCAAGAATGGCACCGAAAAAGAAAACTGAAAGTTCATCATTTTTACTAAAAATTCCAACAGAAAAAATTTCGAAAGCTAAACCATTCAAACCACAGAACAAGCTGAAAGTAAAATTTCAGAGTAAAAGTAAGTATATTTTTGTGCAATTCTGCACTATTCCTGGTTAACTCGTCATGGTCGTGTGTTTTACAAGTTGAAATTGGATATTTGAATCGAACATTAATACAGGTTGGATTTTAGGACATCTATGTTAAAACATTTCATTTATACAGGACATTAATACAGGTTGGATTTTAGGACATCTATGTTAAAACATTTCATTGTCGATTTAACATCTTTACCAGTAAAGTTAGCTCTCCATTTTATTGCCTTTTAACATTTGGTGTAATAAATTGTTATTTACTAGCATACTGTCATACTTCCAAAACATCACAGGCTGGTGCCTGGTGCCAGGGCAGGGCAGAGCTTTTTTCGAAAAGAAAATGCGACGGCAAGTGAACTACCAAGTTCACTTAACACATTCACTGCCAGACAAAAAACGGCGCACTACCCCAGAAACCGGTGGTCTATAGCTGCATATAAAACAACCCGCCCAGTGGGCGTCAACAAAGTTCACGAGCGCCCACCAGGTGGGTTCCCGGCAGTGAATGTGTTAAAGATTTGGTGAGCAGTGCCATTGCGTTTTCTTTTCCATGACATTTTGATGTGACTGAACCTGCAGCCCACTGCCACCTAAATGAATACAGTTTTGACTTACTTCTAGTCACTTTAGCCTAGCGTTACTTATATTTATGACTTTTTGTCTGGTGTGATAAAATGTGTTGTCTCTCTTTAGATGTTAAAAATGCCATTGGTGGGAAGAAGAAAACCTTGGACCCAAAAAGTCCTGCAGAAGTTGAAATGAAAGACATGCTGACCCTTAACCCACAGAATGACATGAAGATAGACAGAATGAATGAAGGTTACTTTTTATATACTAACAATTAGTTGTTACTTGGCGATTTGGTGAGAAAAATACTGCATTCCTGAGATTCAATAATGGAGAGTCAATAAGTTTCTATACAAAAATATGAAATGCCTTGATTTAAAAAAAAAATTATAATGTAGTATTTTACTATTTAAACTTTCACAATAGAGGACAAACGGTAGACTTAACACCTTAACACATTCTTTACTAGTCAATTGTTGGACTAATCAGAATAAATTAGTTTAGTGCAAAGTCATATCACATCAGTTAGTAACATCATTCTAACTTATTGTTTTAAAGCCACTTGTCCAATCTGTTTTTAAACACATTGACCGAGGGTGCAGTCACAACACTATCCAGTAAACAGTTCCAATTGCCGCCATGACATGTATATAACAATTGAGAGTAGTGAGAGCTTAGAACAAACTACCAGAAGACACGGTTTTAGGACAAATATGAACCAGTTTAAAAATAAATTAGACAAGCATATTACATATACAGCTCATTACTGCCTACCTGCTTATTAAATTATAAAAAAAAAAATCGCCTATATCTAAAGTGTGCTTGTAGAGCTGCATGTTGTACGGTAATTCCTCTTAGTAAAGTGATAGCTTGACTTTACAAATACCCATGATGGATCGCCCAGTGTTAACTAAAGAATGGTTAATCACATTTCACACTTCCACATTAGTTTACTTACTGCATAATAAGCTTTCAATATTACACTTTAAACAACATTAACATGTTTGTTAATATATGTTATGTACATAACAAAAATTCTTGAGACAGCCATTTTCAGCTCAGTTTAGTTTTTAATTCTTATGGTATCTGCCGATTGGGACAATTTTGCCAGCGTCAAGGTTGTTGGATGCAGAAGTTCGGTTGCAGGTCTTGATCCAGTCCTTGTAGAATTGTAGATGCTTGATTGGTTGAGAACTCCTAAATAGGGATCAAGAAAGGAAAAAAAATAAGTTAATAAAAAAGGGGACCCTACATAAACCAATAGACAGAAATGAGCCAGCTCCCAATATATATTTTTTTTGTTTAAGTTTTTTTTTGTCGCAGTTTGAGTATACAAACAGGAATTTGCTCAACTGGAAAAATAAAACTAAGTCTAATGTGTTGAGCCAGGTTACTGATGTGCCATGTGGTATCTTAATGTCTTTGATATTTTTTATTAATATTATAGGATCCGTTTCATGCTAGACCCGAACCTTTCAGAACACCAGTCTGATCTCCCTAAACTAGTGGTGGGCAAACTTTCTTCATGGGGGGCCAGAAAGTTTAAGAAATTTAAGAGGAGGGCCAGAATTGCAGCAAAAATGTATTTTGATTTGCGATTATCGTGGGCCATTGCCATGTACTAAATTAATAAATATTTCATAGGACCGGCGGGCCGGATAAAATCCTTCCACCACTGCTCTAAACCAACGTAGCCACCGGAACTTACCAGATCTTTACACAGAATGAAGCCCTTTCCTTTATGTTTTATTTTTTACTTATTTTTCAAAGGCACATATACATAATCAATTTTAAAGTTATTCGCCAAACTGCTTATGCGGTTTGTTGGCGAGACAGTGCTCATTTTTGACATTTTTATGCACCTAAAAAGGTACCGTACTTAACCCCTTACCGCATATGCAACCTATATATATGGCTGATATAATCTTCTACTCTATTGACAGCTATTCAAGTTCAAATTTAAACTATATTTTTTTATGACACGTTAAGGGATTAAGTTGCTATCATTCTATACTTACCCTAAATTATACACGCCTTAACCTTTTAACCGCTTAGAATTTTTCATCAAGCGTGCTCGTGTTGCCGCCGGTACAAAGTTACACGAAATTTTGTCTTATTTATCAAAATGCGGCAAAATGAGCTGGAAATTGTATATCTAATCTATCGCTACTATGCAAGACTACGGCGCCACGGCGGTTAAAAGGTTAAGGAGGCGCACAGTGGCTTCTACTGCAAGAATGTTTTATTATAAGGCATTGTCTACTGTACTGAAGCTGTGCGAGACTGTATGACACTTGGAACATAATTCTAATCTGCTCGTCTAAATTAGTTCTTTATTGTAAAGTACTTAGTTGTTGATGTTTATTTTTCAGTGGCTCGTGCACAATTAGTCAAAGAATGCCCTGTGGCAGTCACTGAAAGCGCCCCAGCCCCCGTGGCTAAGAAAAGAGGCAGGAAAAAGAAGATACCGGAACCAGGTAAGTTATGTTATGTTCGTTTGACGTTAAATTATAGAAGTTGGGGCACATTCTGGAGATAATAGTACATGTGCAATTAGGGGGGTAAGTGAAATCTGGAAGCATTATTTTTATAATGAATAGTGTTTAATATAATAATATACTTTTTAGAAACGGCCGAGGTCGTTCCTAAGAAAAAACCCAAGTTGCCCACAAAGGCTAAAGTTCCAACCAAAAATATGACTAAGAAGGTGGCCAAAAGAAAGGCGCCAAAAGGTAGGTCAATTTAGTACCTGCAATAGTGAGTTAGTGAGAAAGATACATTTTCCCGTATTTTTAAAATTTTAGGCACAAAAATTAAAGAAAAATTTTTGGGAAATTGTCCCATTCATCCCAATAAGGCCTAGTTTACCCTCTGGGTTGGAAGGTCATATGGCAGTCGCTTTCGTAAAAATTAGTGCCTACGCCAATCCTTAGGATTAGTTACCTAGCGAACTCCAGGCTCCCATGAACTCTGGCAAAAATGCCCGGACAAAGTGAGGAAGATGAAAAAAATAAGACTAATTAGCTTGCATAACACACTGTGTGTTTTAAGATTCATACATACATACATACATACATACATATAATCACGCCTATTTCCCGAAGGGGTAGGCAGGGACCACGGATTTCCACTTGCTACGATCCTGACATACCTCTTTCGCTTCCTTCACTTTCATGACATTCCTCATACATGCTCGTCGGTTTAGGGTGGTTTTAAGATTCAAGTGCCAAATGGCATAGAATAGGTATATGTATACCTATACAGAAAAAAAATATGTATGTATATGGGTTTGGTCTACGGAGAACCAGGTTATAAAATGTTAGCAACTCCATTATAAATCGTCGATCACTTTCGATTCGATTAACACACACATACAATTATTCGATTCGTGTAGTAAAACTAGATTTTTTAAGTGTTTAATATAATAATATATTTTTTAGAAACGGCTGAGGTCGTTCCTAAGAAACGGCCCAAGTTGCCCACAAAGGCTAAAGTTCCTAAAAAAACGACTAAGAAGGTGGCAAAAACAAAGACGCCAAAAGGTAGGCCAATTCAGTACCAGCAGTAGTGAGAAACATACATTTGCACGTAGTTTTTCATTATAGACACAAAAATAGAAGATAAATAAAAATATGTAAAAGTAGATGCTGCTTAGCTTAGTGCTATTACAAAAATAAGTGTGTAACTATTTTTAGCTTGTAGTTTGACAAAAAAGGCTGAAATAGGAAAAAAGTAGTTTAGTTTTAAACTAAATTGATGCTTAAGGCCTGTACCGAAAAAAAAAAACTGTAAATTTCAAACGGCTGCAACTTTGTTTCTAAGCAAAGTGACTACGACTTTCTTACTGCTGTAATAAGTTTAGTTAACGCTGTGCGACGTTACACCGGTTAATAGAAGAGAAAATTGGTATTTTCCAAATAGCAAGACAATTTGCAACATCCTGTATGCTTGATTACGAAACACTTAAAATTACCTCTAAGTTTCGTGCATTTCATAATAAATATATTTTTTTAATACCACGACGGTGGCAAACAAGCACACGGCCAGCCTGATGGTAAGCAGTCACCGTCGCCTATGGACGCCTGCAACCCCAGAGGTATATATAACATGCGCGTTGCCGACCCTTTAAAAACCTTAATTTAGTATGTTGTCTCTTGAACAGAGGCCTCGAAGCGCTAGACCTCTAGGAACAAGTGACTCTAGGCTCGTCAGAATGATTGGTAATAGAATTTGCGAAAACGAAGCATGTCTGGCATATTTATCGTAAAAACTGGGGTACATATGCGGCTAAAGTGGAACGAACTACGACGAAAGTCAGTTCAGTTCATCGTACGAAGGTAAGGATAGCTAAAGTAAACGAAAATTTACTTTAAATTCTAGGCCAAGTCGAATATCATACAATTCCCTTCGTACAAAAATCGCATTTGGTAATTGACGAAGAGCAGAGTAAGAGCACCAAACGTCCTGCAATGGCGTTCTCTTAACTATTATTCGGCTCAAATCAAGTGTATTAAAAGGGAAGAATGAAACAACCAAAAAACATTAACAATTCCAGCAGTGGGCTGATGCAGGCAAATACTGTCAATTATCTAAATTAAAATTAACTTTTTATTGTAGTTATTCTAAAAACCTTAGTTTGTTCTCAATCGAATCAATTTTTTCATTTGAAATTTACAGTTTTTTTTTTCGTTACACCCCTTATCTGCATGAAATGATTTTCCATACGGGCATGTGGATTTTTTTTAAATTAAGATTAGTTTTGGACTTATTTTTCTTATACTTCTTCTCCCTTTTCTTCTTCTTAGTCGCTTGTTACTCTTGGCAGATTTTTTTTTTTTTTATTAAAAACTGATCGGCGATTGGCTCTAGTCACACCTGATGGAAAGTGAAGACAGGGCCTAAGATGGAGCTCACCGATTCAGTAGTAGCCTATTCACTCTTGCTTTAAAGAGACCGATTTTTATTATTTATATTTATTTTTCCTATACTTCTTCTCCCTTTTCTTCTTCTTAGTCGCTTGTTACTCTTGGCAGAGTGGTCGTGATTATGGTTCACTTACAGTAATCGTACTAATCGTAGATCCCTATCTATGAACATTTCATGCATATTATGTCAATTGTTTGCGTACGAAGGGAGGTATCACGGACGATTTCGTAAGTATAGCAGTTTACTCTAATATTTTTTTATTCATACAGTTTTAATTTTTCACCCTACATACTGTACTCATATAAAATTATTATTACACTAATAATCATTTATGATTTTTTTTTAATGATACAATTTATTCGCATTAACAAAATGCACTCTTTAATTAAACTTCATGAATGTCTTGTCATGATAGAACCAAAACAATCAATAGTGAATTAACATGGCGTTTGGGGACACTCAAACGAGATTGCGTTCCCATGATAGAATCCTTCTACCAGACTTGCACTAGTTTGACATCCAAAACAGATGGCGCTGTACTGTGCCATGTTTTGCGGTCACTGAACGGTCAAACGTAAATTTTTGCCAATCAGAGTTTCCGCAAACTGTATGGAGCTGTTCAGCGCCATCTCGTTTACCTGTCAAATTCGAATCACGAAATTGTCTTAGATTTTACACATCTTACGTAATCAATGTAACTTTAATTATATTCAACTAATAGCAACGATGGTCAATAGGTAAGTATAATTAAATATAGACATGTTTCAGTTGCAGCTCCAAAGCGAAAGGCTGTCTCAAAAATTTCACCCTCCATAAGTCCGCCTCCAAAAAGACAAAGATGCCGACAGCGGAAGCCAGGTAAGCCTGCGGAAGACGACTGCACCATAACCTCCCCTTCTATCTTGAGCTACTGTCAAACAGAAGTCAAAACACCTGTCAAGGACACACAGAAAACGATCGCTAAATCCCCTGTGGTCCCCAACGCCGCAGAAAACAATAACGAGTCCAGAAGAACATCTATCACAAGTGCACCTGCGTCGGAATTATCTTGGACCAAAGATTTATCTGAATCCAGTACCACAACTTGCATCACCGTCACCTCCAACGACTTCGTGCGTATAGACGGAAAACTGCCCGAACTAAAATTAACTAAGCTAAAGAAATGCCAAATACGACCAAACAACTCGGAAGAAGGCATCACCCAGGTGGAACCGGAGCGTTCCTCTTCAAAAGACAGCAACTTCAGCTCTTTTAAATCGTCTTCTAATCTAAAAAATAGCCTAATAGAAGATAAATCGGAAGAACCCCTCACCGAGAAGATAGAACCAGAGCATTCCCTTTCAGAAGACAGCAGCAGCAGCAGCAGCAGCTCTTCTAGTTCGTCTTCTAGTTCCTCCCAAAGCGATAAATCTGCGATAGAAAACGGCTTAAATTTAAGCACATCTTCAATTACTGCTCCTCCGTACAGCCCGACTTATACACCACGCAATCAAAGCTTCGATAAAACTAAGCAGGACGAAGTCACTTCAATACTAGAAATACTTGCACCCAAATTGAAAACTTTGGACTTGGACTTTCCTGGTATCGACGATGACGACGAAGATTACGACATGAGTCCCTTCGAGGAGAAGGTTTCCAAATATTTCGATGAGGAGTATAATACTATATTAGAGTGTAGTTTTCTAAACAGAATTTTATCGGAGAGCTATCTGCCAAATACTACTGCTCCCGAAATCGAACAGAAACATAGCGAAGAACCAGACTTTGCTATGTCTAACCATACTGCGATCTCCGACAAAAGTGTTTGTGATAATTTTAATAATACACCAAGCAGTATTACGCGGCGACGGGTCTCTGACGATTCTGACGATGACGTGCTGCAGCTTTACGCCACCGATAACGACCTTGATTCTACCAGGATGGGTAGCGCGGCTTCCATCTTCGAGGAGTACGTGCCTCAACCCCTTATCCAGAGGCCCCCCACCGCCGTGAGATACCAACCTTCAAAAATAAACGAGCCAGAAACCTCAAGTGCGAAAAAACCCGTATGCGAGAAACAAAACGCGGATTCTACTTCCATACACAAGGAACCAGAACTCAATGATGCTTCGAATGAAACGCCTGAGACAATAAGTGGAACTGGCCTGGCTCAGACACCCATAAATAAGTCGACGGCTGCAAATAAAAGACCACCACCACCACCGCTTACTATCTCATATTACCCGTTCCGTTCTCGCGATAGAAGCGCAACGCTAAGTGGAGTCTGCTTCTTAAATCTGTCCTCAATGTGTAACAGACAAGATCCGTTTCACCTAACTCATATCCCTCACCGTTTCATTGAAGAAGACGAGTTTAGGATGCGAATTGCCCAACTTAGCGAATCACAGTTCATCCAAGAGTATAATCATATTGCGAGGTGGGCAATATTGAGAAAGAAATACGTAATATGCTTCATCGACGAGTGCCAAAGACGAGAGTTGCCTAAAATCCTAGTTGAAATAGTTATAGATTTTCTTTTCAGAACCCCTCCAAATATAGTAGAACATAAAGATCTCAGAGTTCAAGTAATTGAACACGCTTTGATGCACCTTAACAATTGGAACTTGATGGTTTGTGAACAGTTGCTCGAATATAATTTGGGAGATGAAGTCCTGTGTGATGTGTTCTTAAAAATAATAGCAAATACACAAAATTTTTCACGATTCAAGAAAGTGTTCGTAAATCTGATAGATTTCATGGTACGTGCGAATCGGACGTTTGAATTTGATGTGGCATTTCATATCCTGGAGAGAGTGTGCATTCTGCCTTTTGACGTCTCATTGGCAATGAGTCTGATATCGATTCTAGCAAAGACTGATAGGGAGATCTTCAAGAACAGTTTGACTAATAGGTTCGAGTTGTCGCTGGAAACTTATAACAAGGAGTTATATAATAGGTATTTGTCAATCAAAATGGAGGGTGTATCAAGTGTGAGGTTGAAGTCAGCCAGTGAGCCTGGTGCGTCCTTGCCGCCCTCTTTGCCATCCCCATGTGGCAGTCGGGGCAGTCGGGAGCTGGAACCGCCGATTTTCAACCCGAATAGCGCACAAGACTCTGAGCAGAGATACACCTCTCCGGACACTACGAATGTGGATAATGTGGTGAGTTACTTAAACTTATTTTTATACTCATTTAGGGCCCCCGCAAATACTTTGTGTAAACCTTCGGAGATTTGCGGAGGTCCTTACTCCAATACAGGTAGCCCAAAAATTACGTTGACAAAGACTTCATGCGGCATATTGTTGACAATTTTACAAACGTTTGCGTTTGTTTATTAAAGGTAAAGGAGAATATTTGAAGCTAATACGTTTTGTGTTAGTGAAATCATTGTAGTTTTAATTTTTAATGATAATTTAGAAAATATATATGTGTAAGTAACAAAAATCTTCTTTTAAAAACTGTCTACGTATTTTGTGCCACCCTGTAAATATTTATTCTTTTTTATAATTGCATACATGTACCAGGTACAAAAGATATTAAATTTTACATTAGGTTCTAACGCTTTATTGCACTTAAATCGCCTCCGGCATATTAATGAGCCGCACTCTGTGACGTGATGACGTCACATACTGGTTATGTGAAAAAGCAAGGAAGGGATATTTCGTGATATACTTGCGTTTGAAGTACATATAGTTATTTTAATTTTACGTTGAAATATAGTATTTTAATTTTACGATAAAAAAACATACAATATTGATACTTTGAGTACCTAGATAGATAGAATACTCTTTTTTTGCACACCTCAGTACAAAATACAGCTTTAGGAAAACAATCGATTAAAGATGGTGACAGGCAATTGGCGGTGCCTAGTTGAATTATTTATCATTTTAATAATATATTTTTCCACTACGTTATGATTTAAGATAGATTGCTCTGAAACTCATAAAAATATAAAATATGTGGTTACAACCCTATGTGTGATATTTCCAAGGTATTTAGGCTTATGATGTAGGTAGCTTCAAAACATGTAAGCAGGGATCCGTCCAACCCTTCCCAGAAAAAAAAGCCTTTAAATGGCTTAGCCGTTCTTCGAATAGCTCCAACGATTGGCTTTCCCTTTGAATGGCTTACCCGGTCATTTGACTTAGATCTAGGAAGGGGTTTCCCTTTCAGAGATACCGCTAAATGAAAGGATATCCCCTTCCTAATTAAAAAAAATATGACTCCTATGCTATCAACGCGCTAGACACCTAATCCTTCTCTTTAAACATAAATAAGCAATATTTGATTCTATTTTTACCAAGAGATAGTTGAAAATGGCATAATCGTTATAATTTATACACGATACCCCTTCAAGGGGTTAGCGCTTAGGAACGGGTATCAGCTTAAAAAGCCAAATGAAAGGGTTTTAATTAGCAACGGTTTTGGTAAACAAAGCCTTACGAAATATCCCTTCAAAAACCCTTTTAGGGGACACCGGATCGGTCCCTGCATGCAAGTAATCTATACTTATCGCTCTTTCTTAAATATAATTTAGTCCCCATTGAAAAAAAAAGATATTTATAAAAAACGTTAAAAAATTTCAGAACAAACTCGTCACGGAGCCAACCATAATACGGACTTTTAATCACCTGGATAGGAGACCTCCCAACATGGGCATGTGCATGCCGAGGCCGCCGCCACCGCGCCCGCTCCCGCCGCGTCCGCAGTACCGCAAATGGAATGAGTGCAGTATCATGGCGCGGATTCCGAGGATGCCTTACATGAGGCTGCCGAGGCCTGTGAAGAGGCCTACGGCTCGACCTGGACACCCATCGTCTGTATGTTTACTTTAACCCACGCCACTCGCTTTTTTGACCCTTGCGTACACAACGTTGCGTACAATACTTTTTCTACAAGTCAACAAAAATAATACTTGAAACTAGTAGAATCATTATATACTGCTAAGATACGCGAGCATACCTTCTTACGCGCCCGGCCGGCTGGTCAGCGACACCTTCTCGTAACTCATGAGGCCCTGGTACTTGCTACTTGCTAAATTAAATGTTTGGACAGCTTTTTTCTCGATTTTGGCCACAGTAGCCTATGGAGACTGACAAGCAACGTTAAGCTGTTTTCGTTATCTATGGATGTTGCTATATACGTGCGTGTTTCTGACTTATGAAGCAATTGCTTCTATTATCAACCTAATGAATATATTTTAAGTTTGAAACTATTAATTTTGATTTTGTTAGGTTGGTAGCCATTAATCGCGGTATCGTTTTAGCCGTTTTAAACTCAGAGCATTTAACCAACTGGACACGCCTTGTCTGTAATATTCTGTACAAACCAGTGTACCGATTTCTGCGGGGGAGGGGCACGTTAAATTGTACGTTACGTACAAATAGCCATGCAGATAACCTTTAGTCCATACAATAGGTATGACGTGAATATGGCCATTGACAGAGGTTTTCGATAGACTGGTAAGCTTTTAAAAGCGATCTCCGATTGTTTAAATGATGTAAGGATTCTAAGGTTTTAAAGCACAAGTGCTGTTATGAGAAATAGCAAAGAGAATTTGAAATAGAGGTGGATTGTCAAAGAAAATTATTTAAATTATGTAGCCACAGTAAATTTACTGTCATCTTTCGACACATGTTTAAATTTAAAACTTTTAGAACGTCATTTGAATTTGATCCTTATTCTTTTGTCGAAAGATGGCAGTAAATTTACTGTGGCTACAAAATTTTCTTTGACAATCCACCTCTATTTCAAATTCTTATGTATGTTCTTGTAATGGGCATTGAGTTGATTTATTTGTCGAGCTGCAAATAACAGTTATTTTAAGATAGCTTAAAAGAGATTAATTGAAACTGAATCCTAACGATATGTTTTTTATACCTGAGGGCCTACATCGAAAAATTAAAATCGAAGTTGAGTTGTCTGCCTCTCTTGCATATTCGAGTGATAGAGAGGCAGATAAATAAATTTTAATTTTCCTACGTGCATTCCTATTTTGGTAATTTTTATATTATAGTTCGCTTTTTTTAGCATTAGAAAGGTTTTGAAAAATAAGTCCCAGCAAATATGTAAAATAAATAAACAATAGAAAAGCGTTAAATTTCTCGAACACAGAAAAATATTACACGTCAGATATAATTAACGATATGAGAGAATGTACAGTAGAGTTCATAAATATGTATACATTTTTGCACCTTATTGCAATAGATTAAGGCGAAAGAAATGTATACATATTTATGAACTCGATTGTACGAGAACCCCTCTTAGGGTATGGGCCTCCTCCAAGGTTTTCCAGAGCCCTCTGTCTGAAGCTGTCGTTATGCAGTTTGGGCCAGCGACTGCTGTTAGGTTGTCTGACCAGCGCAGCAAATATCTAACAATTATAAATCATATACGATTATTTACATTATAAAAAGTGGATTGTCAAAGAAAACTTTGTAGGCAGAGTAAATTTACTGCCATCTTTTGACACATGATTTAAACTTATTTTGTTTTATAATTAATATAAACTAATTTTTAAAAAGCGTTTTTTATTTTTATTTAAATTCAATAATTTTAAATAAAAAGACGCGTCAAAATTGTTTACCTTTTTAGGGTTCCGTAGCCAAATGGCAAAAAACGGAACCCTTATAGATTCGTCATGTCCGTCTGTCTGTCCGATTCTGTCACAGCCACTTTTTTCCGAAACTATAAGAGCTATACTTTTTTTTTTTTTTTTTTTATACTACGTCGGTGGCAAACAAGCATACGGCCTGCCTGATGGTAAGCAGTCTCCGTAGCCTATGTACACCTGCAACTCCAGAGGAGTTACATGCGCGTTGCCGACCCTAACCCCACCCCCCTCGTTGAGCTGATACTGTTCAAACTTAGTAAGTGGATGTATTCTATGAACCGCATTAAGATGTTCACATAAAAATAGAAAAGAAAACAATAAATTTTGGGGGTTCCCCATACTTAGAACTGAAACTCAAAAAATCTTTTTTCATCAAACCCATACGTGTGGGGTATCTATGGATAGGTCTTCAAAAATGATATTGAGGTTTCTAATATCATTTTTTTCTAAAATAAATAGTTTGCGCGAGAGACACTTCCAAAGTGGTAAAATGTGTGCCCCCCCCCCCCGTAACTTCTAAAATAACAGAATGAAAAAACTAAAAAAAATATATGATATACATTGTCATGCAAACTTCCACCGAAAATTGGTTTGAACGAGATCTAGTAAGTAGTTTTTTTTTTTTAATACGTCATAAAATTAAAAAAATATTTTTTTTTTCATCAAACCCTTACGTGTGGGTTATGTATGGATAGGTCTTCAAAAATGATATTTAGGTTTCTAATATAATTTTTTTCTAAACTGAATAGTTTGCGCTAGAGACACTTCCAAAGTGAAAAAATGTGTGTCCCCCCCCCCCGTAACTTCTAAAATAACAGAATGAAAAATCTAAAAAAAATATATGATATACATCACCATGCAAACTTCCAGCGAAAATTGGTTTGAACGAGATCTAGTGAGTAGTTTTTTTTAATACGTCATAAAATTAAAAAAAAATTTTTTTTTCATCAAACCCATACGTGTGGGGTATCTATGGATAGGTCTTCAAAAATGATATTTAGGTTCCTAATATCATTTTTTTCTAAACTGAATAGTTTGCGCGAGAGACACTTCCAAAGTGGTAAAATGTGTATCCAAAGTGGTAAAATGTTGAACAAGATCTAGCAAGTAGATTTTTTTTAATACGTCTCAAATGGTACGGAACCCTTCATGCGCGAGTCCGACTCGCACTTGGCCGCTTTTTTTTCTAATGCTAAAAAACGAACTATAGGATGTGTTTTCAAAATTTAGTAATAATAAATTATACATTTTAGACTGCAATCTTCCCTAAGCGGCATTTTATTTTAATGTATTAATTCAATTTCTTGTTACAGAAATTCCAACGAAGATATGGGCCGGATTTTAAATTTAACTAATAGATTTCTAAGAGGTAAATTGTCTAAGGTCAGTAAGTTTAAATCGTTACTTTATTATAAAATTTACTCGTAAGTTAAGTAACTAGTAGTTTTTGAATTGTTGGTCCTGAATAAAGCATATTTTATTCGTTCACTTGTTGTAAAAAATGTTTTATGTGTGAGTGCGAGTAAAACTCGTGGAATTAGGATACTAATAAATGAATATTACCGTACCTACTATTGACATTGGATATGTTTAAAATTTACTGGCAAAAATTTACCCCCTTAGTCATAAACACTACAAACCCCAATTAGTTAATATAAGTAAGTAAGTAAGTAAATATTCTTTACAGTACATATGGGGCTACTTTATAGCACTAGTGCGAAAAGTAGCATATTACGTTACTGTGTCGAACATTTAAAGGGCCATATGTACTGTAAAACGTTGTACGATACATGTGCGAATAGGTAATTCGCAACTCGTGTCGATTTAAAACACTCCCTTCGGTCGTGTTTTAATTTATCGCCACTCGTTTCGAATTTCCTATTTTTCGCACTTGTATCGTAATGTACTATTATCGCTTTCTTACAAATGTATAAGCTCAAATGACAGATGATACGATGATATGCTAATTGAGGCTGTAAGTGCGATAATGAATAAGAGGGTGAACCTTTTTATAAATACCAAACTAAAAAAGTTTTGATGGTTTAAGTAAATTAATCTGTGAATTATTAGCCTTATTAAAGAGACTTGCGTAAAAAAATTGTAATAAAGTTGTTATAAAACTATAAATAAGGGTAGCCTGACGTGTATAGAATGCGATTCGAATAGTATTTTATCTTAAAAACTATATGTATCCAAATTAACAAATTAGATACATATCGTTTCCTAGTCCTAAATCAAAAAGAGGTAATCGATTAAAAATTGAAAGAACAGTTGATATTCACTGTACAGTAGGTACTTCCGGAACAAATTACACAAACATATATATTTTAATACGAGACGAGTTTAAAAGATATTATTATTATTTAATAAAAGCAAAGAAAATTTTAAATAGAAGTGGATTGTCAAAGAAAACTTTGTAGCCAGAGTAAATTTACTGCCATCTTTCGACACATGATTAAAACTTTTAGAACGCCATTTGACTTTGATCCTTAACCTTTCACTGATATGTGTTTAATAATGAGGATTAAAGTCAAATGGCGGTCTGAAAGTTTTAATCATGTGTCTAAAGATGGCAGTAAATTCACTGCGGCTACTAAATTTTCTTTGACAATCCATCTCTCTATTTCAAATTCTCTTTGATAAAAGTACTGGTTACCGAACTAATTTGCCGAAGTAAAATTCAATAAACGGCCTCGTCATATTTAATTCAAGTAAGTATATAGTTGCCAGTACCAAAAAAAAATCAAGCTGTAACCTGTTTAGCATCAAATGAATCCGCAACAAGATAGGACGAGTTTAATATACAAGATGTAAAAAAAATGGTGGGGACCCGTTTAAGGGCATATTTGATATCATCTTCTGATTACGAAAAAGTAGAAAAAAAATTGACGCAAAAATATTTAGGTATGCCTCTCTATGGTCGTGGACAACCTGCCCCATCAAAAATATTTTTTTACACGTCACAAAATTTATACTTTTTCTTAACACGATATATGAATAATAATAAATAAATATTATAGGGACATTCTTACACAAATAGACTAAATCCAACGGTAAGCCAAGAAGGCTTGTGTTGTGGGTACTCAGACAACGATATACTAATATAATAAACAAATACTTAAATACATAGAAAACATCCATGACTCAGGAACAAACATCTGTGCTCATCACGCAAATAAATGCACTTGCCGGGATTCGAACCCAAAACCGAAACCAGACCGGTCGTCGGTCGTGAATATACCCTTAAACGGATCCCCAGTATTTTTGTTACACTTTGTACATCCCTTTAAAACCTGTCTGTCTGTCTGTAATCTCTTCTCGCTTACACCGCTAAACCGAACCGATTTAGATTAAATTTGGTATGGAGATTGTTTGAGCTCCGAGCAAGGCAAGGACATAGGATAGTTTTTATCTATCATCATTATCATACCACGCAGACGAAGTCGTGGGGAGATGTATATTTTGGCCTAGGACATATATTGGTCTAAGATCCGGTATAAGAAATATAATTATACCCTCATCTGTTATTAATTAGTAGTCATCGGAGTTTTTAACGCACCGTAACATTAATAGGGAGCTATGGAGTCGACATTAACAATAAAATCCAACTCATATTTATACTCATTCATCTATTTAATTACTGATATTTATTTTATAAACAACCCTTAATTTTGTCTTTGAATATATAAATATGATATACAAAAAATGGTCATTATCCTTATTTGTAATGTTTATGTCCTGAAACAGAAAATTAAAGGATCGTTTACGAACTCGTTAACATTCTTGTTCTTGATTATAAAATTAAAATTAATGAAATAGGTGAATGATTATGAATATGAGTTACATTTTATTGCTAACCATAGCTCCCTAGTCTTACTATGCAATAAAAACTCCGATACCTATTTATTTGTGACAAGGAATAAATGAGAGGTAATATTCACATTCACACATTGCACATAGGATGCACAGTCAGTATTCATTAAAAATAAGTAGATTTATGTCAATCGTATGCCATATCAAATAGTAGCCTGCAGTATTACAGTAAATTACGAATAAAATAAGCTTTCATTTGATATAACATATGATTAATCATATAAGCGGTGATGGCCGAGTGGATATGACGTCCGACTTTCAATCCGGAGGTCGTGGGTTCAAATCCTGGCTCGTACCAATGAGTTTTTCGGAACTTATGTACGAAATGTCATTTTATATTTACCACTAGCTTTTCGGTGAAGGAAAGTGGGGACTATAGCCCTATAGCCCGAGCCCTCTTGCACATGAGAGGAGGTCTGTGCCCAGCAGTGGGACGTATATAGGCTGAATTATTATATGATTAAATAACAGATGAGGATGTATATGTCTTATAACGTATCTCCCACTATATGGACATGAACTTGCTAAGTTTGGAACTAGGGTAAATATGCCCTAAAATCTTTATGTATTTTACTGTACATCTGGAGCTACATTACGACACACGTTACGTACACACATACACGTGCAAATTTCCGCACTTGTATTGTAAATAACTTAACTACCTCATACTTATTACTTTTTGGTATTTCTCGGAACATTTAGAACTATCTTCCATCATAGAGAAATAAGAAGTAATAGGGTGCTTACTCCATACATCAGTTTTGGTACCAAAATTATTATATTCGCAGTCGACATCTAGCATCAAGTAGCGAAACTCTCAGTACTGCTACACGAGTTACACGACAATAGATATCGCGGCAAACAAAAAGTCTAATACTCAACGATTTTCAGCTAATATTATAACCAGAGTAAGTGTAGGAGTTGAATATAGAGTTCCGGTTACTCTAGTTAAAATATTAGCGGAAAATCGTTGAGCATTAGACTTTTTGTTTGCCGCGATATCTATTGTCGAGTAGCAGTACTGACAGTTTCGATGCTAGATGTCGACTGCGTATATAATAATCATTTTGGTACCAAAACTGATGTATGGAGCGAGCACTCTATTACTTCTTATTTCTCTATGGTTCCATTAAACTTTACAAACTAGGGACTCTAGGGGATGTCTCTCATTAGCTAACAAGGCCGCGTAGCCAACATGCAAATCGCTTACCATCCGTAGCGACCGAAACGAACTGTCACTTTCGCACTAATATGGAAAAGTGATAGAGACACAGCGTTTCGTTGTCGTAGCGATAGCGACTGTCACCTCTGCTAGGCCGGCAGTTAAAATTTTAGACGAATGTGACACTGTCTTTAATTATTATTCATTAATGTTTTTTAGGGTTCCGTAGCCAAATGGCAAAAAACGGAACCCTTATAGATTCGTCATGTCCGTCTGTCTGTCCGATTATGTCACCGCCACTTTTTTCCGAAACTATAAGGGCTATACTGTTCAAACTTGGTAAGTAGATGTATTCTATGAACCGCATTAAGATTTTTACACAAAAATAGAAAAAAAAAACAATAAATTTTGGGGGTTCCCCATACTTTATCTTTTTTCATCAAACCCATACGTGTGGGGTATCTATGGATAGGTCTTTAAAAATTATATTGAGGTTTCTAATATCATTTTTTTCTAAACTGAATAGTTTGCGCGAGAGACACTTCCAAAGTGGTAAAATGTGTGTCCTCCCCCCGCAACTTCTAAAATAACAGAATGAAAAATCTAATAAAAATATATGATATACATTGCCATGCAAACTTACACCGAAAATTGGTTTGAACGAGATCGAGTAAGTAGTTTTTTTTCTAATACGTCATAAAATTAAAAAAATAACTTTTTTTCATCAAACCCATACGTGTGGGGTATCTATGGATAGGTCTTGAAAAATGATATTTAGGTTTCTAATATCATTTTTTTCTAAACTGAATAGTTTGCGCGAAAGATACTTCCAAAGTGAAAAAAATTGTGTCCCCCCCCCCCCCCCTGTAACTTCTAAAATAACAGAATGAAAAATCTAAAAAAAATATATGATATACATTAGCATGCAAACTTCCACCGAAAATTGGTTTGAACGAGATCTAGTAAGTAGTTTTTTTTAATAAGTCATAAAATAAAAATTTTTTTTTATCATCAAACCCATACATGTGGGGTATCTACGGATAGGTCTTCAAAAATGATATTGAGGTTTCTAATATCATTTTTTCTAAACTGAATAGTTTGCGCGAGAGACACTTCCAAAGTGGTAAAATGTATGTCCAAAGTGTTAAAATGTTGAACGAGATCTAGTAAGTAGATTTTTTTTTAATACGTCATAACTGGTACGGAACCCTTCATGCGCGAGTCCGACTCGCACTTGGCCGCTTTTTTATTTATATTTCGAGAAGTGTCGAGAGCAGACGCCTATGAGATAATAATTATAATTTAACACCCCTTATTCATAAACAAGCCGCTAATAATCGTTTGTCCCTTTCCGACGTATTGGTGTGATGGAAAGGGTTAAACGATTATTAGCGGCTTGTTAACTTTAGTAGACGTTTATGAATAAGGGTAAGTGGTCACATGTTTGCTTATTTGAACTTCTCATGGCTCCAAATCAACTCGAGGTAATCACAACACTATGTGTTTTTCCTACAGCTGCGGCTGCAGCATGGTTGCATTTTTATCACTTGTCACGATGCCTGTCACTTTCGCACTTACATACTTGTTAGAACGTGACAGGCATAGTGACAAGTGATAAAATGCGACCGCGCTACTAAGAATAAATAAGACTTATCTGCTTACTTATTTGCTATGTGGAACTTATACTCGTAGGGTACCTAGAAGTAAATTGAAACGGTTACGATATCTTTGATTCCTTTTATTCATATTGTTAGACTATTTAAGCTTACCACATCAATAGATCCTTAACTCATCGATCGAAAAATCGATTTATGGTCGTTCGATCGATTGGCTTGCTAAGGTTTCGTGAAAGTATTCAATTCCTTAGTTTTTGCTTTAAAAAAAATATTGTATGCATAATCATGATTACTTAGATTATTTACGACATCATATATAATGTAACAACGAACTTAATATTTTATTTATTTATTATTTATTTTAAACTTTATTGCACATAAAAAAGAGTACAACAGGCGGACTTAATGCCAATAGGCATTCTCTACCAGTCAACCTATATTTTACCTATATTTGGTGCAGGCATTTGCCGTAGATCGGATCTGATATTTCTTGATGCCATAATTATATAGTATAATATCAAAGTTACTTTAAGTGGAGAGTTATTTCTGTTTAAGATTTATCTGTATTTGTAAAAATATGTCGAACGAGTTTCGAGTTATGTTCATTGTTTTTTTTTTTTTTCACATTAATGGTAAGACATTTATTAGTGGTCAGGTTGTAGACGTTTTAGTCTATAATACGATAAAATAGCATTAGCTCTTCTTGGATTAATCGTCCACGAGAAAAATACATTGTGATTGTTATTTGGTACGTTAAAAATATGACAGGGTACGTTAAAAATATGACAAATATAATACCTATCGGTCGATTTACCAAAGCTGCCGTTAAATTTAACGGCACGTTGAAAAAGCGATAGAAAGTAAATATGGATGTAGTTATAAATCATTTTATATAAGACATGGTACCACTCGTAAGTACTTGTCGAGAGATGTCATCTTGCATGCTGTTTTCGTTACATTGCGGTATTGGTCGACCGACTGTATTCATTGTACTCTGTAGCAAACAGAATTTGAAATTAGTAGAAAAAGGTGGATTGTCGAAGAAAACTTTGTAGCCGCAGTAAATTACGTGCCATCTTTCGACACATGATTAAAACTTTTAGAACGCCATTTGACTTTGATCTTTATTCTTTCACTGATAAATGTTAAATTTGTTAAATATCAAAAACTAGCGCTATCTTACCGGGCATCGGCTAAAGGTTGTGGCGCCATCGCTCGACACGATGCTGCTATACATTTGGCCTATGATCTATTAGATGGTGCCGCTTTTTGTAATTTAACACATATCAAATGACGTTCTAAAAGTTTCAATCATGTGTCGAAAGATGGCAATAAATTTACTGTGGCTACAAAGTTTTTGACAATCCACCTCTATTTCCAATTCTCTTTGCCTGTAGTAAGCAATGTATCAAATATTTCATGCAAGTTCTTGAACCATCTTAATGGGGCTTTACAACAGCTTTGCTAAATCGATCTATAAACAACAAATAAATTTCATTTTTCTGGCATTTAAAAAAGTGGTAACCGTTGGCTTTTATCTTAAGTAAAGCTACTGATATTGAACTATAATATTATTTTACTTCTGACACTCTGAGAGAGACTGCATAATCTAATTGTATAGCTTAGGGTAAAGTTGCACCTATCTTTCATTGTACTACTGTTTCGTCGTTCTTTTATTTGCACCATATTCGTTATTTGAACAGTGATTCATGTCTAGATCTAAATAATTGTATATAATAGCTCTAGTCTTGGAGGTACCAAGTTTTTGTTAAGCTAAGTCAAGTTGCCTATTGCCAGCCGTCTCCATTTTGCAAAAAGAATGTTGTGATATTTACGGTACCTACTTAATTTTTGAAGAACTATTATCTAAAACATTATTTTAATTCTTTTTATAAATGTTATATGTATATGGATCAATGTTCTCTGCAATAAATGATTTAATAAATAATAATGATTAAAGAAGGTATCATTTGTAATTGCATAGAATATTGAGTGGCAGTGATAGGTGATTTACCCTACAGTTTTCTATTACAAATCCCAGTTAACTTATCCTGCTAAATGCAACATTAGTTGATTAGCAATTTTGATGATAGTCACTTAGGTGTTACTGTTACCACATCGACTAATCGATAATTGATCTATTTATTGATTTTAAAGCTTCATCATCGATCGCGTGAGGATCAACGATCGATCGGTTGATGCTGTAGTACCTACAGGCGCCATCTGATATATCGGAGCGACTAGGTTACTCAAAAATATCTGAACACGTTATCTAATGTCTCGACAATAGAGGTTTTGTTCAAATATTTGTGAACAACATGGCTGCTCAGATATATCTCTGATGGCGACTGTACCTTGCAGTTTTAATATAAGAAAAACATCAATAAAATGATTTTTACCTGCGTACCTATAATTGAATTTAGCAGGTTAATTCGCTGGGATTGTTGTTGCAATGGCAATTGAGTGTACTACGTTCCTTTGTTGATCGATTTATTGAGATTTTATCCTTAAAAAAAACGCTACAGTTTGTAAATTTACAATAAGGGTACTTTTTTGTTTTCTATAAATGTGTTTTGGTCTGACCTGAAACAGTTTTCATATTACTAACGACCGAGCAAAGCCGCGGACTGACAGACAGACATGGCGAAACTGTAAAGTTTCCTAGTTGGCTACGAAACCCTAACACTATATTTTTTCAAAAATTGCGGGCTGAAACTACATCTTAATATTCATTGGTCGTGCATGTTTTACAAAAGACGATTTTTTCCAAATTTTATCCTCTTTGACAGTTTTTAATTCTCTTGTACAGTTCGTAAATGCATCGCATGTTTTATTCATGTATCTTTATCGGTCTTGCATATTTGAGCGATAGAGACAGGTCATCGATTTTCAAATGGAGTAGATAATTTTTTAGTAGACTATAACCGGCGCATTTGACAATTAAGAATTCACCCTTATATTTATTACGTTAAGGTCGTCAGTTAAACAGTAGGTCTTCGCTTCATTTATATATTTCAGCGGCCGATCGTAAAATCAGGCAAATCATGAAATTCCTAGGCATATCGTGAATATCATTGTCTCGTTTCCGGAGCCCAGGTACGCGTCGTTCCTATTTCTGGACAGTTTGCCCTTCGGGCATCTGAAGCAAGCGAATGAACGAACCTAACCTACCTATCTATTGGTTTGACGTGACTACTGTCAAAACATTACACGGGAAGTTTACGATCGGTCGCCAACATAATATAAGGGACAATTAATAACTGTCCTGTGTGTGATCTCAAAAAAGTACCACTAAGTATACGCTGAAAAAAATATGATCTATCGAACACACATTTAAGTGATTAACTGCTTTATACCATATCAACAAATGTTTGAAAAAGAGTAACGTTAAACACAAAAACAAAACAAAACGGTAACGGTAATTGTTAAGTATTGAAAAAAACATTTTAGCTACTCAAAACAGTAAAATTTACCATTTTGTTCGATAGGCTCATATCACTCATATGGAACTGTATAAAGCACGTTAATGCAGTTTTGAATTGTTTTAAATGATTTTTTTTTCTTAGTGTAGGAAGAATGATTGATAAGGAATGTAGTAAGCTTGTTTTTATATACTTGTATCAATAGGTAGGCAACAAATGTAGGAATATATTTTTGAATAAAAACGAATTATATAACCTATTGTTTAATTTCTTATTGAATGGCGAATATTCAATTTACTTTCCAAACATCCTACTTTTAGGTACCTACAGATCAAAGAGAATTTGAAATATAGGTGGAATGTCAAAGAAAACTTTGTAGCCACAGTAAATTTACTGCCATCTTTCGACACATGATTGAAACTTTTAGAACGCCTGGCATAGGCTAAAAGTTGTGGCGCCATCGTTCGAAAAGATACCGCCATACCTCTGGCCTTTGATCTATTAGATGGCGCCACATATTTAACACATGTCAGTGAAAGAATGAAGATCAAAGTGAAATGGCGTTCTAAAAGTTTTAATCATGTGTCGAATGATGGCAGTAAATTTACTGTGGCTACAAAGTTTTCTTGACAATCCACCTCTATTTCAAATTCTCTGCTACAGATTGTGTAGTGTATAGCCTGTCCGATTTCTAAGATCAATTTCGCCATACATTTACTATGGCGTACTTGATCTTTGCAAACGGACAGAATATACTAAATTTACAGATCGGTTCGAGAAATTGGGGCAATTTAGTATTTGAGAAATAAAACGAAATTACAGTTCGCCGCAAGGTAAACTTTAATAGCTCAGTTGCAAAAGCGTTGAGCCGGTATTCCAGAGTCGTGAGCAGTGGGGCGACACTCCTCCTTTTGGCTTTTCTCGGCTCAGCATTGCTATCATTATACCTACTCTGTATCTTTAGATATTTAAATAAAAGTAAACAATTTGTAAAATTTTCGGATAGTTTTAATATTTATTGGTTAACCAACCAAATACAAAACCTCCTGGATCTGTCACTGAACGACCCGACTTTAAACCTACATTATTTGATCATGCAATGTTTTCATCTACCCTCAACTGGCTTAAGAAGCCATTTGAGTGTAGATTTTGTTTACCTTTTTAGGGTTCCGTACCCAAAGGGTCAAACGGGACCCTATTACTAAGACTTCGCTGTCCGTCCGTCCGTCCGTCTGTCACCAGGCTGTATCTCATGACATGAACCGTGATAGCTAGACAGTTTAAATTTTCACAGATGATGTATTTCTGTTGCCGCTATAATAGCAGCGTTTTACCTACCATTAAAACGCTTATTAAGCGATAACCTTATTTGAAGCCTAACATAAATGAATAATTTGAGAGTTGCGAACTTGATTTCTTGTAACAGATCGGTCAAACCACGAATACGCCCCACTCCATCCCTACCTTGTGACGTCAGGTCCTGTGCACCAGGTGGGGCAACGAGGCAGGTAGCGCTCGGAGCCCTCGTCATTGGCTCTCAAATATGAATGTACCAGGCAGGATTTAAATGTTAGGCTTCAAATAAGGTTATCGCTTAATAAGCGTTTTAATGGTAGGTAAAACGCTGCTATTAAGCTTTGAACCGTTATTTGAAGCCTAACATAAATGAATAATTTGAGATCTGTTTGATATCGCCTGGTGCACTGTATGGCGCCAATGTGATTAGGAATATAGGGAATATTAGAATTTTAAAAGACATTATGTGTATTGTATGACAATCTTTTATTTAAATGATATTCATTTGCAATAATCTGATGGTCTGAAATAAACAAATTTTATTTTTTATTTTATTTTATTTTATAATAATTACAGACAAGCACAAATAAGTATATGAAAGCAAAAATAATGCTAATTAGGTATATGTAATTATACCATAACTTAAAATTAATTAATTACTCTTTACATAAGTATCTTTGATTCTGCCTAGTATCATGTAGTATGTATACAAGAGAATCACCATAAATTATAGAATCATAGTATTAGTTTAAGAAATTAAATTATATGTATGTACACAAAAACACTTTAATCACAAAATGAGCAAGTTTAATGTAAGTACATTTACTGTCAAGATTAAATACACAGTTTTCATTCTAACATTTAGATATAATTATTTTTAAATCATATCAATATCAATTATATTTATCATTCACCTACCGGTGTAAATAAATTAGCACATGATTGTGACGGCAAATTAGCAAGTTGAACTGGTCGACAATAATATTTAAGAAATGTATTTTCTGACCTCCAATTTCCCCTGGCTAGAATTTCATCTAGTGGGATATTATCAACCCAACTTTTAGATGCTACTGCGGGCCGGACGCTGCCAGCACTAGCTTTAATACCGGCTTGCAGTAGGATCTTTTTTATCCATCCAGATATATTTGTACGTGAAGCAGCCTTTGGCTGTCCACACGTTGTCAAAAATAAGTTGTCAACACCGCAAGCTCTACGTCTAGGTTGCGATAGTAAAACGACTCTTTTTATCCAAAATAATGGATCCAAGACTTTACTATCTTTATTTTGAAAAATTTGCCATCCTGATTGACGATTTACTACAGTATCAGTTTTAGATCCATATTTTGGCCAGAAAGTCATGGAATTATCAGCCTCAATACAGCTATCATCACCTACAGCCAATAATGTCAAGTCATGTACCCGACGACCAGAGCATAATAATAATAAAATAGCAGCGCGAGCAGAACATTCGTATAAACTATCCTCATTGCAATTATTGTTCTTTAACCAATGTACAAGGACGTCTGTATCCCATATAGGAGCCTTTTTATTTTTAATGCTCGAATTTCGTATAGATTTTAATGCCTGGCGTACCAGTATATGTGAGCTAAGAGGGGTATTTAGGTTTGGATCACATAGAGTTGAAACTGCTGATTTGTATACTAATATAGTATTATAGGCCAGACCCTGCTTAAGGTGAAGATCAATTAAAAATTTAGCTAAATCGGCCCCCTGTGGATTTGACATACTAACAGAATTTGTATTAGCCCAAACGCACCACTTTTGCCAGGAATTTTTGTAAGTTTTAATGGAAGAATCCCGCCAACTCTTATGTAAAAAATGTATATGTTCCTGTGACCACCCCTTCAAGCTGGCTGACCACCCCCACATTTCCAGACCTCCAGAGTCATGTCCTGTATCATGGGAGGAGGAAGGCCGGTTGTCGCGTCCACCAGAACTTGGTCTAAGTTGTAAATTGTGAACGGAGGACTCAGGGCCCTGTTCTTGAGGTCTGGTCTCCAGAACACTTTCAACCAACGTGGGGCTACCAACAAATATATCCCTCTCGCATTGTTGAGGTGTTGTAGCACGCGGGGTATCAGAAACGGGGGTGGGAATACCCACGCTAGGGGATAATCCCACGTTTGGCTGAAGGCATCGTAAAGGCTGGCCTGTCTGTCCGTCAGGTCCAGAGTGCCGTATATTGGGAGGACATGGGCTACTGACGACGCAAATAGGTCTATTGACGGACGGCCGAATTTCGCAAAAATCCGATTCATTATTTTGGGGCACAGGTGCCACTCGGGAGGCCTCGTAAGGCGAGACAAGTGATCGGCTTCGCCGTTGTACCGGCCTGGTAAATAATGGATTCCCATGTGAATCTTGAACAGGTCTAGGATTCTGAATATCTCTAGGTGACTTTGTGCCCCCTTCGTTTCTTAAATAAGCAACTACCGTTTTGTTGTCTGATTGAATTAAAAGAGAGGCACCGGCTAGGTGCCGACCGTGACCTTTTAGAACGTAGTAGATTGCCAACATTTCGCGCTGATTCGAGTGAAGTTTTGCTTCCTCTGGAGTCCAGAGACCCCACAGCTTGAGATTGTCTAACTGGGCTCCCCACGCTTGCCCCGATGCGTCCGTTACTAGATAACTGGTTGTAGGGGGGTAATGAATTGGGGAAGTTTTCATTAGATTTGCGCACCACCATTTTAACTCGCTTAAGGCATGTGATGGAATTGGGTATAGATGGCGTGGATTTTTGAGCAATAGACTTTGGCAATGATTTAATAGCGCTCTGTGATTCAAACGACCCCTGGGTACCATAAAGCTGGCAAAATTGACCATTCCTACTAGACTCTGAATTTCGACTAGATTGCCTGTTTTTCGATTTAGCAAGCTTTGTGTTTTTTGTAGAAAGCTTTGCATTTTTTGAAACGGTAGAGACTTTTCGTTTCTGTGCGTATCCCAAATCACGCCCAAGTACTGGAGGCTCTTTTGGGGGGTCAGTATCGATTTGGCATAGTTGACTTGCCAGCCTAGGTATTCTAATAGGCGGGTTGCTTCTAAAGCTTGGTTGGCTAAAATTCGGGGGTCCTGATTGGCCATTAGAAAATCGTCCAAGTAAACAACTATTCGAAAACCCTTTTCCCTGAGTAACTGAGCCACCCAATTTGTGAGGGATGCAAAGACTTTTGGGGCACAGGCTATGCCGAAAGGTAAACAGGTCATTTGCATTAATTGATTGTCGTAAACTAACCGTAGGAAACATCGATGTGCTTTGGCAATCGGAAGATGGAAATATGCATTTGATAAATCTATTTTTACAAGCCAGTCGCGCGGTTGCAAGAAAGTTGGTATTTTGTGCATGTTCATTAAGCGAAAAGGTTTCACTATAACGTACTCGTTTAGATTTCTTAAATTGAATATCGGGCGGGCTGACCCGTCGCTCTTCGGTATTATGAACATTGGGGATACGAAGCTGGGGCTGGGATCTACAGGTTCCAACACGCTCATTTGTAACATTTGATTTATAATGAGATCCATTTCGCAACTTTTGGGAGTCATCAAGGGATGAGTGACTACATTTGGCACCATTAAAGTGGGTTTGGCTATAAAAGGGATCCGAAAATTTTGAATTATTTGGATTAAGGTATTTGGAGCCTGTAAATCCTTCCAATGTTTTACAAAATCCATTAAACGTCCAGCCCGAAAATTGCTCGAGTCACAACTTCCGTCTACCTTGCCCTCGCGATGAGGATGGGCCTGAGAACCTACCTCCGCGGTAGCTATTGGTAAAGGTGTCGTTACTTTGAAAACCTTTATTAGCCCTTTGTCGAGACGGCTTTGTCTGTTGGTTATATTTTTGGTTAAAGCGAGGGTAGTCGCGAGGTTGTGATTGATAGTTCACAAATGGATTGGGCAATGGCATCCGATTTGTGTAATCAGGGTATGCGTAATTAGTATTAAACAAAGGAGGTGCTTTGTTTGGATAGGTATTAGCATAACTAGGCATGGCCTGAGCTTGCTGTTGTGGCTGAGCTTGCGCAGCAGCCTTATGACTGGAAGGCGCCCTGGGCGGCCAAAATATTTTAGAGGACCCACCGGCTTTTTCAATAGCGTTGGCCAACTGTTCTTTATGAAATAAATTCTCGCAAGTGGGTGGAATTTTCTTCAAGCTAGATTTCAGAAAATTGTCCTTGACTGATCGTAACATATTATCGCGCCTTTGTTGTATTAATTCGGCCCTATGGCCACAAGCTATTTGCAAAACATCGTTACTAATTTTCTGAAAGCTACCTTGCACAAAAATGTCGTTTAATTTCTCCTCCAGTAATTTGGGAGTAATCTGGGCCCCTGAATTCGACCAATCAACTAAATCTTTAAAACCGCTCTGAGCCGCTTCATTTTGTTTAATAAGGGCTTGCGTAATAGTAGCAAACCCACGTTCAATAAGTGCTTGCGAGTTAGACTTATCAAATGGCTTGAGCTCATCATTCGTTTCTAGATAAGTGAAACCTGGCGAAGAACAGTATTGTTTTTGTACATCTGCATAGCGCACACTATCCCAGTCCTGCGAATTAAATCGCTGAATGTTGTTAATTAAGTTAACTAAGTCTGGCCTCGACTTAGGAATAGTCGGTTCTTTCAAAACAGTATTAAGCGGCAATTGAAATGAGCACCCGGGTGCAGGCTGCTCGGTGCGAGCCGGGGGCGGGGGCGCGGGCGCCGTGCCCGCAGTACCATTATCAAAAAGGTCTCCGCTAACATTTGCACTAACGCCGTCAGAATCATAAAATTCCTCTACAACAGGTGTGGAGTGAAACACAGGTTGGAGGGTAGGCTGAAAGGTAGTGCTATTCGTGATGAAATTTGATATTCCACTTACTTGCTTACTTAAATACCTTATTGTAGACTCCATGCGACGGCGTTTATTCTTGCGCCGCTTTGTGCGTTTCGCAGTCTTCCTCTTGCCTCCAACTTGCGAAGGTCCGGGCTCCCGTGCCTCCGCGGGTGGCTTCGGGGTATTTTCCATAGGGGCAGTATCCGTGGAAGAACTACTAGTAGAATCTGATGAATCAGATGACTCACCTGTATCGTGGTCCATTTTGGAAATAATTTAATTAAATACCGAACGGTAACACCGTTTTGAATATTTTAAATACCACTCAATAATTTAAGTTTTTATAAAACGACCGATTGCTACGGCAAACAAGACGCCAATGACGAGGGCTCCGAGCGCTACCTGCCTCGTTGCCCCACCTGGTGCACAGGACCTGACGTCACAAGGTAGGGATGGAGTGGGGCGTATTCGTGGTTTGACCGATCTGTTACAAGAAATCAAGTTCGCAACTCTCAAATTATTCATTTATGTTAGGCTTCAAATAACGGTTCAAAGCTTAACAACAAATACTAAAAACACAGGGCGAGCATACGCGCGAGGCAGCTTCCTCGCGAAAAAAAGGACAGTAAGCGGCGTACTCTGGCGAGGAAAACGCGCGCGCCGCCTCGGCCGAGGCACGTCTACACTGGCCGTTTTGTCTCTGTGTGGACCCGCCCATTTGGGTAAGGTAGTACTATTATTTATTCTGTGTTGTTGTGGATAGTTATGAATGTCGTCTTGAAAATAGGCCATTGGGTCTTACGAAAATTCTTAGTAGGTAAAGTAAAACCAGTAAATATATGGAAAAAAATCGTATATTCAGTATAATATTTATATAAAATAAAACGCATTATAGTAGGTAATTACTTAAGTATATGGTATATGATAGCTTAGTAGGTAGCATTTTAGTAGTACCCAATGAATAAGTTTGTGATTGGCATTTGAATACGATTGAGCGGTTTGAAATATCGACTTTATTCTGTTTGAATTAAGGTAGAAAAACAAATGGATAAAAAGTATTTAGGCGGGCCCACATTGGGCGTTTTGTGCGCGAGGAAATTGCCTGCTCTGTGTGGACCCGCCTTTTGTCAAAAAAAAAAGTTTTTCTTTTGTTATGTTAGTACTAAAATGTCTAACTACTTTTTAGTAAGTATAGCTATACTTGCGAATGCCGTATAGCCCATTAAGAAATGCCCCTCGTTTATGTAGTGTCGGCTACACGAGATGATTTTTAATCGGTTTTTGACCCATATGTACAGTCACGTCTGAAAATATCTATAAGAAAAATGTGCCAAAAACGGGCAACAAACTCGTGTATACATATTTTTGGCACCTTTTTCGTATCGAAATTTTCAGACGTGACCGTACTTAATACCGAAATCGTTGTTTGAAAATTGAACGAAACAATGCAAAGGCGACATTGTTACAATATCATTTAAATTTCCTTGAACTGAAGAAGTACCATAGGTAGGACCTTGGGCCTTAGGAGGATATCTATCATTCTTATCCTATTTGAATCTTAAGTAAAATCAAATTGGGAATTATAATCACAACTTAAATGGTAATGTCATATACTTTCCGACAACCAATAAATGTGTTTATTGCCTTATGTTACAAATAATTACTAAATAAATACTGAAGAGCTACCAACAAGGTACACTCGAGATTCCAGCCGAGGTAACTACCTAAATATTAAATATAGCAGCCTATAATATTGTCATAGCGAAGCGTAGCTCGTACATTGTATAAAAACTTATTCTATAGCCTTGAAGCGTAATTTTGGCATATCTAATACTGGATTGTCATAATTGTTTTAAGAAAATGATAGTGATCTAAATTTCAGATCTAACACATTTAGAGTCTGTCTAAACTAACTCTGCGCCAATTTTTCAGAGACAAAGTGTGGAAGTGACATGTTTAAGAAGTTGATGTTTAGGGTCGCACTTTTAAGTGCCCGTCCAGATGGGATGATCAATCGACCGATTTGATCAGAAAATAAATATTATTCAATCTACAATTTCATCACCAATTTTAGATTTATTGGTATATTTCGGCGCTCTAAATTAAAAATAATGCCCCAAACGCGCTTACTAAGTGTCAGAAATTGGTTTTCTTGCGCACCTCCATATATTTTATCGGTCATAATCTGACAATCGAATAAAGTGGAATCGGCGAGCCAAATTGGCGTTTGCGGCCACACACCACCTGATTTGATCAGGCAATTTAATCAGATGGGGCGAAAATCGTCTCAGTCTGGACTGGCCTTTATAATCTGTCACTGTAGTCTGGACTGACTTAGCTGCGTCCAAGATTGCCATATGGAAAAATAAAATATCATGACATCACTAAAATCCGGCATGACATTTCCTCGACGGCTTATTCCAAAACCTACCCACGCAAGCTAAGGGGCTAGTGGGCCACTAAGGCCCACTAGCCCCTTAGCTCGCCACCATATGATGTAGCTACAGCATAACCCTCACTTACTTCTGCCCAACTCCAAACTTTTAGCTAAAACCCTGACACTCGCCAAGTTCCTCCGCAATCCTGACAAAGGGCCAAAAATCCTGACATGTCAGGGGAACTTCTGACGTATGGCAACCCTAGCTTGGTCCGACTCCAATAATTAAAGCGTCTACAGATTACCGCACCGGACCGCGACCTTGACGCGGTGCGGCGCACAAATCGACAGTGTGGAAAATGGTCGCCGTACGCGCGTTTAGGACGCAGCTATAAGTTAGAGTGAGAAAGAGATAGTTTGACCGCACCAAGGTCAATGTTAGTCACTGTCCGTTGGGGTAGTCTATTTACGGCTATTAGCCACAATGGAGCACAAATATTATGGATTCACAGTCAAATTAATTCTGTCATATCTTTGATATTTTTCAGTCACAGCTCAGTAAAATTTTGATTTCCTGGTGCAATATTATTTTATAATACTTGAAAGGCTGGCAATAATATGAGCGTTAACATGCTTAATAATGCGACATTCTTTCCTTGAGCACCAGCTTTGATGATAGTACCCAAAATAACATACTCGTATTTTTCAATTAAAAAATTATACATTACTTTTTATAATTACTACACCGGCTTCATAATACGCAAAAAAAAATTAATTACATGAATTCGGAAGTTATTTATTAAAAAAAACCGTATTGATGTGTAGTGGCGTGGCGCCATCCTATGGACATTGGTAATGGGCTTAAGAGTTTAATGCGAAAAAATCACAGGAATATATGAAACGGACGTTATAGGTGTCACTTTAAGCCCACCATGCCCTTTGCATTTAGTCTGTACGGAATGAAGAGTCGTGGAATATAAGGTAGCCCATACATTCTACAACTCTTCTCTTTCCGCGCAGACTAAGCAATACAGGGAATCTTGAAACTTTTCATATATGTTATTTTGGGCACAAGCATCCACAAATACACTCAGTAAACCTCAAACCTAATGGGCTGATTTTTGTTTTTTTTTTCCATTTCTTTTTTCGGCATATATTGATAAAATTTGATCAGTTCCCCATTCTGGACGGAACAAACACAAAATCCCAATTTGGGACAAAAAATATGGTTTTTTTTTAGTATGGTACATTTTAAACACCAAACCACAACTAAACTTACGTTTAATGAAATATTCCGTCGAGTTATGAAAATTCATTACGTTTTCGTCACTCAGAGGAAGACATTATAGAATTGCGAAATTGCGCTATATTTTACAGAATATGGAACTCTCACCAAATTATATCGAAATCCGACGAAAAAATAGACAAAAAAACAAAGATCCGCCTAAATATAGCACCAATTGCATAATATGGACAATACAAAGCTATATAATCTTACATATAAGCGGTGGGATATATTGTGGGTATGGAAAGGCATCAGTGGAATAGCGCTCGCGGTCTCTTCTTGGCGAGGATGTGCCATGAATGAGTCACGCCTTTGCGTCGTTTTGGTGATAACCTGAAAAATGAGAGAATTTATGGTTTAAACTTTAAAAACTTTATTACACCAACCACATAAACTTGAAATAATAAGTTTTGATGTAGTCCCATTAAAATGAATAATAATGAGAAATTGTAGTGTTTAGAATGTGGTGTGCTTGGTGTATGCATGTGTGGATTGATGATTTAGCCTTTTGAATTCCATATGACATAACCAAAGATATTATTCAAATCCCAAGATCAAAGGTATAGCCAGCCAATAACAACATAGTTGATACTGCAAAAATTACGCCATAACACAAGGGATTGTTGTCAGGGAGCAGTATCACTGACACCGCTGTGCTGGCACCATTCTTGTTGCCTGTAATGCCATTCTTAATAAAGTAATTATATCTAAGAGACCGAACTTTGCTCGGAAAACGTATAAAAACTCTAAAATGCGCGTTTTTCCAGAGATTATAGAATTTTGTCCTTGAAAACCAAGCAGCAAATTTCATCGAAATTGTTAGAGCCGTTTCTGAGATCCCGAAATATATAAATATACAAGAATTGCTCGTTTAAAGGTATAAGATATATGTATATGACTTCTAGTTCAGTTTGGGCTAAATAAATGCCAAATTACTACATACCCATGATCTGGTGTATCAGGCATGTACGGAGACATCCTGAAGTCTCGGCTGTGAGGTGTCTCTATTCCAAACGGACTGTACAACTTAGCGGGACTCCTACCTAGTACCTGAAATGTAACAACATCCAGACTTAAAGAAACATTGCAATTTAGAGATGCCCCGAATAGTGGTTTTGGCCTAATGCCAAATATTCGGCCTCTCTCCCGGCCGAAGCGCCAAATATTCGGCATAAGATGCGAACATTTTGAGTCATATTTATAATGAAAACTGTTTGCCAATAAAGTACAATGTTTACTAACATTTCATTTTTGTTGCTCAGAATCAGTGAATGTGGTCAATAAAATCAGACTCATGATAAAATATGAATACCAAATCAATTGTTGCAAAATATTTGTGGCATCTCTATTGCAAATACTTGCATTTCTTACAAAGTTAATACAAAGGTAAGAAGCAAATGTGATTATAACACAATCACTAGGGCGTCCTCCCGGGAAATACCGGTTCTCGATTTCCCGGGAAATCCCGGGATTTATTTGGAATCCAAAGAACCGGTACTGAGCACCGAGTCCCGGTTCTCCCGGTTCCCGCCATAACATCAAATAAACATTTATATTATCAGTAAAATTAACGCACCGGCAAGTTCGGCAGCGTCGCATTTGTCGTGAAGCGTGCGATGCGACGTTGCGACACTTGCAACATCGCTTATTGTCTTAACCACCCCGCCCCACCCCGCATACCTGAGCTTACTTCCGTAATATTGATTACTTTTTACTCAAAGTTTAATAAATGTTATATACACAAGACTTAAACTACAGTGTTTATGTATAAAACTATAAATCACATTCTTGTGTCTAATTGTTATTGATCTCCAGTTCCATCCGTTCTTAAGCCAATGATTAGATTAGGTTAGGTATTTGATAAGTTCTTTATGTTAAATTATTTATTTGTGAGGTGATTATATTTTTGTTACAAAAAAAAGAACTGTATTTGTTTTAAGTGTGTTGATTATTATATTACTGCAATGTTACAATTATCTTAAGGTAATCACATTTGAAATAGAAAAAATATTGAACTATTATAATTAGACTGATTTATATTATTTAAGTTCACATTTAAAATTAAAATAATGATTAGCGTTACGTCAAGTAAATTCGACGACATCTTCCATAAATAGTCAGGTTGAGGATATTAAAATTTGTATAACTTTGCACAATTTGTTTTTTTTAATTACAATATTATGATAATTATGATATTGTGAACATGATAAGAATGTTTAAAATATTATGGTGTTTGTAAGTAGTACTTACTACACATGATTCATAACATTACGATTATGATCAATGACACTATTAACTAATTAATCAATTAAGACTGATTAAAGTAACTATTAAGACTGATTTAAGTGTATTATTCCTAAAACTGTTTTTTATTCTATAAAAAATTCTTAATTATTCCTACGATTCCTTTTCATTATTATTAAAGTTAGTTGCAAGATTCACAGTTAAATGATGTCAAACAAAATATATAAAAATAATTCAGCTCAGCATAAAGAACCGGGAGAACCGGGAATCCCGGTACCGGCTCCGACCCGGTACCGGGAAATGAAAAACTAGGAACCGGTCCCGGGACTGCACGCCCTCCTAACAATCACATACACCCTAGAAATGCCAGTAGAAGTAAACATAGCGAGTTGTGCCATTCAAGAACATTCTCTGTTTCGCACTGTGAACATTGCTCGTTAAGAGGCCCACTGATTATCAGTTTGCCGGATGATATAGGCCTGCCAGTTATTTGTGATTGTCAGCTTTTGCAAATAACTGACAGGCCGATGTCATCCGGCAAACTGGCCCCTTTAAAAAATGTGTCTAAACTAAACGGACGAGAATTTTGAAACTGGCACAGCTTACAGCAGGAACAGTAGAGGCATTTTTACCCATGGCACACTTTACTCGCCATATAGGCAAAATCATGCACCTGCTTTTGAGTATGTCCAGCCCTTACAACACAAAGGTGTCAGAAATTATGCCAAATTTTGAAATCCTTGAAATAAATTCAAAATCAGGTGGGAAATATATTCCCTCTGCCTTATAAAGGCTTAACCTATGGGCTCATTTGTCTTACAAAACACTATAAGAGTATTATTATGGACAGTTACCTGTTTTTTCTTGGTAACAGGAGTGGATGGAGTTCTGCAAGGAGAACCAGTCTCCGCAAGGCGATGCCGGCGCCTTCCGCCCAGCCTGAAATGCTGTAGAACACCACATTTGAACAGTTTTGACATTTTTTTGTTAGGGTGGTTATAAAAACAGTCTATTGTAGTATCTAATTTTAATATTAGAGCAAATAAATGTACCACGTGTAGATTAAGATATTATAGTAATATATTTTGTTAGATCAGAGTTACTCGTAACGTATTGATTGTTTTACATACCTGTGACAGATTACCAAAAGTATTTCTAACTGTTCTAAAAGTCCTCGAAATCTTGTCAGCGCCGGACTGTAAGGCACGACGGGAATTAGCGAACGATTTATTCTTAAATAAGTTCTTATTATAACATCCATCGACGTTTCTGAGGCTTTCTCTGGCTGGAGAATCGATCGCAGAGTCTGACACAAAGGGATCCTTCATTGTATAAAAGTGAAGGCGCACAAAACACTTATAATCAGTTTGTTTTATTAACTAGATGACTAACTTGCTAATGCAATATAAAAATACCACTAGTTAATACATTTTTGCCAAAAAATGGTAAAAATCAATCGTGTACAGTTTTGACGGCTTCGTAACGTTTTTTCTTTTTTTCGGCCGTTACACACACACATGCATACACGGAAACCACAGCCTAAAAACCAAAATAGGTGTGCTCCGGTTTCCAGAAGTACCAATGTAACAAATATGAAAAACTGGTTAAGGGCCTAAAACGGGATAGCATGATGAAGGCCAGTCCAGACGGGAAATTTTTTTCGCCAATCAGATTAAAATCAAACGACGCAAAAACGCCTATTTGGCTCGCCGATTATGACCGATATTACCGATAAAATGGAGGTACGGACGTCATAATACCAATTTGTGACGTTAGTATTCGCCTTCGGTGCCAATTTTTAAATTTAGAACGCTTAAATATTGCCATAAATCTAAAGTTGGTGATTAAATTGAAGTAAGGTGAGGTAGGGGAAGTGCGCCATGCTGTCTAAGTGCTAATATTACTAGTATTCTACAACACTACTACTACTACTAGAGTCTAAGTGTTGTAGAATGTGCGTATTAAGAAGAAATTTGCGTTATTAGTTGCGTGAAGTCACGCAACTTTCTTTTCTGATCAAATCGTTGATCATCCGTCTAGACTGGCCTTAATTTCTCTTCCTCTCACAATACTGTAAAACAGGGAGACCGATTCAATCTTTTATTCAGATGGTTGTCTTAACAATTGTTGTAGCATAATCTCTACTAATTAAATAACTTTCACTACTATAATTTGTGATTTATTCAGGAACCCCGTGAGTGCATGTAGTAATCGATAACTGTCGAGAATGCCGCGAAGCCGGCTGCACCCAAAACGCCTGCTCTTAGGCCACCTGAAATGAAGGAAGAAGAATAATAATTATAGTCCGGCAAGTGGCAAACCAACCAGTTTGTCACTATACATTTTTACAACTACATATTTGATCAGGTACTTAAGTACTAATACACAAAATTGGCACCAGGTTATGGTTACATACGATTTTTTCCGAGTCTAATGACTCATGAAAGAAAAATTCATCATATATAAATCAAATACATAAATTGTGTAACAATTAAGAGCATAGGTATTTGTTACACTTAGTATTGGCAACGCGCATGTAACACCTCTGGAGCTGCAAGCCTCCATAAGCCGTATGCTTGTTTGCCACCAAAGTAGTAGAAAAAAACCATTAGCGCCCACACTCACTTTGGGAACCCACCATTTTTCTAATGCTGTTAGGTAGAGGTACGGTAGAAAATCGAATCAAACACCGTAACCCAAGTGGGTACAATGGGCGGTAATGGGTTAAATAATGTTTAACTATTCAAATAATCTGATTTTATGTCTCGGAACTAACTTCATCTGCAATAAGGATATTTCTATCTGAAATTCCAACAGAAATTCTTCAGTTTCAGATGAAAACATCCATATTGCACTTGAAGCATACAGACCCTTCTGTGATGGAAAGTCACAAATATTGACAAAGGAGCTGTAGATTTAGAATGCATTTGTTATTTTTTTGCAGATGTTATGTTCTTCTACTAAATTTACTGTCATATCTACAAAAATGTGTTGTAAAATTTGATTTGGAATAAGAACTTGAAATGACTGAAGCCGCTAATAAGTAGGCTCATGACTCTCATGAGGTATATGTATTTATCGGTAATATCAAATGTTGGGTGATTTGAAAATAGAATCTTAAATAAACCTTAAGGGAGGTTTAGCCTAGAAAAAACTTGCATGCAATTTTAATTACATTGCGGTATCTGATCAAACTTTTGAATGGAACTTACCTTATTTGTCAGCAATGTAACATAAATTGCATGTTGGTCCTTGCTAGTCTAAACCTCGCTTTAGCATGGCAAGCTGCCAAGAAAGGGGTGATTGAATTGAATTTTAAATTTAATTAATTGCAAGAAAGTTATTCCAACAACTCAAACATGATTTTAAATTATTTTATGTGTAGTAAATTAGGTCTAATTTTTCAATAATTATGTTTTAAATGCACTGCCTACAATTTTTTCTGTTTTGTCCTAAGGTTGACTGGTAGAGAATGCCTCATGGCATTAAGTTCGCCTTTTGTACATTAAGTTTTTCTTTTGTGCAATGAAGTTTAAATAAATAAATGATTTAAGCTTCCTAAAGGGATAATGGATCTATGGATTTTCAGAAATATAATGATATACAAAATTACCCAAATACGCCTTACAACTATTTATACCTCTCAATCCAATAAGTCCACCAGTAACACCACCAGCATAAGTCCCGTTTCTCCAGTCTGACTTCCCTCTCGCAGTCTCTACGCAGCACTCAACTCCAGAAAACACAGCTCCAAGTATCGCAAATGTCTTTGCATTACTTAACATCGCAGTTTTGAATTCCCTTAATATTTCTCTGGCTGTTTGAGTTTGTGGTGCTGTTGTGTCTGTGACGTTTGGCATGAGAGAGGAGGTGAAGAGACCAACGGCAGCTCCCAAACCATAACCTAAAGAAAATATGAAAAAATGATGTCATAATTACATAAGGCTACTTTCATATGTTTGTTGATCAAAAATTATTCTCTAAAAAAATACTATAAGATGACTATTTTTTTTTCTCAGGATCCTTATCATACACAGTAAAGAGGTAAAATCTGTTCATTCCTGGCAAACAAGCTCGTGTTATAATAATAATAATATAAACTCTATAGTAAAACACGAATATTGAATCAAAATAAAGTTTATCTAGCTTCAATGTTACTAATGATATTGATTGCATTGACTTATATATTACTTCGTAAAGACGGGCCTTACGGGCACCACAGCGGTGTCAAGCGTGCAGTCCAACGCAACTAGTTGCGACCAATCGTGCGCGTGATAAGAACTCATCAACCAATCGCGTTGTAGCATTCCACCGAGGCACACCAAACGATTATGTTCGGTCGGAATTATATGAACGAACCTTTACGCAATCGCGTTGTAGCATTCCACCGAGGCACACCAAACGATTATGTTCGGTCGGAATTATATGAACGAACCTTTACGTTTGAAATTTTTGAGTGATTTATAAAAACAAGACTTACCAACTATACAACTGGTGAGTGATTTAAACGGACAGCTCTCTACAGCAGCTTCAATCATTTTCTCTTCGTTAGTTTTAATCTCTGGTGGACCAAGAAACCGCGGTATAAGAATGTTTTCGCGATATCGATAATTATTACCAATAAGATATTGGGCGAGCGACTCATAATCATTTTTTTCGTAAAATCTGACTAATCTAGGGTCGGGTGGCGGTGGCTGGGTATAGTCTGTCATTGTTTCTTGTTTTTTATCTACTTTGGAAAAGCATATGTAATTTAACAATCGTTTAAATACGATATTTACGTAAAAATATGAGCCTTATTACAACATAACCTTAGCGAAATTTAGCCGTCAGCTGTCAGCTGGTAACATGACGTTTTTGAAGCGTTTTCATAATCGCTTTAAATTAATATTTGTGATTTTAATTGCTTTCACTGTTGGTAATACTAAAAATCGATTACGATAACCGCTTCACAACCACTCGTGTGGTGTGGTGGAACCCGCCAGAAAAAGACGCCTAGTATTACCATTAAAGAAAAAAAATCAAAGAATGAGAAAAAAAATACACGACCTCCGCTTCACTTGTGTTTTTTTCTAATTTTACTGTCAATAAGCTGATAATTCCATGCATATTTTGTATGCAACAGTTATTTTGACTTAATATTGTGCTCTATTATGCACCAAACTATCGCGGGGAAGGCTCGAGGTGGTTCTATTAACTAAAATCAATAACAATCTGAAACCAACAAAGGTACGCTTGTGTTTGCTTTGGCCCAGCGTATAACCTGTGTTTAGTGCTGGCGTCCGGTTGGCGTCTGTCACGGCGATCGCGAAACTATCTAATTAGTCTTATTTTGTAACAATATCGCGGATAAAATGTGCGGTAGTGTTGTCGGGGGATGTGCATTTAAGTGTTGTTTGTTATTTTAGTTACGAAGATGAATTATGAAGCCGAAAGAGCCATGAACCAGAAGCGGTTGCGTATGGACGGGGAGCCGGGCCACGGTGTGGTGCAGGGGAACGGATTGCCGCTTAATTACATGGGTATGCATTATAGAACACTTATATCACCCTATTAATGTTCAAAAATGTCTCTATAAGGGAGAAGTCTGAGTAAATATGTGTTGTTGTAGATAATGGTCATCAGATTCCATACCAACCGTACGCTGGAGCGTACAACACGCACTACCCGCCCCCAGACGCTTTTGCAGCGTACGGGCCGCCACCGCCCGGGGGCTATGCCCCTCAGAACCTGTCATATGCCCCCCCAGCCCATCAGAATTACCCGCACCATCAAAGTTTTCCTCCTCAGCAGCCACAGGCTCAGCTGCATATGCCGCAGTCTCACATGGGTAAGTCATGTAAGTAATCAAATTTGTTTATTATTTTTTCAATTCATTTTTTTTAATTAATTTGGTTGAATACAACTTGTATTGGCTAATAGTGCAAGTGTCAAGTGTCTAATTAAATATATTAAAAAACGAGTAACCACTCGCGTATTTTAAGTCGAAAAACTCTTGACATGTTTCACTCTGTCTGTACCGAGGAGTGTTGTCAGGAGCTTGCATTGGTGAACTGGCATAGGAACCGCGGTGGGGGCGATAGTGAGTTAGTGCTTCTGGGCATTATCAGCGAATCTACAACCATTGTGACTATTTTGCGTGAAACAAGGTAGCGCTACTCTAACCAAGCCAGCTCCTCCACGAAGCCTAGCAAAGTTTTCAGGTTGCTAACTGCCTCTCTTAGCAGCTTTAGTGTGCACGGAGTCCCTAGATATTTGTTCCTGTATCCTTCAACCTGTTTGCAATCTAGGACAATGTGTATTGTTGTTTCCTCTTCTTCCATGCACACTCTGCACATGGGGGAGTGTGGAAGTGTTCATTAAACTTGATACAATATTAAAAATAATTAAGAACCTTCCTGTCAAAGTAAAAGCACAAGAATTTGCAATGCAACTATTGTTTTCTTTCTCATAAAATTAGGGTCAACTTTGTCGCTTGCCATAAGGACGAGATTAGCTTGTATCTTTATATGAATAACCTGTCAAGGCATAGTTATGGCAAGTGACAAAGTGGGATGTTTTGCCAGTTTCGGTCACATTTCTTGTTATAATTTTGTCCCATCAGCCAGGGGAACATAGCAGTTTAGTTTGTTAGAAGAAATTGTACACCACATTCAAACACCCTTGATAGATGGTCCTTTTTGGAAAGTGCTAAGCCTGCCACTAAAAGTGTGATGATGAATTTAAATGCCTTAAAATCAGGTTGTAATGAGTGACCCAGGAGAATGTTACCATGGCAACAAGTGACAAGAAAATTTTTTGTGACATTTTCTGTTAATAGCTGATTTTATTTTAAATATTTTGATTTTAATTGAACACTGATAATATTTTTCATTAATTAATCTAGTATACAAATAATTAAAATTGGAAGGAACTTATCATGGAATTTATCATAAAAATTTACCTTATAAAATTTTAATGCTATTAGCTAATGTTTCCCACAAAAGATAAGGCCATTCACCTAAATTAAAACTATGATAAAAATCTTGAATATGTGATGCTGAAGTGTGCTAAATTAGAGCAGTCTCTCAATTTATGTGCTACAACTAAATTCAAATAAAGAAAAAAAAATTAAACTAGTGTTAACATCAGATAAAATGGAATATCCTGACAATAGTCCAGACATCAACTTAAAAATCCTGACATTTCCTGGATGGTTATTTCTACTCAAATGATGGGCGACTAACCCCTTAACTCGCCACTGTACACACAACAATTTGTACATTTTCGGGTAGTTATAACATTTATTGGTTAAAACTTTCACTGCCAAGAACTCCACTAGGGAGTTCTCGAAAACTTTGTTCACATGCCACGCGACTCCCGAGGGGAGTTTGTACTATACAATTATTGACTAAAGGCCATGCCATCCGACTCCTCTAGCGAGTTCTTACGAAACTTACGATTTTTCAGGGTTGTCACTATACCTCGTTTTTTAGGATTACAAAAATGCGATTTTTAGTTCAAATTCGTACGCAGCTTTATACTAATAGCTAGCCTAGTAAATAAAGTTTAGAGTAGGTAGGTATCCGACATACCTCCCTAATATAATATGTATTTATGCTCACTATGCAACTAAAAATGCATGGCGTTGGCAATTTTGTCCTTTGTGACAGCTCTGGACTCCCTAGAGGAGTCGTCGGCATACGGCATAGAAATAAATGAACTCCCCAGCGGAGTTCTTGGCGTGCAGCAGTGTTTATTCGCCGAGTGCGCGTTTGGACTCCACGGGGGAGTCTTATATAGATGTTTATATTTACGCCGGCATTCAGCGGTGGACTTGAGTTTTGGCCTGACAATGACAGTGTTAACCAACCAAATACAAAACCGCCTGGAATTGTCACTGAACGACCTGACTTTAACTTACATTATTTGATCATGTAATGTTTTCGTCTACCTTCAACTGGCTTAAGGACCCATTTGAGGGTAGATTTTGTTTACTTTTATTTCAATACCTAAAGAAACAGTATAGTCAACACCTGGCAATCCACTGACGCTATTTGTATAGTACAGCTATCATTTTATCAAAAGCAAACTGTCGAACAGTCATCAATATGAGCACACTTTTGATATTGGCAAAATCATCATAAATTTGAGAAGAATGAGATTATAATGTAACCTGTCCCCACAGTTCAAGGCTACGCCCCAGAACTGGTGCACAAAGCCGCCTGGGCGCCGCAGCCGCACCTGCTGCCGCCGCTGGACGCTCAGAAACCGCTTGACATCAAACAACTGAAGCCGGAGATCAAGCTCGAGCCGCAGGATGTGCATAAGAGACCGCATCCGGAGAGTGAAATGATGGTAAATCTGTCTCAATGTAACATTTAAACTTTTACGTTTTGAACACATATTAAATCATAACTAGTATACACACTAAAAAATATGATTTAATTTGTCACTTCAGAAGAGAATCTTTCCTAATGTTACCCCAAGTTAGACTTTTGATGATCGTTTGAAATTTAAGTTGTTTTAGGGTTCCATAAACAAAGGGTAAAACGGGACAGGATCCTATTACTAAGACTCCGTTGTCAGTCCGTCTGTCCGTCTGTCACCAGGCTGTATCTCATTTCGTCTAGACAGTTGAAATTTTCACAGATGATGTATTTCTGTTGCCACTATAACAAGAAATACTAAAAAGTCAACTCTTAGTGGGCCAGTATGATGGTCCATCGTGTACAGGAGCCATTAGGCCACCTTGGTTAGTGGATGTTCTCTGTTTCTAGAGCCTTGAGCCTCTATCCATTTGGTCATCTTTACTGTTCACCTCTCGTCTTGCCCATCTCCATTTCATGCTCTTGAGTGAAGAGCATCAATTACTTCTGGCCTTTTTCTAATATCAGAGCATTCTACTCTATCTTTCACCTCTACTTATTCAATAATTTTAATTCAGAAAATAAATTCCATACATTAAAATACAATATAAATTAAGATAAAAATTAAAATTAAATATGTTAGTAACAATAGGTAAATCCTTAAGAAACTATGTAACTAACTACTTATATTATGATGTTGTTTCTAGGGTGGAGACCTGGATCAGCCGAAGATTAAGATCAAGACGGACATCTTCAAGCCTGACGATCTGGCACACAGGCCCGATGTCGACAAGCCCCATGGTAAGTCCCCACTGAGCTATCGCGTTTCCTTACTATTTTGCGTCACTTCGTACAATATACAAGATTCCCATTCACCATTCACCTTCCCATCCAAACGGGAGTTTCGTTCTCATTTTAAAACTACGCGTTGGATTGTAATGAAACTTTGCGCATACAATGACATAAGTTATATCTATGCCTGTATTACTTTATATAGCTCCAGCTTATAAAACAAACGATATAGCGCAAAAACAAAACCCTCGCAACGCTCAAGATTCCATTTTTTGAACCACGAGCGATGCAAGTGGTTCAGTTTAGTAATCTTTCGCTTGCTCAGGTATCAATATTAGCACGAGCGGTAAAACAAATAACTATTTCATTGTTTCAGATGTGTCCCAAAAATCGTTATTGTTGGATGCGTCCAAACCAGTTGAGCAAAAGAAAGGTAAAATATTTTTTTTTTGCTTTTTTTTTATTTGTATGAACCATTTTATGTGCAACAAGTCACTTAATGCTTGTTTTCAGATGACGGTCAGCCTAGCATTATTGGAGTTGACGGTAAACCCGGAGATAAACCTGCAGGTACTTGATTTAAATTATAATACTATAAGTTACTTTTCATACTATAATTTATTTGATCGATAATGATATCAATTTTTTTTTTTTCAAACACATGCAAGGCTCGGAAACTGGTTAAATTTCCAAACCGTCATCATGGATTTGGCGCGAAACCTTTTAATTTCGGTTTCGTTCGTATAACCGTTATTTTTGACTCGGTTTTTAGAAGAACATTTTCATAAACTGTCACCATACCTGTCATTCACAGTGCCCTCTGATGTGCCAGCGAGATGTCATTCTCAGTGTACCTCTCTTGTGGACGTAGTTTAAGGACGTATACGTGAGAAGAGCACGAACCTACGAGGCCTTAGAGTACAGATTTTTTTTTATACCACAGCCATATTACAAATCAACAACCTTAGTTCTTCACACAATAGTTATTTACGATACAAGTGCGAAAAATAGGAAGTTCGAAACGAGTGGTGATAAATTAAAACACGTACAAAGGGAGTGTTTTAAATCGACACGAGTTGCGAATTACTTATTCGAACATGTATCGTACAACGTTTTACAGTACAGTCAGCGTCAAATACTTCGTAGCAGTCAAAGTGGCCAAATAGTTCGGTACACCATACTAAAAATATGGTGTACCGAACTATTTGGCTACTTTGACTGCTACGAAGTATTTGACGCTGACTGTACATATGGACCTTTAAATTTTCGACATAGTTGCGTAACGTGCTAATTATCGCACCAGTGCGGTAAAGTAGCACCATATGTACTGTAATAGTACATTACGATACAACTGCGAAAAATAGGAAATTCGAAACGAGTGGCGATAAAATCGTCACGAGTTGCGAATTACCTATTCGCACATGTATCGTACAACGGTTTACAGTACTTATAGCTCTTTAAATGTTCGACACAGTAACGTAATATGCTAATTTTCGCACTAGTGCGGTAAAGTAGCACCATATGTACTGTAAACAATGATGTGATATATTTTTGTAACAGAAGCATGCAAGCCGGAAGGCTCGGCCGAGGGCGGCGACGTTCAGCGCTCCGAGGTCAAGATAGCAGACAAGAGGTAAGCCTAATGTAATTAATATAATATATATTAATTAATATTAATAAGAGAATTAATTTGTAACGGAAGCGCTGGTGGCCCAGCGGTAAGAGCGTGCGACTTGCAATCCGGACGTCGCGGGTTCAAACCCCGGCTAGTATCGACCAATGAGTTTTTCGGAACATATGTTAGAAATATATAATATAATATAAATATATATTTTATATTTACCAGTCGCTTTTCGGTGAAGGAAACCGGACTAATCCCAATAAGGCTAGTTTACCCTCTACAGTTGGAACGTCAGATGGCAGTCGCTTTCGTAAAAACTAGTGCCTACGCCAATTCTGGGGATTAGTTGTCAAGCGGACCCCAGGCTCCGATGAGCAGTGGCAAAAATGCCGGGACAACGCTAGGAAGAAGAAGAAGATTCGTTTTTTTTAGCCAAGCAAAATAATGCAAAAGATCGTACATGATTTATAATTGGTACATATTTGCCGTGACTTATTTTTCAATAAAAAGACACCACAAATACGCTTACCTTCTTTCTAATGCAAAAAACGGACTATAAATACCTGTGTATTTCCAAAAATACATTCATCCCTGTCATTTCATTGTTTTTGTAAAATGATGTACTTATTTGCAGTGAGGAGGACCGAAAACCCTTCAGCAGTCCGGAGCTGCCCAAACCAGGGACTCCAGGGAAGGCCTCTACCCCCGGCCTGGAGGTGAGTGTAAGTTTATCGGTTTTTTATTTTGTTATTTTATTTTTATTCCGTTTTACTTATGTATTGCTTTCTTTGTTCTTTATTTTTCAAGACTTTTACTTTATTTCGTTGCCGTGCAAAGGATTCCTCTATCCATTTTCACTAGGTACTTATTTATTTATTATTATTCTACACCGTGTTTTTATTGAAATCCGTTAACTTCGGGGTATGGGTAAGTACGTTTACGTACTACATGACATAGTTAATTAAAAAAAAAAAATTAAAAAAAATATTTTTTTTAACATTTTTTTTTTTATAAAAAGTAATTAAATGTTGCATATATCGTTGTTGTTGCACGGGCATTACATTTATCTCAACCAAACAATTGAAAACTGACATGTCAATGTCATTTCAAACATCGATCGTCCTAGATAGTACTTACGTTTAGTAGCAAATGTATTAACTTGTACTAAACACTAATCAATATGTGAACAGGCCCTAAGGTAAGTGTACACACTCGTAAGGGCTTTATAAGATAAAAATAAAATATTGATTATCTCGGAAATGGAGTTAATTAGAATACCGGTGTCTTTGAGAAAGTTACTTAATTTAAGCTCAGGAATGCACCCTTGAAATTAACGGAAATTAAAAAAACACAGTGTATAAAGACAACAAATGGTCCAACTAGTGTTAGTTGATCTTAGCCTACTTTAGTACTTAATACCAAACATATGCCAATAATGATGTCCCTAATGGCTATACCAAATAGACCGCGAGCCAGGAACATTACCATGACCAATCACCTCCCGGGCGATAACTCGTATAGTGGTTAATGGCTATGTATGATGAACCCTCGTGGACGTCAGCTGCCGCTCCGTAGGTGGGTTGAGGAATGGCAGCCGAACCGAAACACAGCCAAAGAAAAAAAATAGTCATCGCCTCCCGTTGGATACTTTGTCAGATGATAGTCTAGATGCTATTGTGAATTAAAAAAATCGTCAGCCGGTTGTATCACAGTGTTACAAGAACGTTAGCTTTCCGCATGAACATGTAAAAAATAAGCTTCCTAGGCAATCTTTTACGAACCACCAGGTTAAATAAAAGACAAGGGTAAAAGTATTTTTTCTAGTCGTCGACTGTAATGGTTGAATTAAGATTTCGTATACCCAACTATAATTGCGTACTTTTCATGTATGGGCTCCCAACTCAACTATAAGATTCATTTCGATACGCTGTAGTAAGACGCCGGGTGGGAGTAACGCGTTTATGTCTACATTTTTGTCTACTGAGATACTTATCAATTTTCACGAATTATTTAGGTTTTATAGTAAAAAAGTATTATTTTAGCTGACTCGTGAAGCGCTGGTGGCCTAGCGGTAAGAGCGTGCGACTTGCAATCCGGAGGTCGCGGGTTCAAACCCCGGCTCGTACCAATGGGTTTTTCGGAACTTATGTACGAAATATCATTTGATATTTACCAGTCGCTTTTCGGTGAAGGAAAACATCGTGAGGAAACCGGACTATTCCTAACAAGGCCTAGTTTACCCTCTGGGTTGGAAGGTCAGATGGCAGTCGCTTTCGTAAAAACTAGTGCCTACGCCAAATCTTGGGATTAGTTGTCAAGCGGACCCCAGGCTCCCATGAGCCGTGGCAAAATGCCGGGACAACGCGAGGAAGAAGAAGATTTTAGCTGACTCGTAGAAAAAGTATTGTATACAATAGTGATATAAACGAGCTTTCCAATCTCGTACCTTACTTAGGCAACTCAGCAAGCTTCGTTGCCTAAACACGGTGCTCGACTGAGAAACTATTATACCACGATTGTATAAAATACTATTGCACCACAGGGGCGATGGCGGTAGTTCCCGTCCGCCATCTTGCTTGCTGCGCCACCGGTCCAGTCATGGCCTTAGTTTTACGAGAAATATGCGCTTCGTCCAATGCTAGAGATTGAGTTATTTTGATTGATGACTGGGAGAAACTTGCGATGCGTAGAACGGAATAGCGCGCATCTGTTCATAAAAGAGTAGAGCAACCGGCGACCGGCGACCGGCTTGGCCTAGTGGGCAGTGACCCTGCCTACGAAGCTGATGGTCCCGGGTTCAAATCCTGGTAAGGGCATGTATTCGTGTGATGAGCATGGATATTTGTTCCTGAGTCATGGGTGTTTTCTATGTATTTAAGTATTTATAAATATTTATATATTATATATATCGTTGTCTAAGTACCCTCAACACAAGCCTTATTGAGCTTACTGTGGGACTTAGTCAATTTGTGTAATAATGTCCTATAATATTTATTATTAATATTTATTATTATTTATTAATATGAGCAGCGGCGCGGAAGACCTGGATGCTAAGCGAGACGACCAAAGCGTATACCTATACCTACAACCGAGCTGGCCAGCTTTATTGCGCACCATGTGATCGTATTTTCAAAACCAAATTTGGCTTCGCAAGTCTTGTCTAATTTGTTCTCGGAGATACATTTCAAAGTTACATTGCGAATATACAAAGTACAGTGTACGCGACATTTCCACCTTCACCACTTAGATGGTTGGCAGTCCTCAACTGTGCGTTTCTCCAGCAACATCCTGCCTCGCACACCTAAACTGTGGAATGAACTGTCGCCTCGCCAGCGGTATTTCCGGACCGATACGACCCTCAAACCTTCAAGAAAAGATCGTACTCCATCTTAAAGGCCGGCAACGCATTAGCAACCCCTCTGGTGTTGCGGGTGGCCATGGGCGGCGGTAATCGCTTACCATCAAGTGATCCGCCTGCTCGTTTGACGATCAAGTCCGAGTTCGTTTTATTCGCGCACCGAGGGTTCCGTACTAACTTTGAATTATCTCGTGTAACTACTATAAAGGCGAAAGACGAAAGAACAGAAGTACCTATGCTAAGTGTAATTGTGTACAGCACTTTTGATTATGTTGGTTTTTCGAGGATAATTCTCTATCATGGGAACTGATTTCAAAAATTGTTCTTTTATTTGAAAAAAAGGTGTATTTAATGTAATCTCATAGAAATTTCAAGTGTAATAAACACACGTAACGTTGGTTAAATTGCAAACTGAATTCGGAAAGGTTTTTTTTTAATAAAAAAGTTACCAAGCAAGAGGTTGATTATATTTATCAAGTAAAATTTAAAGTTATAGTTATGGTGAGTATGTTAATATTATGTCAGAATTTAATTATTGGGGATCGGTATTTTTTTTCACATTATCTTTCATAAATCAATTTTGTTTCTCTATGAAAAAAAATTAAACAAGTGTTTTGGACTGTGCAATTTAAGCTCTTTCAAATGATACTCCACTTGACCTAGTCATTAGACTTTTAAATTTTGCCCCCTCTTCATATTGGGCATTTTCTATAGCTAATAAAAAAAATACTTTCAATGTGTCTGGGCTAGCTAACTATTCCAAATTTCAAATCGATAGCTTAAGTGGTTCTCGAGATATTAAGCCATGTGACAGATAGGCAGACAGACGAATGGACGGATAGAGTCGCACCATAAGTCGTACCTTTAAATGTGTCTTTTTTACAATTTCACTGAGTAATGGTTATTTTATTCCTTTTCAATAAAAAAAACCGAGTCCCTTATAGTTAGTTTCAGCAACTTAAGACATAATTCAATAAATAAAATAAAAACTGCTTAAACATATTACGATTAATATTGCTTTAAGCACTTTTTATTTTCTTCCCATCTATTCATCTTTCTAGCCATCGGGCTTCGGGCTTAATTAACACTTGTTCGTAAATTCTTCTTCACAGCCCTTAATACACAACGTACCATTATGTCCTGGTGTTTGTAGCTCACAAATTTTTGTGTACGTTTGTATAGCCGACTATAGATATATGATGCTATTGTAGAAACACCATACTGATAGGCCAGTATATCAAAAGTGTGAACACGTTGACCATATAATAAGTTGAATCACGCTGTATCTCCAGCCGAAGAAACGCGGGCGTCCGAAAGGCTCCACCAACAAGCCGAAGCCCCCCGGCGCCCCCGCGCCGCGCGCCCCCGGCGCCGCCCCGCCCCCGCGCGGCGCCGCGCCCCGCGCCCCGCTGCCGGCGCCGCGCCCGCGCCCGCAGGGCTACCAGTACGCCGTGCGACCCTTCCGGAAGGACTTCTCCGGGATACAGTTCCGAAGGTATGCCCCACGGTCAGGCGCCTCGCATTGAACAAATGCGAGCAGCCTCGGTGTACTCTCATGAAATCCCTCGAAAGCTCGACGCTCCCCACTGAGGCCGTGCACTTACAGTAAGACATTGCGGCATACCACCCAAATAGCATTCAGAATTTCATCACAAGTACCTTACAGTTTTCGAGTAAAAGTTCCGTTTCCGCATTTTGGCTACTGCCTCTAAAAATTACATAACAGCACTGAATTGACAGTTTTCCCAAGCACTAAAACCTAAACCATTGCCCACAGGCGATGGAGCGACGACTGCCTAGACTCCTCCCACATCCCCAACGAGGTGTACTTCGGCGACGTGCCCGTGTCCACGGAGGTCCTGTTCAACTACTACGACGCCAACGCGGAGCGCGAGCGGCTGGCGGCGCAGGCGGCGCAGATCGCCGCGCAGAAGGCCGCCGCGGCCAAACTGGCGGCTGCCAAGTTGCAGGCGAGAGGGCTCATCTCCAATGAGGTAAGTTTCCACACTAGCAAATCTCAGACGTACAATGACACACTATCGCAAATCTCAATGTCAAACTTTGGCTATATGCGTTTCGCGCATATCATGCATCGCGCTCAGTGTGATGCTACATCTTGCCTCCAAAGTACCAGGAGCTCATAACGCAGTAGGAGTCCTGTTCAACTATTACAACGGAACGCGGAGCGCGAGCGGCTGGCGGCGCAGGCGGTTCAGATCGCCGCGCAGAAGGCCGCCGCGGCCAAACTGGCGGCTGCCAAGTTGCAGGCGAGAGGGCTCATCTCCAATGAGGTAAGTGGCCACATTAGCAACTTTCAGACGTACAATGACACACTATCGCAAATCTCAATGTCAAACTTAGATAAATGTGTTTCGCGCATATAATTAGTGACAGAGCTAGAGCTAGTTTATATCGTGCTCATTAAAGCGATTACGATATACTTATAGTTAGGAGTTAGATGCATCGCGCTCAGTGTGATGCTATATCTTGCCTCCAAAGTACCAAGAGCTCATAACACAGTAGGAGTTCTGTTCAACTATTACAACGGAAGGCGGAGCGCCAGCGGCTGGTGGCGCAGGCGGCGCAGATCGCCGCGCAGAAGGCCGCCGCGGCCAAACTGGCGGCTGCCAAGTTGCAGGCGAGAGGGCTCATCTCCAATGAGGTAAGTTGCCACATTAGCAACTCTCAGACGTACAAGGACACACGATCGCAAATCTCAATGTAATTAAGAGCGACAGAGCTAGAGCTAGTACATCGCGCTTATTAGAGCAATTACGCTATACGTGCTTCGCGCATACATATATGATGCGCTCAGTATTGATGCTATAGCTTGACTCCAAAGTACCAGGAGCTCATGACACAGTAGGAGTCCTGTTCAACTATTACGACGCCAACGCGGAGCGCGAGCGGCACAGACGGCACAGATCGCGATAGGTAAGCTGCCACTAAGGTCCGACCGAGAACGCATTTTCTGTCTCGGCCGAGAACGAGACCGAGACCGAGATTCAATGGTATTCTCGGCCGAGACCGAGACCGAGACCGAGAATTTATAAAATAGAAGAAAAAAACGATTTTTGCAATCAAAATGTTTTAATAGTCGAAATTCGATGATTTATCAGAAAAAGGTTTCATGGCCACTTCGTAGCGCTATTAAATAAATAGTATTTTTAGGGTTCCGTAGCCAAAATGGCAAAAACCCTTATAGTTTCGCCATTGCCGTCTGTCTGTGTCTGTCCGTATGTCACAACCATTTTACTCGAAAACTAAACGATATATTTTATAACGATATATGGAATGAAGGTGTATTATTTAATGTAAGTCGCATCTTAGTAAGGTAAATAATTAAGCTGTAATAAATACTTTTTCAGGAAAATGATTTTGAATATCTTCTTATTAAAATGAAGGAAGTGCCACGAACATTCGCTCTTTTGCTTGTCTGGCTTTTTGTATTGTATGAAGGTACGGAACCCTCCATTATGCGTTGCCCGACACTTGGCCGGTTTTTCTACTACGGATGTGCACAAAAAGAGGTACAGTAACAATAATCAGAATTAAAAAAGTTATATATTGTTACCCAAAAAACGTAATTTTTCAGCGTTATGGTCCGTTAAATTGTGACAATGCTCGTCGTTTAACTGGTCAGTTAGGGACCTGCTACTAAGCTAAGCCATATTAAATGAAAATCAACTTATGTCTGAAAAACCACACCGCGAGTTTCGTCAAAATTGCATAGAAGCATCCGCAAAGTTAGCATGAAATTATTATTATTTTTTTTTTTTTCATTTATTTAGAACACAAACAGTCACATATACAAATGGATTTGAAGTACAATGTAGAGTACTTAACATAATTAAGAATCATAGACCTGGAGGTTCATTATTAAGTACATAATGTTAACATACATACCAACAGCATAAAGAAAATGAAATCATGAAATCATGAGCCATACTTAAATTCTATTTACTAGTCTTCAGAGGAGAAAAAAAATACAATAAACAGGTTTGACATTACTGTCTGTTTCATTAATTATCGGATATGTTGTATTTTTTTTTTTTTTTTTACTAATATTTGGTAGGTATTAGGACAACCGGAAAGTTACATTTACACATTGTGTACATTGTATTATATTTAATTATATGAAATATGTACTTGAACTAAAACAATTTACGTCTAAGTATCATTTTGAGACTAGACAATGAAGTGTGAAAAGGATCAATATCAAGTAGGTACTTATTATAATAACTAGGGACTCGTCTGAAAAAAGTGTGCCGAGAGTAATTCTTGCGGGCAAAGCTGATATAAAATAGAGATCTAGGACGTAGGGGGTGGTGCGGACAACTGAAAGTGACTAATTCTAAAAGATTCGGACATTTAATCGCTCCTTTAAGAATTTTAAACAAGAACATTATATCTAAATAGTGTCTTCGGTTATCAAGGGAAGGAACACAAAAATGCTTCGCTGCTAACGAAGTACGTTCAAAATAATTACCCGTTCTGTAACAGAGTGATTTTAAAAAAATATTTTGGATCCTTTCCAGACGATCAATATGGACTTGGTATTGAGGCGTCCAAACAACAGAACCAAATTCAAGTATACTCCTAACAAAGGAATAGAATAATAGTTTATAAGTATTGGGGCGCCTGAAGGGCTGTCCGATCCTGAGAATCATCCCTAACTTCTTATAAGCTCGCTTACATATATTATCAATATGTAAATTAAAATTTAATTCTGAGTCTAAAGTAACACCTAAGTCTCTAACGGACGATACCCGGGCTATATTTTTTCCAGCTAAGGTGTAATTGAAAACTAACGGATCATTTTTACGATTAAAGCTGATTACGAGACATTTATCAGTATTTAACAAAAGATGATTATCTGAACAGTAGAGGAAAAAGTTATCTAAATCCTGCTGTAATGCATGGCAATCTGCTTCTGAGGACACAGCTTTGTATATTTTTGTGTCATCTGCATAGACGAGGTGCTCAGAGTTCCTAAAACAGTTTGCCATGTCATTGACATATAAAATAAACAGTAAAGGACCAAGATGTGATCCTTGGGGTACTCCGGAAGGTATAGGAAGAAAGCAAGAAGTATAACCCTTCAAGGCAACCGCCTGACTGCGATTGGACAGGTAAGACTTTATCCATCTAAGAAGGTCGCCGTGTATACCGAGCTCAAAGAGTTTCTTTATTAAGTTATTGTGGTTAATTTTGTCAAAACATTTCGAAAAGTCAGTATACACGACGTCCACCTGACAGCCAGAAGATATCCCATTGATAATAAAATCGGTAAAGGTCAGGAGATTTGTATCAACGCTACGACCTTGACAAAAACCATGTTGGTTAGGCGCAATGTGCTGAGAGAAGGCAGAAGTAATTTTGTTGTAAACGATTTTTTCAAAGATTTTCGCAAATATGTTTAATTTACTAATGGGCCTGTAATTAGTTACCAGGTGCGCATCGCCACTTTTGTAAATTGGTGTTATCAAGGCTTTTTTCCAAGAGGAGGGAAAGTGACCATGAGCTAAGGACTTAATAAAAATTTGAGCTAAAGGCACTGCCAATTCACGGGCGCACATTTTAATGAAAAGGGGGTGAATCAAATCAGCACCACTACCCTTCTTAATGTCTACTCTTTCTAAAAACTTAAAGACGCAATCCTCGGAGATTTCAACGCAATTAAGATCAATCAGGGAGTTATTAGCTACATACAAATAATCTGGTAAGACAGAAGAATCAGTAACAAACACAGAGTTAAAATATCTATTAAAAAAATTACTAATTGTGTTACCATCTTTAGAAAATTCACCAAGGTAAGACATTTGGTCGGGTACGCAATTACTAGGGAATTTTGACTTCATAAACGACCAAAAATAAGTAGGATCGCTACGTATCCTATCCTCAGCTAATGAAATAAAATTATTATAGCATTCGTTGGCTAGTTTGTGCTCCCTTTTTCTTAATAAATTAAATTCCGCCCTATCTAGCGGATTACCATATATTTTCCACCTTTTATGGGCTGATAGTTTCTGTTTGCGAACTTTTATTAGTGCACGAGAAAACCAAGGAGGGTATCCAGTATTACTATTAACGCATTTGTGTGGAATATGACTGAAAATAAGTGTTCTAAGAACCGAATAAAAATACGTAACTGAATCCTCAACATTCATATTATTCAAACACGACCAATCGGTTTCAGATAACTCCTTGCGAATAAGGTCATAGTTGCCGCGGTGAAAGATGGGTCTAGTACATTGATTAGGTAACAAGCGCGGTAAATAACTCATTAAGTTTAAGGCTAGTGAAATATTCAACGCCTTGTGTTGCGGATCCTCCTGCGTAAGCGGTGACGAGCAGGCACCAACCGTGCAATCAACATTGGCCATTACCAAATCCAACACACGTGCGTTTATATTAAAACAATTGTTATATTGGCTTACACCAGTTAGAGCGATAAAATCGGAAAGAACTATAGCAGTTGGATCTGCCCTAGTCTCAATATTGAGACGATTTGAATCCGCACACAAGGTCCATGAGGCATAAGATACATTAAAATCACCTATAAGAACGAAAATATCTTCTGGGTAGGTATTCATTATCCTAGCCGCATTGTCAAAAAAGCAACGCAGGGAATTGATATGACTATCATTATGTGGAAAATAACAACAAGCAATATGCAACAGCGGGCCATGCGCCCGCGGTCGGCCGGCCGATCGACGCGAGGCGCCCGGGGAGTGGGGCGCGGCGCCGGCGGCGGCCCGCGGCTCCACTGTGAGCCACAACTCCTCGTGCCGCTGCGCCGCGCACCACTCGTCCCGGCGCGATACACTGAGACCGCGCCGCACCGCCACAAGCACACCCCCTCCGCGCTGCGCGGTTCGCCCCGCGCGATCCCGTCTATACACCTCATACCTGCTATCAAAATACTCACTACTAAAAAAGTCAGGGTTCAGCCATGTTTCAGATAAACAAATTAGATCATAGTTCGAATTAATTACACTAGATAAAAAAGTATGAGATTTTGTCCGCAATCCCCTCACGTTCTGATAATAGATTGAAATGCTATTATCTATTCTTGATGAATAATATATTACAATAATAAGAAAATATTACTTTATTATTTTTATTCAGACGAGTCAATTCAGGTATTAAATTTAAAACTAGAAACGAGATCCTGTGAAATTCTGAACTAGTTTCCTTCCCATACGGTATACAAAGTAAAAAATAGTCTAGTACACGACTTACGTAATTACTTTTATGAACACATATCAACACTAACATTGAATATGTAAAAAGAAAATTATTGCTATACCAATTATCAAACTTGAATAGTCATTTTAATTTCTTTAGGTCAGCTTCGCTAGTTATGACATACACTTTCGAACTATCATTCTTTCGCATGAGTATTTTGCACTGCTTAACCCATAGGTAACTGAAATTCAACTCGGCTTTCCTATCCCGGGCCTGCCTAAGTAGTATCTTGTTTACAGCCGTGAGATGTTCGTTCACGTAGATGGGAAGCGCCGGGCCCGGGAGACCGGCATCGGCGCTGGTGAGGCCGCGGCGCGCGCGCGCTGCCGCCACCAGCTCGTCCTTGCGCCGTCGCTGGCAGAAACGCACGATGATCGCCGGGGGCCTCGGGTCCGCACGGTTTCCGCTACCTACGGATAGCGGGAAGCGGCGTACGCGATGTATTGAGTCGACATCAGTTTCAAGCAGACCAAAACCAACCTTCAAACATATATTATTTAAAATCGACATTAAATTCTCGTTGTCTTTTTGAGGAACGCCACTAATTTCGACATTGTTCAGCCGGCAAAACTGGTCTCTGTCACGTTCATTCGATTTTAGAGTAGCAAACTCAGCCTCCAGCTGTTTCAGATTGGCTTCAATAGATGGGAGGCGGTCAACTTTACTCTCTGTGAGGGTAAGCCGCACATCGAAATTGTCTAGTCGACTTTCAATTACGCCGAGCTTCCCCTCGAGATTAGCAATTCCCTGATTTGCTTGGTCAAGCCCACACTGCATTTTTTGCATTTGCACTTTAAAACCTTTGAACTCCTTCACAAGTTCAGACAGTGAGTCGTTATTTTCTGACTGACGGCATGGGATGCACCTCCAATTGGTTTTTTTCTCTGCTGTCATCCTCTTATAAGTGTTTTCTAGCATTCCGGAGCACCTATAGTGATAGTATCCTCCGCAAAAGGAGCACGGTACATCACCATCACCAATAAAATTATCACCACACTTATTACACGACGACATTCTGGACTCAACCGTAACAAGTCGCGAATACGGCTCAGATTTCAATAGCACAAATCAACTATGCAGTTAAACGCGTAAGTTAACAATAACACATAACCGGTCGCTGGCGCGCTCGATCGCTAACTGAAATTATGTCCAATATTCCACAACAGTAATCCGCCACAGGTATTGTTTTGTACTTACCTACTGCTTTACCTTTTCCCGTAAACAAAAATACACAAAAATGTCAATAACAATATACACTCATTTATTAACTCTTCCGCAATTACAACGACCACAAAACGAAAAGAACCAAAGAACAAGTCATTACTGGCAACCGAGCCTATCCGATCCCAACGCCGTATTTGATAAGTAATTGGCTTAAAATGTGGGTACGAAACCAATCAAAATCACAAAAACGTCACACCAAGCGGGCGAAGCAACCAACGGGTGGCTTTAAACGGGCGCTCGTGCGCGGTAAATTAAAAATCCACCAATGATAACATACTGCCTAGTCTCGGTCTCGGCAAGAATCTCGGCCCATTGTGGCCGAGAGCCGAGACCGAGATCTCGGCCCGATTTTTGGCCGAGAATGCCGAGACCGAGACCGAGACCGAGATCTCGGTCGGACCTTAGCTGCCACACTAGCAAGTCTCAGAAGTACAATGACACACACTATCGCAAATCTCAATGACAAACTTAGGAGTTAAATATGATGTTAGATGTATTACGTTCTATAGTGTTGTATAGTGTTTGACTCTAAAGTACCAGGAGCTCATAACACAGTAGGAATGTACAGGAGATTGTCAGTGTCAGGCGTCAAAAATCAAATTGGTGAAATAAGCGCGAGACCTTAGCGATAATGTTAACGTTATCGCTAGTTTCACTCTTACAATTTCTAATGCATAGGTATTACGTAATGTTATTTTACAGTACATATGGGGCTACTTTATAGCACTAGTGCGAGAAGTAGCATATTACGTTACTGTGTCGAACATTTAAAGGGCCATATGTACTGTAAAACGTTGTACGATACATGTGCGAATAGGTAATTCGCAACTCGTGTCGATTTAAAACACTCCCTTCGGTCGTGTTTTAATTTATCGCCACTCGTTTCGAATTTCCTATTTTTCGCACTTGTATCGTAATGTACTATTGTTACAGGTGACGACGGTGGACTCGTCGTCGTCGGACGACTCCTCGGGCTCGTCGGGCAGCGACAGCGACGACAGCGATGAGGTAACGAACATTTCAATTCAAATACGTTCTTTCTTTCTTACCAACATAGCGGAAAAGTTTACGTTTGACAATCAAATCTCCGCAACATACATTCGCATTCTTGTTCAGCTGTCTTAAAAATAGTCTGCTCTCACTTCTGATTGACTCGTTATTGTATCTGATTCACAGCAAAAATAATGTAAATCTAGTCTTTTAACGTCTAGGTTTTCTTTTTTACTAGCAAATTTTAAATTCTGGGAGATTAAACCACTAGTTCTATAACTCATTATTTATCAACTTTGGGACCAAGTTAAATATTTAGTTTTATGTTTTTTAAGTAGTCACACAAATTATAAACTGTAATAGATGTGATATACTAAAGAATAAGTCTCTAAAACCTGTGACGGAGGCCGGATTCGAACCAGCACCTCAGCGATCGCGGCTAGTTATTATTTTTTCATCACACTTGCTCGAAAAAGATCTTATGTCATGCCGGTGTGCTGATAAAGGCATATTTTGTTCCCGTGGGAGTTATGGATTGTAAAGAAAAAAACGATAAATCCCTAGGGAGTTATAGTTTTTTTTTTTCATTATGTCACTTGTTCTTACAAACCAAGTAGCATAAATGAGTTTTACTTTTAAAATACTAATGTTTATTATTTAATATTTTTGAGTATGTTTAAAATAATTTAATTTGATTAACTTAACAGCCGTTTAATATATTTTTACATAATTTTCAATCGGGGCTGAATGTCGAATAGGCCTGTGCCTTCGATGCCTCACTTGTCAAGAAATTACAAAATGGCGGACGAATGTTAGATATGTCACCGTATTTAAGAATCAATTCGCATAAAATATATTTATTCGCTTAAAGTGTGATGAAGAACATTGTGTGTAACTCCGGGGGTAAGACTATTGCAAACTCGGGTCCACTATCAAACCACCCTCGTTGCACAATGTACTATTCTTTACCAGGATGCACCCCTAAAGAAAGGCCCCGGGCGGCCTAAAGGCTCCCGCAACTCCGCGCCGCGCACGCCCGGCGCCGGCGCGGGCGCGGGCGCGCCCGGCGCGGGGCGGCGCGGCCGGCCGCCCGTGCCGCCCGAGCTGCGGGAGCCCGGCATCACCGACATGAAGAAGTTCTGCAAAGCTGCCGGGATCCGATTTGACTATAAGAAGCTTGTCGAAGGTCAGTAACGTTTTAGATTGGACGTTTATACTAGTACTTGATCATGATCATGTGCGTCCCTAAAGAAGGGCCTCGGACGGCCTAAAAGTTCGCGAAATAACACTAGACCCTACTCAGTGTTGTGTTCCTGCAAGTGAGTAAGGCTATCAGAGCTCAGCGAGGATGCGAAGCAGACGTAGTATAAAAAAAATCCACCTGTACCCCTGGCTCCGGGACTCCGGGGTCAGGTCGCCGCGGCAAACCGCCCGTACCCCCTTAACTGCGAGACCCCGGTATCACTGACCTGCAAATTTGGGTAAAAGAAGCTTGGCGAAGGTCAGTAACATTTTAGATCACTTGAGCTGTTAATCACTAATCACAAATTTCAGCCATACATTGTCATTCCCGAAAAGTATGTCCCTCTACTTCACTTCTAAAATTATACAATTGCAATCTCATAATTTGAGGATTCCACTTTGAATCTTAATCTCATTGTCTCGTAAGAGTAAAGTCCATAAATCAGTGTAACTTTACCTGACCCCGTCTCACAGTTGTCGCAAATGGAGTATATAAAAGTTTACGACAGCATATTTTTAAGATGAAATGTACGTTCTTTAGGTACGAAGACTTCTGTCTTTAGTCTCATCGTGATTTTTTTGCAGGCTGCACAAAGAACAAGGAGCGCGTCGGGAAAATGATGGACCTACTCACCGCGGCGGGGCTCGAAGGCAAGCCCACGCTGGAAAAGTGCAAGGCACTCAAACAGGCCAAGGTCGACAAGAAGGAACAAGAAAAGCAGGCCAAGAAGGAGGCCAAGGTCAAGAGCAAACCGGTGTCCAACGACGGAGATGGAGAGCAAAGTGAGTTCAGTTACGATTAGTTAAGTAGGTTCCATGTGGTACTCAAATAGGTCAAAGACGATAAGGAACATGAGAAACGGGTCAAGAAGGAGACCAAGGTCAAGAGCAAACCGGCGTCCAGCGACGGAGATGGAGAGCAAAGTGAGTTCAGTTACGATTAGTTAAGTAGGTTCCATGTGGTACTCAAATAGGTCCAAGACGATAAGAAACAAGAAACAGGCCAAGAAGGAGGCCCAGTTCAAGAGCAAACCGGCGTCCAGCGACGGAGGTGGAGAGCAAAGTGAGTTCAGTTACGATTAGTTAAGTAGGTTCCATGTGGTACTCAAATAGGTCCAAAACGATAAGAAACACGAGAAATAGGGCAAAAAGGTCAAGGTCAAGAGCAAACCGGCGTCCAGCGACGATTAGTTAAGTAGGTTCCATGTGGTACTCAAATAGGTCAAAGACGATAAGAAACACGAGACACAGGTCAAGAACGAGGTCAAGGTCAAAAGCAAACCGGCGTCCAGCGACGGAGGTGGAGAGCGAAGTGAGTTCTGTTATGATTAGTTAAGTAGGTTCCATGTGGCACTTAAATAGGCCAAAGACGATAAGGAACACGAGGAACAGGCCTAGAAGGAGGCCAAGGTCAAGAGCAAACCGGCGTCCAGCGACGGAGGTGGAGAGCAAAGTAAGTTCAGTTACGATTAGTTAAGTAGGTCGCAGAAAATCGGTCGATCAGGGGCAGGAAAACGGGACAAGAAGGAGGCCAAGGTCAACACCGACTCTGCTGTCGTATTTATACCGAAGGGAATGGTTCAAAGTGCCAGGCTTAGGTAGGTGGTTTTATACATGAATTAAGGTATGGTCAAACAGGGTAAGGTTGATAAGAAGCAGGACAAGAAGAATGTTGAGATCAAGAGCAAATCTGCGCCTTGTAAATTGTAATAGAGACGTAATGTCTAAAAAAATACGTGCCACCTCGTTCGACAGCTGGTTCGTTCGTTGGTCACTGAATTGCCAAACGTAATTTTTGTACAACCAGATAGTTACCCCATAATGTACTGATACTGAGCTGAGACGAAATTGTCTTAAACTTTACTTATAGAACAAGTGAGCGTAGTTCTTAAATTCAACTTGGAACACACGGCTGGTTAAGGGCTCTAATTATGATGAAAATTGATATTGAGTCTCTTAACATGAATTCGTAGACAAACTTGGAAAAATGGCCGCCATCTTGAATTTCGTCATTTTTGTCCCGATCATAATGAAAATTGATGTATGAAAATCTGAAAGGAAAGGAAAGACAATTTAACTCTACATTAAGGGTGACTCACGATGGAAAGCATCACGTGATCACCTATTAGTCGTCATAAAAAATTACGAATGGGGCGCCTCGGCTCGGGCGCGGCCAGGTGTAGCGTGAGTCATCCTTATTTGACGGTAACCGCTAACCAGACCTTATTTGTCAAAAAAGATCACCAACATTGGGAACAGAGTTATTTTCGATCCTTGGATAATTACCCTTGGCAATATTTAGACTAATATCGACATCGTTTTTTTTCTAGCGCCCGAAGGCACGCGGCGCATGACGCGCGGCGCGACGGGCGTGAAGCCGCGCCAGCGCATCGTCATCTCGTCCGACGAGGAGGACGACACCCCCGCCGCGCGCCGCACGCTGTCCAAGCTGCGCTCCTCCGTCAACGACTCCGACTCCGACTAGGTAGGTCAGCCTCCTACATGTATACATGAGCATCGTCATCTCGTCCGACGAGGAGGACGACACCCCCGCCGCGCGCCGCACGCTGTCCAAGCTGCGCTCCTCCGTCAACGACTCCGACTCCGACTAGGTAGGTCAGCCTCCTACATGTATACATGAGCATCGTCATCTCGTCCGACGAGGAGGACGACACCCCCGCCGCGCGCCGCACGCTGTCCAAGCTGCGCTCCTCCGTCAACGACTCCGACTCCGACTAGGTAGGTCAGCCTCCTACATGTATACATGAGCATCGTCATCTCGTCCGACGAGGAGGACGACACCCCCGCCGCGCGCCGCACGCTGTCCAAGCTGCGCTCCTCCGTCAACGACTCCGACTCCGACTAGGTAGGTCAGCCTCCTACATGTATACATGAGCATCGTCATCTCGTCCGACGAGGAGGACGACACCCCCGCCGCGCGCCGCACGCTGTCCAAGCTGCGCTCCTCCGTCAACGACTCCGACTCCGACTAGGTAGGTCAGCCTCCTACATGTATACATGAGCATCGTCATCTCGTCCGACGAGGAGGACGACACCCCCGCCGCGCGCCGCACGCTGTCCAAGCTGCGCTCCTCCGTCAACGACTCCGACTCCGACTAGGTAGGTCAGCCTCCTACATGTATACATGAGCATCGTCATCTCGTCCGACGAGGAGGACGACACCCCCGCCGCGCGCCGCACGCTGTCCAAGCTGCGCTCCTCCGTCAACGACTCCGACTCCGACTAGGTAGGTCAGCCTCCTACATGTATACATGAGCATCGTCATCTCGTCCGACGAGGAGGACGACACCCCCGCCGCGCGCCGCACGCTGTCCAAGCTGCGCTACTCCGTCAACGACTCCGACTCCGACTAGGTAGGTCAGCCTCCTACATGTATACATGAGCATCGTCATCTCGTCCGACGAGGAGGACGACACCCCCGCCGCGCGCCGCACGCTGTCCAAGCTGCGCTCCTCCGTCAACGACTCCGACTCCGACTAGGTAGGTCAGCCTCCTACATGTATACATGAGCATCGTCATCTCGTCCGACGAGGAGGACGACACCCCCGCCGCGCGCCGCACGCTGTCCAAGCTGCGCTCCTCCGTCAACGACTCCGACTCCGACTAGGTAGGTCAGCCTCCTACATGTATACATGAGCATCGTCATCTCGTCCGACGAGGAGGACGACACCCCCGCCGCGCGCCGCACGCTGTCCAAGCTGCGCTCCTCCGTCAACGACTCCGACTCCGACTAGGTAGGTCAGCCTCCTACATGTATACATGAGCATCGTCATCTCGTCCGACGAGGAGGACGACACCCCCGCCGCGCGCCGCACGCTGTCCAAGCTGCGCTCCTCCGTCAACGACTCCGACTCCGACTAGGTAGGTCAGCCTCCTACATGTATACATGAGCATCGTCATCTCGTCCGACGAGGAGGACGACACCCCCGCCGCGCGCCGCACACTGTCCAAGCTGCGCTCCTCCGTCAACGACTCCGACTCCGACTAGGTAGGTCAGCCTCCTACATGTATACATGAGCATCGTCATCTCGTCCGACGAGGAGGACGACACCCCCGCCGCGCGCCGCACGCTGTCCAAGCTGCGCTCCTCCGTCAACGACTCCGATTCCGACTAGGTAGGTCAGCCTCCTACATGTATACATGAGCATCGTCATCTCGTCCGACGAGGAGGACGACACCCCCGCCGCGCGCCGCACGCTGTCCAAGCTGCGCTCCTCCGTCAACGACTCCGACTCCGACTAGGTAGGTCAGCCTCCTACATGTATACATGAGCATCGTCATCTCGTCCGACGAGGAGGACGACACCCCCGCCGCGCGCCGCACGCTGTCCAAGCTGCGCTCCTCCGTCAACGACTCCGACTCCGACTAGGTAGGTCAGCCTCCTACATGTATACATGAGCATCGTCATCTCGTCCGACGAGGAGGACGACACCCCCGCCGCGCGCCGCACGCTGTCCAAGCTGCGCTCCTCCGTCAACGACTCCGACTCCGACTAGGTAGGTCAGCCTCCTACATGTATACATGAGCATCGTCATCTCGTCCGACGAGGAGGACGACACCCCCCGCCGCGCGCCGCACGCTGTCCAAGCTGCGCTCCTCCGTCAACGACTCCGACTCCGACTAGGTAGGTCAGCCTCCTACATGTATACATGAGCATCGTCATCTCGTCCGACGAGGAGGACGACACCCCCGCCGCGCGCCGCACGCTGTCCAAGCTGCGCTCCTCCGTCAACGACTCCGACTCCGACTAGGTAGGTCAGCCTCCTACATGTATACATGAGCATCGTCATCTCGTCCGACGAGGAGGACGACACCCCCGCCGCGCGCCGCACGCTGTCCAAGCTGCGCTCCTCCGTCAACGACTCCGACTCCGACTAGGTAGGTCAGCCTCCTACATGTATACATGAGCATCGTCATCTCGTCCGACGAGGAGGACGACACCCCCGCCGCGCGCCGCACGCTGTCCAAGCTGCGCTCCTCCGTCAACGACTCCGACTCCGACTAGGTAGGTCAGCCTCCTACATGTATACATGAGCATCGTCATCTCGTCCGACGAGGAGGACGACACCCCCGCCGCGCGCCGCACGCTGTCCAAGCTGCGCTCCTCCGTCAACGACTCCGACTCCGACTAGGTAGGTCAGCCTCCTACATGTATACATGAGCATCGTCATCTCGTCCGACGAGGAGGACGACACCCCCGCCGCGCGCCGCACGCTGTCCAAGCTGCGCTCCTCCGTCAACGACTCCGACTCCGACTAGGTCAGTTTCTTATATGCATACATCGGGGTTTTTGGTGCGGGAATGTTTTACTCTAGCCAAAAAACAGGTATAAACTATAAAAACCGATACTATTTACATATTTCTAAGTGCATTCGGAGCTTACTGCCTATTTTTAATTCATAATTTGGTAAATATTTTACAATAAACGGTTCCAATGCTCGTCGCGAACATCAGTCGGCTTCCGACAACTTTACGCGTGACACGTAAGATTTTAACAACAAAATGACTCGTTCGATTATTAGCCGTTGAAACACCACCAATAAAGTAGGAGCTGTTAATCGAGGTATTTTCTTAAAGCGGTAAAAAGCAACGATACTGCGACAAGATAACGGGGTTTAGTGTTAGCCGAAATAAGCCAATTTTTTTTAAAATTTATTTAGAAACCAAACAGTCGTATAAACATATCAACAATGCAATACAAATGTACTACAATAAAAGGAAAATACAAAAAAAGACCTGGAGGTTCATAAATTATAAATTAGATTAGTGCAAATTTTTGAATCTGGCAGAAAAATAACTGACATCTGTACTTATTTACTAAAACAACTTACGTTTAACTATATTTTTAGACTAGCCAACGAATTTTGAAAGCAATCTACTTCGAATAGATGTTTATTATAGTAACTCGTCTGAAAAAGGTATGCCTGGAATAGTTTTTGACCGAAAAACTAATATGTAACAGCGATCGAGGGCGTAAGGGGTGATGCGGACTACTGAAAGTAACTAATCTTAGTAGATTAGGTTGAAAAGTTGTCAGTTTTTTGAAAAAGTATGGCTTGCAAAACTCACCAACATCTTTCATTTCTAGGGGCAGCGAGTCCTCGACTTCTCAGCCTGGTAGCGGCCCGCCACGACCCTACAGAGTCCTAGAAAGTGCTTCGACAGACTCACAGGACTGCGCTCCATTACCCGAGTGATAGTGTTCCAAGGAGTGATGTGACTGGTTGGTTTGTGCAACGTGATTGAGCATTTTATGTTACTGGCTAACGATAGATGTGACTTCTTTTGTGGTGGACTTCTTTGACTCGTCTTTAGAGTCAAAGTCTTTATGAAATGAGAGATAGTCTGTTTTAAAATACTCTTTTTAGAGATTTCACCGCTCATCTCTTAAATGATTTCTATTTTAAAATTTTAGTGTTTAAATCAGCCTAAAATCTTTTGAGAGAATACAACAATTGTAAGTCTATTTTGAACATTTTAAGAGCTGTATGAGCGATTTGAAAACAAATTTAATAATAACTTTTTTATGTGCTTAAAAATATCTAAACATGTACTGTAACTTCTTGACAAAGGCGTGTTTAAATATTTATAAGCACTTTGGCCGCTCTGATATATTTTATGGCGAATATATCAAAAGAAGTTGTACCTATTGTCATAAAAAATATCTATTTTTTAACCTCTAATTTGTACAGATAGCAGAAGTACATACCTAAGAGGGCCAGGTGTCCATAATGATCTGTACACGCTCGGCCGCCTAGCTACTTTTCCTATAGTTCGTGTCATCCACGATGACGCGCAGATTTGTCAAATCTAACCTTTAATAACATGGGAATAGGAATGAAGGCACGCGTCTTCGTGAATGGCACGATCTATACACTGTACCTAAGTGCGGAATATGTAATTGGCAGCTTTTAGTGTTACATTTACGTTTGTGATTATACTAATTTTTCGATCTCACATAAGAAAGCTCTGAAACAGAGTATATTAATGAGAACTATCGTTTTTGTTTCAATATAAGTGTCTTCGCATAATTTCGAAAATCACTAATAATTAAATTCGGTTTTCGGAATTATCCGAATTCAATTTACCTTAAGGTATACCATTGGGCCTAAAACGATTGTCTTAATTCCAAATTAACTATATTTTTATTTACCAGCATTTTTAACATTTACTGAAATATCGACAGTTCGTTTGAAAAGAACTAAAAAGTTCACTGAAATCGATAGAAATCATTTTACACACAAACGTGAAGCAATAATCAATATTATTTGTGATCGCGGCCGGCAAAACGTCCCACTTTGTCGCTTGCCATAAGGACGCCTTGACAGGCTGTTCGTATAAAGATACAAGCAAGTCTCGTCCTTATGACAAGCGACGAAGTGGGACATTTTGCCGGCCGCGATCACATTTATGCTATTAGTACTTTGACTTAACCATAATGAAATCTAAGTATCGACCGAAAAAAATCGCTGTCATGCTTCGTTCCCAGGAAAAGGAACCTTAGCGCGAAAGTCACTTAAGTATTACTCGAAGCTTGGTATTATATTCAAAGGTGACTGGCGTAAATGCTTGGAGACTTACGGGCCCTTTTTCCTGTGAACGACTTATGATTTCTATACTGAGCGTTTTCAAAAAAAAAAAAATCTCACAGATCCTGATACTTTTGGGTTCTTCCAACTCAGAATAAATAGCATATTCATTCCTGATGCAAAAAATAAAATAAATGGAATTTTTAGTTTCCACTACGTCACGAAAATGAAACTGAAATAAAATTCGCACTAAAACGTGACGTAATGGAACGGACATTTTAGGATATTTTTTTTAGGACTCTGAGTAGAATGAGCCCAAGAAACTCCAGATTTGTAAGAATTGGGTTTACAGTATTTTTTTTTGGTAAACGCTCTTCTATGATATTATTTACTAAAACATGGTTTAGTTAAAACGCACAATCTCTGGCCTCGTCCAGTTGAAACTAATGGCCAAATATGTTTGCGAGAATTTGCAACCTTAAAGCGAACGAAATAAGGTTATAAATCGAATGTTAAGGAAAGTGTTTAGTAAGAGATTGTAGGACTAAAATCCCTCGCCTACTGTTTAAGTAGTTGTAGTGTAATGAAGCTTTATGTAAGGCATCCGTACTGTTCATTTGTGCCTATATATATGTCAAACTATATTCGTGTGTCGTAACTTAACCATTTGTGTCATTCCTGCGAAAAAGGGACTTTAGTGGGGCGAGCACCATCTGTAATGATGGGTATCCTGCCTTTTCGCCGAAAATTGTATTGCCGAATTTCACTTGCCAACCAAATTTTCCGCAGACGTTTCATTTGGCCGAATAACCTTTACCAAATAATTATTTCACAACCATTTAATTTCCCAACCCCATAGTTGGGAAATGAAAATTGCGTAATAGGTTGGCTTAGGTTATGTTGGATTATGTAAAGGGAAATGAAATTCGCCCAAATGAAACTTCTGCGAAAAGTTGGTTGGCAAGTGAAATTCGGCAATACAATTTTCGGCGAAAAGGCAGAGAACCGTAATTATGATCTAAGGGGCTGTCGGACTAGGTTCCCTTTTACTTCGGAGCGAAACATTTCAAATATCAACATAATTTTCCATTTATTTACATAGCAGAATATATGTTGTGTGGAGTCAAATTTTATACTATAGTTTTAAAAAATAATAAAATATTAGAATTATCACTAAATTGGTAACACCAATCGTATTGGTTAGCTCATGTATATAGGAAGAGAAATACATTATTGTGTGTCCTATCTTTATTTTTGTACAGTTTTGAACGGGAGTTAACAGCTTTGTATATACGCGTGGTTCGGTGATGAAGGATTTTAACATTCATATTATATTTAAGGGCTATTAGGAGCGATTTATTGCCAGTGATTTTATTGAAAATCGCGAAGCTTTTCAATGTAATTTTATATTGACAGTTACATAGTCGACAATAACTTTTTGACATATATTAAACAAGATATACTACAAGAAACATATTTAACTGACCATTTGTGTACCTATTTTTGTCTCTGACCGCCAAAGACGTCAATTGACGCGCCCAGCTACAGCGTACTATCAACCTTCGTGCATCCCGATAAGGTTCACGTTGACAAATAACACTAGGCCCTACTCATAGTGTTGTGTTCCTGCCGGTGAGTAAGGTTACCAGAGCTCAACGAGGGGGGGCGGGTTTGGGGTCGGCAACGCGCATGTAACTCCTCTGGAGTTGCAGGCGTACATAGGCTACGGAGACTGCTTACCATCAGGCGGGCCGTATGCTTGTTTGCCACCGACGTGACGCGACCCTCACGATAGAAGTGGCGTTAAAAGGATGGTAACCAAAAACTCAATAAATAATAAGCCCCTAGGGTGGTATAAAAAAACCTTTTTTTTTCTGACTGGGCCGGATACACATTTGTCTGACGTGTTGTTGTCGTTGGATCAGAAAAATAATCGGTCACATTTCTGTGATGCACGTTCCGTCAGACAAATGTGAACTATCAGAAAATAGGGTCTCGTAACGTCGATGGGCTAGGTTAGGGGTTATTAGGGTGGTTTACGTTTGTATGGGAAAAATTCAAACTCTAGCTAGAAGAAGCTTTCTTATTTTGTTACACTATTATGCTGATAAAATACGCCAAATTTTATAACTATCTAAACTATAAGGTGTTCAACCACATTTTTATGTTGTATGAAATCCCAAGAAATATTTTGGATTTTTATTTGTATATCTGTTATCATACTATTTGAACATGTGATTTATAAGTTTTGAAGTAGAAACACATTTTTATTTCTTTTTTCTTTTCATATATATTTTATTTTTTCAACCAAAACAATCATAAAAAAATTGAAATTAAAATGTTTTTTACTTAATAATGTATCACTTTCAAATCATATATACAAACAACTACATTAAAAAAAGTATTTATTTATTTCATACAACGTTTAAAATTTTCAAAGTGGTCGAGCACCCCCATGTAGTTGAGATAAAGTTACAAAACATGACGTATTTTAACAAGATATTAAGTGTAACAAAATACTTCTTCTAGCTAGAGTTTGAATTTTTCCCATATAAACGTGATCCACCCTAACAACCCAGTCCGCCGTACGTTACGAGACACTATTTTCTGATAGTTCACATTTCTCTGACGGAACGTGCATCACAGAAATGTGACTGATTGTTTTTCTGATCAGTCACGACACAACACGACACGCCAGATGTTTATCCGGCTTGACACCATTAGGCTAGGTTCACACGGCGTTAATTTTTCCCGTATACCGTATACGGGATTTTATCGAATACCGCAGTGACAGCAAAATTTGTATGGCTTCTTTCAAAATCGTTCACACGGCGTCTATGCGGGAAAGCCGTCTAGCCTTATGGTTGCTAAACAAGGAAATGGTCAGTAAAGTATGTGGTTGGTAATATTTCTCACAATGAATATGCCCACATATTGCAATATTTTGCATTTTTTTCCTTTGCTATTTTCTCAGAAGAGATGCCATATGTTGAATAATTGTCCGTTTCGAGATCCAGGGAAAAAGAAGAGAACGTTTACATCAATGCATATTTAATACTTATTATTTAGTATGAACGCTCAAAACGACATAATTCTTAGCTTTTGTGGCAGCCGCACATTTTATGACTATATATTTTTTCAATTATCATAAGGTTTGACCTAAAATAACGGCTGTATTTAAATCATATTAAATATATTTATTTGAATACTTAATAACTACGAAAGTTCCTTTTGAAATCGGTCATAATAAGACGTTTGAAGAAAAGGTCGAGCGGAAGATAATTTAACTTAGAAACTTAAAATGTCACCATTATTTGTGAAGATCAATAATTATATTTATTTAGTCATACCATAAAAAAAATCGTTAAAATAATTTTGATGGCATAATGAATCTCTTGGAATTTACTGTAGTAAATTTGGTTTATTTATCTCATGATATCATGTTGTATGCAAGTATTTACTTTTTCAAATACAGTTGCGAGTAAAAAGATATTCTAGTGATGGATTTTATCAATTACAATATCCTTTGACCCCGCTCAGGAGTTTTCACTGCCAACGTTTTCGTAGCGCTACGCTCGTAGCCGATCCCATCGTTTTTCCGCTTTGTAGAGGAAAGTTCCCGGCACTCAATGTGTTAATTTGGCGACTTAAGTAAATAAAATTATCGAAACAATATGATGTTTAGCTATAGCTGTCCGCCTTTTACTTGTGACGTTCATTATCAATAAACAAAAGTGAAAATGCGAAAGATTTTAGCTTTTTGACAATATAACCAGGGAGTTGGCTGACGTTTCAAAAATTACTGCTTTTCTCTTGACATATTATACTTTTGAGTACTGCGGCCATAATCAACTGTAGATATTTTCTTGGCCGAAGAACTAGAGAGACTTTGGCAATAATCACATGTTTCTGACTGTACGAAGGCCACGTAGTAAACTGCGATAGGTAGCTCAAATATTACGTTGTCTTCATTCGAAAAATATGCATTTACAAGTTCTGACTGAATGACTGGCGTTAGGAGTTACGGTATTCTAGGCAAGCAATTATATTTAAGAAAAATGAAGTTATCATTTATTTTATTTTACAGTACATATGGTGCTACTTTACGGCACTAGTGCGCAAATTCGCATATTACGTTACTGTGTCAAACATTTAAAGGGCCATATGTACTGTAAAACGTTGTACGATACATGTGCGAATAGATAATACGCAACTCGTGTCGATTTAAAACACCCTTCGATCGTGTTTTAATTTATCGCCACTCGTTTCGAATTTCCTATTTTTCGAACTTGTATCTTAATGTACTATTACAGTACATATGGCTTACGTTATGTACTTTACCGCACTAGTGCGATAATTACTACATTACGTAACTATGTCGGAAACTTAAAGGGCCATATGTAGGGATTGCAAACCGGATTGGTTTTCAATCCGGCCGGATCCGGCCGGATTTTGGCCGTAGTCCGGCCGGATCCGGCCGGACCGGATCCGGTTTGGTATAGGGATATAAAAGTTAATTAAATGACATATTTTTCTAGTTTTTTGCGTAATACGTATTCCATAATCTATAATTTATAAATAACTTCTTAACAATAAAATAGAACTTGGTAGTAAAAAGTGTCACAATGTCAATATCACTTGAAAAACAAAATTTGAAATCGGTAATTTATTATATTTAACCATTCAAAAGTGCTCAAATTTTCGTTTAGAATTATAAATTTGATTAGTTTCCAAAGCCTTATGATGGGATGTGGGGTGGGAATTGAAGCTCCTTGAAAGTACAAGTTTTCTTTTCGTAACTGTTCTTTGATTGAATTCTTTGTTTGAGTAGCGGAACTCTCAGTACTGCTACTCGACAATAGATATCGCGGCAAACAAAAAGTCTAATGCTCAACGATTTTTCGCTAATATTATAACCAGAGTAACCGGAACTCTATTTTCAACTCCTACGCTTACTATTATTTATTTCTTTTAACGAAAATATTTTACTTTTAACCAATTATGTTATTAAATGCGCTCTAGTATAATCTTTCTCTAATTTTTTTGTCCGAAAAAGTAGTATCTGTATGACTTAAAAAAATTGTACTTTTTTTTAATTTATAGAAAAGTATATTGGTCAAATTATAGGGAACAACACACGACGCGACGATCTCATGCGAAAAATAATAGAATGTAGGATTGAAAACCATCGCGGAAAGGGACTCCCTAAGAAAAGTTACATAGATCAAATAAAGAATTGGCTAGACGTAGAGTAGCATGTACCAGGAGATGAAGGAAATTGCATAAGATTGGATGAAATTGTAAAGACAAAAGATTCTCTCTTGAATTTGAATAGAAAAGAATCTATATTTTATCATATATATACATATATCGGAGAAAACTAAAGATTATCAATATTATCATATATTCTTCATTCACACATATTGATGAGCCCAACTGTAGTCGGTTGAGTACCGCCGATTTAATCCTGCTCATTTGTTTCCTTTTAATCTCCTATCACAACATTATGACTGTCGTGTTAACCTTCTCTTTAGCATAAATTACAAATGCCTTCCATGGCATCTCCATCCTTTCATTTTTCCTTCTATTACAGTATTTATGTAATCGTCATATCGTGCCACCAACATGAAAGAAAAAGAAATCTCTTCTGTTCCCAGTCATCGTCATAATAAATATATTTTTATCTTACTAAATTTAAACTTTTTCATTCGTTTTTTGTTCTGTTCAACTTCATACCTCGTATCATTTGCCTTTTCCTCATCTGAAACGCACAGCGCGTGCTGTATTTAGGCGTTTATTTATTTTACCGGATCCGGTAGCTCCTGAAAAGTGCCGGATCCGGCCGGATTACCGGATCCGCCGGACCGGATTGCAATCCCTAGCCATATGTACTGTAAAACGTACGTAATGTACTAATAAACAATCTAAACAAAAACGTGTATGTTACGATTGAAGTATAATATTTATTATAGGTTATAAATGGGGCCTTTTGCTTTATCTCTATATTACGTTAAACACGATAAATGAATTATACATTTTTAGTTTTTTTTTTTTGTGTTACGAGCTTGACACCAGTCGTTTAATCAGTCACCTATACCTTTATAATTTTAAGTTCTAACCTAAAAGTTTGTATTTGTGTCAAAATTTTCATTCTACCACGTGTGATAATGTGGCTCTAATAATATCATTTTTATCATAAAACCTGTACATATTAGTCGTAGTTAATCGTAAGTTTCATTAAGATCATAACTAGGCGTAATGTACGATATATTTAGACGTGTTTGTTTTACCCTATCGACCACATGTTTCGGCAGCCGATTTCACTACCAATACCCAGGGTGCCTTTAGTGGTCGAGTAATGTAGTCAACTTAAAATATTACTGTAAGGCAATGCTTTTCGCTGACATTCTGATGTTTATTGTTTTATAAAATCGTTATGTTGAATTATGTATACAACTATAGATGTAATACGCGACAATGGGATTAGTCTGGCAAGCTATTTTTGTTAGTAGAAAAGGCGGAGATTTTGAAAAAGTATGCGCGAAGTGTACAGTCAGCGTCAAATACTTTGAACCAGTCAAAGTGGCCAAATAGTTCAGTACACCATACTAAATATATGGTGTACCGAACTATTTGGCTACTTTGGTTGCTACAAAGTATTTGACGCTGACTGTACCAAGTATCAAAGAGTATTTGAAATAGAGGTGGATTGTCAAAAAAAAACTTTGTAGCCACAGTAAATTTACTGCCATCTTTCGACACATGATTAAAACTTTTAGAACGCCATCTGACTTTGATCCTTAGATCCTTAGATATATGTTAAATTAGTTAAATATCTTACTGGGCAAAACCTAGTTAAATATCAAAAAGCCAAACGAATGGCGACATCGTTTTGAGCGATGGCGCCATAACCTTTAGGTTGTGCCCGGTAAGATAGCGCCACTGTTTCATATTTAACAAATTTAAGTCATATCAATGAAAGAATAAGGATCAAAGTCAAATGGCGTTCTAAAAGTTTTAATTATGTATACAAAGTTTTCTTTGACAATACACCTATGTTTCAAATTCTCTTCGCTAGTATTGAATTTCGCGTTTTTCAACTGATCAAATTTGTTTGCTTGACTTTTGGCGCTTACAGTAAAAACAGTCATTTTGTTTCAACGGCGAATAACTACGTAAGCGTCACTAGATTCTTTTTATTGAAGATTATCACGAATATATAGAGATATGTTTATATGCAATATGGACACACCATGTGCGTTATTATGTCCTTGCCAGTTCTTGAGGCGAATTTATTTACTCGAAAGTGCTATTTCTTTTACTTTTACTTAAGGTTTATTATTATTTAGGCCCAGTTTTATAATGGTCCGATAGGTGTCATATCTAACGGATTAGGTATTGTAAAATCGAGCCAGCACAGGAGAAAACTTAATTATTTACAGTTTGGGAGAGTTATTTTAAATCGGTTTGTAACTCAAAATATTTCATTTTTAAGGCTGTGTCTTAAACCTTTGCAAAACTATAATTAATACGTTGTTATAACGTAGAAAATATGTTTTTCAATACGAAAGTTACTAGGACGTCATAAGTTCATAACTAGTAAAATCTACTGTCCTACCCGAAAATAAATGAAACATATCCATTTGTTTTGTATTATGGACTTTATTGCAGAAACGTTAAGGTTCATAGTATAAGTGACTGTAGCCACATTCTAAGTACAATGCAATACGTTATATTTGTGACGGCTGTTACAGCGACACAATATTCAGAGGTGCCATCGACAAAAAAAGTTAAATAAATTTGTACTGTTTCTATTTGGAGGCTTTCTTTGGCCACTAGGGTCTAGATGGACTATCTATATAGACATTCAAAACAGCGTGTACAGTCACCATCAGATATATCGGAACGGTCAAGGTGCTTACAAATATCTGAACACGCCTCTGTTGTCATCGCATTAGAGTGCGTGTTCATATATTTTTGACCACCTAGGCCGCTCCGATATATATGATGGCGATTGTACATGACTATTGAGTTATACACGAGGAACCTGATAGATTTTAACCAAGTATTTCTGACGCCAAGAGAAGGAAAAAATTTTAAGCATATGAGTTCATGTAAATTTCGGCAATTTTTATTTTATTATATTTCTATTTATTTAATGTATTTGTACATAAAAAGTAAACGTTATTGGTAAAACTGGCGTTTTTTCGTAAGACCTAGTTTTTGCAAAGTGTTACTTGTCACTTTTTGACATCTATCAATAAGGTTATTTCGACTATGACCCATAATGGCATAATCGCCATCAAAAAAGCGTTTTTGCACTAAGTAACAATAACTACGAAGTTTTTTTTAATTAATATTATCTCTAAAACTGCCTAGTGGCCTGAATCCGAGAAATATTGACATTTTAATTAAGAGATTTTAAACACTTACTCCCTTATTCATAAACGTCTACTTAATTTACGATGCCGCTAATAATCGTTTGTCCCTTTCCGACGTATTGGTATGATGGAAAGGGACAAACGATTATTAGCGGCTTCGTAACTTTAGTAGACGTTCATGAATAAGTGGGTTATTGCGTTATACAAACATGACAAATGAAATTTGTTTTCTCATAATAAAGATTCAAAATACAATGCAATGGAAGGCCTTTTTATTGACTTCTGGGCGAGTATAGGTTATAATTATAACCATCGTTAACACGTTCGCTGCGGCAACAGATTTATTCGGCCCCATGCAATATATTTAACTTCTTTATAACAAATTGCCGCAGCGAAAATGTTAAAGACAGTACATTGTTGGCACCTCTAAATTTGTTACTCTGTACACGTTCATTATGAGAGAAATAGTAGTAGAATTCATGTACATCACTGTTATACTGTGAGGAAGAACACCACAAAAGAGCAATAGCTAGCTTGTAATTATTATTATGTATAACTGACATTGTATTCTGATGTTTTGTGCGAGATATTAACTTGGATTGCTGTATTATTTGTGATGCATTTGACTAAAATCTTGTGGTTTTAAAGTTAGCCTTTTAAATTTAAGGATTTGCTTGGAAATTATTGAAGAATGGAATATATCGTCGATATTTGAAAATGGGGTATTGTCAGAGCAAAACAGCAAAAAAGGGACTGGTGCAAAAATAATGGGTTACTTTTTTTACTCTATTAAAAACTGCTCTATTTCTATTCAGATAGTTGTAATATAGACTAGTTACAAAAGGAAAAGGTAACTTACACGATATATTACGACTGTTTTTATTTCAAATTGGAATAAGGCAAAAAACCTGGGGTACAGAGATTGCGTGAACATTATCATTAATTACTCTGTTTCATTATTCCAAGTCATTGTTTATATGTTTATTTAAACAATACTAGAAAACAAGCAGCAACTAGGCGGACTTAACGTCTTAACGCATCTTCTACCAGGCAAATATTGGCCTAAACAAAAACAAGTCAGTATAGCGCAAGATTTTATAGATTATTTAGTTAATGATGCAGCAATTCAGTATAATACGGCTTATTAGATCGATTAATTTACCATTGTATATATTTGGCTTGATTGAAAGACTATAAATTCTAAATTGAGATGTATATACGTAGTTGTGTGTCGCGGGTAGGTTCGGTAATCTAAGCTGCTATATTTATTTGCGATAAGTGATTTTTTTGTAAAAATACAGTCTTTGGGATGTAGAATGCCATATGTGATTAGTTTAGCTACACGAAGTATTTTTCAAATAAAAGTATCTATGTATACATGATATAAATATGTGTTGTTTTATTCGTAGGTCCTTACTCTTACCCTACCCGCGTAGCCAATATGCCAATCGTTAACCCATTCAGCGCTAATCATGACACGATGTCGTTTTGGTTCTACGAAGCATTTCCGCTACATACCGGGAAAGTCATGTTATTGGCTACGACGTAGCGCTACGACCGTAGCTCAGCGGTGAATGTGTTAATGCTCCGTTGCGAACGAAACGCAACTGTCACTGTCGCACTAATATGGAAAAGTGATAGAGAGAGATGACTACGCCACGCTACGGAGCGTCAGCGATTGGCATGTTGGCTACGCGGACTGATATAGCGTCGGAACTAGGGAATGCTAAAACCGGAGGTTTTTCAAAACCGGTTTTTTCTTCGGTTTTACCAAAAAAAAAACCGAAACCGGTTAAAACCGGTTTCGGTTTTCAGAAACAACAAGTCTTAAATTCATCGCCATGGAAAAAAAAAAACTATTGCTTCACGTGTAAAAACGAATGCTAGTTATTATTATTAATCGTATGGCATGCACAGTTGAAGGACAATCAAAGTATGGCCTTGAGGTTGTCAAGCCAGGTAATCAGGTCAGGAGTGACGGAGACCAAATCTTCAGCTGGTTCAGAATAAGAGTGAAGGGGGCAGCGCCGGATGATATGTTCAGTTGTCTGCTCTTCTTCACCGCACTCGCAGAGTGGAGAAACATTCCAGCCCCATTTGTAGGTAAGAGAGTTGCAACAGCCATGCCCAGTCCTCAATCTGTTCAGGCGAAACCAAAGTTTGCGAGGGAGATCGAACCCTTTTAATTTTTGTGTCGGGTCGGTTGTAAGGGTGAATTTCCCGGCCCTGTCAGCAGACCACTCCACCTTCCACCTATCTGAGATGCTGAAATTCTTTAAGTTCTGGGCTGTAGCGCAGGGTGGATTCCGGGATTTTAGTCGCTGGGGGGGTGGATGGCAAAACTCATTGTAAGCTGGCAGAGCAGGGTTCTTAGTTATTTCTGGATTTCCCTCTTCAGTGCCTGGAGCCGTCGAAGGTGAGGCGGGGCAATGTGGCATAGTAACGGTAACCAGTGGACGGGTGTAGATCTGATGGTACCAGAGATGCAGCGTATAGTCTCGTTTAGTTTTATGTCTACTTTGTGGGTATGTGCGCTTTCAAGCCACACTGGAGCACAATATTCCGCCGCCGAGTAGACGAGCGCGATGGCTGTGGTGCGTAGGCAATCAGCTGAAGCTCCCCAGCTAGTACCGCAAAGTTTCTGTAGGAGATTGTTCCTAGTAGCGATCTTCTGCGAGAGTTTTGTTAGGTGAGTCTTATAGGTCAGTGACCTATCCAGAGTTACTCCAAGATATTTCGGGCAGGGATTGTACCTTAGAGCATCGCCATTCATGTAGATTTTTAGCTGATTATTAGGTGAAAGCAGGCTACCTCAGTCTTGCTAATGCTTGGGATAAGTCTCCACGCACTGAAATATGCGGTAAGGGCTGTTAGATCCGATGTCAAAGTTTGAGCTCCAGAGTCAAAATCTACGCTTTGAGTCACGAGTGCAATATCACGTATCCAAACTGTGTCGTAGGCAGATGTGAGATCAATGAACACTGCAGTAGACTTGAGGCGTTTTGCTAAGTTATTATGGATTTGTAAAGTAGGAAATAAATGAAACAAGCTTTGTTTTTACTCCATAATCAACTTTAATTAGTATTTGTACTATTAATCTCAATTAAACTTTATTCTTTGGTCGGTAAGTCGTTATCACAGAAACAACAAAAGACTAAAGCTGCCATTGATATAATTGATTACGTGGAATTTTTCTACAGCGCATCGCATAATGAAATTATAAGTAAGACCTTTTATACCCATTTTTATTAAAAAGTTCTACTATACAATTCGTACACCAGCACGGATGTCCTGCCACTGCCAGTACTTTATAATATTTAAATCTTTCGTATTTTTGTATTTTGTACCTTAAAAATTCATTTAGCGTTACAAATGATCAAACTAACACAACACCACATTATTTGATTTGATGTCGATTCAACCGGTTTAGGACCGATTTATACCCTTATAATGAATAAAACATGCAACTTAGGTAAATAAAAAAAACCGAATATAACCGAAACCGGTTTTTTCAAATTCTAAAAACCGGTTTTAACCGGTTTTTTCGGTTTCGGTTAAAACCGGTTTGCATTCCCTATTCGGAACGTTATCAAAATTGGAAAATTTCTTTTCCAAAATGGTTGTTTCCTGTGAAACTTTCCTGAAATTGCCGAAAACTTTTCAAAGTTTTTGGAAAGTTTTCCCAACTCGCACTTGTGTAGCTATCTCTTTAAAATTAGAATGTCAATGTAGTGACCACGAGGTTATGCTTTTTCTAGTGGAAGTGATCTGTGTTTCTCGCAAGGACCGGTCCGGTATCCTTTTCGAGGGTTTTAGAAGGGGTATTTCGTAAGGTTTTGCTTACCAAAGCCGGTGCTACCAAAAACCCTTTCATTTAGCTTTTTAAGCGCTTTTTAATACCGGTAAGCAGTTCTCTTTTCGAAAGTGTGATACCCGTTCCTAAGCGTCTAACCTCTTGAAGGGGTATCCCTTATAACGCTTTGAGCCTGTTTCACAATGTCCAAGTAAAGTCCTTAATAAGCTACTTGCCACTTATCTGACGAATGAAGTCATAGTTAGCGTTTCCCAATCTTCAAATAAGCTGAACCGGTAGATAAAGTGCTAAGTTTTGCAGGTATTTTTATCTGGCAGTTAATTTAATTTTCATCTTTCAAATCAAATTGCTGTTGAAACCAAATCGTTAGGGGTATTCGATAAACGACTGGGAAGGGTAGGGTCCCTGGTTTCTCTGTAATGTTTACCGTAATTATTCTATTCAAAAAAGCGGCCAAGTGCGAGTCGGACTCGCCCATGAAGGGTTCCGTACCATTAATGACGTATTAAAAAAAACTACTTACTAGATCTCGTCCAAACCAATTTTCGGTGGAAGTTTGCATGGTAATGTATATCATATATTTTTTTTAGATTTTTATTTCTGTTATTTTAGAAGTTACAGGGGGGAGGGGGGACACATTTTTTCACTTTGGAAGTGTCTCTCGCGCAAACTATTCAGTTTAGAAAAAAATGATATTGGAAACCTAAATATCATTTTTGAAGACCTATCCATAGATACCCCACACGTATGGCTTTGATGAAAAAAAAATTTTTTATTTTTATTTTATGACGTATTCAAAAAAAACTACTTACTAGATCTCGTTCAAACCAATTTTCGGTGGAAGTTTGCATTGTAATGTATATCATATATTTTTTTAGATTTTTCATTCCGTTATTTTAGAAGTTACAGGGGGAGGGACACAATTTTTTTCACTTTGGAAGTGTCTCTCGCGCAAACTATTCAGTTTAGAAAAAAAAAAAAATACTAGAAACCTAAATATCATTTTTGAAGACCTATCCATATGTATGGGTTAGATGAAAAAAAAATTATTTTTTTATTTTATGACGTATTAAAAAAAACTACTTACTAGATCTCGTTCAAACCAATTTTCGGTGGAAGTTTGCATATCAATGTATATCATATATTTTTTTTAGATTTTTCATTCCGTTATTTTAGAAGTTACGGGGACACACATTTTACCACTTTGGAAGTGTCTCTCGCGCAAACTATTCAGTTTAGAAAAAAATGATATTAGAAACCTCAATATCATTTTTAAAAACCTATCCATAGATATCTCACACGTATTGGTTTGATGAAAAAAGATTTTTTGAGTTTCAGTTCTAAGTATGGGGAACCCCCAAATTTTATTGTTTGTTTTTTTCTATTTTTGTGTAAAAATCCTAATGAGGTTCATAGAATACATCTACTTACCAAGTTTGAACAGTATAGCTCTTATAGTTTCGGAAAAAAGTGGCGGTGACATAATCGGACAGACAGACGGACATGACCGTTCCGTTTTTTGCCATTTGGCTACGGAACCCTAAAAAGAATCAATATCATCTATCTTTATCTAGCCTTTCTGCCTGATAGAGAAGGAATTCCCTATATGCTTTCCTTTATCAAATCTACGGAAGGAAATTTTGCTGTTATTATGAATAGCCCTAATCAATCACTTTCCCGTGAATTGAAGTGGATACTTAATAACAATAATATTAGCACTACGTACTTCAGTTAAGAGGGTTTGGGTAATCCAAACAAATCACGAGTACCTAGTAGTCGTTTATGAATGAATCAATGGGTTTTTGGGATTCGGTCTTGATATTTATCATATCCTTTATCAGTCATTCAGTGTTAGAGCTGATCACGCTGGGCTTTTGGACTTGAAATAATTTATGTAACGGCTACTTGAGGTATTTATAGTTTTTAGCAAATTTTCCTTAATTAGTCACCATCAGATATATCGGGGCGGCCTAGATGGTCAAAAATATCTGAACACGCAACAAGAGAGGGAAGTATACCACGTGATCGTCCGTACAAAACGATAACGTTTTTCCACTTCTAAATATTTTCCATTCCCCATGATTTTTTAATGTTATTGACACAATGAAAAACTTTAACCGGTTTTCCATTTTTTTCCAAATTTTGCAATACATTTTTTTAAACTGTTAGTGGAAACCGTTTTCTCCCGAAATGGAATTTCATATAAAAAGTGCCGTTACTCGTATTTCATTAGGATGGCAAAGCTTTTCTTCTCACTTAACGCCCTGACAATTTAGGCATGTTCGCTTTGTGAGCGCTTTGGCCGCTCCGATATATCTGACGGCGACTGTACCTAACATAAGGTCAATGTGTAGAATCGGCGTACAAAATATTTGATAGGGAAGCCCGACATAGGGCAACAGACAGAAAGGAAGAGCGTCGCTCCTGCTCCATTCACCTTCTGTAAGTGTTCAAACACAAGAATTAGAAGTGACGAAAAAGCTTGTAGGTGACTTTCTCCACATTGACCTTATCCTTCCGACCCAATAGCAGTTTTGAATTGAAATATTTGGCATTATATTCTCATTTCTGAATATACCCCTAATTAAGGGTATAAATAAGATAGATAAAAACTTTATTGCAAAAAATTATCATGACAAAAAAAAGATTTTACTTAATAAAACTATAACTTAGGTCTACTATACTCATTACTATTAATTAATATTATTCCTGTAGACAGAAAATGAAATGTTATAAAAGGTATTCAATAACTTCCACACCACAATACCAATGTGTTTCAATCATGTTCATATAATGACTACGTGTATGATCTCATCTAAAAGAAACGCAAAAATCTTTTAAGAGGGAAAAATAGCTTTGCGTTCCTAACGAAATAACAGTACTTTTTAGGGTTTCGTACCTACAAACCCTTATAGTTTCTCCATGTCCGTCTGTCCGTCCGTCCTCCGCTTTACTCCATGATCGTTAGTGATGAGAGAACGGTAAAATAAAATCTACAAAAAAAAAAATATAAACAAAGATACTAAATGAAAATCTTAAAATCTACTTACAAAAATCTTAACCTAAATTTAAAACTAACAAACACAAAAACTATTGCCAAAATTCGCCCCGCGTCCTTCCAGATGCAAAGGAGCCCAACACGCTCGCCGCATTGCCAAGTTGAACCGCGATGGACAACCTTTGCATAAAGAACGACCCGGAGCGAGGGTCATGACCATTCTCTCACACATCAAAAATTTGGATACCTCCCATACAAAATGTTTTCTTTTTATTTATTTTATTTGACTTGATCCAATATTGTGCGGTATCGTTGGATAGGTCTTTCTAAACGAATAAGGGTTTTCATAAACCATATTTTGGTAAATAATATTTTCGGAAATAATTGTTCCGAAAGAAAACAATATGGGTCCCCCCAAGTTAGAACTTTTGAACCATGGGTCCAAAAAATATGAAATGAATCGTGGAACAAAAGCTTGATAAAAACTTTCAATGAAAACTATAGCGTACATGATCGGTCCAGCGCCGTTTTTCAGTTATTGAAAAAATCTTCTCTTCTTATTAAAAATACGTTCAAAGCGCTGCGAAGGTATTCCGATTATTCCGTTATGTTTGGCCTGTTCTGACAAAATGGTAACTACAAAACCTTACACTGAGCATGGCCCGACATGCTCTTGGCCAATTTCTTTCTATGAAATTTCCATTTCGGGTAAAAACGGTTTCCACTAACTAAATCTTATCAATTTAGATTTTGGTGTCGATAGGCTTTACTTAGTGATTATTAGTAGTAGTAGTAAAACTCTTTATTGTACTAAAATGATAACAAAACAGGATATAAAACACTCATCATTAGTACAAAGGCGAACTTATCCCTTTAAGGGATCTCTTCCAGTCAACGTTTAAGCAATTGAGAGAAAATTGGAGACGAATTAGTTTTAAACAACCCACGGAGAAAGTTAAATTGCGTCTGAGTAATTATTATAATCGATGGTTCATGGCATCACTATTCAAGCAAGTGACGACTGGTCTGGCCTAGTGGGTAGTGACCCTGCCTATGAAGCCGATGGTCCCGGGTTCAAATCCTGGTAAGGGCATGTATTCGTGTGATGAGCATGGATATTTGTTCCTGAGTCATGGGTGTTTTCTATGTATTTAAGTATTTATAAATATTTATCACACTTTTGGAAACACCCCACTTTGATTTCAAATTTGGACAATTTAATTTTAGAAACTCTCACCACCGTCTTCAACATATCTTTTGGGGAAAGAACTTGGACCCAGGCTAGCCTGCCCGTTAGGTTGGGCGGCCTGGGCATCCGCAAAATTTCCAGCGTGGCGCTACCTGCTTTCTTGGCTTCGGTACACGGTGCTCAAAACCTTATCGGGAAAATTTTAGCCCCTTCTCTTGGGGGTGGGGGGTATATTATATATATCGTTGTCTAAGTACCCTCAACACAAGCCTTATTGAGCTTACTGTGGGACTTAGTCAATTTGTGTAAGAATGTCCTATTTATTATTCACTAGCCGCTCATCGTAATGTGTTCTCATCACGCATAAAGGAAAATTGTAATATTTTCCTTGGTTTGGTATAAGTTCACTATTACTTACCTACCTCTCAGTCATTTGTAAATACAACGGTACGTGGTATACCTCATTTCGTACCGGTAATAAGGCCTGTGACTTTTATTTAAATTGAAAAAGTCTCGGGTTCGAATCTCGGCTTGTATCAATGAGTATCTTGGTACATACTTTATTTATTGCTACAAGGCATTCTCTATCAACCTTCGGGCAAAGCAAATAACTTGTAGGCGGTTGTTACGTGCTGATTTTCGATGATTTTGTTACGAAATGATTTTCGTAGGTACCTACGAAAATCATTTCATATTTTACCGATCAGAAAACGATCGAGAGTATCGTGAGGAAACCTGTCGAAATCCTCTGAATCTCTAATTTAATCTAAATCTAAAATGTTTAGGTTCACTTTGTTGGAAATTAAGATGGCCGTGTGCCATAGTGGGCTTTGTAGGAGTGTCTTCATTTTAACACGAGGCTAATTTGGAAAAAGAACGTAACTATCTATTAAAACCGTAGATTTTATGAAATGGGATAGATAGGAACGTATCGGACGTCCGGTTTCCGGTGTAAACTGCATTCCGGCATGAATGAAACTATTATTTTTGAATGCTGGGCCTTATTATTTATTATTTATTACAGATAAAACACAATTACAGAATATTTGATCAAAAAGTATCGTTAAACCACAATGGTTTGTCTCGATACTCCATTCCGCAGTATTTAATAATTAGAAATACAATGCAATACACATATACATCCAATACGGGCATCTTGATACGGGCTGGGCCTTCTATACCTCATGTAAGTACATTATTTGATTTGAAAAATACGTATTTTTTCATGATTTCAGGTACCTATTGGGTTACTACATAGAAATAGTTCTCTGTAATGTGTAGTAGAGCAGGTTTGAGAAATCCTAGAGCTTATCATGAACCTAATCTAATTGTAGAAAATAGCTAAAGCCGATGTGAAAGATCGATCGGTCTAGACCACATGGGTAATTAGATTTATTTCGCACCAACAATTCCAGACATCGAGTGCATCCCGTCTGGGGTAACCGGTTCTTGAACCCGTTTATGTAATTCCCAAAAGATTGAGGTTATGGACACGTTACGTAATAATTTTTTGAGGTTAGAGTTCATGCGCCCGTTTAATTTCCTGGTTTATTAGACCGCATAGGAAGTTGCGAACTCCATGGTGTTTTAAATTATAGTTTAATTTTTTCGCGATACAGGCCAGACGGCCAATGGCGAAGCTCGCCGTTGACACACCTCCGTGAGATTTATAATTGGAACGGGCTGCGCGCGCCGGCAGTCGACGCGTATCGAGCGCACGTCAGTGTCAGTTGTCAGGTGTCGGCCGCGGAGTACGCGCGTGTGTTCAGTGAAGTGCGCGGGGCTCCACCATGGCTCTGCTCAGACGATTAGCCGCAAACGCGCCCCGGGGCGCTCGTGCCCTCGCCTCGGCGCCGCCGCCGGCGCGCGACGAACTCGACCTTTCCTTCAGCAGCCCTAAAGATGCCTTCAAAAGCAAGAAGACGAGCGAGCTGGTGCGAGCGTACCTCGTCTACCAGATTTGCTCGGTCAACTGGCTCGTTGAAAACAACGACATGGTAAGTTACGTAAGCTACACCGGTTTTAGTTACTAAGTCTGCAATGCAGAAAATTTAATGCATTTTTTGCAAGTTCAATGGCATATGCAGTTAGATTTTTGTGGCGTTTATTGCCGATCGATCGTTAGGATTGGGTATTACCAGGATTGCTAGGCAGTGATGTTAAGGGAATGAATGGATTTTTGATCGGTAGAAAAGCGCATGCGTCCTCAGTCCTGACATGGGGACCAGGTTTACGTAAGACGTTGAATGACCAAGTTAACGGTAACTTGTATAAGTTATGACGTGTGCAGGGTTTCGCGAAGTCGATTGAATGACTGATGTTTTAGCGGACGGGTCCACGTGGCCGCCTATTGTTATGTTAAGCCATTGTCAATGTGTCTGAACATTTTTACCGGCTTCCCAAGTCGTTTAGTCGATGGATATAACTTTTTAAATAATCTGCCTTATTTATTCAGATGAATTTCTGAACTTAAAGTAGGGCTTTAGATGGCAGGCCCTAGCTGTAACGTTATGAATGAAGATACAATGAAGGTTTTGACGTTGATGCAGTTAAAACATTCAACAATAAACTTCCTTTTTCACAGAAGAATAACAACTTTAATGCGAAACAGACTTTCTGGCGTTGACTAAGTAGTTTTATAAATGGCATATATTTTTAAATTTGCGACATATGTAAATTCCTTTTAAAAACGCCAAAATAGTACTATTTGAGGGTAGTTATACACATTTGTTATTATTCTCAAATGGACAGCAAAACACTCAATGATTTAGTAGTTAGGTACTTACGATGAAGAGAAGAGACGAATACACTGATAGCAATTAGAAATATTAATACTAATTCAATTACAATATTTACTTGAGTTTAGTAAAAAGTAAAAGTTTAACATTAGCAACTTATCGCAAGGAATAAAATGTTGTCTTACTTAATTAAAAGTAAAAATGTTTCGGTCTCCCAAAAAAAAGGTTAGGTACAGTCAGTATCAATAGTAGCGGATGAAATAACGCACCAAAAGAATTGAAATTCTTTTCCAAATGGAGAGATATCTCTACAGTCTAATTTAACGTTCGACTCCACGATCTAATTTGTGTACCTTCCTGTAGAGACATATATCTTTTTGGTAGGCTATTAGAGAGTGTCTGTTCCGCTACTGTGATCCGCGCTGACTGTACTTACTGTAGGTACCCTAATATAAAAGCCTCTGCTGTTTTACTTCGTATCGTATATACGTATTACGTATCGTACGTATCGTATTTACGAAGGCACCTCCCTGTATGTGAGTATGCCGAGGATCGGAAGACAAGAAATACAAATAATTGATCCGAAAAATGACCAGTGACTGCAATAAGTACGCTTAGGGCGTTTTACGATTGAAGAGTGGTAGGGGGCTTTAATCGTCAGAGATAATATAATATATAAGTTTTTGTCAAAAAAAAAAATCATTTTTGGTACAAGATTTTATCGCTGACTGAACTTTTTCCCACAGGCAGCCAATCTCATCGAGACCATTTAAAAACCCTAAAGACAATTAGTTTGCGTTTTATTATCACAAGAATTCCCGTGGCCACCTCTTGTCTCCATCATCAGATCACGTCCATGTCATTATAATATTGCATTGTCATCCGATTTACATATGTGCAAAATATCAGCTCAATCGGTAATCGGGAAGTGGGTCAAATTTAGCTTCCAAGATTTTACCCACATTAAAAAAACTAACCTATATACATACTAATAGCGTATGTTATTGTTAAATAAAAGCTTGTAAAAATGGAACGACACGACAAAATCGTTTACCTACTTGACCAAATTACTAACGTAGTCCGACCAGCATTTAGCAGTAGCCATTTCTTATCAATGGAAGGAGAAATCAGGGTCAATCGAATCGAATGTTTCATGTTAACAGTAAAACTAGTAATTTCATCGTACGTGAAGATCAAAAAGGTGAAAGGCTCGATTTTCCGGAAATTACAACTTTAGATGCTTGAAAAGATCCTCGAACCATATAGAAAAAAAGTTAAGAAAAGTCCCCCATTTATTTGTGGATGTAGTGTTAGTATAAAGTTTATAAAAACGCGTTGTAATTAATTGTTTATGTTCTATATTCATCTGATTATATTAAATACAAGAGTGGCTTTTACTAGTGTTGCTTAAGACTCATGTCCTTTGAATCCTCTAAGACTCGACTCAGTTTTTCAGACTTTAGTCATTAAGTCGAAACTTGAGTCCTCATCGAGACCTTTGAACCATATTTCCAAAAAATATGAAAAAAAAATCGTGGAAGTAGAGCTTAAGAAAGACATTAAATGAAAACTATAGCGGATATGATCAGTTTAGCTGTTTTTGAATTATTGTAAAAAGTTTCCCCTTCATAGTAAAAAGACGTACATTCACAGTTCATCCCTTGGTTAACAATCTACTATACTTTAAGCTCCAGTTTAGCTTATTGTGACGGAAGAGTAACTACGAAACCCTACTCTGAGCATGGCCCGACATGCTCTTGACCGGTTTTACAATTTAAATTTAAAAGACTCGAGTTCCTAACAACACTAGCTTTTACTTCAATAAAAAAACATAATTTAGTTGAAGATAATGCCGTTGAATGAAACAATAGGTACTTATTTTACACACTACAAACCTTCCAATTGTAACAGAAAACCCATGTTGAACAGCACAAGTACAGTTATAACGTCGCTACTCATTGTCACGGGTAAATTAATGTCAAATCGGCTGACAACAGTTATATAATCTGAAGTGATTGTCGTGATTCATGAATGGGAAATCAGTCCACTGTCTTGTCTTGGTGTTAACAATGCCTTTGATAGCCGTAAAACGATTATCACTATTACTTGTGACATGAAAGGGTATCGTCATGGCTTGTCTCAATCGTATTTTGTCAAGTTCTTAAATTCGTCCCGTTCTGCTTTCGTCACCCATTTTTCATTCGTCATTTTCGTGGATCATCTATGTCTTATTCCGGCTCATTTCGGTATTCGTCAACATCTTCTTTGGGCATGTTCGATGTTAAACTATGTTGTTTTCAGACTCACTCGTTATTCGTAAACTCGTTGTTGGTCCTATTCGGTTTTTGAAAAGTTCTTAATTCATCAGATTCTGCATTCGTCACTTTCACTAGTAGTCTTTGTCATCTTTGGTCATATTTGTTGTTTGTCTTTTCCTAGCCTAGGGCAAAAAATATAGGGAGCCATAAACAAGAAACTTCATGTATTAATTTCCTGATACTTACATACATTTCGAAACATGTTTGAGAAAAAATATATTTCGGCAATCTCGGAAACAGCCCTAATGATTTCGAACGAACTTCTAAAAACAACATAGACTAACATCGAACATGCCCAAATAAGATGTCGACTAAATGTGCCGGAAGAAGAAATAGACAAACAACAAGGATTACCCAAATATGATATGGACGACCCACGAAATTGGCGAATGAAGAATGGCTGACGAAAGCAGAACGGGACGAATTTAAGAACTTGACAAAAAAGATTGAGACGAGCCAAGACGATACCCATGAAAGTATATCTTAGTACTGATTTATGGTTTTTATTACAGTTAATATTGTCTTACCGCGAGAGTGACGAATGAAATAAAACTACCTACTTATATGGAAACTATTGAAATATAGTGATCGAAATATATTAAATTACCACCTGTATACATACGTAAGAATGTTAAAAAAATAAATTCTGATTCCGATTTGGATTATATCGCGCAAAATAAATTTAAAATACATCTCAACATTTTTGAACTCGTTACAGCGTTGGTGTTCTACGGGTGTCACCCGTTTACTATCCGTTTCCATAGTTATTTTATATGAATTAAGTACAGTTGGTTGGTTTTTACCCTATTTCCTAATGGAAGAGCGTGGTCTCCCGATATACAAGTATTGTTATACTTAATGAGAGATACCAGCCTTTATTGTTTTGGCATCTCTCCACGACACCCCGGGGTTCCCCAGCCTCCACCCCTCCCCTTCCGCCAGACACAACACAGGCCCTGTCCCCCCTCCCCTCCTCCGCTTGCGAGCCCAATCGGCACCAACCCCCCGCTGCCCACAGCCGGCTGTGAGGGCCCTCGGCACGTCCTCCCACCTTGACCCTGGGGGTTTTGGGGCGTGTTGCCATGACGGGGTTTCCCCCGAGATGACAACACGACCTGTGCACTCCTCATTTACCCGGGCTTGTGACCGGCTCCTTTTGGACCACGGATGATCCGCAAGGAGGCTGAGTTACACAACTACATCTACATCTATTGTTTTGTGTATTACGGGGTCATACATTAATTACATCGTACGTTTTGGGGGAGGGAGAAAATGTGACATGTTGTGACAAGCGGGAGGGGGTAGTCACAAACTTTGTGACGTCACTTTAATTTCATCAGTAACCAATTTTTTTTTATTCTTAGAAAAACTTGAGTTTAATCAGATATAACAAAACACGTGCTCATTATTTTTACCTGCTCTCAAACATATACTGAAACCAGCCATTAACTAGTAAGTTGCTCGAGCATCACTTTCTATAGGAGTTAGAAGATGAGTTTGGGCAGGTAACAAAAAAAACGTGTCCGTTATTTTAGACTACTCTATGACATACATAAATATAAATCAAATTGGAACCGGATAGTAACCTTTCCTTGTCAGTAACTTTGTTTGGACTAGTTAGGAGGTAAACATATTAAAAGTCACCGGCCGTAGCCCTTGAATCGGGGGGAGAGGGGGGGTTTGAAGCTCCCATTTTTAGTTTTTTCGATTATATCTCGGAAACTATGCGTCTTAGCGACATATGATTACTTAGATAAAACGAAAGCTGATTAAATTTTACTACAAGTTTGATTCAGTCACGTTTTTCGATACCTCGAATAGTTTTCGAGATATTCTTTTGAAAGTTTATTTGGGGCTCTCAATTTTTATCTCGGTATCTACCATAGAAATAGGATAGTATAGAACGACTGTCAAACTTGGAAAGTGTGACCAAAAATGAAATGCAAGTGTGTGCGTAAATTGTCTATGTGCGAACAAAAATAGTGATGTCATGTTACAACATATTAATAATGTATCGATGTTTAACTACTTTATCGACTACTTTTTCAAATGTGTTTGAAAAGGTTCAAAATGATAAAGTTGAAGTTGTTTGAAAATGTGTTTGCAAAGAGTTGACTTACCAAAGAAAATTTGAATTTCGTGCCATTTCCTGCTGACAACTTGGGTTGGATGTGTATACGCTGTGTACAAGTACACGCTGTCTTGTGTTTCCTTGTGTTGGCGGCAAAGCCGTGGAAAAGTGGTTAAAATGTAAGTACTGTGTTGGAAAGTGAAGTTTAAATTTATCGCTAAACATGTACACGTTCAAAAAAGGTATTATAACAATTGTTATTATTTTAAGTCGGTTATAAAGGTAATATCTTAATGATGTCTAGTGAACAACTAATTCCATACCTACTAATATACCGACAAGTTATCGATACAGTCATATGAACATTTTGTCAAGCCCTAGCGTAAAGTAACAGTTTAGGTTTTTACACAAAATATTCTAAATTATTGACTAATATGATGAAATATTAACACACAATTGAAGAAAAACTTATAATGAACTGTTATAATTGGTTTTTTACACTTTTTATGCTGTTAATTTGATAAAATATCGTTACGAAAATTTCGCTAGGAATATCATAATTACCTGTGAAATGAGTATTTTCCTGGGTTTTTTGGCCCTGAAACACTACAACCCGGCACACAACATGACACCATCGTCATTAAATTACTTAATACATATTTTTCTTTTTGATTCGCTTATATTTTTCACGTTAAAAAATACGGCAATATGATTTTGGCCGCCTCGGCCGCCTTCGAACTCAAAATTGGTTACGTTTTCTCATATGTAGTCTGCCTCTTTTGCACTTATGGCTTGTTCATATACGTCATGGCTTCGAATCCCTTTCGCACACTTCATCTGTCTGTCAAGCGAAGCGACTGACATGTCTCTGGTATCTACATTAGTGAAGCTGCTAGGCTGTGTTTGGTATCGTTTTCGTATAAATGGGGGGTGCTGAATTCATTGATGGTATCACATTGACACCATTCCGAAGTCAAACTCAGCTACGAAGTCAAAAATTGTGTTCTAAGCATTTCCCTGTATACTCTTTTTTTGAGCATTCGTTGCCTGACCTAATCCTTCGCTTTCGTTTGGTCCGTCCTGAAGTCCTGAACGCCACATCCTGTATTGTCAACATTGCACTAGGAATATTACTACTGTAACTCATGTCAAAAAATGCCATAAAATATTGTTGAGAACTTGAGCAGCTCAGCGTGATTTCCTCACGTGGCGTAAAATGAAATGATGAAAATAATTGCTACTCAAACAAAGTAGGGTAATTTATACGCGTGAATCTCACAATCTCGTTCGAGATCTCGAAAATTAATCAAGATCTTAACAAAGACTAAATAAATCAAGATTTCCTGCTAAAGGTGAATAGAATAAAACTGGAAAATTCACTCGTAATATCGAGGATTCGCAGTTTCGAGATCTCGCGAGAGACAATTTCCCACCGCACGCGATTATTGTGTGAATGGTGGCATTCAATAAAACTGCACATGTCATCTAAGTAGACCGTAGTAACAAAACAAAATTAGCGCATTTAGGTTCGTGACTGTCAAATTCTCTGTGTGCCAAGTTGCTGGCACGAACGAGGCGTGATAATTTAAAACAAGAAAAATCCGGATTTTGGTAGTTCAAAGTTTCCTTTGAATTGGATTTTTTTGCGAGATTCTTGTGATCTTTAAACTTACACGAGCTGGCATTTATCACTAATAATATAACTTACCTATGCAAATAAAATTAAAAAAAAGTAAGTAAAACTAAGTGTCTATCTAAGTAAGTAGTAGTGCGAAAGTGACGCATGATATGACAAGTGACAAAAACACGACCATGATACCGCTGCAGGGAATATTCAGCACTTGAGTGATTTTAATTATTCTATAATCTATGTTAATGTTATGGTCTACATTCATGTGGGGCAACGTTATCGCTTTTATATTATCTTGATCTTGATGGATAGTTTGCCTAAAAATAACTTTGTTGTTATTGACGTGCCTTTCATAACAAAGTGGATAGTAATTTGGGTGTTTTCCTCTAAACGAAATGTTTTTGGTTGTTTTTAACGATAATGACTTTCTATGTTTTTATTAATTGGACGAAAGTCATTATAAGTATTAAATATCGATACGGACAAAGTGCCAGAAATATGTATACACGACCTTATTGCCGAAACGATATTATTAATAATTTCGATAATCGGAATAAGAGGTAGGTCCTATATCTACCTTTCTTACGAAATAGTGTTCCACGATTAAGAGAAGATTATGAAAGAGTTAATATTTCTAGAATTATAACTTAAGGCAATCTCAATCATGCGTGCCTCGAGATCCATGGCGGATTTTTTTATTTCTGTATCAGTAACGTATTTTTTGCTTTTTTTTCTGTCTGGATCCTGGATCAAGAGTTTGTCTTATTCCGACTGAAAATCTACACAAATAACATTAAAATTAAGGGATATTAGGCGAATTCGAATGCTAAGTTTAAACTTACCCAAGTAAGAGATTGTTAGACGTAGAGTAAATTATGGTTGCGTTTATCACGCCGATGTATCCGACAGGATAAACCATGCGTAGAACACGCGGCGCGGTGTAAGAAACTGCATTAATACAGCATCTTGTCATTATAACGCAAAAAGCAAACGCAATACGTGCGAATAATATTTTCCAACTCCCTTCTTCTTCCTCGCGTTGTCCAGGCATTTTTGCCACGGCTCATGGGAGCCTGGGGTCCGCTTTACAACTAATTCCCAGAATTGGCTGACTTTCCAACCCAGAGGGTAACGAGCTACGAGTATGTCTGATTGGGATTAGTCCGGTTTCCTCACGATGTTTTCCTTCACCAAAAGCGACTGGCAAATATCAATGATATTTCGTACATAAGTTCCTCCTCGGGATTGAAAGCCGCACGCTCTTACCGCTAGGCAACCAGCGCTTATAAAACAAAAATAGACGAAAATATTTTTCAAAGTTAATGATAAAATATAAAAGGAACAGCCCGAAAACAAGATGTTATCTATCGAATTGACTCTGGAGTTACAAGCGTGCTAAAATCTTTGATACTTATACACTTCTTTCATGAATAGCCCCAAATATACTCCCCCAAGAAAAACTTGGCAGCGAACTTTTTCTTCAACTTGGCTCTAGCCCATAAGAAAGCTTTTATTACCTCCTCTGTACATTTGTTGCTTTAGTACCAGATATTATTTTAGCAAAGTCGGGGCTCAAGATTGTTGTCATCCCAGGACGATCTTGCTTAAAGTATCCTTTGGTTGCTTCTACTGGCTTCTATCCACGTTCCTCAAAATGAGAAAGAATCCGGGTAGGATTATTGATTTATCCACTTGCTTCTAATATCCACTATTTTACACAATGGTTGTCATAGTAACATACTGAAATGGGTATTTTCGCTGAAATTCCTTCAGCAAGGTCGCAATGTCCGTGTCGGCGAGTGACACGTCTTGTCTAATTACGTAAACTGCTCAAACTAATGTCTCATTTTGTTCAATGCCAGCGTAGGCAGGTGCACGTCAGTGGTCTGTCGTCAGGCATAGTTTAGGCAATTGGTGTTTCTTTTAAGACATTTTATCTTCTTTCTCATATCCATATACTAACGATCGCGGACAACATTACGTCGTTGTTTTGTGTCCGTTCTGCATAATCTTCCGCCATTCTAAAAATAGGCGCCTGTATAGACAAGATGCCTGGCAGGCCTACTTAACCATATCGACCCATCGGGGGTTGTAAGATAAAAAAAATGTGCGGTGAATCACATACAAATCGCACCCATAGCAGCTGTCATACCATAGAAAATTGTTATACTTTTAATGCAAGCCAATGGGAAAGGTCGGTAAAAACTAAACCTGGATGACTCTCTTAACGATAACGATGGTGGATTTCGACAATGCGATCAAATTGACTGTCGCCTTCCCATTTTTACAAACAGGCCTACCTGTTTGCAGCTGGTGTGGTCCAACTGGTTTGGAACAGATGACGTGTCATACTTCTAACGTCATACGGGTCTTTAAACGTTAATGTCGAGTAGCAATGGCAGCATCGTCCGAGTCCGAGCCGAACATTGCGATGCCTCCTAAGTATACTGAGCCAACTGCAAAATCTGGATTAGATCTATTACATTTTTCTTTCACCAATTTAAACCGATTTGAATTCTAATGACCCCCAAAGTCGCTAAAAACGATTAATGTATTTAAACAGGTATGATGGAACGCATCGAGTTTTACCTCACCATTGTCTCTTCAGGTTCTTGTCTTTTCGTTCTTCGACAGTTGAAGCGCTTAAATAGTGATAGTTCAAGTAGTTTAGGCATTAAAGTTTCAATTTTAGGTTAGCCAAATCTATTTATATAGTATATGAACAAAGACAGGAATTGAATCCTAAGTCCCATGATAATAAGTAATTAAATTGGCATTTAATTCAAAAGCTAAAGTGATGACCAGGGTCGTATCTTTCTCACTTTTCCACTGAGAGATCAGGCGGGCGTGTAAGTACCTACCTATTTTGAATTAATTCTGATTGTTGAAGATGAATGCTGTTCCATTTTTTATACTAATTTGTGAGTTTCAAGATCGTAGAAATACAAAAGACTTGACAATGAATACTGCACGTCCGTTTAGCATGAAGGACCTCGAGACAACTATACAATTCTCGTGTCAATGAACTTAGAATGCGTGAAAAAAAACTAATAAACCGGTTTTATGCAAACTGGGGGAAACTAATAAACTGAACTGCTATTGCAAAGTGATGTAAACTTTAATTTGTAAAAAATAAAAACTAAAATGGCATGTAGATCGCTCACGTAAAGTTTGTAATCTCGTGATCCTACGTAAGCATAATCGGAAAGCAATCTTACCTACACTGGTTCATCTTAAACTTCGCTTTGGAATAAGAATAACAATTCAGGAGATGGAATTTTGCATTGACAACTTTATACTTCATAAATTATGCTAATTTGATCCTTGTTTCAAAGTTGTTAAGGTCTTATCAGACCGCAGCAGTAACTTGCTTGCTAAACACAATCCCGCTATTGTCTAAATTGGTGGCGAGATTGTGCGTCAAATTCCAGAATCAAAAAACGCGATATCAACGAATTCTAGTCATACATGGCTGGTTTTAGGAGTCATTTCGCAGCTGATTCCGCTTTTAGGAGAGCAATATACATTGTGACGTGGTCGCAGTCGTTTGATGCCCGTTACGTAACCGATGCCGGACGAGGGTGACGCAGTAACGAACGTAATATTAATATGCGAAAAACGTGGCCTCTAAATAGAACTCGGGATCTTTGTTGCCAGAACGAGATTCTCAAATCTTTCTATGATGGCTAAGACACTATTTATGGTTCGAATTATACTTTATAATAATATATAAATTTTTTGGCATAAATAGACCCTACGTAACATAATAGTGTACGAGGCACTCCCGACAACGATATACCTCCATATATAAAAGAGTGATAAAACATAACGAACTTATATATTCAACCTGCTATGTCTATGGTTGCAAAACTGTCAATATAGACTGTCACTAAATACGTTCCAGTCCAGCTTTTCAATCATTATAAAAGCATCAGTGGCATTTCACAGTAGCGGACCCATAACCCTATGCTCGTCTGGATATCGAGAAGTTAAAGCTGGATGCCGCTTCTGCTAACTGGGCGCCGACTTTTGATGCACAAACTGTAGAAGATAAAGCACTCTCATGCAATAAAGTCCTTCTAGAGTTGTTCGATGCTCATGCGCCGGCGCGCGACGTCCGTTTGAGGCGGCCCCCAGCTCCATGGATTACCAGCGGAGTACGAATGGCGATGACGAGAAGGGATCGAGCCTTCCGTAAATATAAGCGTGATCGGTGCGACGAAAACTGGCGTCTCTTCAGGGTTGCACGAAACCGTTGTAACCAGATGGTGAGGGTTGCAAAACGCCGATATATTCATGACAACATCTTGACAGCATCTCTTACGAACACTTGGAAGTTTTTAAAGTCTTTGGGTGTTGGAAAGTCCACGAACAGTTTCGATCCATCCACTTTCTCCATAGATAGTCTTAATGCCCATTTCTCGAATACCACAACATTAAACTCTGTTATCAAATTTAAAACTATTTCGTTTATTGCTTCCCTTCCATCTCCTAACATTACACCATTTCATTTTGCCCCTATCACACCCGAGGATATACGTAAAATCATTAGCTCTATTAAGTCCAAAGCGGTAGGCCATGATGATATAGGTCGCGTTATGATTCTCTTCGTTCTGGAAAGTATTCTTCCTGTAATAACCCATATTATCAATTTCTCTTTTCATACTGGACAATTTCCATCTTCTTGGCGTAAAGCCTATGTTATCCCGCTACCCAAAATTTCTAACCCCAGCTCTCTAAGTCACTTCAGGCCTATATCTATTCTTCCATTCATGTCCAAGATACTAGAGGCTGCAGCACATAACCAAATTTCAAAATTTATCTTTTCCAACCGTCTGTTGTCTCCATGTCAATCTGGGTTTCGGGCGGGGCATAGTACGACCACCGCGCTTTTGAAAGTCACTGAGGACATTAGACAGGGCATGGAATCCTCGAAAGTTACAGCGCTTGTTCTCATTGACTTCTCGAATGCCTTTAACGTTGTTGACCATGACCTTCTATTGGCTGCTCTTTCCCATCTCAGGTTCTCATCAGAGTCAATGGCGTGGTTTGAATCGTACCTGTCCGGTCGCTCCCAAGCTGTCCGTAGAGATAGGTGTCAGTCTGATTGGTGTGATCTGAACACTGGAGTACCGCAAGGTGGTATTCTCTCTCCATTGTTATTTTCGGTGTTTATTAATTTCATCACACACGGACTCAAATGCGACCATCACCTGTATGCAGACGATCTGCAATTATACGCCCAAGCCGAGGTAGCGGATGTCAATTCCGCAATTGAGGCTATCAATGATGATCTGGATCACATAAGTGATTGGTCTAGTTCTTTTGGCATCTCTGTCAACCCTTCTAAGTGCCAGGCCATCATTCTGGGTAGTCGATGGCAACTCTTAAAGTTGGATGCACTTTCTGTTGCACCGATCATTTTTGACGGCTCGGTCATACCTATTTCGAGTCAAGTGAAGGACCTCGGTTTAGTCATTGACAGGCATCTCTCATGGGACGGGCAACTTTCGGAAGTGAGCCGGAAGGTCACTTGTACCTTACGCACACTCTACCGTTTCAAAAATTTTCTTCCGGTATGCACAAAGAAATTGCTCGTTCAAGCACTTATCCTCCCGCTCATTGATTATGCTGATTTTTGTACAACGAACTTGTGTCAAAATTCTCTCAATAAACTCGATCGACTCGTAAACAATGGAATACGCTTCATTTTTGGAATTCGAAAGTTTGATCATGTATCCAGCTACCGTCGCCAGCTCAAGTGGCTTCCCATACGTCAGCGCCGTTCCTTTCGAATACTCTCCTCACTTTTCTCTATCCTATTCGAGCCCTCTACTCCAGAATATCTCAAATGTAACTTCAACTTTATGACCCCCCGCCCAGGCTGCGAGCTGCGCTCTGCCCGTTCTCTTAAACTCTCTGTTCTCCCTCACCATACTGGTTTCCTAGTCTTCTTTTGCTGTTCAAGCTATCCGTCTTTGGAATGCGCTTCCTCTAACGATTAGACAAGCCCCAAACAAGCTGAATTTCAAACGAATTCTCTACAAGCACCTGCTAGATACTGTCTAGTGGGACCCCCCCCCCCTCTTCTCCCCCCCCCTGCCCCGCACACATGCAGAAGTATATTTATGTATATTGTATAGTATATTATGTAATTAATTTATATATGTATTTATAATGATAATTTGTGTAGTTTATAAAAGTATTATATATATTACCTATTAGTTTGTATACTGGCTTAGTAGTATTAGACTTAGTATTTAATTTTGGAATATTTTTTTTCACACTGCACCCACCTTAGCAAATTTCTGTTTGGCCCAGTGGTTGACTGGTAGAGAATGCCTCAAGGCATTAAGTCCGCCTATTGTACGTCATACTTGTACTTGTGCAATAAAGTTTAAATAATAATAATAATAATAATAACCCTTCCTTGTGCGGTCCCTGCGGTACTCTGTGTACTTCTAGTTTATTTAATCCGACTGGAAACTCTGTCTTAGCGGATGAAACAACGCTGAAAAAGTATCAGCCATCCTGGAATTATTCTCCAAATATCACTTCTACTCGTACGCCTGCCATTCTATGCTCCTCGCGTTGCGATGTTGCCCTCAGGCGACACAACACATGGTGGTGCCTGAGCCACTCGCACCCGTCGCGATAGAAGAGAACTCTGGTTCGATTTCAGCCTGGGGCACTTTTTCTTAGTATATGACTTCTTTCAGGTTATAATTTATATAGTGGTGTTTCTACTTGGAATAAAAACAAATTACTTCAAAACATTTTCTGAAATAAATTAATTTCTTCTAATAACTTGATAATCATTTGTAAAATAGTATTCCGACCAAAATGTGTGATAATTCTTTCGATTGAACCTAATCCGATGCTATAAATGTTATATCTGTATAGTTTATATGTAAACTCCTAGTTTTGACCCAGATTTCGTCTCTGACTCTTTTCCACCCCTGAGAGCAATTGACCTAAATAAATCCTTGCAAAGAAATTATGACTTACTTTTTGTAGGGCGGAGCGTCCCAAACGTAAAGTTAGTGGAGCCGTTACACTCTCTCTTCTAGTCTATTTAGGGTAATACCAAAGGTATATATGTATAACTTCGTATAAGATATGTCTAAGAAAAAAACGTGCCTCAAGAAATCTAGAGAAATTAATGCTCGAATAGATGGTGATATACCTGTGACCTATACATTTAGCGCATATCAGTGAAAGAACATGGGTCAAATAGCCTATGTCATTCTAAGAGTTTTAGTCCTGTGTCGAAAGGTGGCAGTAAATTTATATATGTTACTGTAAAAGCCCGAAGTACGGTAAAACCTAGGATATACCGGTAAGACCTAGGTTTTACCGATGCCGATCGGTAAAAGCCCGAAATGTGAAATATTTTTTTTTTTTTTTTTTTTTTTTTATACCACGACGGTGGCAAACAAGCATACGGCCCGCCTGATGGTAAGCAGTCACCGCAGCCTATGGACGCCTGCAACACCAGAGGTATTACATGCGCGTTGCCGACCCTTTAAAAACCTGTACACTCCTTTTTTGAAGAACCCCATACTGTAGCCCCTCGGGAAAACCTCGGCAGGAAGCTCATTCCACAGCCGAAGCGTTCACGGGAGGAAATTCCTCTTAAACCGCACAGTACGCGACCATTTAGGTTCTAGGGTGTGAGGATGAACACCCTGCCGACGGCGAGCGGTGCGGTGATAGAAAGCGGCCGTTGGCATCATGTCAAACAATTCTTCAGAGCACAGCCCATTGTACAAGCGGTAGAACACACACAAGGAGGCAAAGTCTCTCCTTAGACTTAACGGTTCAATACCGCTTGTGAGTTTGGGATCGTCGACGATTCGTACAGCGCGCCTTTGGACTGAGTCGAATGGTCCAAGCTGGCATGCAGGTGCTCCTGCCCAAAGGTGACAGCAATACTCCATATGGGGTCTGACTTGCGATTTATAAAGCAGCAGTCTTTGCCCCGGAGTAAAGTATCGCCTCGCTTTATTGAGCACACCCAGTTTTTTGGATGCCAGCGCAGCCTTTCCTTCCAGGTGGCTACGGAATTGGACGTCACTGGAAATGTCGACACCGAGGATCCCAATACTCCCTGATATGGTAAGGACTGAGCCCTGGAACTGTGGGACCACAGTAAATGGGGTTTTCTTAGCGGTAAACGCGCAAACTTGTGTCTTGGTGGGGTTGAATCGGACTAGATTGTCCCGACCCCACACCGAAACTCTGGATAGAGTGCTCTCAATGTCCGACACAAGCTTTTCACGACTCTCCAGCACCACAGAACGAGGGATATTGGCACGGCCTGTGTAATAGGCATCCCCAGTACTGTCGTCCGCATAGCAATGAATGTCGTCGTTAGACAACATGTCATTGATGTGCAGCAAAAACAGCGTTGGGGATAGCACAGAACCTTGCGGAACGCCAGCGTTAATGTCCATGCTATCGGAGCAGCTTCCGTCTACTACGGCTCGTATGCGTCTGCCGGACAAAAAGCTAGCGATCCATTTGCATAGTCCCTCCGGCAGTCCATAAGGTGGTAACTTCGATAGGAGACCCCTATGCCAGACCCGATCGAACGCCTTCGCTATATCTAGGCTAACTGCCAATGCCTCACCTTGACTCTCAATGGCCGAAGCCCAGCGGTGTGTGAGATACACTAGAAGATCACCAGTCGAGCGACCGTGGCGGAAACTATACTGGCGGTCGCTGATCAGGTCGTGTTCTTCTAGGTATCTCAGGAGCTTTGCGTTAATTATACGCTCCATGACCTTTGAGAGAAGAGAGGTAATAGCGATAGGCCTGTAATTCGATGGGTCCGATCTGTCGCCCTTTTTAGGCACAGGGTGCACAAGGGCCGTCTTCCACGAAGATGGAACATGCCGTTTCTTGCTAGAGAGTGTGAAAAGGCGCGCCAACACGGGACACAACTCAGGAGCACACTGCTTAAGTACAATCGCTGGTATGCCGTCTGGCCCGCTCGACTTATGAACGTCCAGCGATAGCAACTCCCGCCGAATATCCCTCTGCGTGAATGAGATCTCTGGCATGGAGTATACGCACCGCGGGATGGTGGGCGGCACGGCGCTACCGTCGTCGCTCAGGGTCGAGTTTGAGGCAAAGAGAGTACCAAGAAGATCGGCTTTCTCCTTTGCACTATGGGCCAGATCACCATCAGCTTTCCGCAGTGGTGGTAAGGACGACTGACAAAAATTTCCCTCGGCAGCTTTGGCAAGCGACCAGAACGCGCGACTCCCAGTGGGGTAGCCCGCTAGTTTCTCACCAATTCCGCCGACGAAATCGTATTTAGCCCTGGCAATGGCTCTCTTACTGGACCTCGAGGCAGCGTTTAATTTGCGTTTCACATCAGAAACGTTCGGATCCTTATTAGCTACGGCCTTGGTCCAAGCCCTGTAAGCGGCTTGCTTGCGAACTGTAGCTTCTTTACAGGGCCGATTAAACCAAGGACGTCTCTTCGCTCCCGCAGCTATTACTGAGTTGGGAATGAAACAATCCATTCCCATCAGTATTGTCTCGGCGACATTGACTGCGCAGGAGTCAGGATCTTCTGATGTGAAACAGAGCTGCCTCCACGGGTACGACGCGTAGAATTCACGCAATCCATCCCAATCTGCTGACTTATACTGCCACACGCGTCGCGAGCTAGTTGGCCGTGGTGGATCGGGCCGCGCGCATGGTACCCGAGTCTGGACGAGACAGTGATCGGATGAACCGAGAGGCGCGTTCACTGAAACGGAATATCCGTCCGGACGTGTGGTCAGCAGGAGGTCCAGTAGAGAGCTTGTATGGTCCTCGATATCTGGTATTCTCGTGGGAGAACGTACCAGTTGCGAGAGTCCATAGGCCAGAGAAAATTCGTGAGCAGACCTTCCCGCGTGGTCAGTGGACCGGGAACCAAGCCACTCAATGTGGTGGGCGTTAAAGTCCCCCAAAATCACGAGCTCTGCGGAAGGGTACTGCTCGAGAAGTCTGTCAGCCGTTAATTGTAGGTGCTCGAAGAGCCGAGTCGTCTCCGTGTTGCCGCTGTGAGACCTGTACAGGCACGCGTAGACACGAGTGTGGCCGCTGTAGTCCACACGCACCCAAAGAACCGACAGGTCCCTGTCTTCATAGGCATGAAGGCGGCGACAGCAGACATCCTGCCGGGCGTACATACACACACCGGCGTGTCTCATGAACTTGTGTTCCAGTGTATAGCCGGGGTACAATAGGTATGAAATGTCCGCCGGGCAGGATATCTGTGTCTCCGTTAGAAAAAGAATGGTCGGCTGCGCAGATTCTAGGTGGTGATGGACTGCGCTTAAATTTGAATGCAGTCCCCTGATATTACAGAAATCCACTTGCGTGGAAGGGGATGCCGCCGAGAAACCGTTTCTTTTTTTAATCTTATTTGCCATTTTTTTTTTTTAGTGTACAATGAGGATTCGGCGTGTTGACGGCTTAGAGGACAAGAGAATGGAACAAATCTGCCAAAAGGTTATGTAGGGTATTGCGGTCCACAGGCGCGGCGTACGGAAGGGCCCCCGGTCCCCCCCTGTTACAGCAGCCGGGTCCACTCCGGTCTCCTTCTCCGGCACGACTACTACAACAGGGATTTTGCGCGAGGTTGGTAGTTCAGCCTCCCAGGGCGGAGATTAAGTAGTCCCTGGGTTCGGGAACCCTACTGACCTGCGGGCGGCCAGCGGACAGCCGTTTCACCGGGTCTCCCTGATAGCCGCGCCTGTACTCCGCGCCCACACATACCAATTGCAGTATTAGGAGTTCCGTAGGTCCCCCGTCGTCAACACGCCACATCCTCGTTGAGCTCTGGCAACCTTACTCACCGGCAGGAACACAACACTATGAGTAGGGTCTAGTGTTATTTGGCTGCGATTTTCTGTAAGGAGGAGGTACTTCCCCAGTTGGGCTCTGCTCTGGAATAGAAGTGGCATCCGCTGAACTGTGCCCTACCACACAAAGCTGGATGACAATTACTGTGCCCATACCTCTCTTTTGGACGTAGTTTAAGGACATACCCGGGTCCAAATTATTGTTCCCTTCGGGCTTTTACCGACATGGATTTGGTAAAACCTAGGTCTTACCACGGCGACCGGTAAAGGTTGAATCATGGACTGGTTCTTGACATTATTAGATGAAAATCTTGTATCAGTGTAAGGGGCGTTATATGTAGCGCCATTTAGAGTGATGCTTCGTATTGTTTGACTAGTACAAACTAGTCATATAGATCTAGGTCTTTCGGTTTTGCTGAAGGTGAGAGTAAACTCTACTCACTGCAAATTCGAACGCCGTGAGCAGGTATGTAGAAGTCCTGAGAGCAGAGTAATGTACAGTGTGTCACATACCCTCTGTAAGCAATATGCCCAGTTGGTGGGAATTTTCGGACTGTAGCTAGCCGCTGTGATGGGTAACAGAAACGCGTTCCGTATGTGCTTCGCTTTCCAGATGACTAGGGTGCACTGCATTATGCAGAGATTATCATATTGCGAACAATTGGCATCTTAACTAGGTACCAAGGTTTAGGTATAGTTTATAGTAAAAACTAATTAGGTATCTATTAATAGTTCTCGCTAGTTGAAACGATCAAATGACACCCAGACGCTTTCAATTAAATCAATCAATCTTGAGGATGCTGTTGCGGCTGCCGAAGCACTGCAGCGCGTCCGGCATGTTTGCTGAGGCGCGAGTTGGTGACTTTTTTGCCATTAGGCGGAAAAAAATCGCCTCCATGCTAAGACGGGTGCGCGGCAGCAGCAACAGTATACTCAAGGTGTTGGCCGAGCGCCTCGACTGCCCCGTTATAAAGTTTTGGGTGGAGGTGGCAATTGGGAGAGCGAAATAGAGCTTGGCCCCTACTCTCCACACATCTTAGTTTTTAGTTATAAGTTATTATTTTTATTTTTCTCTTAGTACCTAATTAGCATAGTTTTAAGTTTATACTAATAGCCGTTATGGATCAGTGATCTGAAATAAACGGTTTCTTTTGTTTTCTTTTTTATACCCAGGGTACGACACGAAACTTAAATACGTCCTTTTCTACATATTAAAGGTTGTGCTAAACTATTTCTTTTATACCTAACATTTTATTCTGTAAGAAAAGGAGACACTTGACCTGTCCGACGCGTCGTGTGTGATGTCACGGCGCGAAGCTCATGAACGCGATCGCACATGACTGTACCCTAAAGGCTGCAGTCCATCAGCGCCAGAACGTACTCTGTACTCTGAACGTACCGCACGAAAGAAAAGTACGTTAAGCGATAAAAACTTGTTTCCAAAAAAATACTAAATCGTACTTTTCTTCCGATTTACATAAACCAAAATTCAAGTGTCAAGTTTAGCTTCCAAGATTAAGTTTTATAAAAGCTTGTAAAAACTCAAGTATCCGAAAAACACATGTACAAAGAAACAACTTGATATAAATAATAAATAGTCTGTATTCAAAATACTACGGACGCCTTATAAAGAAATGTGTCGGAGAACTTTCTGGAGAATATTTTTGGGAGTAATGAGAAATTTGCTCTATTAAGTTTAAAATATTGTTTGTGAAGAGAAAGTTGCCTTTAGAGTAATTTGTTGGTTTCCAAATTGTTTTAAACATGTATAGTTTATAACATTAGAGTAGTCTGTAGCTCGTAGCGCAACGAAGATGGGTCGTACGCGTAAGCGAGTGCGTCGCAAAAAGCAAAGGCGGGGGACCGCGCTGGAGCTCAGGCAGTACTGAGCGAGGCCATCGACTCTTGGAACTCCAGCTCGAGTAATAATTAATGCCCTTTGCATTTTGCTGGATTTTTCGGGGGTCGGTGTGGGTGGTGCAACTAACACCTCTTGAACATATGGACGCATGATTCTACGGGGCACTGGATTGCCATTTAGAGGCGACGGGGTCACGTCAGGGTCAGCAGGGTAGTTATTCTGGATAGCAACAGCATGAAAGATAAGCGTGTTCTCCCTGTCCTCTTTTTTTTTTTGACGCAGGGGTAAATGCATTTACGCATCTCAACCCGGGCTGGGGAAGCCCATTGGGGGGTGGTATGTGGGACTCGCTCCCCTCGTTACTCCCTCTGTTAGCCAGAGGAAAGGGAGGAGAATACCCACTAACATCCCCTGCGGTGTCATCCTCTTTGCCGTTAGGGAGCGTCATGGGATCGCTTGCGGCATTCTATCCGTGACGCCCCTCGGCAGCCCGACCAACCTGTGTTGGACACCCGCGCCAATGAGGAAGAGCACCAGGACGCTTGGCTCTCCTCCCACACGTGCAGAGCCGTTCCGTGTGAGCCCCCAATCCACTGGCTCTACAAGGGGGAGGAACTAGCTGTTGGCTAGGGTATATTGCCTACCTAGGGAGGAGACCCCCCTCTCCGCCTACGCCGGAGCGGTAGTGCATCTGCACTATCTTCGCGCAACCGCTCCGCTGCTTCCTTTTGGGAAATCACGGTTTCGCAAAAGGCTTCAACTTCCTTCCATGCCCTCTTGCTGGGCAACGTGGCCGACACGACGTCGTGCAGCGAGAGGTCCCCACTCGTGATTTCCGCTGCCACCACCATCTTTTGGCGTACCACAGCCCATCGCCTGCACGATTCAAGTGTGTGCTGGGCCGTTCCATGGCAGATTGTCGTTGGCTCTCTCTTAATTTCATGCAGGTAATGACCGAAGCAACCGGGTACGGTTGTTACCTGCGTCAATCTGTAGCTGGGCACCCCGTGTTCTCTATCGAGCCACTGGTTGAATGACGGGAGGAGAGCCCCTATACTGCGGACTCCATAGGAGGAATCCTCCAGGTCGCTCTTCCAGCGGTCCCTCAGTCTCTTGACAGCCTGTCGTTGCTCTCTCTTCGCCTCCTCTGGGTCAAGGCATTCTCCACGCGCTCTGGCCTCTGCTCTCATACGGTAATTTCCAGCTATCATATTAGCTTCCAGCTCCCAGGGTGGAGTGCCTGCCAGGGCTCATGCCACCGCGAAATACACCGTATGGTATGCCTTTATTATGCGCAAGGCCACCACCCTCAGCGGACGCCTTAGGAGAGGTTTGGCTTTAGCCAAGAGCCTGTCTGCCCAAATTCGTGCCCCGTATAAGGCCATGCTCCGAACAACGCCCACGTACAGACCGACAAGGGACTTTCGGCCCACCCACGTATGGTAATAGCCGGCTTAGGGCTGAGGCAGCACCCACGATTCGGGGCGCTAACCTGAGGAAATACTGTTCAAAATTCCACCTCCGGTCAAGAACAAGACCCAGGTACTTCATGTGTGAATTGACCGGAACCCTCACCTGCAACAGCTATAGTTAAGTCCTCAGGTAGCGCCCTTCCAGGTCCCCCGAAGACAATTGCTTCAGTCTTCGGGAGGGACACATTCAATCCTAGGCGTTCGATGCGACCCACTGATATCTCTGTCGCTACCGCCGCTCTGAAAAAGTTATCTTCCATGTGCCTTCCCCACACAGCCACCATGGTGCCGTCAGCATAGCAGATGGTGATCATGCAGGGAAGCTGGCCCCCCCCCTTATGGCCCAGTCATACCATATATTCCACAGCAGGGGTGTGTTCTCCCTGTCCCACCTTCCGTACTCCAGAGTGAGCCGCCGCGGCTTGTTGTTGAAAAATTGTAACTAAACCTACAGCAAAACCAGAACATTAACAGTTAGCACTATGACTATTTTTATGAAATACGAGTGTTAAATATATTATCAGTGGGAGCGGGACAGCAATAAACAGTGTAACGATGCACGTTATTCTAATCAAAGTAAGATTAGGTTATACTCGGCGCGACTGTACAATCGCGAGAGTAGTCTCAGCGTTGCAACAACGTTAGCAGTTTAGACCGCGCGGTACGTTTAAAGTACTCTGGCGCTGATGCACTGCTGCCTTTAGGGTACGGTCCTGTACGGTCGCGTTCATGAGCTTCGCGCCGTGACATCACACGCGACGCGTCGGACAGGTCAAGTGTCACCTTTTCAAACAGAATAAAATGTTAGACATAAAAGTAAATATTTTAGCACAACCTTTAATATGTAGAAAAGGACGTATTTAAGTTTCGTCTCGTACCCTGGGTATATATAAAAAAAAAATCGTTTATTTCAGATCACTGATACATAACGACTATTTGTATAAACTTAAAACTATGCTAATTAGGTACTAAGAGAAAAACAAAAACGAGAACTTATAACTAAACACTAAGATGTGTGGAGAGTAGGGGCGCAGGTTGCCATACTCTATTTCGCTCTCTCAATTGCTATCTCCACCCAAAACTTTATAACGGGGCAGTCGAGGTGCTCGGCCAACACCTTGAGTAGACTGTTGCTGCTGCCGCACACCCGTCTCAGCATGGAGGCGATTCTTTTCGGCCTGATGGCAAAAAAGTCATCTACTCGCGCCTCAGCGAACATGCCGGACGCGCTGCAGTGCTTCGGCAGCCGCAACAGCATCCTTAAGATGTTATTATATTGAACGCGCAATGCGTTATAGGCTCGTTGTGTAAACTTCACCCACACGCTGCACGTGTAGAAAGTCTGACAGTAAGCTCTAAAGAGCGTCAGTTGTAAGCATATGCCCCAGATACTTAAAGCGATCTACAACTTTAAGGGGTACGCCACACAACATGATCCTCGGCTCCGTAGACGGGTTATACTTACGAGCTTTGAATATAACAAGCTGACTTTGGGCCGTGTTGTATTTTAGACTATGCTGCCCGGCGTATTCCTCACAAATATTGATGAGCTGTCGTACCGCGTCAGCCGAAGGCCCCAGCAACGCCAAGTCGTCAGCGTAACTTAAATTGTTAAAACACACATCACCTGTATGTGCAACCGACAGGTGCCCTGCTGAGTGCCTCGATCAACGTTTACGTAGACGTTGAAAAGGACAAGAGATGTTAGCCCTCCCTGTCTCGGTCCACATTGTAGTTTGTACTCGTCAGACTCCTCTCCCGCCCATCTCAATCGGTTGACCTGGCTGTTGTACCAATGTTTAAGCAACGCGACATATTCAATGGAATCTCCCGTTTTTGTAAGCTTGTACTATAGCTTGCCGTACACAACCAGGTCAAACGCCTTTGACAAGTCCAGAAAACACGCATAGATCGGCGTGTCCTGTCCTTGTAGTACCTGACAGCTTGCTTAATACACAAAATCGCACTTTCGGTCGACAGCAGTCTCACAGAATAGAGCTGTAAGATTCCGGGTCAAATAACCCTTTAGCGGCGCGGTTCCTTTGTTCCGACCGGCCGTACCAATAGTTCCTAGGGACGCAGAGGCCTCCTTTCGCATCCACATCAGCTGTCCACGGCGCTTAAAGACGTTCCTGGCTAACCAGGAGCGGCCCTCGGTACGACCAACTAGCATGACAGGGAAGTACCAACATACAACGGAACCAGACAGGCTTATATCTCTCCCTTACGAACCACTACCATGACCCACGCTTGGCAAAAGGTTTTTTACTTAAAAGAAAATGATTTCATTAAAAGCATCTAGGTGTCATTTGATCACCCAGCCATAGTCGCTTTAACAGGCGAGAACTATTAATAGATACCTAATTTGTTTTTACTGTAAACTATACCTAAACCTTGGTACCTAGTCAAGATGCCAATCGTTCGCGATATGATAATCTCTGCATTATGCAGTGCACCCTAGTCATCTGGAAAACGAAGCACACACGGAATGCGTTTCTATTACCCATTACACCGGCTAGCTACAGCCCGAAAATTCCCACTAACTGGGCATATTGCTTACAAAGGGTATGTGACACACTGTGTATTACTCTGCTCTCAGGACTTCTACATCCCTACTCACGGCGTTCGAATTTGCAGTGAGTAGAGTTTACTCTCACCTTCAGCAAAACCGAAAGACCTAGATCTATATGACTAGTAAAATAGCCGAAACAATACGAAGCATCACTCTAAATGGCGCTACATGTAACGCCCCTTACACTGATACAAGATTTTCATCTAATAATGTCAAGAACCAGTGGATGATCCAACCTTTACCGGTCGCCGTGGTAAGACCTAGGTTTTACCAAATCCATGTCGGTAAAAGCCCGAAGGGAACAATAATTATTTCGCATTTCGGGCTTTTACCGATCGGCATCGGTAAAACCTAGGTGTTACCGGTATATCCTAGGTTTTACCGTACTTCGGGCTTTTACAGTAACATATATATTAGAAAGAAGAGTTTTTTATTTATTTTATTTAACCGGCCATGGGTGAGTCGGACTGGCCCACGAAGGGTTCCGTACTATTACGCAAAAAATCACGTATTACGTTTGTTGTATGGGAGCCTAACTTCCGAATATTTATTTTATTCTGTTTTTAGTGTTTGTTGTTATAGCGGCAACAGAAATATATCTGTAATTTTTTTTTTTATACTACGTCGGTGGCAAACAAGCATACGGCCCGCCTGATCGTAAGCAGTCTCCGTAGCCTATGTACGCCTGCAACTCCAAAATTCAACTGTCTAGCTATCACAGTTCATGAAATACAGCCTGATGACAGACAGACAGACCGACAGTATAGTCTTAGTAATAGGGTCCGTTTCCAGCCAAAGGCGTGCGGAACCCTAAAAAGCGTTCAATAATAAGACATGTCAAGATTGTTTACATTTTTTCTAATGCTAAAAAACGAACTATAGCATGACTTGCGTTCTCGCGCACTTGAACTACTTGAAGTCGCGCACGATGTATGGAATGGAATCGCGCGCGAGAACGCAACTCATGCTATATGTATAGTCGTGTCATCCACAAAGACGCGCAGATATGTCAAATGTAACCTTTAATAGTATGACATTACGAGACAAGGCACGCGTCTTCGTGAATGACACAATCTATAGCAAGTCTATCCGAACAGCTATAGTTCAATCACCTATTTTACGATCGCACTAACTAAAATTCACCATAAAAATCTTCTGTTCTAATGAATGTTGCGGATCGCTAGGTAATCCTAGCGACCCTGCTGTGCTATGCCGTTATTACATGTAAGTAGCTCAATATATGCAGCTATAGCTATTCATAGTTCAACCTCCCACCGGCCTTGCCCGAACTGATGAATCAAATCAACGGCCGTGCCCCTGACATTGTTTTTGCCAATACCCTGCCTACTTACGTCTAAGGAATGTGACGTATTGGTGTTGATGCCTAGTTCATTAACTAGTTCGATTTGTATCGTATGGTTGGTAGTACCGTCCTAATTTAAATTTATTGTACCTATGTAAAAAATTACGGCATGCCGGTAATTAAACAAATTTTCCTTTTTAAGGTTCCGTACCCAAAAGGTAAAACGGGACCCTATTACTAAGACTCCGCTGTCCGTCCACCTTTTACACCTCCAGATTTAATGTGTTTTTAACCATAGAGACTATACATCTCTATTGTATTGTAGTAATTATTTATTTTAAGATTATTATAATGTAATGTTTACCCAGGTATTGGCTGTATTTTATAAATGTTGTTATGTATTTTTCATGTCACTATATGATGTTACTATAAATGTTGTATTGACCTGTAAAAGAGCCCTTGAGGCCTACTTGCAGAATAAATATTTGAATTTTGAATTTTTGAATTTTGAACCGTGATAGCTAGACGGTTGAAATTTTCACAGATGATGTATTTCTGTTGCCCCTATAACAACAAATACTAAAAAGTACGGAACCCTCGGTGGGCGAGTCCGACTCGCGCTTGTCCGGTTTTTTTTAATAGTTTAATTTCAGAGATTTTAGTCTTAAATATCTATTCATTTCCTCATAAACGTCTACCACGTATACCACCTACGTATACCACGTGCCACAGCTGTTTCACGTCTCTGCCTTTAAGACCGAGTAAAGCACTATTGTTGCTAAGCAATTCTTCTGGCATCACGAAACTCTTTGTAAATGGGGTGATTATTGTATGAAAAATTCGAAATTTTCACGCCCTTCATAGAGTAGTTATAGGCGCATTTACTAATATTTGTATTTTTTAAGTATTAGGGGCGTAGGTGTGGTTCATATACAACAAATTGTGTAAAAATATTTTCAAGCCTCTACTTTCGTCTTAAGTTTTTGAGCCAAGCCAGGTAGTTGCATTAGAATAATATAAGATTAAAAAACTAATATTCCATTGCAAGGCCACCGAGTCTCATGACCGGATAGACGAATCTTATTCCAACGTATTTGGTAATACTATAAATAACTTAGGCTAGGACATTTGGAGGACATTCGCTCTGCCTTGACTTGGTATCTAACATAGGTCATACGGTAACCTAACCTCTCTTCTCAAATATATTTTTATTATGGGATGGTAATGATGGACCATCTGACTTCCAAGACAATAGTAAGTAGTTCATGCCGGCTGCGATCGGCTTTGCTTTGAGTCGTTATTTTAACAGAACAGGCCTACCATAACGTTAGCGAGCAAATTAACGTACGATATATATTAGTATCTTTAAAAACAGCCCATCAACCTCAAGGGAAAACTTTATAAAACAGCAATTAGACTCGCTATACTTTATGGTACCGAGTGTTGGGCATCCAATAACCAGCAGCTAAGTTACACACGACAGAAATGTGCATATTACGCTGGTCAGCGTCAGCGGGTGTCACACTGCTGGATAAAGTACGAAATATCCATATCACAAGTCGCGCCCATAATCTATATAAAGATATGTTTAACAAACATGGAAACTATAGGTCTAGATGTTAAATAAGAAACTGTAATAATATTTTTTGTATGACCGTTTGTTTCATATTTAAATAAAATAAAATAAATAAAATAAAATAATCCAGGTTAAAGAACGTCGCCTAGGACGGTATGGACATGTACTCCGCCGCCCTGAAGACCACGTGGTACGAGTTGCCCTGAGCATACACACGACAGTGCGAGGCGCTGGAAGACGGCCCGCCACCTGGTTGACGACGGGCCAGAAGGACCTGAAAGAGGAGTAGATATTATCGTAGTCCAGAACTGGGAACAATGGGAAAGGCAGGATCTTATCCTCACATTATTTGGGATAAGGCTTAGGACAAGAAAAAGGCTTTAATCTATCTTTAAAAACAGAATGTGATGAAATTTAAAGGAGTTACCTATTTAATCGCTATTCACCTCGGCCCCCGTAAACTCCCGCATGGTTTCAAAGAGGCCCGACGTGTCTGGTGTTCCTTAAACCGTTTAAGAACCGGAATAGGTCACTAAGCTTACCTGCGTAAAAAATGGGGCTGGACTGACGCCGAGGAATGTGACTGCGGAAACCCTAAACAAACTGTGCACCACCAACCAAGTATGACTCATGGATTTCAAAGACCTGACGAGCACCAGTTATGATTTGCATGTAAATAGGTACAACACACAGTGTAAATTTGCCATACTTACGATAAATAAATAAATAATCGCGATTTTGTAAATAGCCCAGTATACATACGTATCACACGGTTGACATTGAACTTGACTGTGAACGCCCTCGCCGCTGCCGGTTGGTAACATATGTCATGTTGCTTTTGTTGAGCGGCGTTGAGCGTGCCGATGCAAGTGAAATGCTCACATACAATCTGCAACATACTTATATGCATTAGTGTGTGAAATCGCGCCATTTTGCTATACCATGATGGCGCGATTTATAGCAAAATTTATGTCAAGTGTCTCCGGCTTGTTATCACGCAAGATTATACAATAATTATTATAATTTCTGTACCTTTTAAGACATGTATGTATGTATGTATATACTATATTGTACATAAAAATAAAAACACGAGAAAACACATTTACAGAGTAAATTAAATACAACAAAGGCCAACTTATTTCTTACTGCAGATGCATTATGCTGTTCGCGCATTTCTCTTACTAACGAGCGATGTATCAAAAACAATCTTGTTAGGATGCGATGCATGATATAGTAAGCTGTGTCAGATCACGCCATGTAAGCGTGACCATAATATCGTCAGTGACTAACTAATTGCAAAAAATAATCACACAAAAATCAACCTTGTTTAATGAATAGTCCGGTTCACTATGGCTCTGAACTTGTAGTAATAATTAGTGAGTTTTCGTTGTTATCTGACGATATATCTGCAGATGTTTAAATTTGACAAATAATCCAAATTGCTATTGTAATTTTCAGGTTATTGTTATATGTATTTAACAATGTCTTTATTTGTGCAGCTGATGAAGCGGATGCGGCAAGTGGTCGGCAAGAAGCTCTTCGAAATGATAATGAAAGCCACGTTCTACGGGCAATTCGTCGCTGGCGAAGACCAGAACAAAATCCGACCCACGCTGGACAGGTAAAAATACTGGTATAACTTGTAGCAAAGATGCATTGATTGAGAAAAGTCTAAGTGTAAGGCCTGAGTGGACGCTCGAGTTGGGCGTGCAACGGGGTTGGGCGGGCGTGCGGCGTTCATGTTAAACAAATGCAAACGTATAGGAGCGGCCTTAGTGCACGCTGCTCACATCACTTGTGAGCTCGACGCCACGCTGCACGTCCCGCCGAACGCTCCGCTCCGAGCGTCCACTCAGGCCTTACACTAAGACAATTTGGTCCGCCGAATTTCACAGTTAACCCACTTGCCATATGCCATCATGCCTGAAACAAAAACGCATCTCTACAATAAGAATGCAAACAAAATAATTAGCAAAAGTTAGAAGCGGTGTTGGCCGAGTGGATATGACGTCCGACTTTCAATCCGGAGGTCGCGGGTTCAAATCCTGGCTCGTACCAATGAGTTTTTCGGAACTTATGTACGAAAATATCATTTGATATTTACCACTAGCTTTTCGGTGAAGGAAAACATCGTGAGGAATCCTGCATACATCTGCGAAGAAATTCAAAGGTGTATGTGAAGTCCCCAATCCGCAGTGGGCTAGCGTGGGGACTATAGCCCGAGCCCTCTCGCACATGAGAGGAGTCCTGTGCCCAGCAGTGGGACGTATATAGGCTGAATTATTATTATTATTGTTATTATTAGTAGCTTTGAAGAATTACGGTTCGGGGTCGAACGAAAGGAATGCCAACGTTTAAGGGTTAAACGAGATGACACTGTACGGCTCCGTACGAAACTCAGATTGTCAAACATTGACGTTTGACAATATACTGATCACAAAACTGTGCTGTCAACATCTGCTTCAGCTGTCAAAATAAGGCACACGTGTTTTCATAAATTTTACCTCTTTATTACAATCGATAACTCCTTGTTTGTAGGTAGCCAACATTTTCGAAAAGTTACCAACAAACGGGTCACTACACAGTTTGTGCCTCCGTGCTATTGCTATGTCATTTCCGGTCTCAAATAAAAGATAAACATTAACAGTTAAAACTAAAATTACCGGAAGCGGGACATTATATTATTCCAAGTTTGAATCCACGCAAAACCATAGGTAATGTGGAAATCGGCTAATAAACCTCGATACTATAGGGTTTAAATGCTAACCAGCTACAGTCACGGGAAGTGGGTCAAACTTATCTTGGAAGATAAGTTTGACCCACTTCCCGATTTCCGATTGAGCTGATATTTTGCATACATATATAAATCGGGTGACAGTTCGATATTTTGATGACATGGAGCTGATCTGATGATAGTGATGATGAAGACATGAGGTGGCCATGGGAACTTTGTGATAAAACAAATTGTGTTTGGGGTTTTTATTATTGTCTCGATGAGTAAGACCAAAACCTTTTGCCAAAAACTTAACTTTCCTTTAGTATGTTATTCTAAAGTAGCTGTTTCCATTTCCAGACTGCGATCATTCGGCGTCAAGTCTATCCTTGACTACTCCGTGGAAGAGGACCTCTCCCAGGAGGAGGCCGAGAAGCGAGAAGTCAGGTAAACTGCTTATAATAAACGCAAACCAAACCGACGATCGAAGTCATATTACTATCTCTCTCACTCTTGCTATGACCACGTAAGCGTGAATGAGAAATTTGGTGCCCCAGGAAATTGACTAACTTTTACAGAACGGAAGAAAATTTAATCATTTATCAGTTAAATAAAATCCATGACTGTCATCCTTAAGGTGACCTTTTCCGAAAGTGTGTTTCCTTGTAATGTCTATTAGTGGCTATATTTTTTAAATAGGTATGTTGTTTTTAAGCACCCCTCAATTAGAATTATCCCGCTTTAATATCCTTGCGGCTGTAGCACGGTCGCATTTTTATCACTTGTCACGATGCCTGTCACTTTCACACTTACATACTTGTTAGAACAGACAGTTTGACAGGCATAGTGACAAGTGAGAAAAATGCGACCGTGCTGCTCCAGCCGAGTAACGAATAACGAAAACCGCAATTGTGGTTTGATATGTTTGTTGCTAAATGAGCAGGGCATTTGTTGCTTGTTGAAATGACACTTTCGTTAAGTAGTTCGTAATACATTCTGCTGTTTTGATTCCCAAGAAATGTACCTTAGGGGCATTCGTGCCGGGTACGTGACTTTTTTGAACACTTCTGATTTTCTGCAGGTTATTAAGCTAGCTAACATACGCGTCACGTACCTGACACAAAATTTTGTGGAATGCTCGCATAGCGAGCAGGAAAAGAATAACGAGCAAAGATTTAAAACATTGACCCGCATATGGTTTGACGCACAAGTTACACGTTACCTACAGATATACTTATAATTTTTTTTTACCCACATGTATTGACCGGTATCTTCATCCTTCTTTCCCGAAGTCCGATAACCATACAAATCACGTAACGCTCATATGTGTACGAAAACAGTAAGTTAATTTTGCTATTCGAAATGGTGCCTCACTGTTGGTGTGACCTGTGATGTATTCTATTTTTATACTGGCAACCTACCGGTTGTCACTGTTCCGGTTAGAATGTATGTAATCTGTCATAAGAGAATTAAGAGATATCGCAAGTAAAAATAGCATTATTTCAGGAAATTGTGTTTTTATTTAAGAAGACTTATTATTGGCGACGAGGATGGCTTTAATAGGAAATATAGAGCATTTTAATCCTGAAAAAGACTTTGCCGATTACAGTGAAAGAATGGAGCAGTTTTTCATTGTAAATAGTATTGAAAATGATATGAAGGTTCCGATGTTAATAACCTTAATCGGGCCAGAAACCTATAATGTATTGAAAAACCTCGTTTCACCGGAGAAACCATCGCAGAAAACTTACACAGATTTAATTGAAGCCCTTACTAAACATTATGTTGTCAATAAATCTGCAATAGCTGGCCGATACGAGTTTTACATGTGCAAACAAAAAGAGGGCCAAAGTGTTAACGAATTTGTAGTGGAAATAAAAGGGAAAGCGGCTTTATGCAAGTTTGGTAGTTTCTTAGATGAGGCATTACGGGACAGGTTGGTGTGCGGATTGATACAGGAGCATTTAGTAAAAAAATTGTTAACGGTGGGAGATGGCTTATCATTTGCAGAAGCTGTAAAAATTGCGTCAGCTTATGAAAGTGCGGAAAAAGAAACCAAAAACATTCAACCGGTAGGAAGTGTGTCAGCAATCAAGAAGCCAGTCCCAGGACAGAGTCGCACACCAGTGCACGTAAATGTACGTCCTCCAATGAAATATAGAGACAACATGCAGGGAAATGATAACAGAAAACAAAACATAAAAGAAGAAAATCCTCATTATGCCAGAGAATGCAGCCGTTGCGGGGGCAGTCATACTGCGGACAGATGCTTTAAGAAGACTTGGACCTGTTACAATTGCCAAAGGCAAGGGCATATTGCTACTAAGTGTCACTTCCGGCCGGCGGGGGAAAGGAATGTACTGAGACAGCTGGATGAGCAGGACAATGCGGACAAAGACCAGGATGGAGAAGAAGTCATTCTAGGAAGCATTCAAAACATTGACAGTGGAGATGAAGAAGCGGCATGGTTACCATTGTGACTAGGAAATCGAATCTCTCTTAAGATGCAAGTGGACACAGGAGCATGTAAATCAGTGATACATTGTAAGGATTTTAAGAAGTATTTTGGTGAAAGTGATTTAAGAAAATGTAATACTAAATTAAAATCGGTATCAGGGGAGCCATTAAAGGTTTTAGGAGCTGTGAAATTATGGGTGAAAAATATAAAAAAAGAGTTGTTTTTAATAGTGATTGAATGTGACAAATATTTTGAGCCGTTAGTTGGTAGAAACTGGTTAAGAGTTATTTTTCCGAAATGGCAGAGGTATTTTGAGATTAAACGGATTGAATTTGATGGTATGGATAAGAAAAAACTAATTCAAGATATTAAAAAGAAATATGCAAAAGTTTTTGAGAAAGATAGATCTTCTCATATTTTGAAATTGAAAGCAAGTCTAAAACTTAAGCATGGAGCAGAACCTATCTTTCACAAAGCTTATACTATACCTTATTCAAAGAAAATAGAAGTTGAAAAAGAATTATTAAGTTTAGAAAAGGCTGGTATCATAGAAAAGGTAAGGCATAGTAAATGGGCTAGTCCAATTGTGGTGGCACAAAGAGCTGACAAAAAAATACGTGTTTGTGTTGATTATAAAGTGACACTAAATCAAGTACTGGACAGTGAACACTATCCTCTTCCAATACCTGAGGACATTTTTACTGAATTGTCTGGAGGTAGTGTTTTCTGTGTTTTGGACTTATCGGGTGCATATCAACAGTTATTATTAGAAGAGGCCTCTCGTGAATACATGACTATTAACACCCACTTAGGCTTATTTCGACCAACCAGGTTGCAATTTGGAGTTTCAAGTGGACCCTCTGTGTTTCAGTGTGCTATGGATCAAATTTTAGAAGGATTAGGGAATGTCAAGTGTTTTATTGATGATATTGTAATAAAGGGCAAGAGTCTTTTGCATTGTTATCAGAATTTAGAAGAAGTGTTGAAACGTTTACTATGCTACAATGTAAGAATCAATTTAGAGAAGTGTCAGTTTTTCTCAAATGAAATTAAATTTCTAGGCCATATTATTAGCAGAGATGGGGTTAAACCATTACCAGAAAAAGTGGATGCTATCTTGAAAGCACCAGAACCCAAAACAGTCACTCAGGTGCAGGCTTATCTTGGTTTATTAAACTACTATGGGAAATTTTTACCTAGGTTATCTGAATGCTTGACACCTATCTATAATTTACTAAAAAATGACACTCCATTTAAGTGGACAGAGAGTTGCCAAAGAGCTTTTGAAAATAGTAAGAAATTATTACTAGAAAATCAATTAATAGTACATTATGATTGCAATAAAGAATTATTTCTAACATCAGATGCTAGTAAATATGGTGTGGGAGCGGTACTTAGTCATAAAATTGATGGTGAACCAATTAGTTTTGCATCTGGTACCTTAAATAGTGCACAAAAAAATTATTCACAAGTGGAAAAAGAAGCATTAGCCATTATTTTTGCTGTTAAAAAGTTTCATAAATTTTTGTATGGCCGTAAGTTTGTTTTGGTAACTGATCACCAACCTTTGAAATTCATTTTTGATCCTCTAAAGCGAATACCAGTAACTGCTAATGCTAGGCTTCAGAGGTGGGCTCTTTTATTGTCGGGTTATAGCTATGAGATTAGGTATAGAAAGGGCACATTACTGGCTAATGCTGATGCATTATCACGCTTACCCCTACCTGAAGTAGCCGTGGCGACTGAAGAAATAAGCTATTTGAATTTTTCTGATGATTTACCTTTAAACTTTAAAGAGATTGCATATTGTACTAAGACTGATCCAATACTGAGTAAAGTTTGTGAATACGTGAGTACGGGGTGGCCCAAAAGTGTAAGTGAGGACTCACTAAAACCTTATTTTGTAAAGCGAGCTGAGTTGTGTGTAGAGCAAAAATGTGTATTATGGGGTAGTAGAGTAATAATTCCATTAACATTAAGGTCAAAGGTACTAGGTAATTTTCATGAATCACACCAAGGGGTGGTACAATCTAAGATGCTTATGAGAGAATTCTGCTGGTGGCCGAATATGGGTCAGGATATTGAAAATTTAATTTTGAGTTGTGACATCTGCCAATCTTCTAGAAGTTTTACTAATGCATGCTCACTAAGTTCCTGGAAGCCTACAGAGAGTAATTTTGAAAGGGTTCATATTGATTTTTTTTATGTTAAATCGACTACCTATCTATTGATTGTGGATTCTAGATCTAAATGGTTAGATGTACATATTATGCAGGGTACCACAGCCCCACAAGTTATTGAAAAATTATGTGAGACGTTTGCCTTTATAGGGATACCAGCCCAATTAGTTAGTGATAATGGTCCCCCTTTTAACTCTAGGGAATTTGTAAGCTTTTTAAAAGCTAATGGATGTGAAGCACTCAAGACTCCTCCGTACCATCCTCAATCCAATGGATTAGCGGAACGGACCGTTTTTACGGTAAAAAAATTCTTAACTAGATTAGAAAACCTTAATCCTAAATTATCTAGAGAAGTGCGGTTGCAGAACTTTCTTTTTACTTACCGGAACTCACCTAATGCAACTGGAATGTCACCTAATGAAATTTTATTCAAACAAAAACCTAGAACAAGATTTGATTTAATGAAGCCACATAATATAATTTCTAGAAAAACTAAAAAAGAAAATAGAGAGCGAGTAGTAATTAACTTTAAAGTGGGGGATAGAGTATGGTGCAAGGAGTTGAGTAAAGGAACGGGTTGGGTCAAAGGAATTGTTTTCAAGCAATTGAGTGCGGTTAGGTATGTAGTAAATGTTGAGGGCATTCATAAGTATTACCATGCTTCCTCCTTGAGGCTTTGTTTTAGCCCGAGTGTAGAATACGAATCAGACATATCTATTGAAAATGAAACTAGACCTGAAACTTTGAGTGAAGAGCCACCAGTTCAGCCTTTTATCGAAGATAATTTTGAAAATAGAGAGGCAGCTCTAGATGCCAACTCCAATGGTGAAAACGCTAGAAGTGCAGTACCAGAGGGTAGTCCAGCTGCTAGAGAAGTAGAAGAGGGAAGGAATGTTAATGTGGAAATAACAGCCAGCCCAACTTTAAGGAGGTCATCTAGACCGCGAAGAGCACCGGATAGGTTAAATTTGTAATTAGGGATTCAGTTACATTTTAAAAAGGGGACGAATGTGATGTATTCTATTTTTATACTGGCAACCTACCGGTTGTCACTGTTCCGGTTAGAATGTATGTAATCTGTCATAAGAGAATTAAGAGATATCGCAAGTAAAAATAGCATTATTTCAGGAAATTGTTTTTATTTTGATTCCCAAGAAATGTACCTTAGGGGCATTCGTGCCGGGTACGTGACTTTTTTGAACACTTCTGATTTTCTGCAGGTTATTAAGCTAGCTAACATACGCGTCACGTACCTGACACAAAATTTTGTGGAATGCTCGCATAGCGAGCAGGAAAAGAATAACGAGCAAAGATTTAAAACATTGACCCGCATATGGTTTGACGCACAAGTTACACGTTACCTACAGATATACTTATAATTTTTTTTTACCCACATGTATTGACCGGTATCTTCATCCTTCTTTCCCGAAGTCCGATAACCATACAAATCACGTAACGCTCATATGTGTACGAAAACAGTAAGTTAATTTTGCTATTCGAAATGGTGCCTCACTGTTGGTGTGACCCACGCATACGTCAAAAGTCTTAATTTGTAATCAACAAATCTATACAACAGACATTATTACGCCAAAACTCATAATCTGTTTTAAAACAAATATGCAACGATTTCAGCAGAATTGTTCCCCTTTAACAACTCGACACTCATCTCATAACTTTTCATTCGCGCAAGTATGTAGCGTCCGACCGTCACCCGTCCGTAATTTTCTCATTATTTTTGCTTGTCAAAGACACGCCGGTTAACACTTATTATATATGAATGTGTTGTACGTATGTATGTGTAGCTCGTCACAATGGAATCGTGATTCTAAAATAGTTGAGCGCCCGTAAGAGACGGCCTTCGGCTGACAATCATGAAACGCGAACAGTTGTAACGGCCATCTCGCTCGTTTCCTTTTGTTTTTTATAAGGCCGATATGTTATTCTAATAAATTACTTAGACAAACGCTCGGGAAGACCAGTATTAAGTATTCGCTCTGATAACATATAGTTTATAATCGCCCGTGGACTGCTATTGTTTGGAATAAACCGCGCGAATATATTTTTGTCATTTATCGCTGTGGATATAACATCTATCACATTCGTTCTGACAAATGTGTGCAAGAGCGTCGAATGTTTTATTCAAAACGATAAAACGATGTAAACGTAATCTTTATAGGTCAATAACAGCGTTTACTTTTTTGCATTTCACTGTTTTTAGTAAAAAATAATTTTACGGTATTATTTAACGATGGTTAAATTAACTTTTAAGTGCAAGTACTTAGTTACTACGTACCTAACTACGTTTTCATGAAAAACGACTATTTTAAAAACCAATAAACTTACATTGTATGTTATTCTTCCCCGTCCATTCTCCTTTATCGGTTTTAACCACGAGTTTAGTTACAAAATTATCCTCATACGAGCGTGGTAGGTATAATAATTTAGCTAACTTAGTCATTAATATTGCTTAGAAATAAAGGCACCTAATACTGTTATGTATATAGTGAGATCTATCTAAATTCATCGATACTTACATAGATTCCTCTTACACTATGTGCAGAAATACCTACTTATACAAGTTTAAAGAAATACCTGATACAAGAAATCTAAGAATTATTATGATATAAGTTATTTGTAACAAAATGCCCTAATTTTTATAAAATTTTCTAAGTTTTGCGGCATGTCAGTTAAATTGTAGGTGGTATCAAAGATACATTGATTAAGGAAGTCAAGTAAAGATTAAAACAATGTCGTGCTTCGAATTTGACAACTACCTAAATAAGATGGCGCTGTACGGCTCTGCATATTATGTAGTTACTCTGATTGTCAAAAGTTGACGTTTGACAATTGACTGATCACAAAATGTATGGCGCGAGCAGCGCCATCTGTTGCTGATGTCAAACTAATGGGCACGTTTATTTCTTAGACTCTACTACAGTCAATAAACTCTTTGGTGGTATAAATATAGCCCCAATCCCAAAAGTTCCAACACACAAGGGAGGTGCTACTGGAATATATAAAACCCATGCTATAGTAGATCTAGATCCTAAGCGTCCTCTTCCATTATTTCAGAAGCAGTACGACAAGTTTTCGCTTACAAGAATTGCTAAAAAACGGCCCCCGGAGCCTCCAAGACATTGCAGTTGCCGGGTTTTTCTTTTGTTTCTTTTCTTTTTAGACGCCATCTTGAATTCATCTCTAGTGTGTTCGAGTAGACTCTATTTAAAAAGTAATTGACTCATTTTTAACGCCTTTCAGCTTGTAGTGTTGGTAATTAGTTTTCTTTTAGCTAATTAGCGAAGTTACGTTTATGATTATTGTAATGGGATTTAGCAGTTACTTAGCGAATGCTAGCGAGTAACTGTGTAGCTTGCCAATACAATTACAAATAATTATCGGTATTATCACTATATTAAGTTTAGTTAGCTCTCTTTATTTTTTTATTTTTACGTTTCTTTTTTTTTCTTGAGAAGAACTGGGATTTTGATTGTTTAAATTTACTTTCCAGTAATTTAGCTGAGTAATAACAATTGGCGTATTGTTTTTATCGGGGCCTTTACAACTACCCATGTTTTATGTTAAATATTTATTTTTTACTAGTTTTTACCCGCGACTTCGTCTGCTAGAATAATGATTTCTGCGATAAAAACTATATTATGGCTTATGGCTTTTCCTGCGACTCAAAATGTCTCCACACCAAATTAAATTCAATATCTTTAATGTCAAAACACATGTCGTATGAGAAATATGTTGATAGAGTCAGACCAAGATAAGTTGGCAGCGATTTTAATAGCCCAGCCTGTGCAAATGCTGAGTAAACGTCATAATTTCATAGAAGTTTGACATTTAAAATAACACTTGCACTGTCTGGGCTGTCAAAATTGCTGCCAACTTCTAACTCTACCCCCTGAGGGGTTATGCCCCTGCCATTGAGTGGTTATATATGTATTCATCTAGTATCAATTTTATAAGACTCGATGCCTGATTCAGATGTAACAATCAGTCATGGTTTTGACACGACCTTGAAGATCGCTCCCGCTGATCGGTGGCGAAATGAAGCGAAAGTCATGCGTGATATACGCGCCAATCACCGAGACGATCTTATATTTTTTTATTTTACTTTATTGAGCTCACATAACAGAAATCGTACAATATCATGAAACATACAATATACAATAGCATATCATGGCTTAAAAACTAGCACGAGGTCCAAAACAAGTGTACAGAGCATGCTTTACAAGTAAGCGCAAATGTTACAAATTAATTTAACACCGTATCATAGCTACACCATATCAGAGAACGAATAACTATCGAAACATCACAACGATCGTCATGGTCGTGTCAAAACCATTTTAAAACCATGAGAAATTAAATCCTTCGGAATCGGGCGGCTGTTTGACACAGTAGGGCTTCTATAAATGAGTAAAGGACGTCATCTCTCATGTCCGTATATCGTGCAACTGATTGATCATGAGAATTGGCCGTCAATGATTTGATATTTGGCTTCTTAGTGTTGATACTTCAATGGATGACATCTGACAAGGTCGTTTTGATCCCCCGTGATAGTTCTCGCAAAGTAACCGTTCAATGGATAAAGGGGCATAGTGGATCAAGAGGAAACGATGCAGCGGATAAACTGGCCAGGAAAGGTTCAGAAACACCGGTATATGGACCCGAGCCCATCATACCCCTACCAATATCTTAAATAGACAACCAGCTAGACTTACATTACAGACAACTCCACAATAAATACTGGAAGGAAATGGACACATGCATGCAGACCAAATATATTTTACCGGAACTAAACTACATGCTAACCAAAATATTATTAAAGACACCTAGACACCAACTACGTAAATAGTAGGATTAATTACAGGACAGGACACAGCACACTAAACAAACACCTACATAATAAATATGGGTAAAACAGACGGCCCCATGTGCAGAGCGTGCATGGAAGAAGAGGAAACAACAAAACACATTCTCCTAGACTGCAAACAGGACCTGCTCCTCCACGAAGCCTAGCAAACCTAAAAGCTTTGCTAGGCTTCGTGGAGAAGCTGGTCCTGTTTGCACTGTTGAGACTGCTTACCATCAGGCGGGCCGTATGCTTGTTTGCCACCGACGTCGTATAAAAAAAAAACCAATGAATTCGTAACAACTCATAAACATATTTTTGCAATCAAACATAATGCATCTTATATGGTTTGTTTGAGGTAGATGTCGAGTTGAAATATTATTCTGAACACCTAAGTACCTCAGATCATAATAGTTATAAATCATACATGTAGACGCTGTGCAGCTGCCAGCTACTACACAGTGTTGCTACATTATGAAATCGGCAGAAACCATTACTGACATACTATTATACCTTTAAACGAGCAATTCTTGTATATTTATATATTTCGGGGATCTTGGAAACGGCTTTAACGATTTCGATAAAATTTACTGGAGGGTTTTCGGGGACGAAAAATCGATCTAGCTGGGACTTATCTTTGGGAAAACGCGCATTATTATGTTTTCCGACCAAACATCTGCCTACCAGGGCGGCTACCGGGAAAATCGAAATTCGTCAATTGCGGGAATTTTTCTCTGTCACTCTGATTACGTCTTACGAAGAGTAAAAGAGAAAAATCCCCGCAATTTGCGAATTTCGATTTTCGCGGTAGGCCCCCAGGGGCCTGTTTATCGAACGGTATTAGACTAACATTATTATTCCACGAACTGGGGCCCATTTCTAAAACGATATTAGACTAATAATGTTAGTCTACGAACTGGGGCCCATTTCTCAACCGGTATTAGACTAATATTATTAGTCCATGAACTGTCAAGTCGCATGGGTTACCATGGCAACGCACTAATAATATTAGACTAATGCCGTTCGAGAAATGGGCCCCTGATACTATAACAATAAATGAGTACCATCGCCCACACTGTTAAATGTCCAACGGTGGACCTTATTACGAAAGGCATAAGGTCCAGCGATGGACAGTTAAGAGTGTTCCTGTTTGTATATCTATAGCTACAGTAAGTACACGTGTAGGTATGTACCTACTTACTACATACTTTATAGTTGAGCTAGCAACAAAAAATGTCTACGGTTGAACGAAGTTGAAAGCGTTAGTGGTCTAGCGGGTCATGGGAGTGTAACTAACCGTTTTACCGTATTTTTTGCACACAGATAGTTTCAAGACGTATAGCTAATCGTGGAATTCCTCTCCGTCTCACAATACTTGTTAGAAAGGGAAAGATATATTTAGGCAATCAAGAGGCTATTGACACGATATTAATAGGTACGACAATTACAATGTCTTAGAGAAAGTGATCTGCTTCTAGCTCGTGCCAAAAACGTCCGTCATAGAATACATGTATTACGGTGACCCACTTCCGCCGAATCTTTCTAGACTAAAATTTACAAAAAGTGTAAAACACACCTTATGACCTGTTCGACAAATTCCAAATTACTTTGACACGAAATTGGCTAGAGCGTGTTAGGCTATTGGATTGTTAACAACCTAAATTATACTTTATAACTGGTTCGCGTGAGTTTAAATTGGTTTATCATGAATTGTTTTGGCGTTTAGCCAAATTTTATGCATCTTATGTTCGTATGTATAGAGGTTCAGATCGATTCGATTGCTTCTTATTTCTATAGTGATATGTGGCAGTGAGAGTGATTTTTGGCACTTATCTGAAGGGGAAATGGTAGATATTGTGTACATTTAAAACGATATATTATTAGGCACGTGTAACATTAAATACGCGAACTTTTGTGTCGTTAACCCGTTTTTATTGCTAGTATATTTTAAGAAAGTACATGAACTGAGGAACATGTCTATTAAGAATGTGATTAAAATTTATGAGTTCGTATGGCGACATCTTGAAAGAAACTGAAAAGTAATAAAATATAAAAAGTTAGTTAACGTAATTTAGTTGTTAGATTAGAATATTGTACAATTGAACAGATAATTAAAAGTAGGTACGTATATTACCTATAATAAATTGTTTAATATTACGTAACTACCTGCACTTAGCGATTGTCTGGGAAGGTACCGCCTTATTATATTTCAGTTAAAAACAAACTCCCCACATTAATGTTACTTGTCTACTACAATACACAGTAGCCCATCCAAACACATCACGTAATTCTGTAATGACAGGGAACTTCTGAACTGGTCTAGACATTTTCACACTACATTCCAGGCAAGCGATTACGAAAATCTAGTGATTCGCAAAGCGGCGATCGCGGCTGATCTAAAAACAAAACCCAATATAAACATTTTTAAAGCGGTTGTGCATATACCCACCCTGTACTTTAGACGCTCATCGTGTCCATTATTTTTCCGTTTAACTAAGATTCATTCTCTTTCCAGCGCTTCAATCTCCCAGAGCGGAGAGAAAGAGGAAGAGGGACAGCTGAAGCAGTACCATGTGGAGCAGCGCTTCGCCGACCGCCGGTACAAGGTGCACAGCGCGAGGACGTACTTCTACCTCAATGAGGCGGCGTGCGAGAGGAACATGGAGGCGTTCCTCAAGAGTATTGAAGCTGTGGCCGGTGAGTCTCTTTCATACTGCTTTTATTTGCCTTGGGTGGTATAAGGAAAGAGGAAGGAGGAGAGGAAGAGAGGTTTGGGCATTGTGTCATCTCGCTTTGTGTGGTAGGGCACTGTGGATGTCATTCCAGATCTAGAGCAGAGCCCAACTGGGGATGTACCTCCACCTTACAGAAAACCGCAGCCAAATAACACTAGATCCTACTTATAGTGTTGTGTTCCTGCCGGTGAGTAAGGTTGCCAGAACTCGACGAGGGTGCGGAGTATTAGGGTCGACAACGCGCATGTAACTCCTCTGGAGTTGCAGGCGTACATAGGCTATGGAGACTACTTACCAACAGGGCCGTATGCTTGTTTGCCACCGACGTAGTATAAAGGAGGGATGATTAGTTGTACCACGTAAAAGTGTGTGCAGGATGTTGCCCAGAAAATTGCGGTAGAACGAAAGAATATTTTTCATTGGCTTAGGTTTATCACTAACGCTTTTATATGATAACCGCAAACCGCAACATGCATCTATTACTAATTTGTTTTATCCCCTTCTACCAAACAAAAACGTCAAAGTAACAGATAGGGCCATTACCAGTACCTCTAATAGCTGTAAGCTTTTATTAGACAGTGTATTATAGAACCAACATATAAGATTTATTGTTCACATCTAGATTACGAAGAACGTTTCAACGACGAACCTATCGAAGCTCTGGGATTTGACGTAAACTGTACCGTAATTTATTTACTTGTTCTTGTAACGTACAGTCCACTGCAATAATATCTTGCTCGGCGAAGCGTGCAAACATTTCTGATACCATCTCATCGGAGGTATAGAGTCAGACCAAGTTGGCAGAGATTTTGATACCCAGCCTGTGCAAGTTTTAAGTATATGTCATAATTTCATAGAAGTTTGACGTGTACAATAACCCTTGCACTGTCTGGGCTGTTAAAATCACTGCCAACTTATCTTGGTTTGACTCTAGAAATGTGTAATTTTTGTTGTCAGATATTATTGCAAGACTGTATCATAGTTTGAACATGAATAGCGTGGAGGTGGTATTGGCTAAGTCAGGACACCTGCGGCTATGGCACGGTCGCATCTTATCACTTGTCATTATGCCTTTCACTTTCGCACTTACATACTTGTTAGAACGTGACAGGCATAGTGACAAATGATAAAAAGCCAATCGTGCTATAGCCGCTGTATTCACTTCTCTTATACCCCGTTTTTTTTAGATTAGAAATTTTATAACCTCAAAAGTAGTGGTAACTTTTTCCTCCAAAATTAAATCTGAGGAAATTATGCACAGAATATATATATATATATAGTGTCAATCAATATTTTTTTTATTTCATCATCATAGGTGTCGTTTGCATATTATTGTACCGCAATATTAAATATCACAGCCAACCTAGTATTTCGGAAGAAAATATTCATTAGGTACGGTGACGTCTGAATATATCGATACGAAAAAAGTGCCAAAAATATGTGTACACAACTTTATTGCCCACATATTAAGGTAGTGTATAGATATTTTTGGCACATTTTTCGTAACGATATTTTCAGACGTGACTGTACAGTCAGCATCAAAAGTAACGGATGAAACAACGCGCCAAAAGTATCTTATATTCCGGATAACTTTTCCAAATATAGATAAATTTCTAAAATTCACGCTCAAAATATGAAACCTTATTTGATCCACTACTTTTGATGCTGACTGTACCACTTCTTTTGAGGTTAAATAATTTAAACCTAAAAAAAACGGACTATAAATGATATCTTTCCATGGTATTCATGTCCGAAGTATTAAATAGTAGACTATTCAGTTATTTAATTTCTATTCGTATCTCTAGTAGAGATACGAATAGAAATTAGTAGAGATTCTCTACTTACCTATGTAGGTATTGTCAATATTTCTAACGTGGGTACTTACATCTCATTACAAATATTAAAATCAGTAGATAGTTAAGTCGATACCTAACCTAATAAAGCAATTTAGTGTAATTTGCATTGTCGTAAATAGAGAATAATAGGGAAAATACCATTGTAAACATACAAGTAAATTTCTCCTTACTAGTTAGGCTGCATTTCCACCAGAGATGTGCGAAGATGTGTTTGTTAAGACCAATAAAATCACTTCATTTGTTTTCCTCGCTAGCCGTGCAGTGATTCTACTGGTTCCTAACACCTTACTGCGTGTCATAAAAATATTTTATTGAAATTTGAACTTTAATAGTTGTCAAAAGAGTTGAAAATTATAACTGCCATATATGGTTGCATATGCGGTAAAAGGGTTAAAAATTTATCCCTCGCCACGCATACTCGGACATCTCTGGTTGAAACGCAGCTTTTAAGTTGATTATGACGTGTAAAATGTACTATGTTTATATTTACCAATAAAGTCTGTATTCTGTATTCTGATGAATACTAATGTTGTTGGTATTTTCAGACACCACGAAAAGCACGGGCCTCATGGCGGTCAAGTTGACCGCGCTGGGAAGACCTCAGTTGCTGGTGAGTTGTGCCTTATTTATTGTTAGGCGACATCTAAAGGGTTCTTTATTCGTCTGAACCGTCGGGAAGTCGAAATCTTTTTAACTGACATCAAGATCTCCGAGGAAGGAGGGAAACAGCTTTGCTGATTATGAAAAAATGTTTTTGTACTTTGAATGTGTCTTGTATATCTACTTCTTAGTTGGCTATAGATTAGCTGATGAGTAAGGATCTGATAATGGATTCATAGAAAAAACAAGATAACTTCAAATTTTATTTGCTTTTGGAAAGTACTATTAGTAAAGAAGGACTTCTGGTGTAGACCATAAAATAATTTTGATTTTAGACCTTTTAAACTGTTCAAACTCTAAATAATAAATAGGGATAAGTAAATGAAGTTGAAAGTTTTGACCACTTCTACGTGAACTATGTCGCGTTCGCGTGCGGAGGTTGTAATCAGATGAGATTGGGCACAATCTAGGAATATGAATTCTGGGCCAAACCGTACCCTCGTACTTTGTCATTGCTATAGTGAAAATCAACATAAAAGCCGCCATATTTTCTCTCTAGCGGCTCGTCGCATTTTATCACTTGCCTGTCATGTTCTAACAAGTATGTAAGTGCGAAAGTGACAAGTAATAAAAATGCGACCGTGCTACAGCCAGTACAGCCGTACATCTGATATTTTGTCACCATCCGCAGTTACACAGAAATCAAATTCCTTGACCGCCATCGCCTTTCATAATTACAAATGTCAAATCTTCCGTCTAATGTTTCAGTTGCAACTGTCCGAAGTGATCATGCGCGCCCGCAACTACATGCAGCAGATTGTGGGCGGCACGGGCAACGTGCTCACTCACCACAAGACCATCGAGGACCTGCAGCGATACTTCGGGGACCACAGCGCGAAGCCGGAGGTCCAGGAGTTCATGAAGCAAATCACCTCGGACAAAGAGGGGTAGGTGTCTAATAACAGCACGGTATCTTCGGTAGCACTGGCAACGTGCTTACTCATCACAAGACCACCAAGAACCTACGGCGGCACTTGGGGGACCACAGCTCCAAGCGTTCAGGAGTTCATTAAGCAGATCACCTCGGATAAGGAGGGGTAGATATCTAACAGTGTGGCCAATGTGCTTTATCAAGCCAAGGCCAGAAGGTCCTTCTGTAGTACTTAGGAGAATCCCAGGTGTTTATAAAGCATACCACCTCGAATACGGAGAGACAGGTATCTATCTAACCATAACAGTATAGAGTATCTGCAGCGGTACTTCGAGGACCGGTTGAAGCTAGGGGTCCAGGAGTATATGAAACATATCATCTCTGATAAAAAAGGGGTAGGTTAGGTTAGACATGGATGTATTGGAAACATCACTTAGGTTACCACTTATCCTATGTAGCCCTCTGTCTCTCTGGATCTGTATCCAGACGTTTATAAGGCAGAGTTCCTCGAATAAGACCCTGTAAATATTTATATCTTATTGTTTGTCTTCCTTTTGTATTTTTTTTCTAATTTGTAAGAGTATGTACGTTGGAAGATGGAAACAAAAATTATAGCGATGATATATATATATTTTTATACTACGTCGGTGGCAAACAAGCATACGGCCCGCCTGATGGTAAGCAGTCTCTGTAGCCTATGTACGCCTGCAACTTCAGAGGAATTACATGCGCGTTGCCGACCCTAAACCCCTCCCCCCTCGTTCAGTTCTGGTAACCTTACTCACCGGCAGGAACACAACACTATGAGTAGGGTCTAGTGTTATTTGGCTGCGGTTTTATGTAAGGTGGAGGTACTTCCCCAGTTGGGCTCTGCTCTAGATCTGGAATGACATCCACTGGCATGGACATATGTGTATTCTAAATGAACCCTATGCAATCTGCGTTATCTTAAATAGCGAGAATACATGCATGAAAGTCTATTGTAAGAACGCTTCCATTAATAGACTTGCGTCGGATATCCCGACCGCTGTCGCATTACTGTTGCATAATTGTCGGTTCACACGTCTGCCAAAAACGCTGAAACTATTTCAGTTGTTCGCAGTACACTGAATCACCCTGGCGGGTTTCCAATGGACGTCTTTTTCTTTGTTAGTAACATGGGCATAAAGGCATAATTTACCATCTTTTTGAGATAAGATGAATAGATAAAACTCCGCAGATGTAAGCCGCAGAGATTCTAAATCACTTTGCAACTACTGTTTTTGACTAACAGAGATGATTTCGCTACCCAACGATTGTCCGCCTATTCCAACAGGCTTTTTAGCGATAATACCGCCTGTTGTACATCTCTATATTTAATCCATTGTTTTTTCTGTACTGTTTCTTCTATTGCGTTGTGAAATAAAGAGTATTCTATGTTTATATCCTACTTTTACGGAGATCTTTCTAATCCGAAAATACCTTGTTATCGACGGAGTTATTCTTAAAAATTCTCGTTTGTAGTTAATCTGAACACCAATAGCGATATTGGCGTCAGAATCTGACGAAGTATTATATACACGTGTTATTGTGTGTGTCATTAGTTCTAATTAAAACATATGAGCAATATCGATTTGTACCTTGTCATTTTTGGTGACAAATCGGATCGGACTGCCAACGAAGTCACCCGTTATAAGATTTGGCTGGGAGTAAAAACATCAAACGGGTCACGTCTGATCAAACAATCGTTCGTTATTAATAAGAATAACCGGAGTCCAGTCGATTCTTGCTGGATCCAATAGGTTTTCATTACAAAAAGGTATCTTTTTAACGTGTACAATTTTAAACTAAAAAGTGGCGGGATCTGGAAACTGATCAGAAATGCCGAATTATGTAATTGTTAATTTGTAGCTGTGTGCTTTCCACATACGTGTTTCGTATGTATAATTATATTTCCTTGTACACTTGCCAATTGAGAGGGTGTGACTCTTGAATTGGCACCTGTAATTGTGCCTTAGGCAAAAACTATCAGAAAAGTTAAAAGAAAACATATTACTTCATTTATAGATAGGTACATTAATTATATGAATCAATGGTAATCCGTGATTACCAGAAGATCCTCACTTCCGCCTCTCAAGGAGATTTAAGAAAGGACAGTACAATATTAATAGCTTTCAGCTGTCTACTCGTATGTCTAGCTCATCTCAATCACATAATATGACTACATGAGAAATGTCAGTTTGTGTGACGCTGCCAAAACGGATAAATCTTGTTAATTTATTGATATAACTCTAATAGTTACAGTTCACCTTGAGAATTGCTTTACATTTTGGTGCACTTTTTTAAAATTCAAAATATTATCTAGAATAGTTATTTGTACAACAAGAGAGCAAAGCTTGATATTTCTTCGAGTGCTTGTTTCGAGTCCCGTGCAAGCGAAAGATTCTATAATAGATTCACGAGCGTAGCGAGTGAATCTAATTTAGAATCTTGAGCGTAGTAAGGGACTCAAAAGCGCACGAGATGTAAATAACTTTGATCTCGTGTACTTACACAAAAAATTTCACATCAGTCAGCCATCAAAAAATACAACCTGAAAAAATGTAATCCAGACGGACGGATCACTATTTCACTCATGTTTTCTGAAGGTATTCTAACAATTAACTTTAATTACCGCAATAAAACAAAACGAAAGAAATTTCAATAAAATAATACGATAATAATGAATTAACGAACATCAATTGACAGTTCAATCGACAACTTTTTTTTTGTAAAAAAAAAATACTTTGTAAGATACGGTCCGAATTGCGGATACTACTATTTGTCAACTACAGTAGAGATCGTTAAAAGTAGTTATGTAGAATTATTAACTGCGTAATAATTGCGTAAATTTATATAAGTTTAATGTTTTGATTATATAATAAAATACGTAAAATATGGTGTTTTTATTAAATTTTGAACTTTTATTTCATTAATTTATTATTACGAATGAAGACTCGTTACCACCCTGTTTTGGAACGATGCGGTCTGACTTATTTCTCTCTGACTTTTTTTGTCTCTTTCTTTTTGCTAATGACGTGATAGGGACAAAGACAATAGAATCCAAATATTTCGAACTTGTATTAGGCCCCGCACGTTGAAATGACATTCGAATCTAAAGGTAACCTGTATGTTATTTTGTGTCACTCAGTGAGCAAAATGCCATTTTGCTCACTGTTTTTAAGCATCAAATTACCCTTGTTCGAGCTGCTGACGTGAAAAATTATTATTAATTATTATCTATTACTATTTTTTTATCAGTGTTGCAAGTTGTGATGTTGCTGGACGGTTGACAGTAGCAGCAATTAGATCATATTTCTTTATAACTTTTACCGCATTGAAATCAAATCGCAGAATAACATACCTTACCATCTCTGAGCAATCTCTCGTGTGTGTGAGTTCTTAGAAACTGGTACTCTGATCTGATCCTTGTTACTTTATCAGATGTCGTTCCTTTTCCTATATATATTTCCAATCGTTTTCATGTTATTCTTATATTTGCTTGTATGTTTGAAGTAAAATTAGTAGTAATACGACATATCCTTTGACCTTTCCGTGACAATGATTTAAGGTGTATTTTCGTTTGGCATGGAGTTTGTTTAATGACACCTACATTGTTCGTACCTACATATAGTAACTATTGTTCATTGTTTGACTATTTGCGACATTGGCACGGCTAATGCTTCTCGGTAAACTATTCCCGGTCCATTGTAAATTCGCAATCGTTCAGTCGTATAATAATGGTATTTTGTCTGAAAGGAAAATATTAGCGAATGTGATTTGAATTTGATTCGATTTGTGAAAGAAAATAAAAGATACTATTGTTCGTAATATGACAAAGTAATCTAAGGTTTGGTTGGTTTTTACTCCCATTTCATAGGACGTTATTATTAACTACCTAAGTACACGGAACAGAATAAAGGTTTCTTCGTTGGACAGGCAACTTTTCCGTGGTTTTAGTTTCCCTTTTAAGTAAATAAGTAATCACTCTCTCTGAAGTCTTATGAACTACCTACCTAATCTACTTATTCTTATATTTATAAAAACCTGTTATTTAAATATGTATTTGACGACCAGTTTGGCCTAGTGGGGAGTGACCCTGCCTACGAAGCCGATGGTCCCGGGTTCAAATCCTGGTAAGGGCATTTATTCGTATGATGAGCATGGATATTTGTTCCTGAGTCATGGGTGTTTTCTATGTATTTAAGTATTTATATATTATATATATCGTTGCCTAAGTACCCTCAACACAAGCCTTATTGAGCTTACTGTGGGACTTGGTCAATTTGTGTAATAATGTCCTATAATATTTATTTATTTATTTATTTATTTATGTGTGTTCTCAATAATACTGATCTACTATTAGAAGTATTATAGCAAATTAAATTATTTTCTGAAAATATTTTAATTTGTTTTTCCTAGTATATGACATTTATTTCACTTTATAATACTGATCTAGGTTGTACAGTCAGCGTCAAATACTTTGTAGCAACCAAAGTGGCCAAATAGTTCGGTACACCATATATTTAGTATGGTGTACCGAACTATTTGGCCACTTTGACTGCTACAAAGTATTTGACGCTGACTGTATACCAAGATAATATAAACAATTTAAGGTGGTTCGATTTTCATACAAAAAACAATCGCTATTTTTTAATTAATTACACAATATTATTACATAAATAGTTGCGCATCTATCTACTTTCGAATATTCATTTGCGCTAAATTAATAGAAAAACTTTGTTTCATACAGAAATCATGCAATAATCAACGTTATATTTTTATAAATTTTACTCATGTGTGTGTGACAAATGTCGTGTACAAATACATTGCGACGTTGCCACTCCATGCCTCGAGCGGCCATCGGCGCGACGTTGCGATGTTTGACGCGTTTTTAGCTGACTCTGTCGACACTGACACTCAGTGTGACCAGGCGTACGATAATTGTCGTACATGTACGATAATTTGGGCCCCGGTATGACGTAATGTTCCAAAGAGCATTATCGTACACTAAAGTACTATAATTTCAGCGCTTGTATGATGCCACCTTAAAGGTCTAGTAACTTGAAGCAAAATATGACACTTTCTGTCAGATATAGGCTAAAATTAGTATCTTTTGGGTGTTCGGCTCCTTGGTGTAAGTTTAAAGTTTAAAATATCACAATTTCCTGTATACCGTTTGAGTCTATCCCAAAAATACACAAACATAAACAGATTTTTTGCGCAATTTAGACGAAAATTGTATTTTTTTTATTATTATTTCAAAATTTAAGCTTATTTTGCTAGACATTTTTAGGGGCTGCCTTTTTGATTGGCGTACGATATTTTTTTCAACGGTACAATAATATTGACACTCAAATACGATAATTCTCTTCCGCTCACCTGGCAACACTGCTGAAACTTGACAGGACCTGGGGCCTACCGCGAAAACCGAAATTCGCAAATTGCGGGGATCTTTCTCTTTTATTCTCACTAAGACGTAATTAGAGTGACAGAGAAAAATGCCCGAAATTTACGAATTTCGATTTTCCCGGTAGCCGCCCTGGTGCTTGAGGTACTTGATAGAAAACAACGCTGCCGCATGTTCTGAATTGTGATTTTATGTGTTTTTGGTTTGAAAATTATAGCAACGTCTAAATCAAGTTACAAAAATCATCGATATTCTGGTCCGCGAAAAACCAAGAAAAGTGTAACTGTAATTGGAGTCTACAAAAATGACCAATTCATAGAAAATATGACCTAGAAACTAGTTCACTTTTATAAAACTCAATTTTGCCCGAGATTGTACTTAGGCGAATACCTAAGGGAGCTAAGTGTATTGATCTTGAATAATTAGTTGGCTAATACATATATGACTCCAACATGATATGGACATTTACATCATAACTATTATACCTAGTTGGTTACTAAGTTCTGTTACTCGATTTCTTTCTTTCTTCCTAGCGTTGTCCCAGCATATTGCCACGGCTCAATGGAGCTTGGGGTCCGCTTTGACAACTAATCCCAAGATTTGGCGTAGGCACTAGTTTTTACGAAAGCCACTGCCATCTGACCTTCCAACCCAGAGGGTTTGAGGGATGTTTTCCTTCACCGAAAAGCGACTGGTAAGTATCAAATGATATCTGTTCTGAAGTTCTGTTACTCGATTTGCAACCTCTTTATTTCCGTTAAAACAAATGCTACCGAAAAAATAAAAAATGACATAATGTGGTGGATTTGTGAGCTATAATTATATACCACACATAACGCTTATCTCGTCGTATCTATAATGAATTGGGGCCTAAAAGAGAATCGTATTCCAATTTTTTGAAACGCTTGTATTACTTTCTATATTAACTAAAAGTTGCCTTAAAATTCAGCTTTTATACTAAAAACGGCTTTAAATTAACAAAATATATTTTGACAGATGCTTTCGCGACCAAAACGCTCTTTGAAAATTGTGTGACGTCACAGTTTGACACATAACTACATACACACGTAGAAGATACGAACTGTCAACTGATATTTATCATTTGTTGTTAATCGCCTAACTGTCAACAGTGTCAATCCGAGAGTTGTGACGTCATCAGAATCTTCAATGACGTTACGAGTTTGGTCACGTGACGTGTGCCAAAAGATATTTTAAATTCAATATTTACAAAAATATGGTCATTACAGGTCCCCTAAAAGTAGTTTAACATGTTCTTATAATCCAAAAGAATTTATTGGGATACAATTATGCCCTAAGATTTGTAGATGGAAACAACCCTATTGCGATGCACAAATGTGGGCACCTGCCAAACATGATTTTGGGTGTGTCATACTCAGGGCTAACACAGATTCATTTCTGTGAAAAAGGTGTGAAAACCGGAAACTGGAAACCGTTCTCGAACCAATAGTGAAGCCCTTAAGACACACCCTATTTCAAAACCAGCCATGGATCTTTGAACAGGACTCGGCTCCTGCACATAAGGCAAGAACAAGTCAAGCCTGGTTTCGAAGGAACAAAATTGACTTTATTGCCCACGAAGACTGGCCGTCCTCCAGCCCGGACCTTAATCCCCTGGATTATGCCATATAGCAGGTTATTGAGGAGAAAGCCTGTGCTAAACCCCACACAAATCTTAACTCCCTCAAGCGGGCCATAGTTAAGACAGTGACGGAATTAGACATGACAATCGTGCGTGCCGCTATTGATGACTGGCCTCGTCGTTTGAGGGCCTGTGTCAAAGCCAGAGGAGGCGATTTTGAATGATATTGTCATATGTAATTCCTGATTTTGTGTACTTCATTTTAATATATACTTTATTAAACTTTCGTTGGTATATTTTATGTAGATAAAGATTATTGCAGTAACAGAATTTAATAACCAACTAGGTAGAAAACAATGCAATACATAAACACATAAATTGGATATGATGTGATCCGTTGAATGAAATTGACAATAAATAAAATAAATAAATAATTTTCTATCTCTAGGCATTGTGTGAAACTTCTAGTTGTGTCAAAATATCGGGAAATCAATAATATAAACAAACATGGTAAATATCTCATTTCTTTTTATAATGGTTATAAATAGAAGGCCATGCAATTTTGTATCTCACTGTAATTTAATTAAATGTATGGTAAAAAAATGTTTTAATTCTACTGTAAAATAGTACCTACTTTTTAGGGTTCCGTAGCCAAATGGCAAAACACGGAACCCTTATAGATTCGTCATGTCCGTCTGTCTGTCCGATTCTGTCACAGCCACTTTTTTCCGAAACTATAAAAGCTATACTGTTCAAACTTGGTAAGTAGATGTATTCTATGAACCGCATTATGATGTTTACACAAAAATAGAAAAAAAACAATAAACTTTGGGGGTTCCCCATACTTAGAACTGAAACTCAAAAAATCTTTTTTCATCAAACCCATACGTGTGGGGTATCTAGGGATAGGTCTTCAAAAATGATATTTAGGTTTCTAATATCATTTTTTTCTAAACTGAATAGTTTGCGCGAGAGACACTTCCAAAGTGAAAAAATGTGTGTCCCCCCCCTGTAACTTCTAAAATAACAGAATGAAAAATCTAAAAAAAATATATGATATACATTACCATGCAAACTTCCACCGAAAATTGGTTTGAACCAGATCTAGTAAGTAGTTTTTTTTTAATACGTCATAAATGGTACGGAACCCTTCATGGGCGAGTCCGACTCGCACTTGGCCGCTTTTTTAAAGGCTGGGCAGTAAGTGATTGCTTTAATTTTAGAACAAAACAGCGTTTTTTTTTTGAAAAAAATACCGGAAAATCTGACTTACAAATTTGGACTTCCTTAGGTTCATTCTACTTAGAATCTTCTCCAACCTAGCATTAAAAAAAGATATCCTAAAATATCCATAGCATTACGTCACATTTTAGTGTGAAAGAAATTTCAGTGTAAAACTAAAATTTCAATACAAATTTTCGGGTTTTTTTAGCACGAGGATTGATTATGCTAGTGATTCTGAGTTGGAACAACCCAAAAATATCATGATGTGTGAGAATCAGATTTTTAATATTTTTATGGAAAACGCTCATATTTCTCATAAAATAATTTATTAATAATAGGTACTTGATAATACTGATAACAAAAATAAATTAATGAGTCTCGAATCCACATCCTCTTGCATGTATTTCCACGTACATACCGCAACGCTATTGAAGCCTACTCACGCTGTGCCAAATTGTCTACTACAAGGATCCCAGTAAGACTGTTTGAATGTGTGAGTGATACTTAGAAATAGAGTCAAGAAACATTCTGTCGACATTAAGGGGTAGTTTTTGTACAATGAAGTGTTCAATGTTTGTTGTAATAGTTCAATATTTATTTAAAGAGTGCGCTAAACATAATTTACAGTATAGAAATACCAAGACTACTCCACAAAAAAATTAAAACTCAAAATTTGCAATTGTGGCGCCATCTAGTGAGGTTTAAGCTTTGGGTAACCTAGTCGAACCACCTTAATAATATAGATGCATAATTTAAAGTTGCATGCAAGTGGTTTCACAGTAAAAAAATAATTTACGAACTAAAAAAGATATTAGAAGCGACACCTATCGCTTCGAGAGTAAATAAAGGTGTGTTATTTCAGCGTGCTGCATATATTCCCGTGGGACCGGTCAGTGGCGCCACCTATTGTCGTAACTCGTAAGCGTTGTCGCTAAACTATCGTTTACTGCTAGGTTGGATAGATGGCGCTAGTTCGTTTCATACATCATGCCCTATATAATTTTGGATTAAGTTGGAAACTGATTCCTGTTTAGGTACGCGTTATTTCACCAGAAATCAACTTTTGGGGACTAAGTAGTATTTTCCCTAACTTAGTAAACGTACTTGTTTGTATAACGGAATACAGAACAATAGTTTTATGTCTGAATTTGACATAAATTATTTAGCCGCAAACTGCAAATTAGTTCATCAGATTTTTCCCGCGTAACATATCTGTGTCCTCGTCATAATGAACAACTTACTTAAAACCTAATGGCTCCTCTACACGATGGCCCAGCGCAGGCCAGCCCAAGGGACGCATTTATGCGTTAGAGGGAGTAAGTGATATTGCTATCTCATTCCACCTCATAGCTGCGTCCCTTAGATTGGCCTACGCTTGGCCATCGTGTAGAGGAGCCTTAAAACCTTACTATCTTGCATTCTCAAGTGTTCATAGCTAAAAATAATTCCAAAAGTAGTTTTACAATATCCAATATTCATTCATCCCTCTGTATCAGCTCGTGCTCGCCCTTTATATCCTGTTCTGCCTATACCTACCGATAGCTGTTTCTATATGACTTTTATTTCTTTTGCAGCATTGTGCATTTATTCCCCTGGTCGGGAATCCTCGACAAGGACATGGGGTTGTCGGACTCGTTCCGTGTGCCGGACCCTAAGACCGGCCAGATGAGACGGCTCATCTCACAGATCCTGCCCAAGGTGTGTTTCTTTATAATTTCTTGAACTTCTACTATTCCCATTAATTCCCATGGTCCTACCCAAACTACTAATTACTTGCGTTTTCTTCGATTTCAACTACCAACTGTCTACAACCTCATAATAAATTTAAGTAAAAATAAATATTATAAGGACAATCTTACACTAATCGGCTTAGTCCTACAGTAAACCCAATAAGGCTTGTGTTGTGGGTAATGTATAAATATTTATATACCTACATAGAAAACAATCATAACTCAGGAACAAATATTTGTCATAAACACACAAGTGAATTCGAACCCGGATTTATGGATTTCCAAGCCCTCAAAGACTTAACTGAGTACTGTAATTGCTAAACCCATTTCTTAGGTTAATCTTATATTGATGTGGTGTAGATAATCCCACTCCCAAGTAGAGACAATAATAATGAAAGCCAGAATTCAATTTGTATTTAACTGGGTATTTTTGAAGTTCATGCCTTTAGAATGTTGGTCTCTTCCTAAAAATACGTTTAATCACAAAAAACAGTGTTGTTAGATACAAAACAGTGTAAGCAACTTACATGCCTCGATAAAACACTATTTTGTATTGCCCACCATAATTATTTTGTACAATAATTTCAATAATAAAAAAAAAAACACTATTTCAGGAAGAGGAGATGTTCCGAAACATGCTCCGGCGGCTCAACCACATTATCCAGACCGCCAACGAGGCCGATGTGCGAATCATGATCGACGCTGAGCAAACGTACTTCCAGCCGGCCATCAGTCGCATCTGTCTCGAGATGATGCGTCGTTACAACAAGGTATATCTTGTTTACTGTCAAGACGTAGCAGTAAGTGCACGGTCTTAGTGGCGAGCGTCCAGTGGCGTGATCGGCGGGGCGTGCCACTGGCGTCGTTGCAAAACCGACTGTCAACGAAGCCGATGAGCATCATGAAAGACGGCGAGCAGACCTCCAGCTACTTCCAACCGGCCATTAGACGCATCTATGTCGAGAAGATGCGTAAGTAGTAGGTACAACAAGGTACATCTTGTTTACTGTCTTTAGTTCTCAAGACTAAGTAGTAAGTGCACGGTCTTAGCGGCGAGCATCCAGTAGTGTGTACGGCAGGGCGTGCCACGTGGCGTCGTTGCAAAACCATACACCAACGAAGCCGATGAGCATCATTATCTACGTCGAGCTGATTTCCAGCTACTTCCAGCCAGCCATCAGTCGGTTCAACAAGGTACACCTTGTTTACTGTCTTTAGTTGTCAAGACGTAGTAGTACCTACGTGTACGGTCTTAGCGGCAAGCGTCAAGCGTCCACGAAATTGGAGCAGCGTGCACTGAAGCCACTTGCATCGGTTTGCACTTGATAATATGGACGCCAACCCGCACGATCCGCTGCAAACCCCGCTCGAGCCTGCACTAAGTTTGTAAAAGTTAGTTTATAAAGTCCTGAAGACTAAGGTTGATTAAACAAGTCTCCATAGATACATTAATGTGTGTTTGGACGATTTTATACATGTATAATAAACAAAACTACTTTCGAAATTTCATCTTTTGAATGTCATGTCTATCGTGCGCGGCGCGCGCGCGTCATTTAACGACTTTGGTGGTCAAAGTGTTAATTCCAATGGAAAATGATGTTATATTTTATATTGAAATCTCGTATTTGTGTTGCAGGACAAGTTCCTCGTATTCAACACGTACCAGACCTACCTGAAGAACACCTACAACGAGATCCTCACCGACTTGGAGCAGGCCGAGCGGCAGAACTTCTACTGGGGCGCAAAGCTCGTCCGCGGTGCTTACATTGAGCAGGTCAGGATGTCAAAATAAGCTTTTGAATCGCCTAAGTATACTGGTATTCAGAATTGCGGTGTTAAAAGTGATGGTTATTTTCGCAAGTGGATGAAGCCATCCATAATACACCTACGGAACGTATAATAAACGAATGAATGTTGTTTATGTGTTCAGGAGCGCGCGCGAGCCGCGGCGATGGGCTACGAGGACCCCACGTGCGAGAGCGTGGAGGCCACCACCGTGTCCTTCCACAAGTGCCTCAAGGAGATCCTCTCCAGGGTCAAGGTAACTTTGATAATGAATAATAAAATATGATAGGACATTATTACACAAATTGACTAAGTCCCACAGTAAGCTCAATAAGGCTTGTGTTGAGGGTACTTAGACAACGATATATATAATATATAAATATTTATAAATACTTAAATGCATAGAAAACACCCATGACTCAGGAACAAATATCCATGCTCATCACACGAATAAATGCCCTTACCAGGATTTGAACCCGGGACCATCAGCTTCGTAGGCAGGGTCACTACCCACTAGGCCAAACCGGTCGTTGATCAAAAACGTATCATTCGTAAGTGTATTGAAAATATTACGATATGCATAAAAAAAAAAGGTTCATTTTCGCAGGTAAAATCTGATTCATATTTTAAAATTCTGAATAGTATTCCCCCATCTTATAAGCATACGAAGAAAAAGCCAGTGTTGATTTTGAATCTAACAATGGTAGGAACGAACACTACTTACAGTAATATGCAGCCATCTCCTTGTTCAATTTGTCGTGAAGAAGAGAAGGGATGAGCTTAAGGTTTTTGTAATTATGTACAATACTCGTATAGCTCAACAAAACCCTGGAATTAAAAAAAATGCTATCTAGTATATCGTGTTAACTTCCTGAGTTACAGAAGCCACTGTTTGTTTATGAATTTGGAACTTTCTATTATTCAACAAGAGTCCAAACATTTTTTTGAATTAATTATGTACCTATGCAGGGCCAGCTAGAATATAGTTTGAAATTGAACAAAAATGGTGAATTTCCCCAGGGCCGCGAGGGCGCGGCGTCCCAGCTGGGCATCATGGTGGCGAGCCACAACGAGGACACGGTGCGCTACGCCATCGAGCTCATGCAGCAGCACGGCATCCGGCCCGGCGACAAGGTGGTCTGCTTCGGCCAGCTGTTCGGCATGTGCGACCACGTCACCTTCCCGCTCGGTGAGCCTTTCATATCGTACGACTACGAAGGTTGCGCCTTTATCGGCCAACACTGCCTGGCGACAAGTCTGCTTCGGACAGTTCTTTGACATGTACGTCCATGTTACCTTCCCGTTTGGTGGGTCTTTGATATCTATCGGGAAAATTGAGGTAGCGAGTTCATCGTCTAACACTGCGACCGTGTCACCTTCCTGCTTGGTGACTCTTGGAATCGGGGAATGAATGTTGCGTCCTCATCATGTAACACTGCCTGGCGACAAGCCGTCTTCGGGCAGCTGTTCGGTATATGCGACCATGTCACCTAACTATACTATTAACAAACTACACAGACAATCGGTGTCATATTGCGCTCTCTCGGTGTCATATTGCGCTCTCTTTCACTCTTATTTTGAGTATGCTGCAGGGTACCGTTCGCCATGTGCGACCATGCCATCTTTTCCCATGGGAAGTCTTTGAATACAATTAACGACGTCCTGTAACTAAATCATATAATCCTAATCATCACTATCCTAAATAAGCTGTTGTATGATATCAGGTGCCTAATTATGTAATTAGGTGGGCGGTGATATTTGCAAGGATTTTTTGCATGGAATCTTTTTACAAATACATATATTTCCAGGTCAAGCCGGCTACTCGGCGTACAAGTACGTGCCGTACGGGCCGGTGGACGAGGTGCTGCCGTACCTGTCGCGGCGCGCCAACGAGAACCGCGGCTTCCTCTCCAAGATCAAGAAGGAGAAGAGCCTCCTGCTCAAGGAGATCGCGCGCCGCCTGCTCACCGGCCAGCTGTTCTACAAGCCCGTCGGCAACTACAAGCCGGTGTAAATGCCACCTTGACACCTTGTGCTGTAGTCTAATTTCCTTTGCGGAGTGTTTCGGTTCGAGTTGAAAGTAGTGTGACTCGGAGCGGATTGTGATATGGATCATCGGGTTTGTTGTGAAGGTGGTTTGGATACTGGCCGGTTGGAATGTCTATGAGAGGTTTAAGCGTCAATCGTTTAAAGGTAAGCGTAAAACGTCCCTATTTACTGAGGTTAAAAACTAAAATTCCATTACAGTTGGCAACTATGAATAGAACAATGGTGACATCTGTAGTGTGAACATCGTTACTTATAGATGGCAAAACTACTAGCTCCATCTATAATGAAGAACAGTTTTTATCCCTATAAATATGGCGAAGTGAATCTATTTTTAAAGGTTTGACGTGTTAGGCCTACCGAGGACGCTTCAAGTGAGATATTGTGCATCTCAGTCACGATTAAAATAGTTTAAAGCGTTAGAAAGTGAAGGAAAATGGCGGCTCGATACCGGCGGTATGATTTTTTAAACATGTTGTTACTAGTCAATGGAATGGAAACGGTCAGTATTTTCGAATGTCACCTTTAACGTCAATGTGTGTGTGAACGGGTCAATTCAGCAGTACACGAGGATATCTGTAAAACAAAGTTAACGTCAAAATGGATCAAATGTTACAAACGTGAATGTACCCCGCTTGTCATAATAGGAAATTAATTGTATTTATTTTAATGCTTAATTTATTGTTATAGGAAGGGTAATCGACTTTACGTAGTTGAAACAAAGTCCAAATTAACTTTAAAAGTTATACGTGTCTTATTTACAGACAGTTGTAATTACAAAATCAGCGTTGTTTCTGTGCTATATTTATAGGAGTTTTACAAATACAATCAATTATGTGTCCTAATACTGGATCTTAGAGTCCTTGTTACTGTGTTTAATTTAAATGATTGTCATTAAAGTTTGTTCCAATTATTTATTTTATGTGATGTTTCAAATGATATTTTAGACCTTATGACTCGTTCTCAAGCAAGGTTTTACAATAACATTCACGATACTGGTGCATAGATGAACTTTGGTGACGTATTAAGGCTTGTAACTTTTTTGTTATGATATAAATAAAGGAAGGAACTAATAACTGTTTATAAGTATACATATCTATTACTTATTTTATATCGTTTTTATATGTATGATAAATAAAATCAAAAGCATCGTATAATATGTATGTATATGAAATTATAAGAATTGTTAAATATTATGTAAATTGTACATTGCTATATTGAAAATTGTATATATTTATACAGGAATAGGTTACTTGCCTTAAGATATCACCTAAAAGCGTGTCCGTGTGTTACTAGAAAATGGGAGAGATGTTAAATGTTTCATTTAGACAATAACGAATTACGTAGAATATGATGCAAAATGAATTGTTTTTAATGGATTATTTCCTTTTCGTATTACAATTAAAATTACTTATAACTGAGGCACTCTTTAAGAGTTCTGACACACAAAATCAGAAATTAGCTATTTTCAAAACCTCCGAAAAAAAATGTATCTGGCCTGCGACCTAATAATTATTTTTTGATTCAATTTTATCAAAACGCGATAGTATGGCAGAAGATATCAGTGTGTTGCAGTTTTGATAAAGTTGAGTAACTATTGTTATTATAATTTATTTTAACAGATAACTCGCCTCGTATTATAAATGTGTTTAGTTTCTTTTTGTTTATTGTTGGTGTCGTTTGTGAATCATGATCACTACTTTATTAAGCTACTTTAACATTAACATTTCTAATCTCTCGATAAATTAAAATGTTTGTGTAGCATAATGTAATTGGGATTTTACGCGCCGCATTCGATTTTACCGACGCTCCTTCTTTGTGAAAAAGTAACAGAGAAAAGGATTTAAAAATACCGTCGGTAAGTGGCGCCATCTGTTAAAGTAGCGCGCAGTTGTAAGTTTCTTTGCAATATTAGGCTATATCAATGTCGCGTTTGAACAACTATTTACTTAAATCGAATACGAATGCATTTCATTGTGTTCCAGGTTATAAATTAAGTTAGAAATCTGAATTGTCATGTTATTTATTATGTAATATAGATAGCTGGCCCAATGAATTGTCCTATTTTTCGATAATATGGGTTATATGCAAGCGAAGCTACTACCTACTTTTAAAGATTGTATGTATCTTACAAATGGTGTTAAGTTCCTTAAGCTGGATTTGATATTTAAAACCATTTGTTTTGATTAGGAAAGTTTGAATCTTTGTATAAAATTTGTTTGTTTGATTTAAGTTTTACGATTTGATCGCTGGTATAGCCCATATTTAAGGCGATATGTAAGGAACGAAAGGCTTGCGAATTTTATTATTTGCAGAGCACATTTATATTCTCCTATTGCCACCTCAAATCAGTTCCTACGTCATTGATTTAGGTTCAATTTTATTTTAAATTATTTGTTTTTATTTTGCTTTGTAAAAATATTGTTAAGTTGCAAAGCCATATTGAGTATAATCGAAATATCGGCCTCGACGTAAGTAATGTCTAATGACGTATTTAGCACAAGTATTTCAACCCGTACAACCGAATTTATAATAATATGAGTATAAATATAACAATAGGCCCCAACGTATAAAAGATATATTACATATATGGTTGAAAAGTTGACGACAGTAACGTAGGTATGCTGAAAATCATAACTTTTGCATATGTACAATATGTATCCTAAGTTACATCCTTGGGGCACATCGTCCTTAGTTTAAATGCTGACTAATGGGAATCAATTGTATTCTTACTTTTTTAACAAAAATTTGAAAGCAAGTGAAATGAATCATGAATATACCTTCAGGGAATAATAACGTTTAATATAATTATCATGTTTTCTGTGCGTTACAGTGTCCAATGCCTTCAATAAATCCAAGGTTAAAGAACTTGTGCAAAGTATATGAAATTATCGAATCTCATTGCATTTTCAGTATTAAAGTTTACGTCGGGGTTTTCTAAAATTGTTAATTTCGTATTATGTTGTTTAATTCGATTTATTTGTAAGCGGTTTTACGTTATTTACCGTCGCTTATCATAATTGTGATGCTATTTTTAGATTATTTTACGAATAGACATTTAATAAAGACATAAGCTCGTTTTGATAATTTATTTTTATTTTAATCCTTTCTATTTTTTATTAACATTCATTACTTTCAACACACTAACTGTGCCGCATTAAAATTGTTTAAACTTTGCATCACAGTACCTATCGAAGTATTGACTGTAAAACGTGTGCTCATTTCTACTGTATTTGTAAATTACATTTTATTACAAAGAATCCTAAGATCTCTTCCTAACTTTAATGGTAAAATAAATGTGTTGCTAGAACTAAACTTGACCGACTCGAGACGTCTTATCTGATCAATTTTACCAATAAAGATGCACAATCCTGAACAACACCTGATGTCCTATTAATGAAATAACAAGCTACTCGAGATTACCTTCAATTGAATAATTATTGAAATATCGGGGTCGGTAGGGACAAGTTTTCTTTTGGATCTACTCATCATTGAGCAAGACAGGAAACCAAGTAATTTCCATAGATCAAAATTAGATTTAATTTACATATAATTTTATTGAAACATACTTTTATATTAGGGTTATTGAATAATTGGAACTCAAAACCACTGAACGTTGCTTCCAACTTTTAGTACTTTTACAGAATTGTCATCACTAATGCGTTAAAGTTGAAATTGTCTACGATTGAAACCAACGAAAAGTAGATGTACCCTTTACCTAGAAAATGTTTGTGTAATGTTTAGACCTACTGTTGGGAAAACTTCTAAATTTTCTGTGTAACGTAAGTAGGAGTAAGAATTAGTTTTCTTCTGAAATATAAAGAAAACTGGATTCGCCAGACCGACCCTGCATAGCATAGCAATGAGTCATTATTGCAGACAATAATAGTAATATTTACTTGTATGTTATTGTCAATATTGTCATTATCGGTCCATGTTGATTGGTATTACATATTTACGCCCTTTTTCAAAACCGAATATTAAAATAAATGTATGTAAGTTTGTTGTATAACAAAGAAATCAATTCAGAGGTTCGTATGAAGATAAACCACATTTGGTGCGCACAGCAGCACATAGATGGTTCAAGAACTTGCATGTCGATACACATACATAGCTAAACATACATAGTACGATGAATTCAGTCGATCAACTGAATACCACAATGTAACGAAAATCGCATGTTAGTTTTAGAACTGTCTAAATGGGACTTTAATGTTGGGAATTCTTGTTAAATACCACATAGCTTTTCTTTCGTTCTATTCTTGAAAGAAAATGCGTTATGTATTATGATATTTAGCATGGCGTTAAATTAAAGGACTGGATCAAAAGCATGATGTGGAATTGATGGAAAAGAATGAACCTTGATAAAAAATTCTGATGGTTCATTAAAAAATAATCGCAGATAGGGACGAACTATATGTTCATGGATGAATTGACCTTCTCTCAAAATTTTCCTGTAATTTCACAATCTCCTCTCCAGTATGTTTATAAGCTGTCTCGGTTCTACCTATTGCCAGTACTCATACATTTGAATAATTACTGGTTTATGGTAATCAATGGGTTGTAGGGTAATGTTATTTTCGGGCTCAAAGATTGCGACATTAGGTATATACCTTTGTAATTGAGCACCATTTTGTTCATTTTTAATTTACCAAGGAAGATATTGTTGAACATTTGAACGCTTTATTCATGAACACCAACATCACTCAAACGCTAAGATCCCGGGGGCGCAAGGGAGGTAATTTAAAACCTTACACGAAAGTGTGAAGGTGACAAGGTGGCGTTTGCCATAACTCCTATAGTTGTCCTTGGCGCTGTAGGCACGACTATTTACGACGCTTATAATGTGTTGTTGGCGTTCAAAAAGTTAAGCATTGACTTTTCATGTGTGTATTGTGTGTGGTGTTTAAAAATGGGTTAATCAAACCTCGTATATAGACCAGAAAAAATCGTTCAAAAAAATGCAGAAAGGTGACGAAAACTGCGGTCAGGCTCCTTATCATACACAGACAAGAGACTTAAATCGACCGGGATATGAACCACGATTTCCTTTTATATTAAATTAATTTTTAACAAGCAGTAACGTCTGCGAACAATGCTATTAAGCTTAGAATAAATTTAAGAGTGGAAAAATTATTGCCTTGGTTGAGACTTTTTATTTTATTTTTATTATTATTAAAGTATATCCACATCATACATATTATAACTTACACTAAACACATTTTAAAAGGTAATAAATACTGATATATACAACCATTATGGAGTACCTAACATTGACTACTTATATTATACATAACAGTGAGATTACCTAAACTTAGCCTAAAACTAATCTTATACTAATCTAAAATTATAGGTACTAATTTAATTTAATTACTTGAGACTTGAACTCCAAAGGCAGTAATTTTTCCACTTTTATATTGTTTTTGAGCTCCCGATATTCGATTTCGCGATTTTTCGCGCAGAATGGCGGAGGCGGCTTACTTACACCGTGATACAAACAACTTTAAACCGCTGAACCGTATGCTGCCGCGGTTGATCCAAAACTGTCACAGAAAAGAGGTCATTATTCGGGTATCGAAGCGCTTGCATTTAGAGTTAGGTCCTTAGCGGCTGTAAGCTTCTGTAGCGTTATTACCTATAAGTTATCGGCTTTGGAAAAGGGCATTAATTAGGTATTTGAGAAATAAAGACGTTTAATGTTGATGTTGGTGGTTTCATTTGACTTTGCCTTGATAGATGCTAGTAGCTCTGTGAGCTGGAGACCTCGCAAACCCACATGGCTCGGCCATTTAAAAATCAAGGTAATTAAGTAGGTATGTACCATGAATGCAGTTTCAATTTATGAAACAAATTAACGGCCTGAATTTTTTGCACTGCTTTATTGCGCCTATTCTTTGTCAATGACCAAACAAACAATAGTAGCATTCTATTGCAGTCAACTCTAATGGTACACGGAAATAAACATCCCCGCTGAAATGAAAACAAATAGGGTCGTCGGAGTGACATTAATCCCCATGGGCCCTACACAGGCGACAGAACAGACTAGAGTAACAGCTTCATAAATATAGGGTCAGGTTGGTTAAGAAAACATGGTTTATTTTTCACGAAGATAAATAGTATGAAGATTCCCTACAAATGTTTATAATCCCGGTGTTTCCCTTACCACATCTGATTTTAATTGAAATTTAAAATTCAACTGGCAAGTAAACTAACTAAAACCCACACAATTCAACGACTTATGTGTAGTTAATTGATTTGTGCATTCGCTCTTTTGCCGCAAGTCTTTGCACCTGGTAAAACTACGCTTTTCACGAAACGAGAAATCAAGCTTTTTGCAATTAATGGGCTAACCATAATTTATGGTTACCTACATATATATACATTTTACTTTGTTTTTAAATTTTAATCATGTTAAGTGCAAAATTAATTAAATATTTTTTCATATAGGGTAGTTTAGCCGGTTTTCGGCCAGTTAAGCTAAATTTTGAATAAGGATGGAATTTGTGAATACTAGACTCGACTAATCTTAGATATTACGTTACTTGTAGACTAAAAATATGATCTAGTTGTAATTTTTTAATTAAAATACGCCATATTAGATATAGTTATTTTATAAAAATAAGGAATATCAAAATGTGGCCATTTAGCTGGTTTTCGGCCATTTTTTTTGATTTACGGCCGCTCACTCACCGGTTCTCGGCCACTGTTATATAAATTTTTTAAATGAATCTTATTTCATAGTCAGTAAGCTTTATTTTTCAATAAAACAAAAAATATTTGAACCAAGAAGTGTATTAGAACTACAAGGAACATTGTAAGGAACTTTTATGTCGGTACTTAATTATTATTTTATCAATATATTCTTAACTATGTCGGTGGCAAACAAGCATACCGAATGTGTATGGCTGCATACGGGCCGTCTGATGGAAAGGGGTAAGCGGTAACCGTAGGCTATGAACGCCATAACATCAAGGACATTACTTGCGTGTTGATGACCCTTAAAAAAATGAGATCAATGTACGAGTTGTTTGTTCAATGTGAGACAAATGTGTTAACAAGTCTTAAAACTTAATAGGAACTTTTCTTAAAACACAAAAAAAAACAATCATTATATATTAAAATAATGAAAAATCTTCGTTGCTGCTACTCAAAACCTGTCCTCATCTTCCTTATGAATCCTCTCGTGTGTTAAGTTTTCTTCTTCTCCGACTTTAGATTGTGTATTTTCTTTATGTAAACCGCTATATTCCTTTACAACTTGTTCAATTTCTACTACTACTTGTTTTGTGCATGATTCAGCCTTATTCCTTACAGGGTTACTTATAGACTGTAAACAAAAAACATATTTTTATATAAAAAGTTATCACTTTCTATTATTTAATCAAAACCATTTGCTACAAATAGTACATTATAGTGAATATTATTACCTGGTTAATCGTTGCTATATCTTCACATTTCTGTTTTGTTTTTTTGATTAAGCTTTTTGTTCTTAGTTTTCCTTAATCTTTATTTGTTTTCCAGTCAGTGTATCTTTTTGAATATTTTCATTTTTTTTGTTCTTTCCTGATCAGTATTTTTAATGTTCTTATTTGTTTTTTTGTTAGCAGTTTTTTGTTTCTTGGCAGTTATTTCGATTTTTTTTGTTCACGTTCTATCTTCCTTTTATTTTTATAATCTATATTTTTTTGTCTTTCTTTTTCCTTTGACTCATAATAGTCTCTTCATATTTTGGCTGAAATAGCACTAGGATACTTAGTAACGTTCCTTGTTTTAGCTTTAGTGTCAGTCATCTTATTTACAAATTTTAAATGTTTTTTGAAGGGGTCAATTGGGGTTTCATGGTTTGAAGTAAAACAGGGCCGGTAGTAAAAAAATAATTGTTTAATTTTCGGCCGCTTTGGATTTTAGGGGTCGATAACTAAATGCGAATAACTTATTTTTCGGCCGCTCAATTAAAGAGGGCCGATAATAAACAATGTGCCTGTCAATTTCCGGCCACACTGTCACCAGTGGCCGAAAACTCACTTTACAAAATCTAATTTTCGGCCATGTTTTAATCAGTTTATGTATAAATCTCTTCATGAATTTAAAAAAAAAATTGACGTTGAACTTAAGAATAAGTTAAAAAATTAACTTGAATACAGAATGTGTAGATTTAATCTATTTTCTTTCGGTTTATTTTTAAGGGCCGAAAACTAATTGCGTAGATTTGTTTTTCGGCTGTCAAAAATTACCAAGGCCGAAAAGTAGCTCCTCATTATTCTGTTCCCGGCCGCCAATCACGAAATAATTGAAAGCGGATTTTGATCAAGTATTTGTTTATACATATGTGGCCGACTGCTGACTACGTTAATCAACTTTTATTCAAATCCACATCGAAAACAATATTTCTCACATCTGCTTTTATTTTCAATCAAATGTACTCAATTAACTATCATGGCCTCCGAGTCCGTTCTCGGCCGGGCGGCCGAGAAGAAAAAATGTTTGTAAAATTGCATTTAGTTCTCCGGCCACCAAGTTTTAATATATTATACCTAATATTTTATGAATTTTAGTCAAAATAACAATAATTCAACTAATCTGCAACACACCTAAATACAATTTATGTTATCAAAACTAAAGAAACAACATATTAACTTACCTCAAAAAAAAAATCGATTTCAATTTTTTTCACAAATTTGCGACACATCCACACTGCCTAAATTTTGCCGATTTACTGACGAGCCAATCAAAACATTATTAAACAGACAGTTGTAGGAGGTGTAGGTGTCAAGTGAATTTACTGTATTATAGTGTTTTTTTTGCATAAGTCGGGTAAAGATTTCTTGTTATTACCATTTTACTACGTAATGGCCGAAAACCAGAGGTGGCCGGCAAACCGGCTAAACTACCCTATATTATTCAGATTTGGTAATTGTATACGGAATATAATTTCTGTCAAATGTCCTCTAGCGGCAAGCAATATTTTTTTAAATGTTTGTGTTGTTTAAAACACGTTGTTAGCTCGATTAATGTCGAGAAAGAGTGACAGTGACTGGCACCCAAATTCTCCAAATTTTGTAGCTTTTTTCTGTGGGGCTTTCTATAATTAGGTACGTGTTCATGCCAACAAGCAGTTAAAACCGACCATCCGATACAAATTTACTAAGATAACCCCGAATATGTGCTGAAAATTGCGATGATAAGGGCTCACATTTGCCTGCTGTTAGTGGTGGACACTTGTCAGACATTATGTTCCGCATTTATTTGCCGACCCTGAATAATATATCATTAAAACAATACTTAATAATGTTTGAACGTAATATAGTTAAAAATTCAAAACAAAATGTATACTTCTTATGGTCAAATAATAATAAGTATAATTATTGACGGTAGAGGCTACCGCAGTAGTTTGTATAAATCTGTTACTCTGATCATTTTAATCCTCTGTGTACCTGCAGGGCATTAATAATACAACAAGTTGCACTGTCAACAATAAATAACAATATTTATTCGTCCTCGTGACATACTACTTTAATTCTAACATTCATATATGCTTCGTAACTCGTATCCTAAGGTTGATACAATATTAAAGGGATTATTCAGAAAGATTCTTTTGAACATGTTTTATAATATAATTCCGTAATAATTAGTAGGCATCGGAGTTTTTATCGCATGGTAAGACTAATAGCGAGCTATGGAGTCGACATTAGCAATAAAATCAACTCATATTCATACTCATACTCATTTACTTATTTAATTAGTGATTTTAATTTTACAAGGACAAGAATGTTTGTAAACGATCCTTTAATTTTGTCCTTCGTGACATAAATATTACTAAAAAAATAATAATGACCATTTTTATGTATTGATTAATTTACATTCATATTATTTGTACCTCTTTACATATTTTACATATTTACATATTTTTTTTTAATGAAATTTCGTAATGTAATCAATTAAACCAATACAAAAAATAGTAATTATTCTTATTTGTAATATTTGTACAGGGTGACCTTAGCCATTGGACAAACCCTGAAATTCCACGTAGCGTTACTTCTCAGGAATGCTCTGACGTAAATATTTTTTTTAATTAGAACAAAAGATAAAAAAATATTTTTTTCGCACAAAAGTTATTTGCAATATTCGACAACAAAAAGAAACACACTGTGTTAATCTTTGGCAGTGTTTTTGACAATTTGTTCGAAATATTTGATAGGGACCGTGCGCGTTGGAGAGTCTGCCATCTTGTGGCTTGAATCGGAACCATAAACATGTAAATTTACACGTCACGTGTTTTCTTGTGCATAGTAGGTTCTGCCATCTTGTGGGCTACATCGGAACAATAAACATCCCATTTACGCCTCGCGCCAAAAATCTGACGGCTTCTGTGCTGCCTCCTACAGTTCATGCACGCTCCCTATAATGATGGCATTTTTCAAAAGTCAGAAGCTTAATAGTGTCATAAATAAAAAAGATAATCAAAAAGATCGAAGAAGGTTCCATACTATTCTTTGCGGATATTACCTTAGGTGCTACTAACACATACAGGCTGCTCCAAAGTAAAAAATGGTAATTTGTTAATTTCTTCGAAACCGCTACACCGGTTGTTATGATACTTTGTACACTGGTTCTAAATACCCTAATGCATATGTACACTTCGGCTTTGTCCAATGGCTAGGGACACACTGTATATTCAAAGACAAAATTAAAGTATAGTATATAACTCGACAAAGTTCTAGTTCTTGATTATAAAATTAAAATACACAACTTATAGATCGTGTCATTCGCGAAGAAGCGCGCCTTGAGTCGTATTATCACGTTATTAAAGGTTAGATTCGACAAATCTGCGCGTCATCGTGGATGACACGAACTATACCTTCATCTTCCTCGCGTTATCCCGGAATTTTGCCACAGCTCATGGGAGCCTGGGGTTCGCTTGACAACTAATCCCAAGATTTGGCGTAGGCACTAGTTTTTACGAAAGCAACTGCCATTTGACCTCGCAACCCAGACGGTAAACTAGGCATGGTTGGGATTGGTCCGGTTTCCTCACGATGTTTTCCTTCACCGAAAAGCGACTGGTAAATATCAAATGATATTTCGTACATAAGCTCCGAAAAACTCATTGGTGCGAGCCGGGGTTTGAACCCGCGACCTCCGGATTGCAAGCTTACCCCTAGGCCACCAGCGCTTCCTCACGAACTATGCTTATGCCTAAAAAAATATGTAACCTGTTTAAAATATGAAATGTGATTTAACATAAAAGATAAATGATTGCTAACTGAAATCATTTTCTCCTAACATGTTTCAGCCGTTGTACTCGTATTTATATAACGCTGAGCACACACCACACTTGACCTGCCATTAGACGCTTTTTCGGATAAAATGAATATGAACAGCAAATCCATTATTCGGTTGACTGGGTCTCCTCGTATGGTACAGACTCAATTACGTTTACATTATACAGAAGATAATTTTGGGGTTTTTTCTTGCGATAACTTCAAAGGGTACGGTTGATAGCATTTTATGAAGTATTTGGGAGAATAAATGTATTTAGATACCACGATTACACTTGAATTATTCGTCGCTATTGGCGACATGTTTCGAGCTCATCGGGGGTGCTTCTTCAGGTTAGAATGCTCTCGAGGGCTGCACTCCGAGCACTGTGCGCCGCCCGCTTCACGGCTCGTTGCAACCGCGCTGACAGGGCGGGGGAGAGGGCGCGGGGCAGTCCGCTGCCGAAGTTGTCAGGTGAGCTTGAAGAAGGACCCCCCATAGGTTCGAAACACGTCGCCAGCGACGAATAATTCATGTGAGTGTAACTGTGGTATATCATAATTTAGAATATGATATGTCGCACGAAAAACTTTTGTTTTATTTATTTCGGTAAATAAATGTATTTTTAACAGGTTTTATGTATTTTTTTTGCCTTTAAAAAAGCTAAGTTCGTGGTAACGCTAGATCCAATGTCAGTTTTTGTTTCCCGCGGCGCAAAAAGGAGTGTTATACGTTAAAAAATATGAAAAAAATCGTGGAAGTAGAGCTTAAGAAAGATATTAAATGAAAACTATAGCGGACATGATCAGTTTAGCTGTTTTTGAGTTATCGCAAAAAGTTTTCCCTTCATAGTAAAAAGACTTACTTTAATTAGGTACTGATTATGCAAATTTGCCTATTTGTTTAACTCGGGTGAAAGGTACCGTTTCATCCCTTGGTTAACAATTTACTATACTTTAAGCTCCAGTTTAGCTTATTGTGACAGAAGAGTAACTACGGAACCCTACACTGAGCGTGGCCCGACATGCTCTTGGCCGGTTATTTATTTTTAGTTATTTATTTATGTATTGTATTTGGAATTTGACATTAATGTACACCGATTGTTTATGATAGAGGAGGCAAACGAGCAAACAAGCGGTTGAATCGCCTGATGGTATGCGAGTACCGCCGCCCATGGACACCCAAATATCAGAGAAGTTGTAAGTGCCTTTAAGATGGGAACACGCTCTTTTCTTGAAAGTTAAATGTCGAAGGTAGAATTTTCTTATGAAAATCTCTCATTTTCTTAATTTAAACTATAATAACAATGATAATATTATATTTTTTATTATTTACAACCTATCATGAGTGTAATTATTATAAAAAGACAATCAGCCAATTAAAAAGATAATCTAAAACAATGTCCAGCCATAGGGCGGGCAGTTTCAATTGGAATGTGTAAGTGGGTCGGTCATTATGCGTGCCCCAGTTGCGAGGGCCGGCCGGCACTGATTTTAAACATAGGCATAAGGTTACCTGGTGTATAGAAATAGTACATTGATAGAATAGGGAAATATTGCATTGTCGGCCGTGTGGGCGGGTGCGAGGTCGTTTAGTAAAGCGAGGCAGGCAATCCCTGTCCAATCAAAGTTATTCAAACACAATAACAAAGTTGTAATACAAAAAGACGCAATGCAGGAATAGTTAGTTACCCATAGTATATTCACCCAGGTATATTCTGCGACTACAACTGCATTTTCTCTCGAAAAATGTTGATAAATCATAGGCCTCCATCTATTCTGATCTCCGGCTGACCTGGTAATCTTATTGATGTATTCTTTCTCAAGTATCAAGTTATTTTAATTCTACTAGTTAAGAGTCCCCGGCAAGCTCGGCCGAATTTCTCCTTCCCATACAAAAGTAGTTTCTTTCTCATTTAAAAACTACGTGTTGGATTGTAATGAAACTTTGCACATACAATGACATGAGATATATCTAGTCATAGATTACTAGAATAATTCGATTATACAGCTCCAGTTTATAAAACAAACGAAATAGAGCAAAAACAAGTTTTGTATGAAATACTTAAATTCGCTGTATTTTTTAAACTATAGTATCTGAAGCTACATAAACTAATTACAGGACTAGATATACCTTATCCTATTGTAAGTAGTTTCTGAGTAATCTAGCTATAAAGGCGCAGTATACAAGTATGACAACAAATATCAAAAAAATTGAAACATAGCGGCATAGATTATTTCTTCCTCTTGCAGTTTCCGAAATTTCATAATGATTGGTTGCGTTTTGGAGGAGGAAACAGTCGATAGAGATACCTCGATTATGAAGTTTTTTGCGTGGGAATTTTATTCCGAGCTGCAGTTGTCCTTATCGCACTCCCGCCCACCGTAGCGCGACAGAAACATAGCTACGGAGCGTTAACGATTGTAACGTTGGCTACGCGGCCAGATAGGAATTGCTCTTGATTTAAATTTTAAGAGCAACTGAGTTTTGACATTACAGGCAGCTTCTCCTACAGTTTAATTTTTGTTCATATTACAAGCCCCACTCTGTATAATTTTCCTCAATCATCTATGCTAGTAGATTTAAGTTGGCTACCCAACCCGACATTGATGTATCGAAAATCTTGCAGTCTTCGTTTAACGCTTCATTTCAAATACATTACGGCCAGGAAAATCTTTATAAGGGAAAAATCTAATACAATATGAATTTCTGAGGGCCGCAGCGCTTATTGGAAGTATTTGATTCAGCTTGGGTAATAATATTTTTTCATGTTGGGGGTCCTTTAGGTACAGGTTTTTCTCAACCGATTCCCGTGTAATTTTGTGAGCCACGTTCGACGTGTTGCCTCCCTGTCACACTTACGTACGAGTTTACAAGAGCAACAGAGAGGCAGCACGTTGAACGTGGTTCGCGGTAGGCCCTCAGGTTCGATTAGTTTTAGTTTGTAGAGTTAGTGGCTGGGCTGTGCCGCCAGTATGGAAGCCTGTGATCCTTCAGCAGAAGGCCAGTGAGTACTATGGTGACAGTGTAGTGGACATAGTGAGTTCGAGCTGTTTGTTGCTATAAGTGTTAGGTAACCCAAACCCAATCACCACACCACTATGCCCGCCTACAACGACAGCGTAAGACCTCCCCCCAACCGGTTCTTACAGCGCGCGCGCATCGTGCAACGCGGCGCGGAGCATTACGCGAAGTACGGCCGTCGAGAACGCTGCTCAACAAAATATTCTCGAGATAACTTCGTCATTGCATAATGCATTTTGGACTTCGTTGAATTTTTTTGTGGTTCCGAGCGAATTCTTTCGTCGTTGCCAGCTGTTGGCAGCGTAGGCCACCGTAACAATGTGCAGGACCATTTCACACCGCAGTAACCTTTTTACCTACACTTATTGTGTATTCCAAGCTGTTCAAAATGATAATGTAAAGGTATTAAAAATACTTCGTATAGCCTTATTGACAGTTAACATTTATTATAATTTGGTTAACAATAACCACTAACTAAACATTTATTAATTTATATAAACAATATGTACAATTGTACAAACATCGTGATCAACAATTTTACATGTGCAGTCATATGATGCAGTTTACACCAGCTTTTATTTATATTCCAATCTGTGTAATATATACCCATTGACATATATCTAATGACGAGCCTTACGGGCACTAAGAATGGTGCTAGTTCAGTGGTGTCACTCACGGATTCAAGCCAATCGTGCAGTCTAACGCAACTAGTTGCGACCAATCGCGCGCGTGATGCGAACTCATCAACCAATCGCGTTGTGGCGTTAGACTGCGCGATTGGCTCGAATTCACGTGCGTGACACCGCTGTACTGGCCCCATTCTCATTGCCCGTAAGGACCGTCCTTAGACATATATGTCAATGAATATGCCCCGTTTTATGTAAGATTAGAAAATTTCCTAACCTCAAAAGTAGTGGTGATTCACTTTTTCTTTCGAAACGCTAGGAATCCTATGATATCTAATATTGCAGTACATATGTAAACGAAACTATAATGCAGTGGATAGTTACTCTGATGAAATTTTGGAGGAAAAAAGTTACCACTAATTTTGAGGTTACAAAATTTCTAATCTAAAATAACGGACTATAGTGCTTGAAAGTTACAGTAAAATGCAATGTTAAATAAGCACTTATAAAGGTAAATACAATAAAATCATAAGCAACCATGAAATCTTGTCAGATTACAGAAGAATAGGTAGTAAATCTACATTACTTGTCGTTGTGTTTTTTTTATACTACGTCTGTTAAACTACTGAAAAACGTTGTACGATACACGTGCGAATAGATAATTCGCCACTCGCGTCGATTTAATTTATCGCCACTCGTTATGAATGTCCTATTTTTCGCACTTGTATCGTAAATAACTATGTTGCGTCCGTAATATTACGGCCGCTATAATTATGACGGCACCGCTAACTTAGGAAACCAGAGCTTTAGGTACGTCATATTACAATTTTCAAATACGTAAAGTCTATCCAAATACTGACAAATAAGAGGGGCTATATTTTTACTACAAGTCCTGTCATATAAATATCAAATCAAAATCACATTTTATAGTAAGAAAGGTTCCTATATCTTTCGTCTCGAATGATGGTCCCTATGACAGCTCCTTTATTTAAGTCTCTTTTTAACCGACTTCAAAAAAGGACTTTTTTGTATGTATGTTACTCGATATCTCCGAGAATCATGACATGAACTGATTTTCAATTTTTTTTAATCGAACGGGTATAACGCCGAGATGGTCCCGTTGGCACCAAGTCGGGGTCTGATGATGGGATCTTGGCGAAATCGAGGTAACTCTTCAAATGTTATAGGTACATGTATGGCGCTTTTGGTAATATTTGAAGTCGGTTTTATTTTTAGTTAAAAAGTTTTATTATGGTTAAGTTTAATTTAAAATATATTATAAAAAAAAATACAGTACACATAATGCTACTTTACCGCACTACTGCGATAATTTAAGTATGTCGAAAATTTAAAGGGCTATGTACTGTAAAACGTTGTACGATACATGTGCTAATAGTGTCGCAACTCGTGTCGATTTAAAACCCTTCGGTCATGTTTTAATTTATCGCCACTCGTTTCGAATTTCATATTTTTCGCACTTGTATCGTAATGAACTATAACCGTATTTTTATGACTTAAATGTAAATGTTACATTTCAAAATAAATTTATGTGCTAAACTCCCAAAAATGTCTACAAACATTTTACGTGACACCTCTAGTAAACACCCCTATAATGGAACAGGCATCAGTAATGGGATGGTAAAGACAAATCCTATAAAACAAGTATTTACCATCAGTTTTTAAACGCTGTCTAAATTTTACCATAAACAAGAGCCATAGAGCTGCTTAAGTTTAATTTTTCATTGATATTTGTTAGTTTGAAATTTAAAAAACGCCATACCCCCTACCCATAGACCCTACTCATAGTGTTGTGTTCCTGCCGGTGAGTAAGGTTGCCAGAGCTCAACGAGGGGGGTGGGGTTAGGGTCGGCAACGCGCATGTAACTCCTCTGGAGTTGCAGGTGTACATAGGCTACGGAGACTGCTTACCATCAGGCAGGCCATATGCTTGTTTGCCACCGACGTAGTATAAAAAAAAATACATTTCATGACTGGAGCAACAAAACCATTGTTTTAATTGGTTAATAATAACGAATTAAACATTCAACTTTTAAGGCATAAAGCGGTAGAAATTTTACAGATGTCGAAAAATAATTAATAATACTCAAATTTTTCTCTTAAATTTCCTATGATTTGATACCGTTAACATATAAAATAACATACAAAAATTAACTGTCATAATAACTATCATTCGAGGCGAGGGGATAGAAAATTGTGAAGGCTGATTCAGACAGGAATAGCCCCGGCCTCCAACGGTCTAATAGCTCAGTCACCGCATCACTGCTTGCCTTCACAAATACGGGGAAAATGGGGCTTAAGAGGAAAGGGAACGGCCGCTTTTCCATACAAACGTGGGGACTACGTTATTTACATTATGGGGAATATTTTTACATTATTTTATATATATTAACTATGCCCCTACATGTGACTTTTTTCGATTTTTGATTATTGTAAAAATTTAAAGCAAAAACCAGATTCCATACAATTTTTTAAATGCTTCTAACTGTCATAATAATTATAAATTCGAAAAAAATCAAACATACAGGCATAGCTGTGGATAATATACAACAGATTGTGTCAAAATATTTTCAATAATGTTAATATCCAGAGCGGAAAATGAGGACTACGTTTGTATGAAAAGGCACGGGTCCTCTACTTTCGGCTTAATGGGTCTGCAACGAGTAATCGAGTATGTAACAGCCTCGGGGCGTCTATAGGCTATGGTGCGCAATATTCATTTTCACCACACCAACTTGTAGTGTGTGTGTGTAAAGTGAACGTCGTGTCGTATCAGGCCGTCAAGGAAGAAGCCAATGAAAGGCATGCCTGGAGATTGCTTCACCGACAAGAGCGCAGATCTTAAATTTATGATGATGAACTGGTAAAGGCCCTCTTGTTTGTTCAAAAACGAATGAGAAAGTTGCATTTTCTACACATATGGGGCAAAGTAATCAGATGCAAATTTTGAGTCGTTTCCTTATGTTAGCTGGTAGAATTGACTTTCAAAAGATGATTTTGGATGATAAATATTTAATTACGTCCATTTGGATTTGATTTGGTTTGTTTATTCTATTTCATAGTTATTATTTTCCTCGCGTTGGTGTGGTGAAAAATCTTGTATTTCACTCGGAGGCAAAGTTTAACCCTCGTGCCTTGAAACCCTCGCAACGCTCAAGATTCCACTTCTCGAACCACTCGCTACGCTCGTGGTTCAATTTTGGAATCTTTCGCCGGCTCGGGTATCAATATTAGCACGAGCGGTTAAACAACAACTTGTTTTACAAGGGGGCAAAGTTGTTGTTTAACACATTGAGTACCGGGAGCCCGCCGTGCGAACAGAGGGTTCTCTGTCCGTAGTTGCTTTCCTCTACAAAGCGAGAAAACACTGGGATCGGCTACGAGCGTAGCACTACTTGATACCTGAGGAAGCGAAAGATTCCAAAAGTGAAGGGTTTCAGGACACGAGGGCTAAAAAACTTTACTATCGTGTAACAACATTTTTCACCATATCAAAAGCGAGGAAAACAGGTATTAATCGTAGAATATTTTACATAATTCAAATAGAAATGAAAGCTATCAAATATTTATCATTTAAAATCATCACTTAAAATTCAATTTTGTCAGTCAACATAAGGGAACAACTCATCTTTTGCCACTCTTGTGATGAAAACTGATGAGTTTTTGAAATAGATCAATATAAATAAATAATAAAGAGAGTATTTACGAGCTCGGTGCGTAGCCAACGTGCCTATAGTTAACGCTCCGTAGCGAACAAAACGCAACTGCCCCTGTCGCACTAATAGATATCGAAGAGTGATAGAGTGATGACTACGCTACGCTACGGGCCGTTAACGATTGGCACGTTGGGTACGCACCCAGCTCATAAATACTCTCTTTATTATTTATTTATATTGATCTAATTTTTGATTGATTTTGGACCCGGGGTACGTCCTTAAACTACGTCCAAAAGAGAGGTATGGGCATTGTGAATGTCATCTCGCTTTGTGTGGTAGGGCACAGCCAGTGGATTTCATTCCAGTTCTAGAGCAGAGCCCAACTGGGGAAGTACCTCCACCTTACAGCAGCCAAATAACACTAGACCCTACTCATAGTGTTGTGTTCCTGCCGGTGAGTAAGGTTGCCAGAGCTCAACGAGGGGGGGGCGGGTTTAGGGTCGGCAACGCGCATGTCACTCCTCTGGAGTTGCAGGCGTACATAGGCTACGGAGATTGCTTACCATCAGGCGGGCCGTATGCTTGTTTGCCACCGACGTAGTATATAAAAAAAACTCATCAGTTTTCATCGCAAGAGTGGCAAAAGATGAGTTGTTCCCTTATGTTGATTGATAAAATTGAATTTTAAGTGTGTGGTGAAAAATCATAACTACATGTCCTATCCTATTCTTCCCATAGTCGAGTAAAACAAAAACCACGGTAATCGTGACAAAAATCACATTATGTCCCTCTTCCAGATTTCCCGGCTGTCTTAACCTTCTGAGCTATATATCAACGCGTAAGCCCTGTTAAATTATGTGAGTACAGTGCGAAAGAAACCTTATATACACGTGAGTAAGTTGATATTGGGTTGACAACGTTATAATAGTTGCTGGCTGGTGAATGAAAGCGATTTAAGAATCGGCAGGAAACTCGACTAAACTCATATAAATGTGTTTTTTCAAACAAACAACTAAAAATATTGATAAAATATAGGTTTTTGGGCAAAAATTTCATTTTTGGTACACGCTTTTATCGCTGACTGTACGTTTCTTTCCAAGGGCAACTAAGACTCATCGAGACAGTTTTTTTTTTAAAGGAGCACTTGTTTTTATTATTTTATCACAATAACAAAACTTATAATAAACTACTACTAAAATTAACTATGAACTTTAGACAATTTTAACAACAAGGATCTTAAGAGTCATGTATACCCGCCGCCAAAAAGTTGCTTCCGTGTACAAAATTCTTTCGCTCCCATTTTATAACGACATGCTCAAATTAAATGAAACTTGGGATGATCATTCGGCCCTAGAGCTGCCTACCACAAAATGCAACTCATCAGGCAGACAACCTACCATCTGGTGGACGACGGTTGAAAAAGACCTAAAATAAACTCATTTAAATAAAGAAGTAGCGCAAGACCGTGCTAGATGGAAATTGAGGAAAAGAAAGGCCGACCCCAAGTGAATGGGAACAGGTCTAGCAGGAACTCACTAAAGCACAAGGCAAGGAGTCATTGATTTAAACTTTCACGAATTTTATACATTATTCACAGTATTAGTCTTAGACCAGTACTGTTAATAATATCTAGTGCCTAGATTACCCTAGGCACGTGCAGGCAGGCGAAGGAAGCCCTCCCGACAATCGACCCTGGTTTGACACGGTGGCTGAGACAGCTGACGAGGCCACAGCTCCGGCTTCTGAGTCTGACTGGGGCCATAACTTGCCACGCCGCTAAACAGCCGCCCACGTCATTCTTGAATGCCCAGGGTTGGCAAAGTACCGGGCACAACACCTCGGTTCGCCGCGATCACTCCCAGAAGTCGTCGGCAACATCTGTCTGCTATATGCTTCTTGGTACAGTTGGGTTGGCAAAAGTAGTGCCGACAATCCACCACGCAAAATAGGTGCGATAATATGACGGGGACAACGCCGTCCTCGAAACGTCAGAGTTAAATTGAAAAAGTTAATACGCGGTTAAGTCCCGTTTCTATGAGTAAATCAGGAAGAGTCGTTCATTCGAGAACGTAACTTCGATTATATGCTCGCTTTGTAAGAATATTATTCTGAAATGTCTTTGAAATAATAATGTTTAACTTAAAACTTGGGTTAGGGAAAGCTCGGCACTCAAAACAACTGAACTTCCCCCTCGGTATCATGAGTTCATTCGGCGTGACGCACTGATAACAATGTAGAACAAATTGAATTTGTAACGTAACTGAGGGAGACACTCTTGACATCTCACGAAGTGATCTTTACATAGACCTAGTAATATAGATGTGCCATACTCGTGCGCCCGTGATGGACAGAACATACGCAATGCGCCAAAATTAAAAACACGTTTTAACATTCCTGACAACGTACCAAAAACAACATACGTAATTTGGCCGGGTTCATTGTTACCCACCATATAAACGGTGAGCAACAAAAAACTCTATTTCACTTGGGACTTTTTAGAAGTAGGCAGAAAGGAAACCCGAGACTATGACAAGGACAAACAATAATGGCGCTTTCTCTGCTACTCCTACTGCAAGTTCCATAAGAGCATCTCGTTCGGTCATCTCCCCCTCCCCCGTTCATCTCTATATTATTGTAACTCTATGAATCTTTAGAAATATCGAACTTTATACAAAACGTACAACATTAAGTGACAACGACTCTGTCAAAACTTTGCATGAAAGCCCTATTGTAATATAAAATAAGAACATTAAAGATATAACAGTTTCCAGATTAGACTTTATTTCTGATACAAATAAGGTTTAGATTTAAAAGCATTGTCGCAAGAAAGGTTTTCAATCGAACACAACAAGAAGGATATTTCAATTAAACGTTTATTTATATTTGTGAATGATGGCACGTATTTGGAAAAGTATTTTTAATTTATTCCATTTTTAAACTTAGTTTGGTAGAGGTACTTTACAGCTGGTGTCATTGTCATCAAATCACAGGAACTATGCAAATATTATCTCCACTTGCAGTTGCACTTGCTTTTGCAGTAACTTGTTCCAGAACTGGTGGTCTATCTGAAGTGGAATTAGTAAGCATGCGATCATTTTTCAGCAGATCACAAAACGTGTCACATTTTTTAAACTGTTTCCTGGAGTTTTTTTGCTTAAGATTACACTGTATAGGTATATTTTCGCCTGTATGGTCACCTGTTCGTATAAAAGTGCCAATTATTTGTTTGAAAGTCACACATCAACACTGCTTTAGGTATTTTGTGAGCTTGTTATCTGAAGACTTATTTCTGAAGCCCTCGGCAGCGTGAGGGCTCTCGGCTGCGACAAGGGCTGTTCTGTACCGAAGAGAGCGCGCTATATGCTATTATTTGTGACTTTTGATGTTATGTTTTTTTATCAAGACTTTTTTAGTTAAGAGACATATTGTATGCCGTCAAAAACATGTAAAAAACCAAGTCTCGCAACTCAGTACCCCTAGTGTAACTTTGATCGACATCATAACGTGACGAACGCGTTTGCGTTAAGTCTCATTTTGTATAGGATTTTGAGTTTCCAAAACGTCCCGCTTGGCGCGCTCTTTCGAAATCCAATACAAAATGAGACTAAACGCAAACGCGTACGTCACGTTTGGAAATCGAATTTATTTACACTAGGGGTACTGTTCTTCTACCGTAAAAAGATGTGAGATCCATGTAATTCGTCGGTTAATTTATTCAGTCCCTACTTAAGGGTCAAGGGTTAAGTGGGGGGGGGGGGGGGGGGTTAGGTTGTTACGTAATTAGCTAATCTAACATCTTATAGTGACCATATCAAGATAAAAAAAGTTTTAAATAAATAGATTGACTTGCAATCGCACTAAACAATCTAATAATATACCTAAGATGTGTTACTTGTGAGATACATTGTGTTTACATGCATTTTAGTTAAATACTTGACACAAACCGCGTGCGTGTGTGGTGATCCTGAGCAGACGGTCGAACACATTGTTCTGGAATGCCTTCTCATCAAATTCAAGGAACGAATTGAACCTCAGTGAAATCGAGTATCTGAAGAGTGCAAACATCAATCCCTACAATAATATTTAATTTAAATAAGTAACTGTAATGCCATATGTTAAATAAAAAATAAACTATACATTCTAGATCTGTGAGGCTTATACCCGATTTCGCTCGAGCCAGAACCTTACTGCATGTAATAAAAAACATTTGTAGAAATTTGAATTGTAATAGCTGTCAATAGAGTTGAATATCACATCCGCCATATATGACTTCATGTGCGGTAAAGAGTTGTCCTCTTAACCCTTTACTAGGCTAAGGGATATATATTTCCCACATGCGGCTCTTAAAAAACTTGTGTTCTATTTTCGATGAGTAAGACTGACATTCGATTGTCATTTTTGAACTGTCAGCCTGGTAAAGGGTTAAATAACGTACGTGTGGTGAATAGGGAGGTTTAATTAAAATTACCCCACAGTTACTTTGAAATGACTTCATTACTGTTAAGACTCAGTATAATATGTGCCTATCATGTTTTGATTAGAAATTAAATACCTACATAAACTAAACTTGAGAGTAATAACGAATCATATGTTATCTAGAATAACAGCATTCATAATTGATACAGTGGTGTTACTGTAACTATAATACGAAAGTGAAGGACGCGCGTGAAATCGCCGTTTCCTTTCTTTTTACTTTTTATACTACGTCGGTGGCAAACAAGCATACGGTCCGCCTGATGGTAAGTACAGCAGCAACTCCAGAGGAGTTACATGCGCGTTGCCGACCCTAAACCCGCCCCCCTCCTCGTTGAGCTCTGGCAACTTTACTCACTGGCAGGAACACAACACTATGAGTAGGGTCTAGTGTTATTTGGCTGCTGTTTTCTGTAAGGAGGAGGTACTTCCCTTAGATCTGGAATGACATCCACTGGCTGTGCCCTACCACACAAAGCGAGATGACATTCACAATGCCCGCAATGCGTAGTCTTCATTTTGCTTCCTATGGATATTATTACAAAAAATATTTTGACACAGTATCGACCGTAGCTTTGCTTCTACGTTCGAATTTTTATTTTTAATTAGGTATTATAAGAGTAAGGAGCGTTTAATTTTTTTTATGAAAACAGTTTTTGGCTTCTCATTTTTACAATAATCAAAAAATCTAAAAAAAGTCTAACGTAGGGGTAGCTATAGCTAAGGATGCTGGCGGCATTTTCTCGTTGTATCGCAATGCTGATACGTTGTGCGCGGAAGCCGCCAGCTCTTCGGTCACCAGTTACGTCAACCAGACGCTTCGCGATTTCTGCAAAAACTTGTGCGCGCTGGGACCCCGTCCGTGGGACCTAGAGTTTCAACGCCAAATGGAACAATCGAAAACGAAGGAATTTGTTTCTCGCACGCAGACGGTCGTCACGACAAAAACCAACATTTTTATTTTCACCACACAATCTAAAACTGATGAGAAAAATGCATTTTATCCACAAGAGTTGCTAAGGAATTTAATCCATATTTTGAGTTGTTTCCTTGTGTTGTCTGGTAAGTAGAAATTACTTTTAAGTGACGAATGTAACAACGCGCATGTAACACCTCTGGAGTTGCAGGCGTCCTTAGGCTGCGGTGACTGATTACCATCAGGCGGGCCGTATGCTTGTTTGCCACCGTCGTGGTATAAAAGAAAAATAAATATTTAATAACGTTCATTTGGTTTTGATTGGAATGTTTCCAATTAAAGGTTTTCTAGCGTTGGCGTCGGTGAGTTGAATGTTGTGTTTCACTCGGTAGCAAACTTTGTTTAACCATCGTGGCTTGAAACTTTCGCAACGCTCGGATCTTGTGCGCTCGCTATGCTCGTGGTTTAATATTGAATATTTAAGGGAAGCTCAACGAAGGGGGGTGGGTTTGGGGTCGGCAACGCGCATGTAACTCTTCTGGGGTTGCAGGCGTACATAGGCTACGGAGACTGCTTACCATCAGGCGGGCCGTATGCTTGTTTGCCACCGACGTAGTATAAAAAAATACATATGTAGTACATAATTGTTTTCCATCATATTTTCTCGAAAACGATCGTATTTGTCATACTAACTTCCAGTGGCGGATCGTTCAAAGAACTCGATTCCCACCGGCTTGTCTAATTTCAGCCCGTTGAGTACTTTCACGATCGGTTTATGGAGAAAAGGAAAGCAAAATTAGCTCCGGGTTCCCTACGCATATTTGTGACGCGCCGCCACTGCTAACTTCAGTCAACGTCAGTACTTTTTGTACCGAGACTGACTGAAATAGGAAGACACATTCGTATATTCCCGTGAAAATACGATGGCAAATAAGCACTATAATATTGTTCAGGTTTTTCAGTGAGTTCAATGACTGAGGCTGTTCAGACTAGCCATCAGAGTAGGGTCAAGGCGGAAACAGTGGCTTAGCTCGAACAGTGGCTCAGTCGCCCAAATATATCGCCTGTCTCGTGCTGAAATTAGGTTGAGTGAGCCAACTGTGGGTTTTTTCTACCGAGCTACTGTTCCTTCCTTAACCCTACGTATTTTATGTTAGAAATAAATTATTTCTTTTTAAGAAATATTTAGTACATAATTGAAATGTCAGTTCACGGTTTTACGAGTAGGTACCGTATACAAAAGCGACAATAATTATATCTATGTAGTAGGCGTATCTTGCTATATTGCTGTCAGAAACTGAAATTTGCTGATTTTGCTGTCGCTATTGTAGCGTTAAGCGCGACTATCATGGCCACGCAGATCTCTTCCGTTAAGGATGACTCACGCTAGATCGGTCCGGGTCCGGTCCGGGCCGAGGCGTCCGACACTTTATTTTCTAAAGACAGCCGTCTGGTAATCACGTGATCATTTCTATAGAAGACGAAGTGTCGGACTCCGGCGTTTCGTTTTCTATAGAAAGCACCACGAGATCACCGATCAGCCGTCATAGAAAATGACGTGTCGGACGTCTCGGCCCGGGCCTGGCCCGGTCTAGTACGAGTTATCCTTTACTCATCGAGTTAAAACTTTGGAATAGAATGCAAAAATATACAAATGCCCCTAAGCGCCACTTGCACCATCCCAATAACCCCGAGTTAACCGGTTAAACTGTTAACCCAGTGTCAAATTGTAGCCATGGTAATTCCAGGTTTAACCGGTTAACCCCGGGTTAGGGATAGTGCAAGTGGGGGCCTAAGGTCTTTATGTAGGAGCAATTTACCCTGATTTTATTGATTAGTTTACACATCCTTCTAACTAATATATTGTTTAACATATATTTCACATATATTACGCAAACACAAAACACTGTATAGGTATGTCTATATGTAGTTTTCATTATATGAAAATCCTCTTTTATACAAATTCACTTGTGCTAACAATAGAATGGTCCGGGCCGAGGCTTTCGACACATCTTTTTCTATGACGGATGATAGATGATCATTTGCCTATAGAAAATTGAAGTGTTTGACGCCTCGGCCCGGACACGAACCGGTTTAGTCTTTATAATTATTACTTAAACCAACCGACAGGCCAACCGCTATTTTGGTCAATGGTTTATAAATCTGTTTGTATAAATGTTAAAATAAGTGATTATTTTTTCTTAATTGTCCTTATAGCTGCTTTTTAGGGTTCCGTAGTCAACTAGGAACCCTTATAGTTTCGCCATGTCCGTCTGTCTGTCTGTCTGTCTGTCTGTCTGTCCGAGGCTTTGCTCCGTGGTCGTTAGTGCTAGAAAGCTGAAATTTGGCATGGATATATAAATCAATAAAGCCGACAAAGTCGTACAATAAAATCTAAAAATTTAATTTTTTTTAGGGTACCTCCCCTACACGTAAAGTGGGGGTTAATTTTTTTTTTTCGCTTCAACCCTAGAGTGTGGGGTATCGTTGGAAAGGTCTTTCAAAACTAATAGGGGTTTTCTAGAAACATTTTTTGATAAATTGAATATATTCGGAGATAATCGCTCCGAAAAAAAAAATGTGTCCCCCCCCCTCTAACTTTTGAACCATAGGTCCAAAAAATATGAAAAAAATCGTGAAAGTAGAGCTTAAGAAAGACATTAAATGAAAACTATAGCGGACATGATCAGTTTAGCTGTTTTTGAGTTATCGCAAAAAGTTTTCCCTTCATAGTAAAAAGACTTACTTTAATTAGGTACTGATTATGCAAATTTGCCTATTTGTTTAACTCGGGTGAAAGGTACCGTTTCATCCCTTGGTTAACAGTTTACTATACTTTAAGCTCCAGTTTAGCTTATTGTGACGGAAGAGTAACTACGGAACCCTACACTGAGCGTGGCCCGACATGCTCTTGGCCGGTTTTTATTAAAATATCTTGACACTACCAATCTGCCAACATTGCGTAAATGTTACGTCTACAGTAAACACTTTAAAACTTAACCTATTTTTCAAAGTCCTTTTAATACTTATGTAACTCACAACTTTTTTCACAGATGTCCTGCTTCTGAACTATCGTTGAGGTCACGGAGTGGCCTGGTGGTAACAGACAGGCTTACCGGACGGCCACATTGGTCCGGTCAGCTTATATCTTTCTTGCTTTCGCACACATAGCCGCCGTGTCCTTAACGGACGTACGTACGGCGAAGCTTCTCGATTGCACAGGCCTCGGATCGTACCAAGGTCGCGGTCCGGTACGCCCGTCTGTTAGTGCTTGAACACTTAACTCACAACTTTCTTCACAGATGTCTTGCTATCCACACTAGCGACGTCATGAGTGACGTCACGCGTTCGCGGCTAACTGATGACGTGTACGTCGACGTCGTCTGACGTCGCGATGAAAGAGGTCGTGGTTGTCGTCATGGTGGCCCTTCGCTAGGACCTGTGAGAAAGGACCCATGGTGTTAGATTGCTTTTGAAATGTGGTATTTTGCTGAAACTGTCATTATTACGTAATGGAAAATAATTGTTAAAAAAATAGTGCACGAAAAGGTGTTGGAGTGCTAGAAACAAAATACATCAATAAAAAATAATTAAAAGTTCACCAATACCAATACCAATATCAATCAGGTAGGTACTAAACTAAGAGCTAGAATCACGTAAATCCGATTTGTGAGAAAGATGTGACATACGTATGAGAATTGTATGAGGGAAATTTAAGGAGTTGCTGGGGGTAACATCTCCAGTTGTGGATAGGTACATCGGGTATTCTTGAAGCCTAGGAACACCACTATAAGGATCAAAAGTCAGGAAGAGTAGGTACCTTCTACACACTGACGATTATCATGTTATTTAGTCAGTACAAAATGTTACCATATAAAGTTTTCTCGATAAAGAGTTCCAACGGCTGTCACATACAATTTGAATAGAGCAGCTCTAGCCGAAGTTACAAGTATTCGCGATCTAGGAGTCACAATCGATGGCGCTCTTAACTTCCGGGAACACGTAGATTCAATTGTTAAGCGGACATCAAAAGATTCGTTACGAGGCAAATTAAATCCTTAAAAGACCCAAAAGTTTGATATTTACCTGTTTACAGTTGCTTAATTAAGTTTAAGTATACTGGAATATTGCTCTTCTATGTGAAATCCAGGATATAAGGTACATTCCGGTCGCATTGAACGAATTCAGAAACGCTTTTTATATACCCTGACCTACATCCAAAACAAATGTAAAATCTTTAAATCCTACGTCGCTAGACTTCAGCAGTATAAAATGCAATCATTGTTTTCTAGACGAAAAGTTAATGACATTTTATTCCTGTATAAAATCCTACACGGCTTAGTAAACAGTCCGGAACTGCTCAGAAATATCAAGCCTCGTGCGGGCTGTCGCCTGTGCAACAGAAAACCATTCTCTCTCCCCCACTGCCGTACCAATATTGGCAGGCATGTACCCCTGGCCACGTAGCCAACGTGGCGAAAGAAACGCAACTGTCACAGTCGCACTAATATGGAAGAGTGATAGAGAGATAGCTACGATACGCTACGGAGCGTGAACGATTGTAACGTTGGCTACGCGGCCTGTATAGAACGATCGCATCATATACTGACATCTGTTCTTTGGCTTCAGTCAAATCAAAACTAAAAGTTATAATTTTTTATTAATTCTTCTCTTTTTTTTTTACTTAATTTAATCTCTTTTTTTTCTCAATTTTGTTCATATTTTATTAGTAAACTGTTAATTTAAAGTATGAAAGGTAATTAGCTAACTGTTCTTTTTCATGCATGTTGTGTCTGCTATTTTTGTAAATGTATATTTCTTTGTGATGTACGTACTAGTTGTGACATCCAGTTTGTAGACCTTCAATAAAAAAATAGTGTCAGTATCTTCTAGAGCCTACACTAAATATTGTCTCACCTGTGTCTTTGCGCCTCACTGGGCCGCAGTCGCAGCTCCAGCGCGACTTGGCTAACTAGCGCGGCGACCAGCGCGCTAGCTAGCGCAACAATTTGGAAGCGCGCGCATAAAAGCTGCCGCGCCGCGCACGCTAGGGCCAGCCCGGCGTGGCGCGCCGCGAGGGTCAGGGACCAGGGGCCGCGCCAGCCTGGCCCGCCAATGCAGATGCCCGACTGGATAAATAAAATAGGGTTCATTTATAAGGGCACATATATTAGGTAGGTTTATTTTTTAAAATAACTAACGGTGTATCTTAGAGGAAAGCATCATATAGCATCAGCAAGGCTCACTCAGTACCACCTGCCTTGTTAGGGCTTACCTGTAAAGCATCGCATAACGTTGCATAGGCGCCACAGCAGGTAACGCCAAGTCCGTTTCGATCGCTTTTTATCTTAACAATGCCAGCATCAGCGAGGCAAATGCTTCGCCTGCCACCTGCCTCAGGTTTTATCTATAGAACGTCCTACAACGCCGCACAGACGCCTTACCGCCTTACGCCGCAGCATCAAAGATTATTGAGAGCATCAAGGATGAGCGGGGGCGATGTCTGTGGCAGTGACAAATTGACAATGCACTATACTCCTACTTTCCATAAAACTTGACGGGCGACTTAGAGTAGGTACATGGACTTTAGCGCGAGGAGTTACCTGTAGAACGTCCCATAACGCAGCACAGGCGCCCCACGCCGCAGCAGCGACAGCAGGCAGGGCTAAATCCGTGCGCGCCGCTCGCCACCTTAACAGTGCCAGCATCAGTGAGGCATGTGCCGCGGCGCCTCCAGCCGCCAGCGCCCCTCTTCTGCCTCGCGCGGCAGCCATGCTTAGCGTGGCGGCGGCTAAGGCTTGCAGGCAGCCTGCGCCGCAGAGAGCCCGCCACGCGCACGTCCAGCCACCGACACAGACACCATACCACTGAATAAGCATAGTTTATATTAATATGATTAAAAGTGACTAATGCTATCTAAAGAAAAGGAAGTGTCGGACGCCTCGGCCCTGACATGGACCGTTTTAGCTTCCATAAAGGATGACTCACCTTTATACTCCTCTTACCAAGTAGTCTTTTTATTCTGAAAATCTGTAGAAAATGGGACGTGTAAAAAGCTGGAGCATACATCTTTAAGCTCACTCGATAACATAATATGACAGGATCATAGACTTGAAAAAACGGTCACTATATACATCTTACTTTAATATAAGGCGTACAAATAAACACTTGCTGAAACCATGAACAGCCCCCATCGGGAAGTTAAGGTCAGTGCCGGATTAAGAAATTTTGATGCCCTAAGCATTTCTAGATCTTGGTGCCCCGTCTGCCTAGGCTCATCCAGATTACATTGACAACATTGATTTTTTTTTGGTAAATTAAATGACGTTCATGGTCGAATTACTGCTGCAATTTGTATTTTCAATCCATTACTTATTTTATCAAGGAAATTGACAGTGCTGCAGCAGTAACGTTGCAACAGTAATGCTGGTGCAGTCGCCATCCTAATGTCACCTTTATCAAAGCATGCGTGAACTTAATGACTGAAATTACCTATATCTATGATTGTGTACTTGCCTTTCCGGCTAACTATGTGATTAAAACCTGCTTTGGTTCACTTCACAATTAAACCCTAGAAGTAACATGACTAAAAGTAACCCGAAAGTTACATAAGGACTAAGGCCCAGAGGCAATTGTAAATTCGTACGTGCGACGGGGAGACAACACGTTGAAAGTGGTTCGCGGTTGACCTTCAGTTGTTTCTACCGTGGCGGGCAATCTTGCGGAACTGCAGGATAGCAGTGCTTGGAATTAAACCAATGGTGGCAATAGTCAAAAAACGATTCCAACGGCCATGCTCTTCATAAGGTTGAAGATCCGGAGTGTCCACTTGGCGCTTCCAAGCAAGACCTAAAGGCGGAGTTGCGAGAGAGCTGGGTTTTGTAACTGACTGAAAAAAATACCCAGTGTAAGCGAGGACTAAGGCCGAGCTCCACACAGGGTTGCAAAGAGAGGTTTTTTGAGAAGCGCATTCATGTGAGGCCAAAGGTCGAGCTTCAGCAGGGCCGAGCTCTGGCAAGAATCTATGGCCAAGTGTCTTAAAAAACTAAGTCGAAAGCCGAGCTCTTCATAAGGCTGAAAGTGCGGTCGGATCGGCGTTTTTATGTATGAGGCCAAAGGCCACGCTGCAAGAAAGCAGAACTTGGAATTGACAAATTGTGTGAATGAGGCCGAAGGCTGAGGTCTTCATAAGGTTAGACGCCTGGAGAGTCTGATGGCGGCGCGCTATAAAAAAAAAAAAAAAAACCAATGGGAATTGTAAACAAGGCATAATGCCCAGCCGCGAGAGACGAAAGCCTGGATTTGGACAAATGACCAAGTTTATGTGAGGCTTAAAGCCAACTTTTGCATAAAGTAAAAAGCCGAGTATGAATAAGACCTAAGGAAATCGAACCAATGTGATCATGACTCTCCTGCTGCTCGGCATTTGGTCTCGCTCAAACGGGCACTTGATTAGAGTTAGTTGCAGCCGATTAAATAGGCGTTTCGAACCGAGGATTTCCTTTGGCAGGATTCGCCCCTAGGAGTTAGGACCCAAGGGTTGATTTAGTTAAGAAGTGAAGCCACCAAGTTTTGTAGTGTACATCTTTAGAGGAGAGGGGTGGGCTCTCAACTTTATCTTGATATCTACATGAGTTAATCTAGTAGGCTATGTTTGGTATCGTTTTCGTATAAATCGGGAATGCCGAACTCATTTACGAGTATGGTATCACATTGACACCATTTCGAAGTGGAAACATGTAAAATTTTCATTGATTTTTTAATATTCCTCTTCACGCTTCAACCGCTGAACCAATTTAGTTGAAATTTGGTATAGAGATAATTAGTTTAGTCCCCAGAAAGGACATAGGAGAGTTTAATCTAAAAAAAACATCGCTAAGGATGTGTAAAGGAGGGTGGAAGTTTATACGTAACTTAGAACCTAAACTTAAACAGTTATTGACCTCCGACTGACCCACTTCGCCGAAGCTGAAATAAACCTGAATCAAAAATTACATCTTAGGAAAACAAAGATTAATTCTGCTAAAGGAAACCTTTGGTTCAAATAAAACCGTATGCTTTTGGTTTTCGACCTTCGTGGGGCCCCGAACCGGCACTTTAGCCTTTGATTCCGTCATCAGTTTTTTTATCATACAACTTTGACAATTAGTTCGCACGATCGCGGCTCTGCAGCTTGGCCTTTTGCAATACGTCGCAAACCAATTTGGTGTGCAAGAGCTCGGGCAGCATGAGTGACAAATTCCGATCCTCGAAAACCTGTTAAGACTTCGGTGCGAAGCCGAAGGCCGAGTTGCAAGAGAGCGAAATTCGGACAGGACATAATTATAAATTAAGACAAAAGTGTAGATCTACTATTAAATTCGACACTCCGAGAAGGCTGACGAACAAGCTCCACGTAGGGTTGAAGCCAAATAGCTTTCTAAAATTGAGCTCTACGTTGGGTGTCCTAAGCTGTAAGGCCCTTTGGCCCAAAGCTGACAGATTTACAGAATTCTGGAAATCAAAAATCAACCACGAACCAATGGGTAAAGTATGAGGAAAAAATCAGCATATTGCAAGCTTGATGGAATGGGCCTCCTCGTAGGGGCAAAGGCCTGCGTTGGAGACGCGCTTACGTGCCCTGTACACGACGCACAAAGGTTCATGTACAAACTACCCGTTTTTTTGCCAACGATTTTGGTGCCCCCCTAGACGTGGTGCCCTAAGCAAGTGCTTATTTTGCTTAATGGTTAATCCGGCACTGGTTAAGGTACAATAGACCTCGCATCAGGCAGCAGCGCGGGGGCCGACATGGCGCCATAGACGCCCAGGCCTATGGTGACTAGAGAAAGCAGTGCCTACAACTATACATATCTTACCTTAATATAAGACGTATAAATAAATCCCTGTTGAAGCCCAATGAATAGCCCCATCGGGAAACTAAGCAGCGCTCTTGGATCCCGCACAATAGATCTTGCATCGGGCGGCGGCGCGGGTGCTGATGTGGCGCCATAGACGCCCAGGCCTATGGCAACTAGAGAGAGCAGTGCCCAGACGGCGACAAGCGCTCGGCGGCCGTCAGAGGTTAAGGTGGTGCCGGAGAGGGATTGGACGTCGGGGCAGCCTGCTGCTCCGCAAGTTTGCTCCTAGAGAAAAAATAATAAAGGGATTTCTGTTAATGGTGTGTATGTGCTTACAAGCATATTGTTTATGGCTATGTTTATCGTACGCGACGTGACATTATGAGCACTCGTTTCTAATGACGCAGTATTAGATACAGGAAGCTACGATGCGCGTAAACATGAATACATTTGTTGATCTTTAAATGCAAGCGCAAAGTCGCAATTTATCAGGCAAGTTAAAGATACTTCATATTATTAGTAGGTAAAGTGTTGGCAGCTGGAGGAAAAATGTCGACACTGTATTTTGTAGCCAAACTGTGAACTTTCGTGAGCTCAAAATGTTAAAATTCCATCTAATACTAAATTGCAGATTACGAATTAATTATTACCTCATATTCTTCATCCGGAAAATACGAGTCATCAGGCGGCGGCCACCCCGGCATCGACGCGTTTGTAGGCACAGCCGTGAACAGTGCCGGCGTCATGTCTTCAGGCCAGATGAGGAGCGCTCCGCCGAGCAGCAGTGACCCACATACCAGCCCTAGATCCTGCGCTGCCCGGAGCGCCCGCAGAGCTCTCCTCAAAGCTATCTTCCGTCTACATTCATCGCCCGCTGCTTGAGCTAATGTAGTCGCTGACGCACACAACGCAAGCGACATCGGAGACAAAGCGAAACCGCAAGCACCATAAAGAGGAAGTAACACAGAAAGAGGAGTAGCAGCTGTATGCGCTGTTAATAATATACAGACTAAAACGTGCGCTACAGTGACGACTACTCTAGTCCCAGTCTTTTGAAGAATTAAAGGGGAGAATGGTGCTACTAAAGCTGCTACCGTATGCATGACTGCTAGAGGCATTGCTCCTGCTTCCGCGCCTGCGAAGGCTGTGAAAGGGAGCAGGGCAGTTGCGCAAAGGCCACTGGCTACACAGAGGAGGGTGAATCGTTGGACGACGGGCTTGGGGATCTTGGGAGGTTGGCGAGCGATGAGCCGGCGGACTGAAGCGGCACCAACGGATGAGGCCACGGAGTCCCGGCGGCGGGATGATGTGGGAATTGCGGGCGCTCTGGTTGAGGATTTTGGCTTCTTCCAGAGCCATTCTTTCTTGTATATTGTGCTCACAGGAATCTGTTGGAAGAAAATTAAGTCAAGGAAATCAGTCTTGAAAAAAATTTCGTTAGAAATTGACCCATTTTGCCACGTTCTTAAATTAAATTTAGTATAGGTACATTGTAACTGATGAATTCTCAATTGAAACTCTGGAGCCTTAAGATGGAAAATTCTTAAGGTAAGTAAGGAATGGAAGGATTCGTACGCTTCTGGAAAGCTTCCGAATCTCAATTGGTAGTATAGCGATCGGACCGGTGTTCCAAGAAGTCGCAAGTTCGAGTAATAAAAATTGTACTATCACTGGCAGAAGTTCCTATTTCATGAAAGAAAATACTAGAAAATACTCCTACTTGTTTGATAGCATGGTGCCGATGTGGATCAGAGACCGTGCGGGCTGCAGTGCGCACGGATGCTGGCCGCGACCGCTCCGTCAAGTCCGGCAGGCTGCCCATGCGACCGCTTACACTACCTCATCTGTAACAACGACACCTACCCTTAACATGGGCGTAGGCAGGTACAGGCAGGGGGGAGGCATCTGCCCCCCCCCCCCCTAGAGCTCAAATTTTACATACAATGAATGCACCTCTGCGGCGTCTGCCCCCCCTAAGTCTCCGGTAACATGAACTTGCCCGCCCCCCAGTCCACTGGCTGGCTACGCTCTTGACTCTTAACAGGGAAGATAGTCTTAATCGTAACCTTGCAAAGTGACTGATCTGCAATTATGTACACCTTTTAAGCTAAGCGGGTCCAAAATACAAAATTATTCACTACAAGGCAAAAGACAAAGGCTTACCAACTCAAAGCAAAATGGTTGGTACATATCACGTCAAGTGTATTAAGCCAAACCCCCTGGCTACCTAAGTAGCTACCTGACCTAACTTCTTAGTACGTTAGAGTTCTTGGGGTGTTAACTGGCCATTACGGGGTTAAGGGAGTTTTGGCCAAGATGGGACACTCCGACAACACCTATTGTCGAACGAAGAGGAAGAGACCGCGTAATACACCTAATGTGTGAATGTCACGCCCTCGCCAGACAAATAATGAAGGACTTTGGAGCAGGTTATTTGGAACCAAAGAAATTCAAAATGTTACTCCTGAACTCCATCATCCGGTACATGGAGATGGTCAAAAGAGCTCTTGAGTAGTTAACGGGTCTTTCCTAAGGGGGCAACAGCACAAAGGATCCATATGGGTTGAAGTGTACCCGCAATGGCTCCCGAAAATCATAAGATAAGATGAGATACGGTTCTAGTTTAAAAATGATACGGAGTGAGTTTTTTATAAAGGTACCTTGGTGATTGTATTTTAAGGAATTGGTTCTAATTAAATTCTCCCCCACACCCTCAAACCTAAATAGTCGCATACTGCGCGGTTTATGAGCAATATCCTGCCCCAGATGCTCAGGCTGTGTTGTGGAATAACCTCCCTCCCGCAAGTTTCTCGCGGGATTGCGGGAACTGTGGAATGAACTGTCGCCTGCGGTATTTCCGGACCGATACGACCTTCAAGAAAAGAGCGTACTTCCATCTTAAAAGCCGGCAACGCACTTACAACCCCTCTGGTGTTGCAAGTGTCCATAAGCGGCGGTAATCGCTTACCATCAGGTGATCCGTCTGCTCGTTTGCCTCCTCTACCATAAAAAAAAAGATTACAGTATGGGATTCTTTCAAAAGGAGTGTACACGTTTTTAAAGGGTCAATATCAGGCAACACCGTTTTCAATCAGGCAGGCCGAGTGTGGTATTAAAAAAAGTTTTTTTTTTTTAAGTTACACTTAATTATAACCCCGTAATACTTTTTAGGGTTCCGTAGCCAAATGGCAAAAAACGGAACCCTTATAGATTCGTCATGTCCGTCTGTCTGTCCGATTCTGTCACAGCCACTTTTTTCCGAAACTATAAAAGCTATACTGTTCAAACTTGGTAAGTAGATGTATTCTATGAACCGCATTATGATGTTCACACAAAAATAGAAAAAAAACAATAAATTTTGGGGGTTCCCCATACTTAGAACTGAAACTCAAAAAATCTTTTTTCATCAAACTCATACGTGTGGGGTATCTATGGATAGGTCTTTAAAAATGATATTGAGGTTTCTAATATCATTTTTTTCTAAACTGAAAAGTTTGCGCGAGAGACACTTCCAAAGTGGTAAAAAGTGTGTCCCCCCCCCCGTAACTTCTAAAATAACAGAATGAAAAATCTAAAAAAAATATATGATATACATTGCCATGCAAACTTCCACCGAAAATTGGTTCGAACGAGATCTAGTAAGTAGTTTTTTTTTAATACGTCATAAAAATTAAAAAAAAAAAAATTTTTTCATCAAACCCATACGTGTGGGGTATCTATGGATAGGTCTTCAAAAATGATATTTAGGTTTCTAATATCATTTTTTTCTAAACTGAATAGTTTGCGCGAGAGACACTTCCAAAGTGAAAAAATGTGTGTCCCCCCCCCTGTAACTTCTAAAATAACAGAATGAAAAATCTAAAAAAAATATATGATATACATTGCCATGCAAACTTCCACCGAAAATTGGTTCGAACGAGATCTAGTAAGTAGTTTTTTTTTAATACGTCATAAAAATTAAAAAAAAAAAAAAAATTTTCATCAAACCCATACGTGTGGGGTATCTATGGATAGGTCTTCAAAAATGATATTTAGGTTTCTAATATCATTTTTTTCTAAACTGAATAGTTTGCGCGAGAGACACTTCCAAAGTGAAAAAATGTGTGTCCCCCCCCCCTGTAACTTCTAAAATAACAGAATGAAAAATCTAAAAAAAATATATGATATACATTACCATGCAAACTTCCACCGAAAATTGGTTTGAACGAGATCTAGTGAATAGTTTTTTTTTTAATACGTCAATAAATTAAAAAAAAATTTTTTTCATCAAACCCATACGTGTGGGGTATCTATGGATAGGTCTTCAAAAATGATATTTAGGTTTCTAACATCATTTTTTTCTAAACTGAATAGTTTGCGCGAGAGACAGTCCCAAAGTGGTAAAATGTGTGTCCAAAGTGGTAAAATGTTGAACAAGATCTAGCAAGTAGATTTTTTTTTTAATACGTCTTAAATGGTACGGAACCCTTCATGCGCGAGTCCGACTCGCACTTGGCCGCTTTTTTTTAAATTTACCGAGCAAACATTACGAGACAACTTGACATTACGAGATACGAGCTTTTTATAGTAACTGGCAACACCATTTAAATAATCGTCCGTATTGAATTTACACACTGTATACTCATCCTACATAAGAAAAGCTTTCATCGCTGCGATCCCTGTCCATTTTATGTTCCTCGTTCCTCATGACTTCTCATATCTTGCCTTTGATATCTACGTAACCTTTAAACCATATTTACGCATAATTTAATCGCTTTTCGTAAACATGGAATCCCTAAAGAATACGTTCAAGATAAAATCCGTCAACCGAATAAGTCACCCGTGAAACCCGTGAAAGATAGGATTCAACGGGTATGGGGTACTCTTTTTAAATCTAAAAGCATGTATTTTATAGAGATGACAACATTATAACATTAATTGAGTAGGACCAAGCCAAGTAAGCATGAGTCAGATTCAGATGTTTTATTGATGAAAGGCAATTTTTACAAGTCAATAAATAAATGTACATATCTATGCTTAATAGTTATTTACGATACAAGTGCGAAAAATAGGAAATTCGCAACGAGTGGTAATAAATTAAAACACGACCGAAGGGATCAGTGATATAATCAAGCTTTTCAATATCGTACCTTACTTAAGCAACTCCGCAAGCTTCGTTGCCTAAACACTGTACTCGACTGAAAAGCTCTCTATTATATAACGATTGTATAAAATAATATACTATAGTTTAAGTAGATTTATCGGTTATTTAATGCTCAAAAGGAACAACTGGTTACACATTAACTAGGGCGCAGACACATGCGGGCTTAATAGCCACCAGACTCGCGTTTATCTGCCTATTCGAGATTCTACTTTATGTGGCATTATTTCCACTACAGACTGGATGAGGGTTGAGGGCGGTATATTGTTGTGGTAATCCTTATTAAGCGAGACTATTATTTACTTATCTTTAAATTAATTCGAGAATTTATTATAATGTGTACCATTAAGGGACATTATGCGTACTTTATACTTACATATTATCTATAGTTCGTTTTTTTTGCATTAGAAAAAAGGTAAACAATCTTGATAAGTCTTTTTATTGAAAAACGCTATTTAAGAATCTAACTTTAAAATTTTACAGTATAAAGCACCTTATTTATACCTTACATACAAAAAAACAATCAATGTATTTTGCATTCAAATTAATGCTGTTCCGTGAAAACGTGCCATAACAAAATGAAATCAAATTCAAAGTCTCATTTACAATTCATATTACGTACGTAAATTTCATCATAGTTTTAAAACAAAAGTTTTATCGCAGCAAAACAGTTACAATTCCGATAAATGTTCCACGTTTCAACATTTCCACAAGTTGGAACATTCAGAGTTTATCGCAGTGAAGTTAGTCGGGAAAATGGAACAAACGTAGCGGTGCAAATAATTATGGAACAGTTATGCCATTCATGAACTGCAGAGTTCGAACGTTTGTGCTGACAGAGCGAAATTTTAGAGGTAAGGCAATTTCAATTTAGGTTATTTGCTTACTCTGCTTATTAAATACTAAATATATCTACTTAAATCTCGACTTTTTGAAACTATGTTTCTGTCGCGCTACGGTGGGCGGGAGTGCGTGCGTGCGATAAGGACAACTGCAGCACGGACTAAAACTCCCACGCAAAAAACTCCAACATCCAGGTTTCGCTCTCGAATGTTTCCTCCTTCAAAACGCAACCAATCATTATGAAATTTTGGAAACTGCAAGAGGAAGAAATAATCTATGCTGCTATGTTTTGATTTTTTGGATATTTGTTGTCATATTTGTATACTGCATCTTTTTTTGCAGCTAATTCAATTGAGCCGTTTTTGAGATTTTCGAGGCGCTGCAAGTTTCTTCGAATAAAATAATCCAAAAAGCAAAACATAGCGGCACAGATATTGATGATATTGATCTTATTTGAAAAAATCATTGCTCTAGGTTAAAAATCCAGGGAGGAAACAGTCGAGAGCGTATGTATGGAAACATCGCAACTAGGAATTCCTCGTAAGTGTCACAAATACCTACTCATATTTACTGCAAGATTATGATTTTGCGGCGCTTGCAGTGGAGACAATGGGCCCTTGGTCGGCGGACATGACAACCTTCATGGGTGTTATCGGCAGTGTCGGCACGGCTGGTCGACGCCTAGGGAGACCATAGGGCTGGCGCTTACCTCTCCCAGCGTCGGATCCCTGGCAATGTGTTCGGAAAGGTTACGCAGCCAGCGTTATGAGATCAATGCCGCAGGCGTTTTAGAAGGGGTATTATTTTTATAACTTCTTTATTTATTAGTATATCTTTTAGTTTTA